>NC_054483.1:13231041-13859791 GCF_017639515.1 Carcharodon carcharias | reverse complement strand
ACCACCTGACGTCTCAGGACGCTTTAAAGCCAATAGCTGACAGTTTATGATGTGGTCACTGTTGCTGGTAAAGACATGGGACAGGAAATATGCACACGGCAAACTCCTACGAACAAGTAGTTGACAATGACCAGATAATTTGTTTTGTGGCAATTTTGATTAGAGGATAAATATTGGCCAGAACCCGGGAAAACTCAATGATACCTACTGCTCCCCTTCTAATTTGTTACATGGGATATTTTACATTCAGCCCAGAAGGCCAACAGGGTCTCAATACAATGTGTCATTGGAAAGGAGGCGCCTTCGCCAATGTAGCACTTCCTCAGTGTTTCATTCGAGCATCAGTGTTGATTTTTTTACTCAATCTCTGGAGGGGGAGTTGAACTTGGAGATCAGAGGTGAGATTGCTACCAGCTGAGCCATAACTGACACTATCCTCGCTCCCAAGGCCCTTTTTTTCCTTTCAGCTAATAGTCAGCTCCTGATCCACGATTTGATATCCCGAGGTGTGTTACAGAATTGCAAACAACATTCTGGGAAAATGTCTACCTACATTTCCAACTGTGTGAACATGCTCAATCTGCTTTTCTCCATATAAACTTCACTTTATTTGAATAAGTTGCCATATTACTTTATGGTGGAATAGCTAGATTTGTTTTTCTCCATATTTTATTTGAAATTGTCTGTGTCCTATTCAATGAAAAGTTGAAAAGAGAATGTATTTCAGGTAACTTTCTGCTTCTCTGTAAAAACTGCAATATACTGCCCTGCATGGATGAAGTAACACTTTAATAAACATCAATGAACTGTTTATAGGAAATTCATTTTGTAAACGCTTCACTTTGTCATATCCTATTAAAGAAGGATTAGAAACTGTGACCTGTCAAATCGCTATTTATTATAACTGCTCCCTCCATCGCCATATACTCAGTGCACAGAGGTTTCTGCAGACTCATAATGTAGGCGTCATATTCAATGTAGCGAGTATTCATAAATAAAAATGCATTGATTAAATATTGTAGTTGAAATTTGTTTCTTTGTCCATGTTAATGTCTTCATCCCATCCAGTTATACTCAACTCTGGGTTCCAGCAGAATACTGTTTATCTGTAGTTTACCTACTCCGGTGATTCGGAAGTGTGGCCGGAGGCCGGGAGTGTCTGAACACAATTTAATTTCTTTTGCACTCGAATTCTAAAGGCTAATTATTTCAGTTTTCCACCATCGCACGCAGCGATTCCTGAATCAGGAGAACGACTGCCCCCCGTGTTGTCTCATTCTTCAAATTCTTTCACCCAAGCCCTGAAATACCAGTGTCCACCAGCAGAGGGCGAGCATTATGTTAATGCTGGATTCTTTCGATTTCACCAGCTTTAAAAAGCACCAGATAACTCACAGGGCTTCTACATTCAGAGAGAGAACCCTTCGAAATCAATTGGAAACTAACCTGAAAAAAGCTGACTAACCATTTACATAACACTGGCGAGGGAACCGGGTCCTTTCTGCTCCTACTCGGTGGCACTGACCCTAAAGACCATCAAAGATGCTGAGCACTTTGGTGGTATCAGGAAAACTCTCGGATCCGCACAATGTAGATAGAATTCCGGCGCAAAAGCACGGCAGAAATGTTGAATGGCAGCGACCACACTGTGTCACTGCATCGCCACAGTATCCCCAGTGTAAAAGCTAAATTCTTGTATTTGGATTTTCAGGACTCTGAATTCCCATGCCCTGACCTTCCGGTTATCCGAGTGCCACATTCCTGGAAAATATAAAGCGGGGAAGTGGTTCACCACCATTATTTAAAAGGGGCAGAGAAAGATGGCAGTCCACAATGTCGCCGCCTAAGAAATTATCACCGGCAATTTTGATATGGCCTCTCTTAGACACGAACAAACAATGGTCAGGGTGACTAGGGACTATACAGTTATCGACCTTCACAGCAGGCAAGTGCCTTGTGGTAATTCAGCTTCACACTTCCTCATTGCAGTTTTGCGATCCAATGCACGTTGTGAGGTGTTTCTTTTCGGAGACTGCAGTCAGTATGAAGGGGGTGAATGTTGATTGACGAATGATGGGGTATGGGAGGAACCTAGCTGCTGATCAGAGCAGTGGGAACATTGGAAGCATTTCTAAGAACGTTGTTGATGCACATGGTGGTGTAGTAGGAATGTCATTGGAGTAATAATGGATAGACCCAGGGCCAAGGGGTAAGGTGTCAAATCTCATTTCAGCAGCTGCTGCAACTCAAGTTCAATTAATAAAAATCATGAAGGAAAGCCCAGTTTCAGTAATGTTACCAATGAGTGACCATCGGCTGTTGTAAGATTCCCTCTGGTTTAGTCTGGAGATTGAAATCTGATAGACAGGCACAAGAATGTGGTTGACTCTTCAATGCCTTCTGAAGTCGTTGAGCACCAATCACCCCAATTGTATCAAAGCGATGCAGAATATCAAAAATAAAACTGAACAGACATCTGGCGTTGATTTTGGCACCAGAACTGACGCAAGCAGATCCAGTCCTGTCATTCTATCAAAGTCCTCCTTTCGAACATCTGGGGGATTGTGCTCAAATTAGAAGAGTTGTCCCACAAATCAGTCGAGCTATAGCCTGACATAGTCATACTCACTGAATCCTAATGTACAGCCAATATCCCAGACATCACCAGCAATTCCCCTACTGGTGGGACAGGACAAACACAGCAGAGGTGACGGTACAGTGATATACAACAGGATCCAGTGGCCCTGGGTGTCTTCAATACTGACACCGACCCATGAATTCTCATGGCATAATGGAGAAGGAGGCCTCCTACTGATTATCACTTACCGCTCTCCCTTAACTTCCACGTTAAACACCAGGGTGCCAAGGACACAAGATATACTCTGGGCGAGGTCCTTCAATGTTCATCACTAAGAGTGGCTCAGTAGCACCGTTACTGACTGGGTTGAGCGATAAGGATATATGTCACGAAGATGTATTGTGCATGGTGTAGAATATGCATCCCTACGTTCATAGGCTGGTATATTGAGCTTCTTTCAAATGATCTTTCCCAAGCAAAGTTGTTGATGTTAAAATGGCTACCAATTTGCATTTGTGAAAGCAACGCTCCTTGTCATAGAATGAACAAGTCTGCGGGAACCTCAGAGAGAGTGACTGACATACGCTTGGAGGCCTGAAATCCCTTTTTCACATGGTCAACGAGGAAATGGACCATTCAAGGAGCTAATTGCTGAAAGATATTATTCAAACACCCATGCCTATCACAGTGGCTACAGGATACAAGTAATTAATCGTCTGACATGTTGGAAGCCACTATTGATCTGTAGAGCTTTTAGCAACAGGCGAGTAGGTCCCACTGCCAGAGGGACCAATGACTGTTTAGTCTGAAACCCAGTCACATGATATAACAGCCACGTTGCCTGCTACCAGAGATATAGAAAAGCTGGAGCCTGAAGAAAGCTACAGCATAGAAGAAGCCTGCAGAATGGACCAGAAACATCTTTCCACTCCCTTCTATTTCCTACTATTTTCAAGTTCAGAACCCTATCTTTGTTACATTCGGAATACATCACGGAGATAGACAATGTCAGTTGGGTGCCCTAATATGCGCTTTGGAAAAAGGCAGCTTACGGTTTAAAAGACACTGTCTCCAGATAAATAACCAACTTACTTCAGCCGCAACACATGGGATTTCATGACCACCAGAGGAATATCGGAACCTTTTTTTGATTTCGTGGGACTTCAACTCTTATCAATTCCACATCCTCTACTCTGTTTTGCATGTGTGTGCGTGTATGTGTGTGTGCGCGTGCGTGTATGTGTGTGTGCGCGTGCGTGTGTTTGCTTTCGTGCGTGTATGTGCGTCGCAGGATGTTTTTACCTATTTAATAAGTCTTATATTTTAACCTGAGCGAGTTGTAACAATAAACTTGTTAACTCAAACAGATCTGCTGGCTTATTCCTTTAGGTAGCTTTATTTATGGCCATGTGCAGCTTGGATTGATACAAATGACATTTAAGATAAATCAAATGCTGTTAATCCAGCCTCAGGAATGGGAAAGGGACTTATTCACCCCTCCAGACTCTGTCATAACAGCCTGGGCCTGCCGCAGATGGTGGGGGAACCAACATGTGGGAAAATCTACTCGAACTTGTCCTCACCAATCTGCCTCGGCCCATGATAGTGCAGGTAAGAGTGACCACATTCCCTGTGAAGATGAAACCTCGTCTTCTCACTGTGCAAACCCTCCAATGTATGTGGCATTGCCACTGTGTTAACTGAGATAGATTCACAACTGATCCAGCAGCTATGAACTGGGATCCATGAAGCGCTGTGGGACATCAGCAGCAGCAGAATTGTGCCCAACCACAACCTCATGTAACCTCATGGCCAGGCAAATTCCTCACCATTGCCAAAGAGCTGGGGAATCAACCCTGGTTCAATGAAGAGTGCAGGAGGATCTGCCAGGGGCAGCAGAAGGCATACCTAAAATAAGACATCAGCCTGGTGAAGATACAGCACAGGGTTTCTTGCATATGAAACTATGGAATCAGGCTGCAATAGACAGAGATAAGTGATCCCACAACCAACAGATCAGATCTGCAGTCCTATCGCATCCGCTTGGGAATGTTGGTGGACAATTAAAGAATGAATAGCGGAAGGGAGCTTTACAAACATCCGTCTTAACAATGATGGAGGAGCCCTAGACAACCGGAACAGTTAGAATTCTGTCATGTGTCTGATGACATGTGAAATTGCACACGTATGCCCTGACTACAAAAAGCAGAACAAATCCAGCCCGGCCACTTAACATCCTGTCAGCCCATTCCAAGACATCACAAAGTGATGGAAGGTGACATCAACATTTTATCAAGCCGCACTCACTCAGCCATTAGCTGCTCATTGACGCTCAGTTGGGGTTCCGCCAGGGCCACTCAGCTTCTGTCCTCATTACAGCCTTGGTTTAAATATGGACAAAAGAGTTGAGGTCAAGAGGGGAAAAGAGAGTGGCTGTCCGTCACATCAAAGCAGCATTTGATCTAATTTGACATTAAGCAGCTCAGGCAAAATTGAAACCGATGGAATAATAGACAAAACTCTCCACTGGTTGGAGTTATAGCCAGCACAAAGGAAAATGGTTGCGGATGTTGCAGATTAATCATCTCAGTCCCAGGACATTGCTGATGACCTAACCATCTTCAGCTGCTTCAGGAATAACCTTTCGCCATTAGAAAGTCAGAATTGGTGATGCTCACTGATAACTGCACAATGTCAAGAACTGTTCACGACTGATCACATACTGACGCATACTGTGTCCATATGCAACAATACCTAGGCCAAATTCACGCTTGGGCTGATAAGTGGCGAGTGACGCTGACCCCACACAAGTGCCAGAGAATGACCATTTCCAACAAGAGAGAATCTAAGTATCTCCCTTGACAATCAGTGGCATTACCATCGTAAATCCTTCATTATCAACATCCTGATGGTTCGCATTGACCAGAAGTTGAACTGCAACAGCCAAAATACTGTGGCTTCAAAGCTAGGTCAGTGGCTAGGAATTCTGCAGAGAACAGCTCACCTCCTGAGTCGCCAAGCTTGCCCAACATCTACAAGGCACAAGTCAGGAATGTGATGGAACACTCCCCACTTGCCTAGGCGAACCCGGCTGTATTAACACTCAATACGATCGACACCATCCACGGCAAAGTCGTCCACTTGATTTGCACCCAATCCAATAACAGAAACGTTCATTCCTACCAGCACTGATGCAAAGTGGTAACCGTATGTACTATGTGCAAGATGCACTGCAGCAAATCACCAAGTCTCATTTGCATCTCGAGCACCTTCTAATCACGACCTTTATCACCAGAAGGACAAGGGCAGCAGTCAAAAAATCTGCAAGTTCCCTTCCAAGACACACAGCATCCTGACTGGGAAGTATAATGCATTTTCTTCACTGTCGCTGGAACAAAATATGGAAGTGCTTTCCTAACATACACTGGGTGTGCCTGCAGCTCCAGAAGAAGGCAGCTCACCGTCACCTTCTCAAGCGGAATTAGGGATGGGCAACTAGTGCTGGCATTGTCAGCGACACGGCAGTTCAATAAAAGAATAATTAGGAACTGCAGAAATATTTGGGATCCAGTCCCGTCTTTTTTGAACCATGTCTCCATTATTACCATTACCTCATATTTTCGCGGCACTATCAACATCTGCAGTTCAAAAACTTTACTTAATGCAGCCGCACATTTACATATATGCACAGTAACACTCAGTTAGAGATGACTGCAACGCCTTTTAATGTGAACTCACATAATACTCTGCTGGTTCCCACTCCAGTGCTATCTCTCTCTCCCAATTCTCTGTGCCTCTTGGCATTCCTTTTCTTGATCTCGAAGCAATTTAGAAATATTGGATAAATTACGGACCTTCATAGAGAAAACACCTATTACATCTGTTGAAACTATCGGCTTAGTTTATGGAGGAAGTCCTAACAGTGGAGGAAAGGGTTATGGTATAAATATAACCATGTACTTTCTGATATTCAAAAGAGGAAGACATTACTGTGTGAATGTAGCAATGCACTGTGCGGTGTTCACCGGCAGAGGGAAACCAGTATTCACTAGAGAAGGCAGACATTCAGCTTAGGCCTGGAAGTCTCCAATATTCACCATTGTTGTATGAATGTAAAGACTACACTGCCGTATCCACAGGAGATGGTTTGCAGACTTTCCGGCAATACGTCAATCACTGCTCTTTGTACTATTCACCAGCAGAGGGCGATATTACTGTCCAAACCCAGCCAATGCACTCATTCATAGGCAGATATACACATTTATCATTGATTGTAGCTTTCATGCTGTTCAGTTTTCTCCAGTGCAACACTGAGTAAACATATATTCTGTACCTTGAGAAGTTTTAATTTCCGTCGGCGGGATATCGGGTTAAATATCGGGCTCGTTGTCAATTCTGTCTGTCATTTTATTCATTTTCCAATTATAGTCCAGCACTTCAGTTATCCAAGAGATACCCTTCATTAAAAACGCAAAACACTGTGGGATCTGGAAACCTTAAATATCAGCAGAAAATGCAGGAACTCCTTAGCAGACTAGGCACCAACCTTCCCTTTGATCATTTTGAAAGGACCGTTCGCTCCAGAGCACGGTGGTAATTCCTACATCGCCCCTAACATCGGCTCATCTTTCCCGACCAATCTCTCTTTGGGGAATAGGCCGTATCACTGAACTATCCCTCAGAATCTAATAGCGAAGTCTAAATAGAGCAAAGGGCATGGATCGATTACGTTACTGAACGGTCCATCATTTTCTCACAGCAGGAACTAAACACAAGAACAAGCTGACCGCCAAAACTAAACAGTTTGAGTTTCAGATACATTCACACTACTTACTAAAGATCCTCCGTTAGACTGCTTGCCCTCTGAAGTGCAAATGAAATCTTTTGAGTCCCTCTGTAGAACCTCCGTGTGACATTTGCCCCATTCCTCAGCTTGTTTTACTGATGAAACTGATTTGGGATAGTGAAGGATGCAGTCAATTATATTATACTCAGGGAAACAAATTCTAATCCAAACACACATTATCATTTCACTCGGCAAATGTTTATCCGACGCCCTTCTAAATTAAGCTTTTTAAGGTCATAAATGTATAATGTTAAGGATATTTCAAGCAATTTTAGGCCGGAATTGTTCAGTTAAGTTTCATCTCTGCGTTAAACAGTGTTTTAATATTGGCTTGAAGATCTTACAGTTTGTGGCTGAGAGTAAAAACTGTAAATTAGTTATCCCAGTTAATAGAATCACATGTGGAAAGAGATTTAAAAGGCCATCGTGGTTTAATATATTGAATATTACACGCCCAGAGATAAGCAACGCACTGTGTCTGAAATTACTAACTGTCTATGCTTCATATAATCATTACCACGTATAAAAGGATGGCGGTAAACTAATGCAAGATATATTTTGCTTTGATCTGTGCTAGACGTTTTTAGCAGACTGCCCTAATTTTGGCATGAAATTTAATATTGATTAGAATGAGTCACTGCCTTTGGGGGTTCGGATTTCTTTTTTTATATTCAGCTGATTGAACTGTTGTGTAAAGGTGAATGTAATTAATCGTGTGATTGTAAATCCATGCTCGTCTCTTTCTTTGTCATTCTTTGCTGGTTCTCAAAATATGACACATCCCCTGACCTACCACTAATATTTGCAGATTTGTACAGTGGTTCTTTCAATTTGATACTGTTCTAAACTTTCTTATTCAGCCATGAAGTATCCTATAAACATGGATAACGGATTACATAACAGCAAGTCGGGATTGGGAAAAATGCGTCTTGTTTGCATTGGCTAACTGGAATCAGCGGCGTACCACACCATCAGTGCTGCGGCCTCAGATATTTACAATCTATGTCAATAATTTGGACGAAATGCCCGAATATAATGTAGGGAAGTTTGCCAATGTCACCTAGATACGTAGGAAATTAAATTATGAAGGGGAGGTAGGGAATCTGCAATTAATTGTTAATCAGAAATAATTGTCAACCAAGAGATGAAAGGGAAAGAGCAACTTAAAACATTACAACCACCAGGGAAGGGTACTGAAAAAAAATTAGAACTAAAACCTGATGGATTTCATCTTGGGTCTTAAAAGGAGTGGCTGCAGAAATAGTAGATGCATTGGTTTTAATTTTCCAAAACGGGCTAGATTCTGGAAACGTCCCATCAGATTTGAAAATAGCAAACGGTGACTTCTGTATTCTATGAAGGAGGGGGCAGCAAGCAGGATCCTACAGGCCAGTTAGTTTATCATCGGGAAAATAATGGAATCTATTATGAAGTAGGTTATGGTGGGGTCCACGGGAAGCCTCAATGTAATCAGAGAGAGCCAAAGCGGCATATGAAAGGGAAATCATGTTTGACTAATTTATTGGAGTTTTTTGAGGAAGTAGCAAACAACATGGATAAAGGGGAACCTGAGCACGTGCTATACTTAGATTTCCAGAAGGCATTTGACAAGATGGACAGAGGGGGGTGGGGTAGATTCTCTCCATGGGGCAATGGGAGACGGTGCAGGATATCCGCTGGGACCTGCGGGACGCCGCTGTTGTGTGCCGGGAGATGGACTGCGGGACTGCGGTCTCTGCACGGGGCAGGGCTCAGTTAGGGAAAGAATCGTGACCAGTTGTGACATGGGATGTTGAGTGCACCGGGAACGAGACCGCCCTGTGGGGGTGTCCTTCAACTCAATTGGATCACGATTCCCAACATTCATACTCCAGGGATGCCGGAGTCATCTGCTCAGCTAAAAATCATCCTGCTCTCTCTCATCCCCGCCGGGCCTGATGGTTACCGAGAAGAAACGAAAGTAAAATAACCCGGGGCTGTCTGAATCTGCAAAGTGAGATAATAATAATTCCTGAATTCTCCAGTGAATATTAAAATTATATTAATATTGGGAACGCGGTTTTGTTTTATTTCATATATCTGTCATTATAGTTAATAAACACCTCCAACGGGGTCAGTAAGTTCCTGATACTCTTTACATTTACAATACAGACAGGACAAGTTTCTATTGAGGTTGACCCTAAAGCCGCAGTGAATGAGCGGGAATGAATTGTAAATGTCACAATCTCAATCCAAATCTCCATTCACAAAGTCAACAGCCGCTACGGGGCATGCGCCACCCTGCCGACTCTGCGCCTGCGCTAACCGATTGCCCTGACAAATGTTCCAATTCACGGGTTGTGAACTTGAGATTGGGGAGAGAGCTTTCTCAGGTCCAGGAGAGAATGAGTCATGGATCCACGGTTACTATGTGCAGCAAAGGAGGAAGTTGCATAGTAAGATCCAACTGCAGCCGGAATGCCCCATTATTTTCAATATTTTGCTATTTATTAAAATAGCAAGAAGCAAAGGATGTCAGACAAAAATAACAAATAACCTGCTTTGATAAATACACACAATCACATGGAGTTTCTCGACAAGAGCGAGGAATTCTGCTACAATCCTGACCCATAGTTCTCCCCCGGTCACCATCATAGCAGATCAATTCGCATTCTAGACATCTTGCTGTTGTGGGGAATTATTGTACGTAAAATGGATGTCGGTGAAAACAGGTCCGTATTGGGTATGGTGAATGGGCGTTATTTTTCCGGAAGGAGTAATTTAGAACACTAATTCCCTGTTTCTACTGGACATCTCATTACCTCCATCCGAATGCCTTCAGCAATTCCATAATCCCATTGAATGCGCAGAATCTGATACTTCGGATCTCATGATTCTGTTTAAATTCTTTCACCTTTTAGTGCTCTGGAGGTCCTACTCCGTGCTGAAGCTGAACGCCGAGTCTGCTCACAGTAAATAATCATGTCCTCTGGTTTGAGATGCTTCGATTCAAATTAATCAACATTTGACCTTCTCAATGTCGATTATGTTGTGGTACCTGGATTCAATTTTTAAATGAATAGCAGAAAAATTATGTAACTATCTTAACGAAAACTTTTGCAAGATACATGATGAGAAGATAGTAATTGATAACGTCAACAGTTCCCCCTATGAGCTGACTAATCTGATTGTTGATGTTGTTTGAAGGATGAACACCGGACTGGGTACCAGGGGTAACGCTTTTCCCCTTGCTCGAATTCAGGCAGCTGAAAGGGCAGTCGGAGCCACGGATTAGCATTAACTCCAAAAGACAGCATCTCCGGCCAGCAGCAAACACAGAGAAATTAGAGAACGCTGAGGTGCAGAGGGATCTGTGTGTCCTGGGACATGAGTCACATAAAGTTGGCAGGAAGGTGCAGCAAGTGATTAGGAAGGCAACTGAGATGTTGGTGTTTATTGCAAGTTAAATGTAATATAAAAGAAGGGGCGTTTACTGCAGCTGTGCCCGCCCTGGATGAGAACATATCTGGAGTGCTGTGTCCAGTTTCAGTCTGCTTATTTGAAAAAATTTGAAAAAAATGCGTTAGAGACAGCTCAGAGAGAATTCAGTCGACTCATTCCTAGGTTGAAGGGCTTATCTTATGAAGAAAGGTTGAACAGGTTGGGCCTATACCCATTGGAATTTTGAAGAGTAAGAGGTGATCTTATTGAAACACATCAGATCCTGTGTCGACTTTGACAGGGTAAGTATGGCGAGGATGTTTCCTCTGGTGTGGGAGGCTAGAACGCGTGGCACCGATCTATAATAAGAGATCTCCCTTTTAATACAGAGATGAGGAGATTTATATTTCTCTCGGAGGCTCAATGGAGTGGGGAATTCACTTCTCCAGAAGATAGTGGAGGCTGGGTCTTTAAATCTATTCAAGTCTGCGTTAGATAGATTTTTGACAGACAAGGGATATGGGAGGCAGACGGCAAAGAGACTACAACCAGGTCAAGCTTGATCTTATTTAATGGTAGCGCAAGTTCGAAAGGGTTATTCCTACTCCTGCTCCTAAGTCCGATGTTTCTAGGTTAACTCAACACTGAACTGGAGATTCAACCTAGACTTTATACTGAAGTCTCTGAAATGGGCCTTGAGCACACAACCTCTTGAATCAGAGGCGGGAGTGCTGCACCTGAGCCAGGACTGAGAGTAACACTATTGCCGTTGAACATATCTTCCTTTTATTTAAAATGTATTTTGCATTCCGTGTTGAGCGTTGTAGCAAAATTAGATATAAAATGACAGAAATAGCGCCACAGTTTATTTTGTCCCTGGCGGTCCTTGTACAGTCACAGCAGACTAGAATGCAGTTTCTAATCTTTCTAAACCGAGACTGTAGCAGAGCGCGGTCTTAGATTAGAATGGTGTGTAGGACACCAATCAAAACTGTACTGCTGCCGACTGAACACACGCACATTACATTCACAGATATTTCTCAGTACAAGGGTTGTCTGACCGCTGTGTGATATAATTCACTGAATTAAAATATTTTATATATTTTATTCTGGGTTAAACCATAGTGCTATGATAGACTAACCAGAAGTGAAGCCAATATTTTTCAATGTGTATTAATTATTATTGTAATTATGATTAAGGGAACACTTCAGAAAATGATACTCCTTTGTGCTGTTTCATTCGAAACTGCACTACCGCCGGTTGAAAGCAACTTCACACTGGTGATACATGGGGCCCGAAGACCATGACCCCAATGAGAGGATGTGCCCAAGGGTGAGCTATGTGTGACATCAGTTTGGCTACAGTTTGGAACGTTTCCAATATTGGGTTGCTCTAGAGTTTGTATTGATTTCATTAGGAATGTGGAGATGATGAAATCCCGATATAATTTCTTCCCTAAAGTGACCGGAATTCTTGCCCCTCGTTTTGTTGTATTTGGGTCTTTTTTCATTCCCTGGTTCAGTGAACTCTAATTCTGTACTTCTCATTTCAGGCAGACCTGGGGACAATCAGACTATACCCATCACGTAACCGCTCTTTATTTTCATATTATCTACTATCTCTATGCTCTTGTCACTCCCATTAGTTAGGGAACTGGGTCACAATCTCATGCCTTTTGATCATGGGTCAACCTGCTTTCAAGGCATCAATAAAAGGGGAGTGTGTCTGAAGAGCAGAGGGTGAAGAATCGGCTGCACTTAAGAGCTGCCGCATCCAAAGGAGCTCTCATTTACCATCCCACCAAACAGCATTGACATCGAGGTCACATGACCATCAAGCCGCGTTGTTATTGGCTGTGGCGCATTGAGGTGCAATTTATCGTCATCATTCCTGGGGCGGGACTTGACTGTGTTGGTCCAATCAGCTCTGAGTTGACAGACAACTGATCATTTCTCCACCGCCCATCTCCCGCCCTCTGAAATTTAAAATATGTTCTGAACCTGTCACCACCTCCATCCCATTGGAGCGGCTGTGTTGGTGGTAACTTCCGTCTGACTGTCGTTTCCCTGCTTGCTTACACCGTTTATTAACATGTCCCCCTCCCTTTCATCATGTTTAATATTTACTCCAGGTTTTATTGGCAGTCTGGACACAGCCCAATTTTCCCACTGATTCCTCCCTTGCACAGTGAATGTGGACGGGCCGAGCTCTGGGAGAGGGCAGGTTTAATCCACTATAACTCTCGTTATTTCTGATATTTTACAGAGACGGTGATACTGAGACTGGTGAATGAGAGCAGTCCATGCGTTGGAAGAGTGGAGATTCTCCACACGGGACAGTGGAGGACTGTGCACGATTCCTCCTGGGACCTGCAGGACGCCGCTGTTGTGTGCAGAGAGCTGGACTGCGGAACCGAGATCGCTCCATGGGGCTGGGCTCAGTTTGGGGAAGGATTCGGACCCCTTGTGACAGGGAATGTTGAATGCACCGGGACCGAGGCCGCCCTGTGGATATGTCGTCTGGCTGGATGGGATCACCATTCCAAATATTCACACTCCAATGATGCCGGTGTCATGTGCTCAGGTAAAAATCATACTGCTGTCTCTTATCACCCGGCGGGCCTCATAGTTTCTGGAGAAATGCGGAAGTAAAATAACCCGGGACTGTCTGAATTCGGGAATGGAGTTGATAATAATTCCCGGTTTCTCCAGTGATTATAAGAATATTCAGATCACGGTTTGCTTTATTTCATATCACTGGTATTATATTTAACTAACACCTGAGCAGTAAGTTCCTGATTTTGTTTACATTTGCAATGCAGACAGACCAAGTTTCCATTGAGGTTCGCCCTAAAGCCGCAGTGAATGAGCGGAACCGTTGGAAATGTCACAATCTACATCAAATCTCCATTCTCAAAATCAGCAGCCGCGACGGGGCATGCGACACCCTGCCGGCTCTGCGCCTGCGCTAACCGCTTGCCGTAAGATGTGACCTTACAACGGGTTGTGAAGTTGGAACTGTGGAGAGAGTTTCTCCGGGCGTCGGAGAGATCGAGTCATGGATGCACAGTTACTATGGGCAGTACGGAAGGGAACTGCATAGTCAGATCCAACCGCAGCCTGAATGTATCACTCTTTTTGACTGAATCTAAGACCAGTACAGTAAACAGTTTAAAGAAATACACACAACCCTATGGAATTCCCAAAATCGTGACCCATAGTTCTCTTCTGGTCACCATCAGAGCAGATTAATTAATTTTAATTAATTTATTAATAATCACACAATTTTTCCTCTGTGAGTTATTGCTGTAAGTAAAATGGATATCTGTGAAAAATGTCAGTGTTGAATATTCTGAATGGATGTTAATTTCCCCTAACGCACTGTTTAAGAACAATTCTTCCTTAGTAAGAGCACAGATGGGCTGGAGTAATGCTGAGTGTCTGTCCTTCTTGGCTCTCACAGCTTCCATCCAAATTTCGAATTTTTCGACTTTTAAACGATATTCCCATTGAATTTGCGGCAACTGATGACTTCGTGTCTTACGGTCCAGTATAAGCGCTCTCACTTTTTGTTCTTTGGAGCTCTGTCTCTGTGTTTAAGCTAAACGCCTAGGCTCCTCACAACAAATGGACAAGTCGCATCGTTTGTGGCTTTTTGATTGAAGGTCATGAACATTTATCCATCTCAGTTCCAATTGTGTTGTGGCACCGGGATTAAATTTTCAAATGTAAACCAGAAAACAGATGGAAACACCCTAACCAACACGTTCATTAGATCCGTGTCCAGATAGAAATTGATCGCATCAGCACCTTCCCTCACATGTAGTCACAATATGCTGCCAGTCATTAGGGGATGTCACCTGACTGGGACATCAGATTATTGATAAGATTCTAGAAATTCTCACAACCTTTTAAGGTAAAGCGGCTTAAAATGCCCATTGTATATTGAAACATAATTCTCAGGAAGTGCCAAGCCCAGACTGGTGAATGGAAGCAGTCCCTGTGCGGGAGGACTGGAGATTTACTCGAGTGGAACCTGGGGCACAGTTTGCGGTGATGAGACCTCCTGGTCGTTACCGAATGCGGAAGCTGTTTGTATGGAGCTGGACTGTGGCTCTGCAGTAGCAGCAACGCTTAACTCTCACTTTGGAGAAGGATCAGGACCTGTTATCGGACCACCTGATTGTGGACACCGGCTGTTGTGGAGCAACCTGTTCAGGTACAAGCTCAGATAGTTATAGGAACAAACGAGTTGTATCTACAAATTGTGTGCCACCGCATTCAGACAGATGGCGGTCGATTAGAAAGATCTTGATAAAGAGGAGGCGTTATTCAGGGGGAATTGACAAATGCACTGAACGGCCTCGATGTCCATATACATGAACAAAACGGACAAGATTCACTGACAGTTTGTAGGCACGGGGACTTGCTGACATTCTTTCCCTGCCTCATGTATCCAAAGGACAGCAACCAGTTGTACTGCCGTTAATATCACACTGCTTTCAATCACCACACTCTCAGGATTGAACATCCGACCACCCGTCAGAGGTGGAAAGATAGAGTCGATAGTTGTGGATTGACGTGAAATGGAAACTCTGCACAAGTGTCCGATTCAGGTTACTAGGCTAGAGTTGAGAGGCAGTGGTGGTAATATTGATATTTTTGTCCATTATTGTACACTGGGTGACAGCGAATTTTCACTATGTGCCATGAAATGGTGTCCACGCCTTTATCTCATGTTTGAGACTGTACCTAGGTGAAAAAAAGAAGAGCTAAAGGCTAGGTTTCTGGGAGGAGTTTTTCAATTGAACCATCTGGCTGTGGGATCCGACGTCTAAGAAATGAACGTCTGTTGGTTTGTTGCGGAAAAGGAAGCTAATTACGAGAACATTTTTCAGCCTATGGTCACGACGAAACAGAGCGCTTGGGGAAACAGTGTGTGGGAGCCAGCTGAAAAGACGGAAAAGTTAAACAAGCTCTCTGAGCCTTCCAGGCAACCCCGCCGCCCCACCTTCACCCCAACAAGGGCTTTTTTTTGCCAGTGAGTTGAACATTCCGTGCACCAGAGCTTTGCTAAGCGTTCAGACGATGGTGCCTCTGGGAAAGCGACACCGTCAGAATTGTCATGACCTCAGTGAAAGAGATTTTGCAGAAGGCTACATTGTTGATGATTATTGTACCTATAGATCTCGGTTGATGTTGACGACTTGAGGATTCGGTCCTATGTATGGAAGAGTGGTTGAACTCTATTGAAGGACCATGCAGTTCCAAGTATGTTCTAGGGGCGCTGCCTGAGAAATCTGTGTGATTTTGACAGCTATTTAAAGTACAATTTATAGTTTCTACTGAATGCAATGTGACCGTTAGTTCATGTTTGCTTCTTGTTGATTTTGATTTGAATGTGACAGGTAAAATTTTAAGAGGCGGAAAACTCTTCATCCGTTTCTTCCATTGTGTCCATTTGGGAAGATTGTTTCTTTGACATTATCGATGTTTGTAGCGATTGTAACAAAATGGGGTCTCGCCCGAGATCTGTAATCGTTAGCATGTGCAACGTGTTCACTGGAATTTCCCAGAATTGAAACACATCAGATTTCACATTGACTTTAGCTGCATTTACTGTGAAATCAACACGAGTACCTTTAATTCTCGGACATATATAGAGAGAAAGCTGGCCTTGAAGCAGATAAAATAGTTAATTGGAAGAGTTTGATGTCAGCTTGAAATCAGGAGCTAAAAAAGCAGAGATCATTGAGAGATTAATTGCTCACCTGAACCTTAAGAGAGTAAAGGAATTTCCTGTTCGTGATGAAGAGCACCTAGCCCAAAGTGAGTGAGAAAATATCAAGGGAAATAAGACGCTGTAGAATAGAAAAGATTGGATTCAAAACCGAAAGCAAAATAAAAGAAACATTAAATTCGAGGAAAGGAATAAGGAAAGGAACAACACATTGGAAAGAGTAAGGTTCAAATGAAGTGCCCTTGCATTGCAGTTGAAAGGCGAGGATGACCCAGAAAGAAGTAGTTCCACTTTTGATTTGGTAATGAGTATTTTCTGTGTGTATAAATTTATTGAGGAGGCAGTAGGAAAGTATTTGTTGTCATTTGAGAATGTTGCTACAAAACTGAAGTGGCCTAAAGAAGATTAGACTGTGTTCCTACAGAGTATTTTCATAGGGAAAATGTTGGGTGTATATTCATCTTTTTTTAGGAGAGTCCTTAGGTGACTATGACAGAGCTGTTGTCAATGCTTATGAGCTGGCTGCAGATGGCGACAGGCAAAAAATTAGAAACTTGAAATGAAAGCAGGATCAAATCTTTGTGGAATTTGCTAAAGAGGTGGAATTCATGTTCGATATATGTGATAGATCAATGAATGTTTAACAAGGTTTTGAGAAGCTTGGCGGAGTGATTCTGCTGGAAGAAATCAAAATTACTATCCCTTTGGGAGTAATGATCCACCGGGAAGAACAAACATTTCTTTAAATACAGCACCCTGTAGTAGTGGCAGAGGATTACAAATGGGCTCACGGTCAAATTGGTGTTGAGCCGCAGTTTGAAAACTCCAGAGAAAGTGGAGAGATAAGAAGGATGATGATGAATAGAAATCCGGCTTCATTGAGAAAGATGGCAAAGGTGAAGACCCACATTGTCTTCATGTGAGAAAAAGAGGAAGTCTGGAGGAGAAATTTGTTTCAAGTGGGCTGATCTGTTATATTTGTCACAATGAGGGAAATATGAAGGCTGAATGTTGGAAATGGAACAGCAAGGCGGCAGCATTTGTGCAATCACATTTTGCCCCTCCAGAAAAAATCTGTTCAATTGGCTAAAGTTCACGAGAAGTAGTATCTTCCATGTTTATTGATAATGTGAACCAAATTGCAGAAACCTATAGAAGTTAAAGTTTAAGGAGAACATATTCCTACTTCTGTTAGCTAAAGCATGAAGGCGGTTATACCCCAAGAGATCCTGGGGTAACACAGTCACCAATGCTGGCAGGTGGCATGAATTTCCCTCCTTGTTGAATGCGATGGAATGAATCCAGGGGATTGATATAAATTATTTACCCGTTTTCAAGTTTGGTTGATTTTGTCATCTGTTCTCTTAGCGTTCATATCGTTCCTCGCTTACCTAATGGATGTGTGGACATTTTCCTGGAAAATGGAGATGCTGGAGATAGATTTTGACATCTGAAGTGATTCCGGGAAAGACTGCGAATACTCCCTAAACTGAGAATTTGCAGGAAGAATTTCCCAGTATATTTGTGTATTGAGTTCTGACCAGATCCTTGACTCACAGGGCTAGACAAGATGAGAGGCAATCAATTGTTGTGGAGGACATTTCTGATGTATGCTGGCTGATCTTGTTTCAGGGATTTGAATGGGAATAAGTGTGCATGGGAATATGTAGCAGATTGATGGAGTTACTAGAGATAGACCTTGATGCAAAGGGTTTGTCTCAGATGAAGACCCCTGAGCCAGAACCTGATAATGTCCCGAATGTTATGATCTGTATAATAACATTTTGATGAGGAAGTGAAAATATCACTGGAGTTCAGCTGATGAGCTTGAGCTGTAGTTCATCAAATTGATGTACCTCCATGTTACCGCAGTGACATTTTAAGAATTGCTCATGAGATTCCAGTCGCAGGTTATTTGGGTATGTGGAAGACTTGGGCGAGAAAAATAGCACAGTACCATTGACCGAGGATCAATCCGAATGCATTTAACTTTTACAAGGCATGTCACACATGTCGAATATTCGAAAAGAGACAGATTTGATAAAGTGGCACCATTAATAAGAATATATGCATTTTATAAGCTATTTAGGGTTCTTGTGGACTGTGTTTGAATACTGCTCAAGAGCACATTGAGGCATCGCTACTTCCTGACCATCATGAATTTGTCCATGATTTGCAGAGATAGTTCCATTGTAAACGATCACAGCAAAAGCTAGAAACTACCTTCGTAGGTTTTGAGCCATAGTTATGAGAACATCTCAAGTCGCCTGCTTATCATCCACAGCCCCAAAGAGCCTGGGAGAGATATCACCAACTTTTAATCTGATGAAGCACTGTTGCCCTGAGTGTTCCTATCGTTATTATAAAGGACCATCGTTCTTGATATTTGCAACTAGTGACACACCAAGGGAGAAGCGACATTTTTGGCACAGGAACTGGAAAGTACCTTCCGAGATTTTGTGCCATAGTTCTGAAAGGCTCTCAAAAGCTTCTGCAGTGGAGAGAACGTCTCAAATGTCTCAGCAGGTGATGAAAACACACATAGAAAGATTGCTGAGGGCCCTGGCTTTCACTCAAGTTTAAAGTGCAGGTTTCGTTTCTTGCCTGGTTTCTTTTTGCGTTTGAGATCTGCATTATGCCAATGGGAAACTCAGTCAGATGAACTATTTGGTTAGTGCCCGAGAGAGACGAAGGTGTCAAAGAGTGTGTCATGTGAACATGGTGAGGAGGTACTCTTGCCGTGAGCATAGTCGGCCAATAGGCACAGTCTGGGTGATGGAGAAGGTCGATGGTGATACTGATAGCTGTGATGAATTGTTGATGAGTCTAAGTCTCATCAAGTTTTCAAACAGAACCCCCTGCAGAAACTGGCGAACACACGTGTTTTAGTGGGTCTGGATAAGGAGCCACTCCTGATCAGCAGAGGAAAGGCATTGTTTGTAATGGAAATCCGAGTCTGTATGTGCAGATAATGGATAGATAATTCCCGAAACTATGGGATATTACTGCCCAGTAATTGTTTAGTAATATAATGTCAATGAACCATTTTCATTGAAAATAGCCAGGAACTCCGAGGAATAAATTACGGCTCAAAATTAACAAGTATTTAAGGAGCAGATCTTGTTAATGCAAGGTGATGAAGAGGGCCTGAGAGGTGATGTAAGTCTATATAGTGAAGTCCCAAGGTTGTGTAAGTCAGAGTGACCTGGTCCAGACAGGATAAGATCGAGATTGAGAGTTAAAATATTAAATTAGGAATGGACAGGTAACATAGTAAATGCGACCTCAAACGGAAAATATTTGTGTGACGGACTAGATATATTTCCCGGAGAGGAAACGGAAGGTCATAAAAAGACAGAGCTTCACTGGATAACTAAGGATATGTGGGAAGTAAAATGAAGCAGGATAAGGGGGTCTATTTAAATGATCACGATAGTAATTCGGGGGCAAACCAAACTGAATACAAAAAAGACAGGAAGGATTGAAAAAGGAAACAAGAAAGTTTGGTCTCAAAGATGAGACACAACATAAAAGAGGACCCAATTCTCTTTTATAAAAGTCCAAATATTAAAAGGGTGCTCAAAGCAAGGAGGGGCTGACGGGTAAGCTCGGACAGCTCCAGACAACCAGTCTAATATCGCTGACGGGGTAAATTTTAGACACGAAAATGCGGCTGAAAAGTAATTGTCATTTGAGAAAAAAAAATCTGTCAAAAATTAAAGCCTGCACGGAGCAGTAAAAGGTAAGTTGTGTTTGATCAAACCAACGGAGTCTCTGTTGAAATACCGAAGAGTTCTGATAGGAGTTTTATGATTGATATTGTGTCTCTGGACTTTCAAAAAGCATTTTATAAAGTACCATGCAGTTTTTAATCTTGTTGGTAACATTAAAGCCCACAGGCTTAAAAGGACAGTGTGTGGTACGAAGTTGGCTCAGGGAAGAGAAAGAATCATGTTCTTTCCAAACTCAAGGCAAATATGGCGGGATGTTACACTGTGTTCGATATTAGGGCAACTTCATGTTTGATACTAATCTGGACACATCATCATTTCAAATTTCACAGATGACACCAAAGCCGGAAATGTAGCAAACAGTGACGAGGAACATGCTTCAGGTGAAATTATCACAGTTAACGCAGAGTAGTGTGAAGTAATTCATTTTAGTAGGAAGGGTGAGGAGAGGCAATGTAAATGAAATGGCATATGTTTAACTGGGTTACCGAAACACCGAGACCTGAGAGTGTCATGTACTTGTCTTTGAGCGTGGCACGTTGAGAATGTTGTTTGAAAGGCATAGGTCCTCGCTGACTTAATAAATAGAGACATGGAGCCTTAAAATGAAGTTCTGCTAAACAGTTGTAAAACACTGCTTATTCCCAGCTGGAGGCTTGAGGCCAATCTTAAGAGGGATATTTTAGGAAATATGTCAAGTCCGAGGTGGCTGCGGGGCAGATCTTCCAGAATATCATTGTGGAGATTCTGAGGGTGTGTAACTTCAGGGAGACAGGAGAAGCTCAGATTATTCTGCTTGGAGTAGAAAATGTTAAAGGAAGATTTAATACAGATGGTCAACATCTGGAAGGGTTTTGATATGACAATATCATGCTGCTCTTCCAGTTATCAAAGGATCGGTAATGAGAGGATACAGATTTAAAGTAATTGACTAAAGTACCGAAACATCGTAAAAATAATTGTCCAGCGTGTTGTTGTGATCTGGAATGCGCGGTTGTAATAAGTGTTTGAAACAGCTTAAATAATGGCTCACAAATTCAGAAGGAATTTGGATAAATACTTGAAGGGGGGAATTTTCATGGCTCGTAAGAAAGAGCACCAGAGGGGCACTAATTGGATAGCTCTTTCAAACAGCCCGTACATGCATGATGGGGTGAATGACCTCCCCCTGCACTTTATCATTTCTGATTCTATTAAATGTTATCATATGCAGTTGAATTTCTGCAGCAGTGCCTGACAACGAGGTGTGTCTTCGGATAGTGTTTACATGGGTTTCCAAAAAGCAATGGACATCACACCAAATAAGAGATCATTAGCAAAACAATAACCTGCAGAGTGTTGAGGCTAACCTTACAATATAAGTTGCTCATTTGTTGGAAGGCGGCATATAGGGAGAATGGATAAGTTGAATAACTGACTGACATGGTGAGGCAAGTCATGTTCTTCACGGGTCTGTATGAGAATTCAGCTTTTCCACATGTGAAGTAACGGCTTGGAAGAAGAATAAAGAATGGTACGTGTGGACGCATTTGCAGATGACACTAATATAGGAGATGCAGTAATTTTTTGAAAGCTATCACAGGGCTCTGAGAAAGCAATTTTGTGGCGAGCATGCAGAGAGTTCAGTTCAATTCAGGCAAGTGTGAAGTCGTCCATTATAGATGCAATAAAGATCAATCGAAATATTTTCCTTATGATGGGGAACCAGAAATGTGGGGGCAGAAATGTGATTGGTTGACAATGGCTACAAGGGTTCAATTATTACGTTTCATAAATTTGGTTCGTAAACCCTGAGCTTAGAAAGATGACGGTTATGCAATTGAGATGTTTAAAAGATCAAATGGTTCCATGAATAGATACATAAAATGATGGGCTGTGGTGCGAGGGTCCAGAACAAATGGCTCAATCTCCAATTGGAGAGAGGCCATTAAGAAGTGAAATCAGGAAGCACCTTTCAACGCAAAGGGTTGGGTGAACATCAGGAAAGTCCTGTTCCAAAGTCATTCACAGATGTAATATCAGTGATTTCAATTCAGTACGTGCAGCAGTAGTGTAATAGTAACACTAGCATTAATAATGGCAAGAACAGTAATTGTGATTGTGCTAATAATAGTCGTGATCGAAGTAGTAACACTCAGGCTGGTGGTAGTCACTGTTAATGTTTCTCCTGAGTTGTAAGGGAAGGAAATGTGAATCCGACTTATGAAATTTGCAATGTAACTATGACATTTGTGATGTTATTGGCATTTGCTAATATTATCATTGTTAGTTTTATTACTAATTAGCACACAAAGATCTCCGGCTGGTGTATGGGGATAGCCGATGCTCCGGCCGGGTGGAAGTACAACAGGGGGAGCACTGAGGGACGCTGCGTGATCTTTACTTTGGTTCAGAAGGCGCCAGTGTGGTCTGTGAGCACCTTCACTGTGGGGCAGTAACGGCAATACCAGGAGGAGCTCACTTTGGAAAGGGAACTGGACCAGTGTGGACAGAAAACTACAGATGTCAGAGAAACGAATCCAGCTTCTGGGATTGTTCGGTTTCATCTGGGCAACAAATTAGCTGTTGACATGAAAATGACACCAGTGTTATCTGCTCGGGTGAGTCTATTGACCTGAAAAACACCAGCTGTTAATGTTACCATTAAAAATGAATCTAGACTGGGCTGTGTTTTCAGTGCATTTATTAATAATACAACAAAGGCTTTCAATCTTTCGCAAATGAATATCTCATCTTATGGTGATTATTTCTATTTGACTGAACCCAGAGCATCATTCAGAATTCAGCACCAAGAGCTGTTGAGAGGAACGTTCAAACTGCAACACAGGCACTATGGTATCTAGAAACGTTGCACCTGTATTTCGTGTTATTTCTTCAGTCACGGGATATGGATGTCATTGCAGGAACACCTGCTTTCCCCATCCCTAACTTCCCCTGAAAAGATGATGGCTAGCATCTCCTTGAACAGCTGCAGCCCATGTGCTGTTGATCCACCAATAGTGCTGTTCGGAAGCTACTTCTCTTTTGCCCCATCGACGACGAAAGAACAATTACAGATTTCCAAGTCGGGATGGTTTGAAATTTCTGGAAATTGACAGTGGTGATGGAGTTTGCATTCCTCTGCTGCCTTTGTCCTTCTATAAGTTGCTGTCGAAGAATTCTTAGCAAGATGCTTCAGCACAACTTGTAGATTGCGTGCACTATAGCACCGGTGTGTCAGTGGTAGAGAGAGTGATTGAGGCTTTTAGCAGCGCTTCCAGTGGACTGCTCAACCTTGAATCGTATCGAATTTCTCTCAGGCTCCTGGAGGTGCATCCATTTAGACATAGGTTCGTCCATCACACCTCGGAATTATATCAGAGGGACCACAGTTTCTAATAAGTTATCTCCAGTTTAAGATGGGTTTGAGGAGGAATTACTTCCCTCTGGGCGCCCTTAGTCTTGGAATCACCTTCCACAGAGAGCAGTGGAGAGAGGATCAGTCAATATTCAAATCCAAATCAGACAGATTTTTGATCGACATGGGAGTCAAGCGTTCTGGGCAAATGGAGGAAAGGTCACATTCAGATCAGCCATGGTCTTATTGAATGTTAGAACAGACACGATGGGCTGTAATGGCCTTCTGTTGCTCTTAAATCTTCTGTTCTTTTGTTGTACCTTGTAGGTGGTGGAAAGGTTTCGAGGAATCAGGAGGTGAGAGATGCACTGCAGAATACCCAGCTTGCGAATTGTTCCTGTCGTCAGGTCTTTATGCATCTGGGCTAGTTAAGCTTCTGAACAGTGAGGTTGACGTATCGTGGTTGAGGTTAGACCCCTTCTCCCTGACGATGGTCATTGCCCAGCTGTTGTGTGTGACATGCATGTTTCTTCCCACTCATCAGCCTAAGCCTGGCTTTAATCCAGCTCTTGCTACATGGAGACACTGACTTCTTCATTATCTGAGGACTAAAGAATTGAATTGAAAACTGTGCAATTATCAACGAACATCCCCATAAGGGAGAGTAGGCCACTGACGAGACAGCTGAAGATAGTCGGGATGAGGACAATACCCTGAGGAATTGCTGGAGCGATATGCTTGAACTGAGGTGATTGGCCTGCAACAATCATAACCATCTTCCTTGATGCTAGGCATCACTCAAGTTACTTCTAGTTGCACTCGGTAAAATGCTGTTTGGTGCCAAGGACTGTTGCTCACACCTCATGCTTGGAATTCAGTCGATTTGCCCATGTTTGGACCAACAGTTTGGACCAACAGTGTGATGCAGCACGAGGCGGAATGTCCCTGGCAGAACCTAAATTAAACATAATGAGCAGATTACTAGTAAGTTCCACTTAACAGTACTATAAAGGACACCCTCTCTCACTTAGCTGATGACTATCAGTGGACGGATGGGACAATATAGAGACTGATCTGTTCAAGAAGGCGGCTGACTACCATCTTCTCAAATGGGCAATAAATGCTGAGCTTGGAAACGAAACCTTTATCCAATGAATGAATGACAAAGAAAAATCTGCACCCTTATCTTCGTGCTGTTTTAGTACAAATTGGTTCCGGTACTTCACACAATGGCAAATGGTAGTATTGGGGACAGCAATGCACCGTTCAGCCTGGAGCGTCGTGAAAGCAGTGAGTCCATGTCAAAATTACTTAATTGGCTCTAAAGTGTGTTGGGACGTGAGGAACGCTCAATCAAACGAACACTGTCTGCTTCTCCCCGTGTTAGGTAAAGTAAACTGTGAACAGTCAGAAGCCACGATACACCCTTTACCCATGACCTCTATCAGGGTACATAAAGAGACGGCCTTGGCCCTCTGCGCCCAACCTATTTTATGTTGTAAACCCAGATCAGACAGCGGAAACCGCTCGGAATCTCTCTAAATTCTGTTCACGGAGGGAAGGTAATGGTGGAGAGAATTTGCCGAAATAAGGTGTGGGTAATTTTCCCAGACATTTTAATCACTAATGTCAATAATAAGTGAGCGAGGGAGAGTCAGTGAATGGGATGTTGCAGTTTCAGTTTAACCATTGCTCCCAATGTGTTTCATTTTGTAAATGAAAATTGGTCGCTAAGACTGACTAACGGCGGAAGCCGGTGTAATGAACGAATGAAGATTTACTACAATGGTAGCTGGAGCAGAGTGCAGGACAACCTCTGGGACTTGAATGATGCTAACGTGGTCTGCGGCGGCGAGCTAGGCGCTCCAACTCTTCAAAGCCCGGAGAGATTGCAGGTTCTGTGTGGATAACTGGTATACAGTGTAATGGAAACGAATGGCATCTCCGCAACTGCAGTTCATCCGTATTGAATTCGTCTCTCTCTGACAATAGCGGCATAGGTGTTCTGTGCTCAGGTGAATAACTTTATTTATTCTATCACAGGACATGCGCGTTGCTCGCGAGGCCAGCACTTTCATTGCACAGCCCTAATTGCCCTTGAGAAGGTGCCTCCTTTAAGCGCCGCAGCCCATTTGGTTTCGGCACACCCACTGTGGTGTTAGGGACGTCGTTTCAGGGTTGTGATCCAGCGACGGTGTGGGACCGGTGATATATTTGCAAGTCAGGATGGTGAGTGGCTTGGAGTGGAACTTCCAGGTGGTGGTGCTCCCCTGTATCTGCTGCACTTGATCTCCTAGGTGGTAGAGATCGTGAATACGGAATGTGCTGCCTAAGAAGCCATGGTGAGTTGCTGCAGTGCATCTTGTAGATGGTACTCTCGCTGCCACTGTGTATCGGTGGTGGAGGGAGTGAATTTTGAAGGTGGTCGACAGCGTGACAATCAAGCGGGGTGTTTTGTCCTGGAAGGCGTCGAGATTCTTGTGCACTCCATCACACTCCCGACTTGTGTCTTGTAGACGGAGGACAGGCTTTGGGGAGTTAGGGGGTGTGTTAGACGCCACAGGATTCGCAGCCTCTAGGCTGCTCTTGTAGCCACAGTATTTATATGTCTAGTCCAATTCAGTTTCTGATCAATGCTAACTCTCAGGGTATTGATAGTGGGGGATTCAGCGATGGTAGTGCCATTGAATGTGACGGCGAGATGGTTGAAAAGATGATCGCCTGGCTCTTCTTGGCGTGAATGTTACTTGTCAAAGAAGTGAACAAATAGTTCATTTTTACAGGGCCCACGAAGCGAATTTCTAATTTACTGAGAGAAGTGCTCAGTTACGTTAACTGGTCCTCAGTATTTCTGAATAGTCAGGGGTGCAAGAGGTCTCCCCTATAAGATGGTGCGATATTTTTCCCCTCTGAGGCTTGTTAATATGTGGAATTCTGTTCCTTGGAAAGCAGTGGAGGTTGGGTCACTGATTTTATTTAATACAGAGTTGGATTTTTTATTGACAAGAGTGTCAAGAGTTATGGTCGGGTGGGGTATGGTGGATGGGGTGGGTTGGTGTGGCTGGTGTGGAGTGGGGTAAGGTGGGGTGGTGTGAGCGGGGAAAGGTGGGGTAATGTGGAGTGGAGTGGTGTGGGTGGGGTAAGGTGCGGTGGGGTGGGATGGGGTGGTGTGTGTGGGGTAAGGCGGGGTGTGGTGGGGTGGTGTGGGTGGGGTAAGGTGCGGTGGGTTGGGATGGGGTGGTGTGGGTGGGGTAAGGTGAGTTAAGGTGGGGTGGGGAGGATGCGGAGGGCATAGGGGCGGGGGTGGAGTGATGCCGTGGCCAGACAGGAAAGTGGAGTTGAGACAACAACCAGATCAACCATGATCTTGTTGATTAACGGAGCAGGTTCGATGGGCCGAATCGCCCACTCCCGTTCCCATGTTCCTCTGACAGCAATTATTTAACCCAGAGGGTAAATGCAGAATGAAAGGATACAGACAGACATGAATAATAATAAGGTTTTGAATTTTTGTAACACTTTTGACAAAGGCAAAGTCGCAAGAAACTTCGCAGGAGCGCAACCTGAGAAAAAAACCGAGACAAGGAGACAGGAAACGGGTCACCAAAACGTGTTCAGAGGCGGAGATTTCAACAGAAATTTCAATTCTTCGTCCAAGCCAACAAAAGGCACGACGTGGTTGATGTCCGCGAGTCGGGAAATAGAGAAGAGCAGAGGTCTCTGAATGATTAGGGCTGCTGCTGGTTCTGGTGATAGGATGGCGGTGCGTGGGTGGGCGCTGGAGTGTGAACGTATTTGAGCATGAAGATATTTTAAAACAGGAGGCGTTGCGGAAACAATGTAACTCTTCCGAGTACAAACCCGTTTCCATCTGTTTTTCAGATGAAGTTACATTGTTTCATAGTTTGCCATTATGAGATTTGAACTCTTGATCTTGGGGTTACAAACACAGTACCATAACCACTTGGCTATTTAGGCCAAGCTTAGATTAGCTTACACAGAGCTGTTACTGATTGGGACTTTCTGCGCTTCAGGCAATAGTGTTTAAGGTGAACTGAAGTTTTGGAGGGTGCAGGGTGGCAGGCCGTCCAGGCGGGTGTTGAAGTATTCCATTCTGGGAGTAATGAAGGCACGCGTGAGCCTTTCATCAGCAAATGGCCGAAGATAATGGTGAAGGTGAACAATGATACACAGCTAGGTGAAGGCAGTCCCACTGACAAATATTTTATGAGATTGAAGCTCAGCGTGAGGGTCAAATCTCACAATAACTCACAAATCAGTTCCATGGTGCAGTACATTGGTGTAAACAGATGTGCTGGAATCCGATTGGTGTAAATTTCATTATGCTATGTGTAAATCTCAACAGAAACTTTGACCTGATCAGTTGCAAGTGTCATTGTGCAGCAGGTAAACTTAAACAAACTGTCTGAGACTGAAAATGCGCAGGATGTAGCGATCTGCAGATATACTTGTATAAGATACAATCTGAGCGATGTATGTGTGGACCGATGTCCGATAGCTTTACCGATGTGGGAGCAGCTACACAGGGGCAGACATTGGAAATTACATCAGTACAGCCGTAGGACCTCACTCTTCACCTGCGGACTGCATATTGAAAGGCAGATATTCTGGGACTGAGTTTGTGTAGTTTGCATTCTGCAGTATGAGGAGGAAGTTATCAGTAGGCCTCTAAGACTGTGGGTCTGTATGATTTGGAGGGATCTGCTGATATTAACGTAACCCTGAAAATAAAGGCAATCGGAGCTGTGAGTAAATGTCAAAAAGCTACAAATCTGCGTAACGCAAACCGGCAATGAACAGATACAGATATGAAACATGAGTTTTAAAAGACTGTCTAAAAATAACATTGGTGGAAGACTTAATAAGAAAAAAACTCAAATGGTGGCATACAATGTGCATAGCATTCAGCACAAAAACAGGGGAACTGGAAGCCATAGACCTTGCCGTCAGATGCTGGAATATATGAAACACTTATGCGCTCTACATGCTTTGTAATAGTTAACTGTAGAGAGATGTTCTGCAGCACAGACTCATTTCCCTGTCCCAGACACGTGAAACAAGCAGAGTTCAGTTTTCCTGGAGAATACACAATGGGAAGGATTCAGTGCTGAGCTGAATGTGTATTAGAAGTATTATTGTCCGACAGAACACATGCAGATCAGACTGTCGGACGGTGAAAGCCGATGTGCTGGCAGAGTGGAGATTTATTACAATGGGACTTGGGGCTCCGTTTGTGATGATTCCTGGAATCTGCCCGACGCTGACGTGGTTTCGAAACTGCTGGGTTGTGGAAATGCATTGGACGTGTCACTTGCTGCTTCGCGTGAACCAGGCTCAGGCCCAGTCTGGTTAGATGAGCTAAAGTGTTCCGGTAACGAAACGTTTCTCTGGAAATGTCCCTCAGCAACATGGGGTAAACACGACTGTACTCATAAAAAAGATGTGAGGATTATGTTATAAAAACAAAAAAACTGCGGATGCTGGAAATCCAAAACAAAAACAGAATTACCTGGAAAAACTCAGCAGGTCTGGCAGCATCGGCGGAGAAGAAAAGAGTTGACGTTTCGAGTCCTCATGAAGGGTCATGAGGACTCGAAACGTCAACTCTTTTCTTCTCCGCCGATGCTGCCAGACCTGCTGAGTTTTTCCAGGTAATTCTGTTTTTGTGTGAGGATTATGTGTTCAGGTAAGGGTGCCAATCTGCTCATTGTCTGAGGCTTCACACGGAAGATATCACACAGCATTACACAGAGTCCACAGCACAGAATCAGGCCTTTCAGCTCAACTGGTCTGTGTTGCATTGATGCCGTACATGAGAATCACGCAGTAATACTCCATCTAACTCTACCTGCATGTCCTGCTGTTTCATATCTCTCGTCTACTTATCCAGTCTCACCTTGAAGGTAGCGGTGCTATTCGCTTCAGCTGTTGTATTTGGCCTAAGTTCCAGATGAGGCCAGTCTCTGGGTTAAAAAAATAGATTCTACTCAATTTCCTATTGGATTTATTCATTGCATATTTCCTTTCCAGCTTTGGACTCCACACTTTATCAATGATTAGTGCTTCTGTATCACGAAATCTCGTTGTCCAATACATCCTTTAGGCACATAATTTCTCGGCATTTTTTGACTTCTTTAGTCTTTTACCAAAATTCACCGCCTGTATGGAAAATAATTTGCCAATTTCAAGCCTATTCTGCCAGTTTATCGATACTTTCTTCTATAGTGTAGCAATCTTCTTGAGTATTAACTATACCTCACAATTTTCTGTCACTAATACATTTTGAGATTGTACTTCCCATCCACTAATCCGAAACGTTAGTGTTAATGTTAAGCAGCAGTGGCCTTAGTGATGTGTGTGACTCTTTCCGCCATTCTGAGTTTCTACCTATTGCAGTGAGCTTGTTCTCCATTCTCCTTTCTCTCACTCGAAATACTCTGAGCTCAGCAATGGTTCCATTATGTGTTTTCGTTTTGAAGTCCTTTTGAAAATTCAGGTATATTGCATACACTGCCTTACTCCTTGTCGGCCTTTCTGAAATAAGAAATATGCTCATTGAAAACTCGTATATTCATCCTGCACAGCTCAGCACATGGTGTGTTGACTGTGTTCACTGCTTGTCGCTAATCATTTCTGAAATGTAATAGAAAACAACTCCGATCCAATTATTCAATTAGGAGTGTCGATTTCCAAGGGGTAGTTCATACTTATGAAACTTGATTGAAATCTCTGAGGGAGTGTCAGAAAGGCCGAATTCTTCTCCGTCCACAACTACAGATACTTATTATGAATATCTTCTTGAGAATTCATGTCAAAGTTAGCGTTCTTACTAATAATGCCGGGATGGTTGATATTTTCTTCCCTTTGTAAATTTCTGAATAATGACTGTTTTCAGATTGATGGAAACATTTAAAAATACAATGTGGACTGTATCTATGTTAAATCTTTCTTTACTTCTATTCTTAAGGACAGGAAAGTCAAAACACTTCCATAACTCTCGGAGTCCTGTTAATCTGTGAGTTGATCGCACTCATGGCGGTAAAACAGAGAAAGTTAGAAAAGAAAGGTGAGCCTCAATTTTACCGCTGAACTAATGCTAGATTGTGGATAGTGTTTCATATATAGACAAGGCTGCAGTTTGTTGCACTTTTCCAGAGAATATCACTTGGCCTTGTTAAGAAAAGCAATCTGAACCCCTTTTCTTCATTTGTTCCCTTCAAGACTGAATTTCTGAAATGTAGCAGTGAAAATATTGAAAGAGTCTACAAGCCCGAACCAGTTTATATGTGAATCCAGGAGAATTCGCTTGTTGTAAGAATGCAGCAGAAAGTTGAAATGAAATGTTTGTTCATTATTTGTCTGTTAATCTTCCTTGATCCACTGGCTCAGCCGTTTCAATGTTTCATTATCTCCACCCGCTTGCCCAATCTGGAATCTTTGACCAGGTTCTGTACAACATATTGAGAGGTGACATTTTACATTCTCCAGTAATTCTACGTACTAACACAACTGTTCCACTTATAGCCCAACAAGCACAACTGTTCCACTTATAGCCCAACAAGCACCACACCCCGGAGTTATGCACCCAATAGGTCACTTCATATACTGAAGGAGAATGACAAAGAACCATGACCACCTCAGTTGCGCTTCCAAACTGTCGTGTCCACAGAGGCCAATCAACTTTTCACCCAGATTCAATTCAGCTGATTCTCCATGCGGCCCTTAACCCCATGATCAGCTGGAATTCATTTCCCCTGATACTTTCCTCCACCCTACCCGCACCAACCCTCTCCCCCTAAACTATCCCACCCCCATCCATATTTTCCATCCTGTCCGACGTTCCTGCAAATGGGTTAAGTTTTGTGGGAGATGAATAAGTGTCTATGTACACACATAGGCACGCACACACACACACACACACAGACACACGGACGTAATAATGCCTCCAGACAACAAAGCTTCTCCATATTCAAGTTAACTGTCTTTATATTTTGACTCTCACCAGATCTATGACTTGCTTCTGGTCGCAGGCATTAACTGCTAACACTCCGTGGAACGCAGCAGCATGTTAATCGCCTCCAACAGGTGCTGTCATTCGTCACTGGGGTTCACCTGCTGGTTTGCACCAAGGAATTTATGAAGAAATTGACAATATTCCATCTGGAAAGAATTTCACTTGTACAGGAGGCTCAAGTTTGTTTTTACTGTTTTTCTAGCCGTTTGTTCACTGGACAAATGTGACTTCACCTTGGAGAGCCTTCTAATGGCCAGTGTACTGAATGGACACGATGGGCAGTCCGGTTGCTGTCCAATCTGAAAGAGCATTGTCACCGTGAGAATGCCTCTGTCCGTGAGATGATCAGTTGGCCTGGGACGACTCCCAATGCTCCTTACTGCTCACAGAATGGCTTTGTTATTTAGTTGTAAATAACGAGCAGAATCAGTGTTTCCATTTTCCACTATTCTAATATCTGAGTGAATGAATAATAATCACATCATCTGTGCAGCACTCCTTTCTAACACAGTATGCAAGAAGAGCAATAGGCAAGGATTGGCTACTGAGTTTATTTATGGAGAATGAACCAGAGGAGATGGAGAGAAAAAGCAGGGGAATAGATTGGCAAATCTTAATTCGAATACACTTATGGATAAGAGCCAAGAAGCAAAAAGACCAGAACCACAGATTGGAGAAGAGCTGAATTTGAGGAACTGAGAATCAAACTTGGGAAAATGTACTGGACCACAACATTGGCAAACAATGATGTGTATCAACAATGGGAAACTTTTCAGATGATGTTCGACAGAATGCAGGAAAAATATGTTCCGCAAAATTAGCAAGAACAAGTTAAACACGAATGAAAATAAAGGCAAAAGGGAGGAATAAAAGAAAGAAATGCAGCATGACCCAAGTATATGGAAAAGCAGAGGTGGGGGGGCCGGGCTCGTGCAGGACCAGGGAGAATATGGGAAAATTAGGAAAGATGGCAAAACAATTAATAAATCAATGAGATTGAATTTTCCAGGAGCATAACATAAAGTTGTTTAATCTTCTTTAGGTACATGCATAAAAATCAAAAGCAGAACGGGAATAGGGCCAATTATTGAAGAAAAGGATAAAATTATAATTTCAGAAGAAATTGGAGCAGGATACGATGAGAAGCAAAAGAAAGGCTTTTGGCAGATGCAAGGGGGGCAAATCAGTGGAGGCGTTAGTGGAGCACAAAAAGTGCAGAGTAGAGCTTAAGAATGCAATTAGGAGAGCAAAGAAGGGATATGAGAAAGCTCTGGCAGGTAAAAATAGGGAAATCCCAGGATACTCTTTAAGTATATCAATAGGAAGAGGATAACCAGGGAAAGAGTAGGGCCCATAAGGGACCAAGGGGGAAATCTATGGGTGGAGCCAGAGGACATCGGTAGAGTGTTGAATGATAACTTCACATCCGTCTTCATCCAAGAGAATGAGGATGAAGGTATTGAACTCGAGGAGAGAGACTGCAAGGTTCTTGAGCAAATTGATAAAGGGAATGACAAGGTATTGGAAGTGCTGGCAGGCTTAAATGTGGACAAATCTCCAGGTCCAGATAATCTGCGTCCCAGCCTGCTGAAGAAGGCAAGGGACGAGATCGCATGGGCTCTGACCCAAATTTTTACTTCCTCTCTAGCCACTGGGGAAGTGCCAGAGGACTGGAGAACAGCTAAAGTGGTTCTGCTATTTAAGAAGGGTTGTAGAGATAAGCCAAGGAACTACAGGCCAGTGAGTCTCACGTCAGTGGTAGGGAAACTATTGGAGAAAATTGTGAAGGAGAGAATCTATCTTCACTTGGGGAGGCAAAGTTTGATCAGGGATAGTCAGCATGGCTTTGTCAGAAGGAGGTCATGCCTCACAAATTGGATTACATTTTCTGAGGAGGGGACCAGGGGTGTAGATGAGGGTGGTGTAGATGATGTATTTTATATGGATCTCAGCAAAACCTTTGACAAGGTCCCACATGGGAAAATTATGAAGAAGGCAAATGCACATGGGAAACAGGGTAATTTGATAAGGTGGATTCAAAATTGGCTTAGTTGTAGGAGACAGACAGTGATGACAGAAGGATGCTTTAGTGGCTCAAAGCCAGCTTCCAGTGGCGTACCATAGGGATCTGTGCTTGGTCCCCTATTGTTTGTCAGTTATATGAACGATATAGATGACTATGTGGGGGCCAGGATTAGTAAGTTTGTGGATGACACAAATGTTGGCCGGGTGGTTAATAGTGAGGTTGAGTGTCTTGGCATACAGGAAGATATAGACGGGATGGTCAAATGGGCAGATAAATGGCAGATGGAACTTAACCCTGAAAAGTGTGAGGTGATACACTTTAGAAGGAGTAATTTGACAAGGAAGTATTCAATGAACGGTATGGCACTAGGAAGTTCTGAGGAACAAAGGGACCTTGGTGTGTGTGTCTATAGATCTCTAAAGGCGGAGGGGCATGTTAGTGGGGTGGTTATAAAGGCATATAGGACACTTGCCTTTATCAATCGAGGCATAGATTACAAAAGTAGGGAGGTCATGTTAGCATTGTATAGAACTTTGGTGAGGCCACAGCTGGAGTACTGTGTGCAGTTCTGGCCGCCACATTATAGGAATGATATCATTGCACTGGAGGGGATGCAGAGAAGACTCACCAGGATGTTTCCTGGGATGAAACATTTAAGTTATGAAGAGAGATTGGATAGACTTGGGTTGTTTTCGTTGGAGCAGAGAAGACTGAGGGGCGACCTGATCGAGGTGTACAAGGTTATGAGGGGCATGGGCAGGGTGGCTAGGGAGCAGCTGTTCCCCTTAGTTGAAGGGTCAGTCACTAGGTGACATAAGTTCAAGGTGAGGGGCAGGAAGTTTAGGGGGGATGTGAGGAAAAACCTTTTTGCCAGAGAGTGGTGACGGTCTGGAATGCGCTGCGTGGGAGCATGGTGGAGGCGGGTTGCCTCACATCCTTTAAGAAGTACCTGGATGAGCACTTGACACATCATAACATTCAGGGCAATGGGCCAAGTGCTGGTAAATGGGATTTGGTATGTAGGTCAGGTGTTTCTCACGTGTCGGTGCAGACTCGGTGGGCCGAAATGCCTCTCCTGCATTCTATGACTCTGTGATTCTGTGATTTGGCCATTGGAATAATCGACCCGGCTGCAATATTCCTTAAGGTAATGGTTGATCTGATTGTGGCTTTAACTCCACTTTCCTGCCTGCCATTCAATCCTTTAATGCCTTCCAGATCAAAAAGATTTCTCAAACAGCCATGGAAACATTCAATGATGCAGCCTCAGCTGCTCTGTGTGGAAGAAAATTCCAAAGGCCAGCGACCTTTTCAGAGAAGAAATTTCTCTTCATCCCGGTCTTAAACGGGAAACTCCTTATTTTTAAACTGTGCTCCCGAATAAATAGCAAGCAACAAGCGTGAAGAGGCAGAAATATTAAATAATTACTTTGCTTCAGTGTTTAGCCTAGATAACAATTAGCTGCGTATGACATTGGAAGGTTTGATTATAAATTATATCATCGTTTAAATATGAAGACGAGCAGAAAATTCAAATTAATCAAACTAAGGGATAAAACGTCTCGTCTGAAGGATCTCATTCATTCGTTTTGAAAGCTACCAAAGAGATAACAGGAGGAGTTGAGGCCTGGGGCAGATCAGCCATGATATTATTGAATGGCGCGGCAAGCTTGAGGGGCCGAATGTCCTACTCCTGCTCCTTTTTCTTGTGTTCTTATGTTCAGAGGCTCCATTACAGATTTTTAATAATTCATTAGGAAAGGATGGTGTCAGAATCCTGACAGATAGCTCGCATTAAAGTTACATGTAAAAAAGAACGAAGAGCATCCAGCTTAACTTTCATTGGAGGGAAATTAGTGGAATCCCTGCTCAACGAGAAAAATAGATGAACATGCAAAAAACAAAAATATAAAGATGAATAGTTAGCATATATTTCAAAAGGGAACGGCTTGCTTAACGAACATCATGAAACACAAAATCTTTTTAGAGGTAACAGCGTAGATAAGGGTAATGATGAAGATGCAATTGAGCAACATTTGCACAATGTCCTTGGGTTGGATTTGGGAATTTGAAACAAATTTCTAAATGTGTCAAAGACACATTACCTATGAGAGACTGAATTGTGAGTTGGGGTGAGGCGAGGATGGGGGAGTGGTTTCAGTCAATTCTAAGGGTAACTGAAATAAATGACAAGAAAACATGAATGAACTCGCAGAACTGAGATATGCATTTCAACCTAAGCAGCTGTGAAGTTACATTTTATAAAGAAATTTGAGCGTGTCATACATTAAAGGCAATAAGAAACTAAATGAGATAGTTGAAAAGGCGGACGTGAGAATACAAATACACAATCCATTCCAATAGATCGCTGCCAGATAATAACGTCATCAAAAAGCTAAGAAAGCACTAGGGCTTATTTCTACAGGGATCTTATTAAAAGGCAAAGCATTTATCATAAGCATCTATGGGCAAATCTTATTTGCAATGCAGTTTACTTTTCCCGGTACCATGCTATGGAAGGACATAGAAGCACCGGTGATGGGGTTATAATAATTAGCACTGGACAGGCTGGGTGTCTTTTCCTTGAAAAGTGAAGATGGAGGGGGTCACCTAACAGCGCTGCAGAAAATTGTGAAACGTTTACATGGAGCAGACACAGAGACACAGTTTCCCGTTGTTGGGAAGTGTAAAGCCAGAGATCAACAAAGCAAGAAATTTGTTGATACTTCAAACAGCGATCTCAGCAGAAACCTCTTTACTGAGAACGTGGTGGGAACGAGGAATTCTCTACCACAGGGAGTAATGGGCGAATATTGTCGGTTTATCTAAGGTCAGGGTAACTGAGCCTATGATGGAGAACAGCCGCAAACAGATGAGGCAGGAATGGGAATGTTCGCGTGGAGCATAAACAGCGGCATTGAGTGATTGGGCTGAATGGCCTGATTCTATGCTACATGTAATTCTATACAATATAGAATTCGAATATTCACTCAAACATCAACACAAGCAACAAACCGACTGAAGTGACCTTCAATGCGTTAATTGTCCCATTGCCTTTATATTACTTTGTGTTTCCTGAACTTGGGGTTTTTGTCACGAACACTTCGTGTTATTCCCTTTAAACAATAATGTAAACAGTGGCTGCTCTCAGGAGCCAATAGCCTTATTCTCTCAGTTTTTGGTGCTTCTTGTGACTGGATTACTGTAGTTGGGACAGATTCCTATCAGAAACTCATTACCTGGCAGAGTTTATATCCAAGTATCCTAACAGCCTATAATCTGACATGTAACTTTAATCTGCAAACTGTGCTTGGCAATATGAAGCAATAACATTTATCGCATCGGTAAAGCCTTTCCCTTCTGCTCATCAAGAGGAAGACTGCAACGGTTAAATCCCTCGGTGATAAAAATAGTGAGGGAATATGATCCCGTATTCTCATCCTTGGTCTCTCTACTGCACCATTACCCGGGGCTATATTTTCTGCAGTCGCTGTTGAAAGTTTCTGGGTGACAGGGAGGTTGGTGGAGCAGGGAAAGAGATTCCGGATCAGAAATCTGCGCTCACTGTCTCTATCCGAACGGAATATATCACACTCTATTCGCTCTATATATGTGAGATATTTCTAATAGTAATCAACTGGCCTGTGGATTATTGCGTCTGTCAAGGGCAGGACTAACATTTTCTGTCCACCCCGATTTACCCTGATATGGTGGAGCTGCCCATTTTGAACCACTTCAGTCCGTGCAGTGAATGTTCTCCCACAATAGTGGCAGGAACAAATTCCAGGTCGTTGTCACAGCAACGATAAAGGTTTTATGTTCTCTGCTCCGCCATTCCAAACAACCTCTCCAATAGCTCTCCATTTTTGTGTTTCAGTTTCAGCTTCCGTTGACTCCCTCAATCAGATGGAACATTTCACCAGTCACAGTTTGGGAGACTGGGATCCTGGATCAGAAAATCCCGAAGGGAACTCCTCCAGTGTTCAGGGTGGGAACATTTTCACTTATTGCAATGTCGCTTTTTGAACTTCAAGCTCTCTGCTGTCAAAAACCAAAAGTTTCACAGCACGGCGCCGTACAATGACTCTAGCAAGGATCTGTAGTATTGCAGAGTAGTTACAGTTTAAAAACGGAGAGCAATATCTTTGATTTTAACCGAATCATACCGATTGGACTCACGAGTACAAAGGAATGAAACATTCGGTTCATTGCGTTTTCTCCCAGAGCTTTCTTTACAGGCGGTGAAATGGGGAAGGTGGGTGGAGTCTGGATGGAGTATTCAGTAAAACCTTTGTGACTTTAAAACTGAGAGTAACCTACCCCATCACGACATGGTCCAATAATTCCCCCTCTGACCTCGCCACCCCAGAAACTCGCAATTGATCTTTTTTTCCGCCATACAGAAGCCATGTCGATTGTCTGATAAGGATATCATTGCAGAGCAGTCGGTGTTAGAATTGTGTTTCAGTGAAAGTCCCTATTTGCTCGCAGATCCGTTTCTGGCTGATTATGATGATGTTGAGACTGAATCCATTGACACCCTGGGCGGTCCCATGGAGCTGGTCAGCGGCCCTGATGATCTCTTCACACTGAGAGTTGCCGGCAGTGATCTCTCCACTCTTGGTAAGTTGAATTACTGACACCCACACAGTATCCAGCCGTCTGGATTAATTCTATTCCAATCTGCGGAGAATGTTTTTCGAACCATAGAACACTACAGCACAGAAAACAGGCCATTCGGCCCTTCTAGTCTGTGCAGAAATATTATTCTGCTAGTCCCATTGACCTGCACCTAGTCCATAACCCTCCAGACCTCTCCCATCCATGTATCTATCTAATTTATTCTTAAAACGTAAGACTGAGCCCGCATTTACCATGTCAGATGGTAGCTCGTTCCACACTCTCACCACTCTCTGAATGAAGAATGTCCCCCTAATGTTCCCCCTAAACCTTTCCCCTTTCACCCTAAAGCCATGTCCTCTCGTGTTTATTTCTCCTAATCTAAGTGGAAAGAGCCTACTCGCATTTACTCTGTCTATACCCCTCATAATTTTGTAAACCTCTATCATATCTCCCCTCAGTCTTCTGCGCTCCAAGGAATAGAGTCCTAAGTTATTTAATCTTACCCTGTAACTCAACTCCTTAAGACCCGGCAACATCCTAGTAAATCTTCTCTGCACTCTCTCAATCTTACTGATATCCTTCCTGTAGTTAGGCGACCAGAACTGCACACAATACTCCAAAGTTGGCCTCACCAATGTCTTATACAACCTCATTATAACATCCCAAATCCTGTACTCAATACTTTGACTTATGAAGGCCAGTATGCCAAAAGCTTTCTTTACAACCTTGTCTACCTGTGACGCCACTTTCAGAGAACTATGTATCGGAACTCCCAGATCCCTTTTTTCCTCCTCACTCCTCAGTGCCCTACCATTTACTGTGTATGTCCTACCTTGGTGTGACCTTCCAAAATGTAACACCTCACACTTTTCCGCATCAAATTCTATCTGCCATTTTCTGGCCCATTTTTCCAGTTGGTCCAGATCTCTCTGCAAGCTTTGAAAGCCTTCCTCGCTGTCCACAACGCCTCCAATCTTAGTGTCATCAGCAAACTTGCTGATCCAATTCACCACATTATCATCCAAATCAATGATATAGACAACAAACAACAATGGTCCCAGCACAGATCCCTGAGGCACACCACTACTCACAGACCTCCAATCTGAGAAGCAATCATCCACTACCACTCTCTGTCTTCTCCCACACAGCCAATTTTGAATCCAGTTTACAACCTCTCCATGGATACCAAGTGTCTGAACCTTCTGATCTAACCTCCCATGTGGGACCTTGTCAAAGGCCTTACTAAAGTCCATGTAGACAACATCCACAGCCTTTCCTTCATCTACTTTTTTTGGTAACCTCCTCAAAAAACTCTACAAGGTTCGTTAAACACGACCTACCATGCACAAAGCGATGCTGACTATCCTTAATCAGCCCTTGGCTGTCCAAATAATTATATATCCGATCTCCTAGAACACCTTCAAATAATTTAGCTACTACTGACGTCCGGCTCACTGGCCTGTAATTACCTGGTTTATTTTTGGAGCCTTTTTAAAACAATGGAACAATATGAGCTACCCTTCAATCCTCCGGTACCTCACCCGTGGCTAAGGACATTTTAAATATATCTGTCAGGGCCCCTGCAATTTCTACACTAGTCTCCCTCAAGGTCCGAGGGAATATCATGTCAGGCCGGGGGGATTTATTTACCTTTATTCGCTGTCATGCAGCAAGCACCTCCTCCTCTTTAATCTCTATATGTTCCATGACACTACTGCTTGTTTCCCTTCCTTCCTTATACTCTTTGCCAGTTTCCTGAGTAAATACTGATGCAAAAAAATTGTTTAAGATCTCCCCCATCTCGTGAGGCTCCACACATATGCAACCACTCTGATCTTCAAGGGGACAAATTGTGTCCCTTACTATCCTTTTACTCTTAATATACTTGTAGAAATCCTTCGGGTTTACCTTCACATTATCTGCCAAAGCAACCTCATGTCTTCCTTTTGCCTTCCTGGTTTCCTTCTTTAGTATTTTCTTACATTTTCTATACTCTACAAGTACCTCATTTGCTTCTTGTTGCCTATACCTGCTATACACCACTCACTTCTTCTTAACCAGATCGCCAATATCCCTTGAAAACCAAGGTTCCATATGCCTGTTAACTTTGCCTTTAATCCTGACAGGAACATGCAAACTCTGCACTCTTAAAATTTCGCTTTTGAATACCTTCCACTTACTGAACACATCCTTGCCAGAAAACAATTTATGCTTATCCACTCTTCCTAGATCCTTTCTCATTTCCACAAAATTAGCCTTTCTCCAATTTAGAATCTCAACTCGAGGACCAGAGCTATCCTTATCCATAATTAGCTTAAAACTAATGACATTGTGGTCACTGGACCCAAAATGTTCGCCTACACATACTTCTGTCACCTGACCTGTCTGGTTCCCTAATAGGAGATCAAGTATTGCATCCTTTCTCGTTGGTACCTCTATATATTGATTTAGAAAACTTTCCTGAACACATTTGACAAACTCCAAGCCATCCAGCCCTTTTACAGTATGGGCATCCCAGTCAATATGTAGAAAGTTAAAATCTCCTACTATCACAACTTTCTGTTTCTTACATCGGTCTGCTATCTCTCTACAGATTTGCTCCTCCAATTCTCTCTGACTAATGGGCTGTCTATAATACAACCCTATTAGTGTGGTCACACCTTTCCCATTCCTCAGCTCCACCCATATGGCCTCTGTAGACGAGCCCTCTGGGCTGTCCTGCTTACGCACAGCTGTGATATTTTCCCTGACTAGTAATGCCACTCTACCCCCTTTCATCCCTCCCCCTCTATCATGTCTGAAACAACGGAACCCCGGAACATTGAGCTGCCAGTCCTGTCCCACCTGCAACAATGTCTCACTAATAGCAATAATGTCGTAATCCCACGTGCCAATCCACGCCCTAAACTCATCTGCCTTTCCGACAATATTCCTTCCATTGAAATAGATGCACCTGAGAACATTTCTATCACTACAGACCCTTGATTCTGTCTATACATGCATTCCTCACTTGACCTTTATCCTCCTCCACCTCACTATCTGCTCTAACAGTCTGGTTCCCCTCCACCCGCAAATCTAGTTTAAACACCCCAGAGCAGCACTAGCAACCTACCCACAAGGATGTTAGTCCCTCTGCAGTTCAGGTGCAAATCGTCCTGTCGGACCAGGTCCCACCTTCCCTGGAACAGAGCCCAATTGTCAAGAAAGATGAAGCCCTCCCTCCTGCACCATCTCCTTAGCCAAGTATTTAGCTGCATTATCCTCCTATTTCTAGCCTCACGAGCACGTGGCATGGGTAGCACTCCTGAGATCGTAACCCTGGAGGTCCTGTCCTTCAACTGCGCACCTAACTCCCTAGACTCTCTTTGCAGGACCTCCTCCTCCTCCCTATCCACGTCATTGGTCCCTACATGAACCACGACATCTGGCTGCTCACACTCACTCCTGAGAATATTGAGAACTCGATCTGAGATATTGCGGACCCTGGCACCAGGGAGGCAACAGACCATCCGGGATTCTTGATTTCTCCCACAGAACCTCCTATTTGTCCCCCTAACTATAGAATCCCCTATCACTATTGCTCACCTCTTTTCCCTCCCTCCTTTCTGAACAGAGGGTCTAGCCTCGGTGCCAGAGACGTGACCACTACAATTTGTCCCTGGTAGGTCATCCCCACCAACAGTATCCAAAACGGTATACCTATTGTTAATGGGAATGGCTACAGGGGTGCTCTGCTCTTTCTGTCTATTCCCCTTCCCTCTCCTGACATTCACCCAGCTGCCTGCCTTCTGACTTTTAGGGGTGACTGTCTCTCTGAAACTCCTGTCTATTACTGCCTGTGCCTCCCCTATGATCCGAAGTTCATCCAGCTCCAGCTCCAGTTCCCTAACTCGGCTTCTCAGGAGCTGCAGCTGAATGCACCTTTTGCAGGTGTTGTCATCAGGGACAATTGTGCTGTCCATGACTTCCCACATGCTGCATTCGGAGCACACGACTGCCCCAACTGCTGCCTCCATTACCTACTCCTAATTTACTTAAAGGACTTTACCCAGCCCTACCGCACTGGGAGCAAGCTCGTTCTCAGCCTCTCCTCGCCTAAGCCTCTTGAGCCAAAGCCTCAAAGCTCCACTCCTTCACTGCGCTGCTCACACACTGGCCGCTCCTCTTCAGCTTCCCCTCCTTAAAATATAAACCCAACAACCAAATATATCAGTTTACTTGCTGCAAATTGGCACTGCCAAGGGCCCGTAGTACTGGGGAGCAATTTGATTTCCAAGAGATTGTAGAAAGATTTTGGATTTGAAACAAAATTATCTCCATTGAGCCCCATGAGATGTGATGTATTTAAGTAGCAGACACAGCCATGAGATATTGGAAAGATGATCAACATCTTATGATGTAAACAAAATCATCTTTTGTTACAGGCGGTGTGAAATCTGCTGTTTCACTGGCTCACACGTTCCTGGAGAGTGAATAAAGGACATGGTGTTTAAGTAGCGTTGTAGTTCTTGTTTCTTGTTAGCAAGATGATGAACACTTCAAAGGGAACACTGGGGACATGTACACCAAAACACATCCACAATCTGAAGAGTTTCGCTTTCAGGTGGCTGATCAGCATCGATGAACTCACACCGAGTCCTGAAGGATGATGAGTCTCTCTGACTTGCACGTCACAAGTTCCAGGAGCTCATGGACATCTTTGTCACTACGATCAACACCAACTGATCAGCTGCCTCGGCTACTTTCCTCCCTTCCCCTAGACGATTGAGCAAAACCTCCTCCAAATGTCCCCTTTTCTGCCGAATTCTTTTGTTTCCCTCCTGTCTCTGCTCACAGACAGTCTGAGCTAATCTTGTTCATGAGAACCAACTCCTGTTCCCTACACTATATTGATGTTGAACCAATGACTTCTCGGCTTTCCTTCCTGGTCACAATGTCAGCTGGATTCGTGAACGGTTCTTTCTCTCTCTTCAGCTCTGACAAACCTATATTTGCCATTTGGAGTTCAGTGCTGTAAAATATTGCAAACTACTGCCCGTTCTCTAACCTCCTTTTCCCCTCCAAAGCCCTGGAATGTCCTGTCACCTCACTAATCTATGCCACATATTTCCTGAAACTCTATATTGGAATCACTCTAATCAGGATGCCATCCGTGCCCTATTACCGAAATATTTTTTATCAAAGTTTCAAATGAAATCTTATGTGACGGTGACACAGAGAAATGATTCTTCCTCATCCTTATTGACCTGTGTCTCAGATATTCCCCAAGGTCGCCCATGAACAATGTATTTGTATGTCAGTGTGTATCTTTATACCATTAGAGTGAGTGATTCTCATTTACAAGAACCCAACAGGAAAACCTTTCCACTTACAAAGGAAAAAGGTTAGTTTATTTCAATGTATTGCTCTGGAAGTTACTTGAAAGATAAAGTTACTAACAAATACATACATAATGATTAGTTACAGATGAAGATAAAATGATAATTATACACGTGAATCAAATTCAGTCTGTGTTGTTCGGTGCAGCCCTAGTAACTTTCGAAGTTGAAATTTTGCATTGTGTGAAGTTAAGGTTTTGAGGATGCAGGGTTGTCTCTGCATCTGTAATGATTTCCCCTGTCGAATTATCAGCAGTTTCTTTAACAAGGAAGCTTAGTAGGTGGAATCAGGATTCATTGGAAGGAGAGAAGATCCTTTACTTCTGTCCAGCTGGTGTGGCACATTTTGCTGCTTAGTTACATTGCAGCAGACCAGTAGCTGTTTTTGGATGCCTTTTTGTGTCTATCCCTGATGGAGCTTCTCCAAGTTGGTTCAAGATGGGTCTCCAGGATGTCAACTTGCTCTGCCCTGACTATACTTCCAGCAGGCAAGCCGAGAAGGCCATTGCATCAAAATGGGAAATCATGTTTTAATATGGAATCAATAAGCAAACTGGTTAGTCCATGCCTGAGATATCTTAACCAGCTGCAGTAATGAAATTTGGAATATCCCAGCTCAATTCTTCCACATTTGATAGTTGGAAGGGGCTGTTCACACCTTCAGCTAAAACTATTGCCTGCTTGAGCAATCAATGAAGTTCTAAAACATTTTCATGTCTGTCTACGTCTGCTTTTAATCACCAGGACATCCGGAAGGTTGACAACATTGCAGTTGTGAAGTGAGGTGACTCTTGACAGTCAGTTTTAGGCCCACAGTGTCCATTTTCAAAGAGGGTATGGTTACTTTACAGAACCTGTAACATCAAAACGAAACGCCATGACACCAGGCCACAGCCTTTGACATGGTTGATCATATCATCCTCCTCAGCCTGCAATAATGTGTAGCTCCATGGATGGCTTTCCTCCGATTTCTCATCTACATGCTGTCCCTCACGGGCATCAGCCAAAAAAAAATGGCAGTTTTTACATGTCAGCACTAAGATTGATCTCACCGTTACCTTTCCTGACTCCTTCACTGTCACAAAATTATCAGACTCCTTGTTCCACAGCCCGTATTTGATGCGCAGAAATCTCCTCCAATCCAATCCTGTGAAGGCTGAAGATGTCTCCAGTGCACAACACAATCTTTATTTTCTATTTACTGACTCCATCTCTCTCCCTCGCAATTTTGTGAGGCTGAGACTTCTGATCACAACATTTGCTCTAACATTGGATCCAGAGATCATCTTCTGACCACACTGCATCATCATCATCATCATCATCATTTTTTAGACCAGCTATACACTCTTCTGTAATATTGCCCGGCTCCACCCTGGCCTCAGCTCATGTGCTGTCGAAACCTTCATTCCTGTCTCTGAATCTTGTACAGTTGGATATTCCCAAAAACTTCTGACTGGCCACATTGTACTCTCCCTAATCGTGAGGTCATCAATGCTCTTCTGTCAATATTCTCACTCTCACCAACTCCCGGTGGCTTATCATCCATTTTTTTTCTGACATATATTGGATGCCAGTTAAGCACTGGCAAGATTTCAAAATCCTCATGTTTGTTTTCAAATCCGTCCATCACCTCGCATCACTCTCTGTGATCTTCTCCAACTCTACAGTGTTCCACTAATTCTGGCGTATTGAACCTGACCCAATGGAATCGCTGCATTAGTGGAGGCTGTGAATTGAGCTGCCAATCCCCAATTCATGAATCCTTTCTCTGAACATCTCTGACCTCTCTTTCCTCCTTTTGGACACGGTTTCAAACTTACCTCTTTGACCAAGCATTTACTTTTCTGCCCTGGTACCATTTTATGTGGCTCCATGTCAAATTTGGCTTCAAACTGATCCAGTGAAAGCTTGGAACATTTCATTACGTTAACGTGCTGCAGTAATATAAGTTTTTGTTATTGTATCAATCCCATCATTAATCCATAATCTGTTTCTTCCCACAGAAAACAGCTCTCAGACCCGCACTGATCCCGTTTTCCCATTACCTTCCATGTCTAGAAACAATGAAGGTGTTCATCCTGATACTTCCACAGCCTCTGAGTTTCGGCTGCCGATGGACAGTGAACGTGTGACTCAGAATGTTACAACATCTATATCAAACCAGTAACAGCAATGTTTCATTAGCTGTTGCAATGTTTGTGATGAAGTGGTGAGAGTATGCAGTTTGCGTGGTTTCTACAGTTTGTGAAGTATATTGAAACCTTAATAGTGTGGAAAAATATCAGAAAAACTGCTATTTCTTGACTGATGGAATGAAAGGCTATTTCAGGTGGGAACATTCTGAGTAATGAAAAAAGATTCTATTTGATGTGTCTGTGTGAAGGTTGGACTTCCTTTAACAGGAAAAAAGGAACGCTTTGCCTTTATATCGCGTTTCATTACAACCATCTGGCGACTCAAGATGCTTTCCAGCCATTCGCTGTCTATGTCTAATGTGGTCACTGTTGCAAGTAAGGACATGGGACAAGCAATATACGCACGGTAAACTCCTACGAAGAGGAAGTTGACAATGACCAGGTAATCTGTTTTCTAGGGATCTTGATTAGAAGATAAATATTGGCCTGAACCCGGGGTAGCTCCATAATAACCTCTGCTCTCCTTCCAAATGGTTCCACGGGATCTTTTGCATCCAGCCCAGATGTTATCAGGGGCTCAATACAATGTCCCATCTGAAAGACGACGTCTTTGCTCCTTTCAGTCCTTCATTGGAGAGTCGTCTTGATTTTTTTTATTCAATCCCCGGAGAGCAAGTTGAACTTGGATATCAAAGGTGAGATTGCTCCCAACTGAGCCATAGCTGGCACTTTCCTCAGTGACAGGGTCCTTTTTTAACATTTTCAGTTAGTAGTCAACTCCTAATCCACGATTAGATGTCCCGAGGTGGGTTACACATTGCAAAGAATATTCTTGAAAAATGTCCATCCACATTTCCAACTGTGTGAACATGCTCAATCTGCTTTTCTCCATATAACCTTCACTTCATTTGAATAATAATAATACTTTATGGTGGAATAACTAGATTGGTTTTTCTCCATATTTTATTTGAAATCGTCTGTGTTCTGTTCAATTAAAATTCGAAAATAGAATGTATTTCAGAAAATTTTCTGCTTATATGTAAAAACTGCACTGCATGATGAATTAACACTGTTATTAACATCTAGCTCCAGTGCTTATTAATGAACTGATTATAGGAAGTTCATTTTGTAAACGATTCATTTTGTCATATCCCATTAAAGAAGGATTAGAAACTGTGACGAGTCAAATAATGCCTGTTCTTTATTGTAACTGCTCCCTCCATCGCCATATACTCAGTGCATAGAGACAGCTGCAGACTCATAATGTAAGGGATCATATTCAATGTAGCTGATGTCATTCAATAAAAATGCATTGATTAAATATTTTAGTTGAAATTTGTTTCTTTGCCCATGTTAACATCTTCATCCCATCCAGCTATATTCATCTCTGAGTTCCAGCACGATACTATTTATCTACAGCTCACCTACTCTGGGGATTCGTGAGTGCGGCCGGAGGTCGGGAGCATCTAATCACAATTTAATTTCTTTTGCACTTGAATTCTAAAGGCTAATTATTTCAGTTTTCCACCATCGCACTCAAGGATTCCTGAATCAGGAGAACGACTGCCCCGTGTGGCCTCATTCTTCAGATTCACTCAGCCCAAGCGCTGAAATACCACTGGCCACCAGCAGAGGCCGACAATTATATTTAATGCTTGAACTTCAGTGCCAGCAAATCGATTCCTTCGATTTCACCAACTTGAAAAATAATTAGATATCTCACAGGGCTACTACCTTCATAGAGCGATCCCTACGAAATCAATAGGAAACTAACCTTTACATAACCCTTTGCCTAACCCTTTACATAACACTGGTGAGTGAGGCAGATCCTTCCTGCTGCTACTTGGTGGCACTGACTCTGAGGGCGATCAAAGATGCTGAGCACTTTGCTGGTCTAAGGGAAACTCTCGGATCCGCACAACATAGAAATGATTCCGGCTCAAAAGCACGGACACAAATGGTGAATGGGAGCAGCCACGCTGGGTCACTGTATCATGACAGTGTCCCAGGTGTAAAAACCACACTCTTGCATTTGGGCTTTTTGGATCCTGGATTGCCATATCCTGATCTTCTTGTTATCTCGGCGCCATGTTCGTGTAAAGTGGAAAGCGGGGAAATGGTTTTCCACCATTATTCAAAGGGGACAGAGAAAGATAGCAGTTCAACAACTTTACTTAACACAGCCGTACATTCACTTTATGCACAGTAACACTCATATAGCCATGCCTGCATTGCCTCTCAATGTGCACCCACTTAATACACTGCTGGCTCCCACTCCAGTGCCATCTCTCTCTCCCAATTCTGTGTGCCTCTTGGCATTCCTTCTCTTGATCTTGAAGCAATTTAGAAGTGGTTAAATTACGGAACCTAGTAGGGAAAACACATATTGCATCTGTTGAAATTATCGGCTCAGTTTATGGAGGAAGTCTTAACAGTGGAGGTAACGATTATGGCATAAATATTACCATATACACTCTGGTATTCAAAAGAGGAAGAAATTACTGTGTGAATGTAGCAATGCACTGTGCCGTGTTCCGCGGCAGAGGCAAACCAGAATTCACAGAAGGCAGACATTACAGCATCAACGTAGGCCTGGCAGTCTGCGTTATTCACCATTGTTGTATAAAGGTAAACACTGCACTACTGTATCCACTGTAGATGGATTGCAGCCATTCCGGTATAATGTCATTCATTGCTCTTTGTAATATTCACCAGCAGAGGGCGATATTATTGTCTAAACCCAGCCAATACACTCTCAGTATTCAGAGGCAGATATACACATTTATCATTGAATATAGCTATCGTGCTGTTCATTTTTCTCCAGTGCAACGCTGAGTGAACATATATTCTGGACCTTCGGAAGTTTCAATTTCCGTCGGCGGGATATCGGGTTAAATATATGTATAACATATTGTGTGCACATGAAAGTCTTATCCTGAGCTGCCTGGTTTTGTGTCTACAATGAATGTCCCTTCGCATTGGCCTTTATTGAGTCACTGGGCGGTATCCCTCTTTATAATTTAGAGTCTACTTTGAACGACACTTTCCCATCGGGTCAGTGTGAGAATCAGCTCCGGAACTGACAAATATCAATGTATGTACAGAATAGGAGAGCATGGACTATTAACTGAGAACAAGAACGTTGAAGAGCACTTTCTGTGAGTTAATCTTCTAATCTTCACACACTATTTTGAGGAATTAAGTTTCTATGGCAGTTCTGGATATCCAAACATTGTCCGCTCTCCGACTCATTTATGTTACTATTCCCGAAGGGCCTCCATATCCCACCATTCATTCTACAAACCAAGTTCAATTGCCTTTGCATCCATTATCACTTCATATGTGCTGTTCTGGCCCTGGTAAGGCTCTCTATCCAGCTATAACTACCAACTACCTTTCGCTCTCTTATGATTCTTATCATTTCACACCTCATGTTGATTGCCCTTGGAGACCCCAGTACCCGTCTCGAACACCTTAACAATTACATGAACCCACGAAGGTGTTCGTTCCGTGTGCATCTACTCCTTGGGTTTGGAGATTTTATTTACTGTGGGCTACTGGGGTGATGCTGCATGCCAGATTTTGCAATCATCCGCAGTCCCCCTGAGCACTCTGGACTTCCCTATTTCTAGTCGGTTCGGAGATTGTCTGTCGATATTTACAATTGGTCCATGAAATTGTCAGTATTTTAAGGGGATCTCTGGGAGTCTATGAGTATATACATATGTATATATATGTATGTCCGTATGTATGTCAAAGATTTTTCAGGAGGTCTGCAATCTGTATCTGTTGGGCCTGTTGTAGTTACGTTATTAACAGGGATTCGAGGACATTACCTTGCTAACAGGGAGATCCTCGGACGTCACTTTTATAGAGGATTCCATTCAATATCTCAATGATTATGAGGTGCTCCCTCAGTTGTAACATTATTGACTTCGGTCCTTGCTGAGTATCAGTGATTATTGGGCGTTCCTTGGTTAGTGTTACCTCTTTCTGGATTTTTTTTATTATTTCGTTCAGGGGATGTAAGTGTCACTGGCAAGGCCAGCATGTGTTGCCCATGCCTAACTGCCCTTAAGAGGTGTTAAGAGTCAACTGAATTGCTATGGATCTAGAGCCACGCCAAGGAAGGGTGGCAAGGTCCCTTTCCTCAAGCTGCATTCCTGAACCAGGTCGGTTTTTACAGCAATAGTTTCATGGTCACCATTACCAAGAGGAGCTTTCAATTCCATGTTTTTTTTTAATGAATTGTATTTAAATCCCACCAGCTGCCGTGGTTGTATGTCAAACCGCGCCCACAGAACGTTAGCTAGATTGCTAGGCCAGTGGCATTCCCGCTCCGTCACCGTCTTCACATGTTCTTGTATAAGGGCCAGTACTGAAAGGATTGACTGACTCCTCGCAAGGACAAAAGAGAGACACCAATATCTTAAAGCTCTCTCCTTCTGTGTGTGTGTTTTGAGCTGCTGCAACACCCATGCCTCATACCCACTGAAATGTAAGTCTGTTTGATATCTACAAAGGGGCCGAGTCTATCAGATTGGGACAGCATTAGGTACAGCAGAAGACACTAAGGAGTGGCTAACAGTGATATTGAGGCCATTATCCTGCTTAGTTCATTTTCCTTCACATTGACAATGAGGTTTATGGAATCCTTTAGTTAGAAGTCCGTTTCCAGAGTTTTTTTTTGACAGCATAGCATTCCGCGACATGAATCCTTTGAAGATTTAAGACTTTTGGTAACTTTATAGCGACACCTCTTCAATGTTCATTTATTAATCTGTATTAAATCCCCAGACCCAACAGGCTGACATTAAAATACATTCATTGAGGTACAATGGACAGTTTATGGAAACAAGCGGATGTCTTCAGATCCTGCCTTCGATGGAATTATAGGCATTTAACTGACATAGGTTCAGGATCTATTTCCCTGCGATTGGATCATTGTGGGTCAGCCATTTATATTCACACAATCTCACTCCGCCGGATTCGTTGCAGCTTTATGACACTTAGGCATAGAAACCAGACTTGACATCACGGGACATCTTTTAATTCACTTGAAAACCGCAGGGAGATTTCCTGCTCCTGTGTACCTGACTTTTACTGACTGATTTGGATTCACAGTCATTTATCCTGTCCTGTGGATATTTTGTGTTATGCCTTAGGGAAGTAAATACAGATTACCGTAATTTTGTACTGTGATTGAGTCTTTATCATAAGGGAATAGTTCATTTGCAGGCAAAAAGCTGGCACGTATTTGCAGTGAATGAGTGATATTGCCCAGAAATGCTCTCCATTGCTTTATCTCCCTGCTGGATTTAATGGAGCCTGAATTCAAATTCCAACCTGAAATGGTGAGCGGCATTTTATTCATATTACAGGGGACCTGCCAACAAAACAAGAGCATGGAAATCCCCACAGCCCCAGGTGCTTCCTGTTTGTGCAACAGAACGACAAAACACACAGTGACTGTTCTGAGGCCCTGCAGACTGCGAGCTGATTTTCATACACTGGGCGTATGGAAAGTTTTTTTTATTCCAAGTGACCACCTTCTATAAACATGCTCCTGTATGTTAACAAGGAATACTCCACCTCTCTTTTGGTACTGTTCAGTGATGGTGAAAATTCAAAACTTCCAATGACAATAAATGTGTTTGTGTGAGTTGCGTCTCTCTAAGAGTCTCAGTCATGATAACATTTCCTCACATATTTGGCAAGTTGCTACCTAAAGCATGTATGCTGTGCAGTTCTGCAGCCCTTGTGAAAGGCACGGCTCAGACAACCTTGCACTCTACAGTGGGAAAAAAAAACAGGAAGACTTGAGCTATAAGGGAAAATGCTGGAAAAACTCAGCAGGTCCAACAGTATCTGTGGAGAGAAAGACAGAGTTAACTTTCCGAATTCGTATGACTCTTCTTCAGAGATAAAGAGAAGAAACAATATGATGAAATTTATACTTTATAAGGTGGGGTAGTGCAGGTGAAGCTGGATGGAAGGGCAGTGAGAGATGGAGGTAAAGGAGAGATTGCCAGAGACATCGTGGACAATAGGACAATTGTTTAGTTTTGATGGTCATTTAAATGACAGTGGCACTGGCTAAAGGAGGTGCTGATGGTGGCATTAACATCAGATAGCAGAACGTGATAAAAGCAGAATAAGGATAAGCAACCTGGATAGAATCAGGTACTCTGTTTCCAGGGTGCTCACCCTTGTCCTGCTATTTTCGCATTTTGCTTTCTCACCTTAATGCCACTCTCAGCACCTCCTTTAGCCAGTGCTACTATCATTAGAAACTCAGCAGGTCTAACAGCATCTGTGGAAATATAGAGTTAACATTTCAAATCCGTATGACTCTTCTTCAGAGCTTAAGAGAAAAGATATTTTGTCCATGACATCTCTGGCAATCTCTCCTTTGCCTCCAGCTATCACTGGCCTCCTATCCTACTTCATCCGCTCCAGCCCCTTAAATAGTATACATTTCATCACATTTTTACTTCTCTTTCGCTCTTAAGTAGCCACGCGGATTCGAAACATTAACTCTGTCTTTATCTCCATAGATGCTGTTGGACCTGCTGTGTTTATCCAGCATTTATTTGTTTCAGATTTCCAGCTCCACAGTATTTTGCTTTTAACAGGAAACCTTGGTCGCAAAACCAATGCTTCCTGAATCGCTGCTAATGTTGAGAATGGTAACAGAGGCGACTTTCTCAACATGAAAGGAGTATTTGACCAAGTTTTCAGCCAAGGAGACCATTATCCTAATCTCATCATTATCCCGGTTGCCAGCCTCTCCACAGTTCGTTGTCCATTTTGTCTGTCATTTATTCATTCTTTCAGTTACATCCCAGCACTTGATTTATCGCAGAGGTCTCCTTCATTAAAAACGCACAATACTATGGATGCTGGACATTTGAAATATCAGCAGCAAATGCAGGAATTCCTTAGCAGACTAGGTACCAACCTTCCCTTTGATCATTTTGAAAGGACCGTTCACTCCAGAGCACCTGGTAATTCCTACATCACTCCTAACATCGGCTCACCTTTCCGTGTATCCATCCGTACCAGTCGTTCTTTGGGGAATAGGCCGTATCATTGAACTATCCCTCAGAATCTAATAGCAAGGTCTAAATGGAGCAAAGTGCATAGGCCGATAATAGTACTAAACTGTCATTTTCTCATACCAAGAGCTAAGCACCGTTAGAACAAACAGTTTTGACCACCAACACGAAACAGTTTGAGTTTAGATACATTCAGACTACTTACTAAAGACCATCCATAAGACTGCTTGCCCTCTGAAATGCGAGTGAAATCTTTTGAGTCCCTCCGTAGAACTTCCATGTGACATTTGCCCCATTCCTCAGTTTGTTTTACTGATGAAACTGGTTTGGGATGGTGGAGGATCCAGCCAATTATATTATACTCAGGGGCACAAATTCTAATCCAAACACACATTATCAATTCACTCCACAAATATTTATCCGACGCCCTTCTAAATTAATCTTTTAAGGTCATGAAATGTAGAATGTTAAGAATATTTCAAGCAATGTCAGGCCGGAATTGTTCAGTTAAGTTTAAACTATACGTTAAACAGAGGTTGAATATTGGCCTGAAAATCTTACAGTTGTGACTGACAGTAAACACTGTAAATTAGTTACCCAGTTAATGGAATCACATGTGGGAAGAGATTTAAAAGGCAATCGTGGTTTAACCTATTGATTATTATACAGCTTGGAGAAAAACAACGAACTGTGTTTGAAATTGCTGAATTGTCTATGCTTAATATAATTATTACCACGTATAAAAAAATGGTGTTAAACTAATGCATGGTATATTTTGCTTTGATCTGTTCCAACCGGAGGAACCGAGCTGTCCTAAGCGTGGCATGAAATTTAATATTGATTAGAATGAGTCACTGTCTTTGGAGGTTCGGATTTATTTCACATTCAGGAGATTGAGCAGTTGTGTGAAGGAGAATTTCATTCACCATGTGATTGTAAATCTATGATCGTCTCCAAATGGATATTTTAAAGCTAATTTTCAGTGTTAAGTCTCAGTCAGGTCTATGATAAGCCGGGCAAATGCGACCAGAATCAATTACGAGGCGTTGTGCAGGGTTCGGCTGCGCCGTGAGGTACAACAGCTGCTGAACATAGTTACTCCAGCGGCTTCGATTTTCAGAAGTGGAGAAAGCCGTTTCTACAGCCATTGTCTTGGGACCCGAATGGTGTACATGTACTTGAAGAGGTCTGTTTGCAGGGTTATGGGGAAAGCTGCGGATATGAGAATAAATTAAACAGCTCTTTCAAATGAAATGAACCGAATGGCCTCTTTCTGTGCTTGTTTGATTCACTAATCTGGATGCAAGCTCCCTGAATAAATTTCATTTTAGTCTTTTAAACGTCATTGGTCTCTCAAGATTTACTGGTGATTGGAAACAGGGGTCATGTTATCTCTTCATGGTCACAATACCCCTCATTGGTGCATTTGGCCAGACTGCAATTCACCGTTACCAAATGTCAAATTCTATTGGTCATTTGGAAGGAATCATTGATTTCTGTACAAACTGTTGTCACAGAATTAACTTCTGAAACACTCAGGGTGTCAGAAGTTGCTGAAGCCACCGCTCGGTTTTGCGGACAGCATTGGATCAACGTTCACATTTTATCACTGTAACCGGCAGCCCGAATGATGTTGCGATTCTTACTGACCCTGATTCTACTGCTACTTTCGAACTGTAAGTTATTGAAGGTATTCGGTTAGCTAATGATATAATGCTCATTACTGAAACATGTGGATCATTAATATAATTATCAATATTTACTACAGAGCCTAATGTGACGATGTAGACATTGAATGATGTTTTCCTAACTTTTAACCTTGTTGTGGGGAAGTGAATGTGATTTTGGGACACATTACACTTCCAGCCACCACTGTACAAAGCAGACTGGAGATACAAATCTAACTACTTTACTTAAACTGAGCTCTGTCGAAATAGGGCGCGATCACTGAAATAAGAGGGTGTGCTGGTATCTGGGGTCAAGTTACAGAAAACCATTCACTTTTAACAAATCTGTCATTCATTGGGATCGAGTCAAACGGTTATTGAAATTGCTTGTTGTATTAGCAGAATTTAATCTGATACATTTTGTGAATTGATTTGTTCATGTTTAAATCAAATCAACTGCAATTGGGGAAATATCCTCCATTACGTAAAAGAAAACTTGCATTTACATCGCAACTTTCACGACCTCAGGGTCTGCCAAAGAGCTTTAGTGTCATAGAGATACATTTTTGAACTGCAGTCAGTGATGCACTGCAGGAAACGCGGCAATGAATTTCGGCGCAAGTTGCTACAAACAGGAATGTGACAATGACCAGATTCATTTGTTTGTGATGTTGGTTGAGGGATAAATATTGGCCAGGGAAATGTCTCCGGCCTCTCCTCGAAGTCGTGCGCCTGAGAGGATGGTGGCGCGCCGGAAATAACGTCTCTTTCAGAAGTGAGCATTTCGACAGTGTAGCACAGTGTACCGCAGTGGGAATTCCGTCTGGATTTTATGCTCAAGTCCCCTGAACAACTGGGAACAGTGCTAGAAAATCAGACAGGGCTGACCGTAACACTATTTCAGTGGAAGTATGGGAGACTCGGATATTTTACATCTAATCAAAATATGTTTTACATTCCCAGTTTAGGGTGTGTCAAACTTAGATTTAGAACAGAAAACAAACACACGTACCGAGGCAATTTATTTTATTTTGTCCCCTGTCGCTCCGTGCAGAAACAACACCGTAGAATTGAAATTCTAAACTGATTATTGAATCCGATGCTGCTCGAAGTCTGCGCGGCTGTTAGATTAGTGTTTCAGGGAATGGGTGTAAATTAACTCACTGAGTGTAGAACACCAGTCAAACCTGTATCGGCTGTCTACTGATCCCATACAGACACATTCCTGTCACAGATATTTCTCAGTACTGATGTGGTTTGAACTCCATGCGATACAGTTCATGAAACTAAAGCATTTTGCATAGTTTGTTCAGCGTTAAAGCTTTACAAAATTATATTTTAGCTAGAGACGGAACCAACATTTATCTCATGGGTAATTATTATTCGTATAATGGTTAACAAGTGATCACGTCAAAAAATGCTGTTGCTGAAATTTCCGAAATCTTTTGCAGAATTAGCTCTCTAATTTTTATTAGTTAATGGTGATCTTCACAATTAGACCCTGTAATATTGTTTAATATATTCAATTTCATACATATCTACATTCAGTGCCTTGTCTTAATGTAAGTTTTCTCAATGGTCCATATTTCCCACATACAATTAGACAGTGTCACGTTGTACTGAATGAGACATGGAAACTTATTCCTCATGACATTTTCACTGCCTCCATATTCTGTTTTTTTTTAGTTTTTCAGAGGTAGCTACTTTCAGTTTCTCCCTATTTCCAGCCTGTGTCTCTGTAGCCAATGTGTTTGGTTGCATTTATTAACATTTATTTTAAATAACACTACTGGTTTCCTGAAAGGGAAAATTTCTGCCACTGTTATCTGTTTATTTTTGTATTTAATGAATTATATTGGACACCAAAATCCGATATCTGTGGCTTATTTAAAGAACATTCTCTCCAAGGCCCATTGGGACTGCACGTCTACTGCTAAATATTGAGACAGAAATGTCTGATCGAGTTCAGTGGGCAGTAGGTATAGCTTTGACTGATTCTGCACACCCGCTGAGTTAACTAACACATTTGACTCCGATACACTTCGAGCGACCACTTCGGCCAGGCTGGATTTAAATAATCTGCTTAGAATTTCAGTTTCTGTCTCCTCTGTTTGTACAAGAGTCTTGGAGGAGCGAGTGAAGCAAACTGCTGCCGTACTGGTGTTCAATTATAGTTTAAATCCAGGTTTATGAGATTAAAATATGTATCAATCAGATTTAAGATATTTTGCAAAAATGTTTACTGAGAGTGACAGAAATGGATAAGGATTTTGTGATGTTGATGGATTTTAAAATCAAAATATGTGTTAAATGTGAATTTTACAAATTACACCAACAATTCATTTATTTGGAAAGAATAAATAACACACGGCGATGAAGTAAACTCGCTTTTTATAAATACATTTGGATCAGCAAGCGATGGGGAAAACACATTCACAGAGTAATCTGCAGCTCACGGTTTCCGCTTTTCCGTGACTTGAAAAGAGAATCATTTTTTCACCAGCCAGCTGCTGATCATAATCAATTTACAAATTTATAATTTAAAGTGCATCTTTTACTCCAATATAGAATCGCATGAAGTGAACATTTGAAACTGTTTCTTTAATTTCTAAATTTATGATCCAACCAATATTTAATGTTACTTAATTGTTTAGTTCTTCAAATTCAAATAGGCAACTATTTTTCATTTCTGTCACGGTCAGTATCTATGGACATTATATTTGATGTCTCTGATACTTGAAATTTCAGAGTAGATTTTCGTCACCTTTTGATTTCTTATCCCGCTGCACTTTGTTTTCTTCTGTTTCCTGTAGCCCTGCAAAGGCGGAGAGGGCTGGAGTTCAAATTTCAATTGGCGGCTTAAAGCGATCTGCTAGAAATAGAGAGCAGTCAGTGCTAGAATTGAATGCATCGGAGTCAGGGCTGCAAAACAAAATAGCTGCACGGACAGCCGACTCATCTCACACGGCCACTTCTCTTCCCAGGATTTCTCAGCAGAAGAGCCGTGTAATGCAAAGAAACCAATTAAATCAGTATGAGTAATCTGTACAAACTTTAGCAGATTTGGAAAAGGGCTCTGAACATTTTATAATATTGTGTTAACGAGAGGGGAAAACAATATTGCTTCATTGTTTTTAATTATTCATAGAGTTGTTATCAATCACACGATTAAAAATGATGCATTGCTGTCACATGCATTTGCTGCATGTATCTATCCTTATACATGAAATTAAACTTTGTATGTCATATATTTATATGCACTGTGTGTTAAGATAATTAATGTATTTGGTCTCGTTGCACGTGATCCATAAATTTGATGGAGCATTTAATATCCGGACATGTTTCTCAATCTCCTTCCACGTGTTCAATGCTTCTGTAAGTATATCTTGCTGTCAGTATTTAACGAGAGATCGAAAATTGGTAAAGGGGGCAATGTGGATTTGGGACATTAGATCACCAAGGATATTATTGAAGAGCAGTGCAGGTCCGATTAGCCAGATGGGCTTTTACTGCTCCAGTTTCTGTTCTTCAATCTTTTTTCGCACATTTCATATCCTGGTCTCATTGTGTAACAGGTCCTGAATACGTTTGCATATTGACATTCAACAGATAGTGACCAGAACAACTTGTACGGGCCTTGTACATATGCGATCCATGTTTGGTTATTTTCTAACCGCGAAAACGTTTGTTCAGACATTAGCTCAGGGAATGGAGGTAGATTGTAGGAAGTTGCTGGTAAGATCTTTGATGTATTGCTCAGGAATTTATGTTGTGAGTTCTTGCTCTCCGGTGTTGAAATGCTGTCGTGAACAATCACTATCGTGTCGTTAAAATAATTTGCATCCTTCATCCAATAAGAACTCACTCAGCTATGAAATTTGCTCAAATCGAACATGGAACAGTTTAATATAAAATAAAGATTTTGATTCTTGACGCAGCTAATAATCTGCATGCGAAGCATGTCCTTATGAACATTGTGTATTGACTGTATTTGTAATCTCTAAATCTCCCATGCAGTTAACTCCCATGAGCTGAATTGTCCGTGTTTTAAAATCTCATCCAGGAGTGAAATTGCGGACTAAGAAATTGCTTCGGTTTTATTCCGTTTCCTTTGAGTTTCTTGTTATGGATAGAAATATTTCCGTTTCCCTGTGTGTTTTAAGAATGTGCACTGGGAAGTTAACTGAAGTAAAATATTTTAAAATAACATTTTGGTATCAAGCCCAGAACTCCAAACAGGAGGGGGGGGGGGGGGTAGGGGGGGGGGGGGGGGTGGTGGTGGGGGGGAGGGGGGGGGGGGGTGGGGGTGGGGTGGGGGGGGGTGGCAGGTCATCGCACTGTCTATACCAGATAATGTTGAGAATAGAAAGAGACGTGAAATCACTGGAAACAATATCATCAGGGGGATTGGGAGCGGGCCTGGAGACCAAGCTGCCGAAACTGCGACGCATCAACGAGGGGGAAAGTTACCTGGACACTTTATTCCAGGAGGCAGTCACACCTCTTAGAACATGGTCTGTTGATTTGGCCAGTGTTCAGGGACATGAGGCTGTGCCTGCGAGTGAGATAGGTAAGGGGTCCCAGAAGGTAGAAGTGGACCTTGTATTTGTTCCAACAGTTTCGAGGTTCCTGCAGCCTGTACGAATGAAATCAGGGCATTCAGGGTGGTTGAGCAAACTGACCCCCGCACCGTGGTGCAGGAAGACATTTAAAATTTCAAAGCAATGTGGTGGTGTTAGGAGAGACTATAGTCATTGAGATAGACACAGTTCTCTGTAGCTGAGAGTGTGAGTCCAGACGGCTGTGTTGCCTGACAAGCAACAGAGTTGTCAGAGTTCGGGACATCTGCTCAGGGTTGGAGAGGAACTTGCAGTGGGAGGGAATGATCCAATGGCCGTGTTACATGTAGGTACCAACGGCATCGATTGGACAAGGAAAGATACCCTGCTTAGAGATTATGAGCAGCTAGGGGCTAAATTAAAAAGTAGAACCCCAAGGTTCTGAATTACTACCTAATCTACCAGCAAAATGGTGTAACATATGTAAATTAGGTAGGTGCTTTTCTTAAAGTCTATGTGGGAGAAAAAAAGTTTGGATTTATGGGACACTGGCACCAGAAATGGAGAAAGTGGGATTTGCATTGTTGGGATAGTCTTATCTGAAATGTGCTTAGTCCAGTGATCTGGCGAGTCGTATACCTAAGGCAATCGAGAGAGCTTTAAACTAAATAGTGGGGCGGGGAAGAAACCATGGGAGAGGAGATGTAGTATTTCAAAGGGAAATAGTGAAGCCATAGAGCAGAACAGCTGTCTGGGCAGTGGCAACCACAGTGTGGCAGGAAGGAACAGAGAACACAGGCTTAAGAATGTAGCAGCAAATAAGGCCAGAGGGTACAAAATGATATAGTAGACAGACAGAATTGAAGGCATTTGTTTGCGAATTTGTAACACAATGGATAAATAATTAGCACAGATAGAAATAAATATGTATGACCTGGCAGCCATTTCAGAGACATTGTTCAAATGGTGATAAGGCTGGGGCTTAATACTGAAGGGTACAGGACATTTCATAATAACAGAAAGCTAGAGAAAGATGGTGGGATCACTCTTAATTAATGATGCAATTACTGCACTATTGAGATGAATTCAGCTGTAAATACAAGATGTAGAAACAGCTGGCTATCAGATCAGAAATAGGAAATGTAAATGATCACTTGTTGGAGTAGTTGATACGCCCCCCAGCAGGAGCTACAAGGAAGCACAGGGTATACTGGAAAAACTAAGTGGGGCGTCTAAGATTGGCGCTGCAATAATCATGGGTGACTTTAATCTACACGTAAATTTGTCGAATTATGTTGGTGGAAGTCGCCTGGAAAATGAGTTCATAGATTGTTTTCAGGATTACTTGTTAGAGCAGTATCTTCTAAAGCCAGCCACGGAGCTGGCTATTCTGAACCTGGTAATGACCAATAGACAGGATCAATCAATAGCCTCATAGTAAAGGAGCCTTTAGGCGACAGCGAACATAACACAATAGAATTCCATATTTATTTTGAAGTGGAGAAGTGTGAATCTTGACTAATAGTTTCAATCAGAATAAAGGTAACTCTAGGATATGAAACCAGATCTAGCGAAATGAATTGGGAAACTAAATTAAAAGCTGAGGCAGTAGAGAAGCAGTGGTAGACTTTTAAGGAGTTATTTAAAAACTCTCATCAAAGGTTTATCCCAGTGAGAAAGAAAGACTCTCTGAGAAGGAGGCATCATTCATAACTGAATAAGAAAGTTTAGAATAATATCAAACTGAAAGAACCACTGTACAAATCTGCAAATATTAGTGGTAGTTCAGGAGATGTGTCACATTTTAAGAACCAGCAAAGAATGAATTTTAAAAAATGCTATTGTAAAGACGGAGAAAGAAGCCCATGGGAGAAAGCTTTTTCCTAATATAAAATCAGATAATAAGAACTTCGACAAGTACTTAAATAGGAGAAGAATAACTAAAACGCGTGTTCGTCCTCCAGACCGTGACTCTGGGGAATTGATAATGGAAAACAAGGAAATGGAAGAGGCGTTGGCGGGGCCCGAAAATATGGTGAGCCATTCAAAAGCCCATTGATTTCAGCGGGACTAGAATGTCCCGCTAGCCAGAGAGGCCATAAAATTGCGCCCCTAAGATATTAGAGATTTTTGAAGAATTAACAGGCAATCTAGATAAAGGTGAGCCTGTAAATGTGGTGCATTTGGTTTACCAGAAGCCATATGATAAGATGTCACATCAAACGTTACTACACAGGTAAGATTACATGGTGCGGGGGTGAGGGGGTGGGGGGGGGGGGGGGGGGGGGGGGGGGGGGGGGGGGGGGGTTGGTGGGTGGTGGGGGTAAAATATAAGCATTGGTAAAGGTTTAGCTAACAGGAAGCAGAGACTAGGAAAAATGCGTCTTGTACGGATTGGCTAGCTGTAATAAGTGGAGTACCACGCGATCAGTGCTGGGGCCGCACTCATTTACAATCTATGTGAATGGCTTAGATAAATGGACCGAATGTAAGGCAGCTAAGTTTGCCGTTGTCAGCTAGATAAGTAGAAAATTAAATTATAATGATATATCTGCAAATAATTGTTAATCAGAAATGATTGTCAATCAGAAGGGGAGGGGGAGGGGAAACTTAAAACAGTACAATCACCAGGGAAGGAAACTGAAAAAAAAATATTAAAACTAAACCCATCATCCTATGGTCTTAAAAGAAGTGGCTGCTGAAATAGTAGATGCATTGGTTTTAATTTTCCAAAATTTCTAGGATCCTGCAAAGGTCCCAATTATTTGAATATAGCAGATGTGGCATTTCTATTCAAGAAAGGACCGAGACAAAAAACAGGAAGCGGCAGGCCAGTTAGCGTAACAACTGTCATCAGGAATCTCTGCAATCTATTATGAAGTAGGTTATCGCGGGGTCCACGGGAAGCCTCAATGTTATCAGACAGAACGAACGCGGTATATGAAAGGAAATCATGTTTGGCTAATTTATTGAAGTTGTTTGAGGAAAAAACAATGTGGAAAAAGGGGAACCTGTGGATATGCTATGCTTACATTTCCAGAAGGCATTTGACAAGATGACATCTCCAAGTTTACGAAGCCTTTGGGTGTAACATATTAGCATGGATAGAGGGTTGGTGAGCGAATAGGCAACATGGAAGAGGCATACATGATCGTTTTCGGGTTGGAAATATGTGACGAATGGAGTGCCACAGGGATCAATGCTGAGGCCTGAACCTCAACACTTTATATCCAATGAAAATGTTTTGCTACAGTCGTATATGGCATTTGTGAGACCACACCTGTAGTACTGTGTACAGTTTTGGTCTCCTTCTTTAAGAAAGGATATGACTGTATTAAAGGCATTCAAAGAAAGTTCACTTAATTGATACCTGAAGTGAAGAAATGTTAGGCAGACAAATCCTATATTCATTGTAGTTCAGAAGAACGAGAGGTGTTGTTGTTGAACATGTAAGAGGCTGAGGGGTCTTGGTTTTATGCTGAAGTGATTTTTGCCCTTTTGGGAGAGACTAGAATTAAGGGACACAGTTTAAAATTAATGGGTCTCCCATTTAGTTGGAGATGAGGATAATTTTTCTTGCGGAGGCTTCGGGAACCCACTGCACAGTTCTCGCACGGCCTGAGTCCCAAGGTCCAGTCAGGAAAAGACGGCTTCACTCACGGATAAGTAGCTGGAAGCGGAGTGGCAAGCCGATTCTGATGTCCCTCCACAAAGATTTGGGTGTGTAAGGTGTTAGATGTAATAATTTTCAGCGGTTAAGTGCATTTGTCGCCGATTAGATACTGTTAGTCCATGTTCATTTTAGTTTGTTCGTTATAATGTCATGAAAATATAACAATTCTCATAATATTATTGTAATTTATTGAAAAGTAGGTTGATGGTGGGGCTTGGATAGGTTCTGTCTGTGTATGTGTTTGTGGGGTGCGGGTGCTGGATTTAATTGAATTGGAGACAACTGGTCTGGAGGCTTTGAGTGATTAAAAAGAAGCTAGGTTTGAAATACCGAATACTTGAACATGGCTGGAGTTTTAGAATGTAAGGTGTGATGAACATTTAAATATTTAGATAAATTAGGTTAGCTTCAATTGCAAAGATTGTAAGATGTTACACATATCCAGAAGAAGCCCAGCTAAACAGTGTGTTTATTTTTCCCAAAGGATACTCATAATATGAGCGCTACGAAATAATTACATTATGGGAGAGCTAAAATTCCAAAGATGTCTCGGAAAAATGGAATTTGCAATAAAAGGGAAAAACATGTATGGAGGAGATGAGGCTATGTGAAGAGGACAAGGCATTCTAAGATATAACACAAGTGTGAAAAGCCTCCAGCCTCTGTGCATGAAGTTGCTGTCCACAGGAAATGGAGCTGAGAAAATCCGCTTTGAATTCTGCTGGCCAGGGTGTTGCGTTGCTTTGCCTGGGTCTGCTTAAATCGATTTGCTTTTACTGTTGCATTAATTGAGGTGTAACTGGGAGCCAGAATAATTAGGGGTTTTAGGAGTTATTATAATAGTAATTTGTAGACCTATTATGTGATTCAAATCGTCCCTTTTTTAAATAAATGTTTAATTTAGTTTTCTAAAACCTCTGAAGTAATATTAGATGTCGTACTTCTAAATTCAAGGCAGGCTTCTCGAAATAAATTACAAATTGCAAAGCAGTTGCGACCACGTGATCAATTTCCTTCGTGGATTTGATCCGCCTGGCACACATCGTCTGCCACGTCATAGAACAGTGAGCGTCCTGAAACTTTAATTTTTCTTATGCCATTCCTTTTTGAGTCACTGGGAAATTTATACTTCGTTTTAAAATTTATTGTTCTCTAACGGGATAGTAGCACTGTTCTTATTCATTCGAAGATTCCAGAAAGAACCGAACAATCGGCACCTCCTTCTCAGAACACCTTCACAGTGGTAATACTTGGGACCCGACGACCATCACGACAAGGAGATGGTGTGCCCAGGTGTCAGTGTGTAGATGTGAAAGTAGTTTGGTTACATATTGGCACAACACCATATTGCTTGTCTGGAGAAATTGTATTCCGTGTATAAGGAATGTGGAACTGATAAAATCAGTGATCCAGATATCCTTCCTTCCCCAAAGTGACGCTAATTCCTGCCCACAGTTTATACTATTTGGGACATTTCTTTCTGACAGTTTCATTTATTTCTTGCCCTGGCAAACCCTAATTCTCAGCTTCTCATTTCAGGCAGACCTGGGGACAGTCAGTCTCCCGCATCAGGTAAGCGCCCTTTATGTTCATATATCTACTATCTCTCTGCTCCAGTCCATCCCATTAAGTATGAAGGCTGAGTGATAATCCCAATGCTTTCTTGATCATGGGGTGTGGGTGGGTGCAAACTCCCTTCATATTTCCCTTTAACTGTTCGTTTACAACTCTTATTAATATGTCTCTCCCCCGCTTACCATATTCAATAATTACTCCAGGTTTTATTCGGAGCCTGGACATAGTCCAATGTTCCCACTGATTCCTCCTTGGCATGTTGAATGTGGACGGGCCGTGCTCTGGAAGAGGGCAGGTTTAATCCACTGTAACGCTTGTTATTTCGGATATTTCACAGAGACGGTGATGCTGAGGCTGATGAATGGGAGCAGTCCATGCGCTGGGAGAGTGGAGATTCTCTACAGGGGACAGTGGGGGACTGTGGACGATGAACTCTGGGACCTGCGGGACGCCGCTGTTGTGTGCCGGGAGCTGGACTGCGGGACCGCGCTCTCTGCACTCGGCAAGGCTCAGTTTGGGGAAGGACACGGACATGTTGTAACATGGAGTGTTGAATGCACCGGGAACGAGACCGCCCTGATGGATTGCCCTTCAGGTCGATGGGATCACTATTCCGAATATCCACACTCTTGGGATGCCGGAGTCATATGTTCAGGTAAAGATCATCCTGGTTTCTCTCAACTCCCTCCAGGCCTCATGGTTTACTGGAAAAGCCCAAAGTAAAATAACCCGGGCCTGTCTGAATCCGCAAAGTGAGATGATAATAATTCCAGAACTCTCCAGTGATTGTTAATATTAGGATCACAATTTGTTTTATTTCATATCACTGGTATTATATTTAATAAACACCTCCATCGGGAGCATTAAGTTCCTGATATTATTTACATTTACAATATAGACAGAACAAGTTTCTATTGAGTTTTACTCTAAAGCCGCAGTGAATGAGCATTGGAAACGTCACAATCTCAATCCAAATCTCCATTCACAAAGTCAGCAGCCGATACCGGGCATGCGCCACCTGCCGGCTCTGTGTCTGCGCTAACCGCTTGCCCTGAGATGTGATCTTTTACACGTGTTGTGAAGTTGAGACTGGGGAGGGTGCTTTCTCAGGTCCAGGAGAGATTGAGTCATGGGTCTACGGTTACTATGTGTAGCAAAGGAGGAATTGCATCATAAGATCCAATTGCAGCCGGAATACCCCATTAATTTTATTATTTTGCTATTTATTAAAATAGCAAGAAGCACCGAATGTCAGTCAAAAATATCAATAACCTGTTTTGATAAACACACGCAATCACATGGAGCTTCATGACAAGGGCGAGATATTCTCCTACAATCTTGACCCATAGTTCTCCCCTGGTCACCATTATAGTAGATCAAATCGCATTCTAGACATCTTTCAGTTGTGGGGAATTACTGGACATAAAATGGATGTCGGTGAAAAAAGATCCGTATTGGGTCCTTTGAGTGGTTGTTATTTTCCCGGAAGGAGTATTTTAGAACAACAATTTCCTGTTTCTACTGAAAACGCCATGACCCTATCCTAATTTCTTCCGCTGTTCCATAATCCTATTGAATTTGCAGAATCTGATTCCTTCGGATGTCATGATTCGGTTTCAGTGCTTTCACATTTTAGTGTTCTGGAGATCCGACTCTGTGCTTAAGCTGAACGCCGAGTCTGCTCACAGTAAATAAACATTCCTCTGGTTTGAGATGTTTTATTTAAATTCATCAACATTTGACCTTTTCAATGTATTATGTTGTGGTATCTGGATTCAATTTTCAAATGAAAACCAGAAAAACTATAGAAATATCTTAACGAAAACTTTTGCAAGATACATGATGAGAAAATAGAAATTGATAACACCGACAGTTCCCCCTATGAGCTGACTGATCTAATTGTTGATGTTGTTTGAGGGATGAATGCTGGACAGGGCACCAGGGCTAAAGCTTTTGCCCTGCTCGTATTCGGGCAGTTTAAAGAGCAGTCGGAGCCACGGATTATCATGTAACCCAAAAGACAGCATCTCGGACCAGCAGCACACATACAAAAATTAGAGAACGCTGAGGTGCAGAGGGATCTGTGTGTCCTGGGGCATGAGTCGCATGAAGTTGGTAGGAAGGCACAGCAAGTGATTAGGAAGGCAACTGGAATGTTGGTGCTTATTGCAAGAGAAGTGGAATATAAAAGTAGGGGCGTTTAATGCAGCTGTGCAGACCCTTGGTGAGAACCCATCTGGAGTACTGTGCCCAGTTTCAGTCTGCTTATTTGAAAAATTATATGGTTGCGCTGTAGACAGTTCAGAGAAGATTCAATCGGCTCATTCCTAGGTTGAAGGGCTTATCTTATGAAGAAAGGTTGAGCAGGTTGGGCCTATATCCATTGGAGTTTTGAAGAGTAAGAGATGATTATATTGAAACAAAAAGTTCTTGTGTCGACTTTGAAAGGGTAAGTATCGCCAGGATTTTCCCTCTGGTGTTGGAGACTAGAAATCGTGGCATAGATTTAGAATAAGAGATCTCCCTTTTGAGACAGAGATGAGGAGATGTTTCCTTATTCCTCAGAGGCTCAATAAAGTGGGGAATTCACTTCTTCAGAATTTATTGCAGGCTGGGCCATTGAATTTATTCAAGGCTGGGGAAGATAAATTTTTGACAGACAAGGGACTCAACAGTTATGGGAGGCAGACGTCAAAGAGGATATGAGGCTACAACCAGATCAAGCATGATCTTATTTAATGGTGGTACAATCTCGAAAGGCCTATTCCTGCTCCTAAGTCCGATGTTCCTCAATAATGCACTGGAGAGTCAAACTAGATTTCCCCCCACCCAGCCCCACCCCCCCCCAACCCCCATACACACCTTAAACCAACTTATATTTCGCCCGTCTCCTTGGATTCAACCAATTCTGCTGAAGGGTCATGAGGACTAGAAACGTCAACTATTTCCTTCTCCGCCGATGCTGCCAGACCTGCTGAGTTTTTCCAGGTAATTCTGTTTTTTTTTTAGATTTCGTACTCAAGTCTCTGAAATGGATCTTGAACACACGACTTCTTGAATCAGAGGCGGGAGTGCTGTAATTGAGGCAGAACTGAGCGTAACACTATTACCGTGTCAGTATTAGATTTGAAAGTATCTTCCACCTAATTAAAATGAATTTGGAATTCCGTGATGAGAGTTGTAACAAAATTAGATATAAAACTGATGTCGGACACAAATAGCGCGACAGTTTATTTTGGCCCCTGCGGATCTGGTACAGTCACAGTAGACTAAGATGCAGATTCTAATCTTTTAAATCCGAGACTGTAACAGAGCGCGGTCTTAGATCAGAATGTGTAAAGGACACCAATCAAAACTGTACCTATTGCCGACTGAACACGATCCCATTACTTTCACAGATATTTCTCAGTACAAGAGTTATGTGACCGCTGTGTGATATAATTCATTGAAATAAAATATTTAAAATACTTTATTCAGAGTTGAAATTTAGTGTCCTAATAGACTAACCAGAAGTGAAGCCAATATTTTTCAAAGTGTATTAATTATTATTATAATTATTATCATGGGAACACTTCAGGAAATGATACCCATTTGTGCTGTTTCATTCGAAACTGCTGCAAGCGGACAGTCGCTACCGCCGGTTGAAAGAAACTTCACACTGGTGAAACAAGCTGCCCGAAGAATATGACGACAAGGAAGGCGTGTACCCAGGGGCGAGGATTATATGTGGCATGAGCTTGGTTACAGTTTGGCACTTTTCATCTATTGAGTTGCTGTAGAGTTTTAATTGGTAGTTTAATAAGGAATGTGGAGATGAGGAATTCACAGATCCCGATATCATTTCTTCCTCAAAGTGACCGGAATTCTTATCCCTCGGTTTGTTGCATTTGGGTCTTTGCTTTCTGACAGTTTCATTCATTTCCTGGCTCAGTGAACAGTAATTCTGTACTTCTCATTTCAGGCAGACCTGGGGAGAATCAGACTAATCCATCAGGTAACCGCCCCTTATTTTCATATTACCTATAATCTCTCTGCTCTAGTCCATCCCATTAAATATGAAGGCTGGGTCACAATCTCATGCCTTTTTGATCACGCGTTTACCAGCTGTCAGGCCATCAGTCAGACGGGAGGTTTCACTCGGACTGCTCCCAAAGATCTTTCATTCCAGCTGACAGGCTGCTGTTGTCGCCATATAGAGAGATAAATAATGAGGGTGACTGAAGAGCAGAGTGTGAAGGATCGACTGCACTCACACTGCTGCGGTTCCAAAGGAGCTCTCACTTACCATCTCACCAATGAGCATTGATATTGAGGTCCCATGATCATTCAGCCGCATTTTTATTGGCTGTGACGGATTGAGGTGTAATTTCTCCTGACCTTTCCTGGGACGGGATCTCACTGTGTTGGTACAATCAGCACTGAGCACGACAGGCAACCGATCATTTCTTACCCCGTCATCTCCTGCCCTCTGGAATTTTAAATATATTCTGAACCTTTCATCACCTCCACCCCATGGGAGCGGCTGTGTTGGTGGAAACTTCTGTCTGACTCCTGTGTTCCTGCTCGCTTACATCCGTTCATTAATGTGTCCCTCTCCCTTTTATCATGTTTAATTATGACTGCGGGTTTGATCGGCCGACTGGACACAGTCCAATTTTCCTACTGATTCCTCGCATTGCTCTGGGAGAGGGCGGGTTTAATCCACTGTAACTCTTGTCATTTCTGATATACAGAGACAGTAATGCTGAGATTGCTGAATGGGAGCAGTCCATGCGCTGGGAGAGTGGAGATTTTCTACAGGGGACAATGGGGGACAGTGGATGATGAACTCTGGGGCCTGCGGGAAGCCGCTGTTGTGTGCCGGGAGCTGGACTGCGGGACCGCGATCTCTGCATGGGGCAGGTCTCTGTTTGGGGAAGGATCCGGGCCTGTTGTGACAGGGATTACTAAATGCACCGGGGACGAGACCGCCCTGTGGGAGTGTCCTTCAGTTCAATGGGATCACATTTCCCAACATCCACATTCCAGGGATGCCGGTGTCATCTGCTCAGGTAAAAATCATCCTGCTCTCTCTCAATTTCCGCCGGGTCTCAGTTTCTGCGGAAAAGCGGAAGTAAAATAACTCGGGACCGTCTGAATCCGTAAAGTGAGGTGATAATAATTCCAAAACTCTCCCGTGATTATTGAAATTATATTCATATTTGGATCACGATTTGTTTTATTTTATGTCACTGGTATTATAGTTAATAAACACTTCCGCCACGCGCAGCACCTTCCAAATACCCTTTACGTTTACAATATAGGCAGAACAGGTTTCCAATGAGATTTAACCTAAAGCCGCAGTGAATGAGCGGAACCGTTGGAAAAATCACAATCTCAATCCAAATGTCCATTTGCAGAGTCAGCAGCCGCTACCGGGCATGCGTCACCCTGGCGGCTCTGCGCCTGCGCTAAGCGCTTGCCCTGAGATGTGATCTTATTTACAGATTGTGAAGTTGAGACTGGGGAGGGAGTTTTCACAGGTCCAGGAGAGATTGAGTCATGGATCCACGGTTACTATGCGCGGTAAGGAAGTTAACTGCATAGTAAGCTCCAACCGCACTCCGAACATCCCACTCTTCTTGACAGAATCTCAGGCCATAACATTAAGCAGTTTTAAGAAATACACACAATCTGATGGAACTCCAAATATCGTGAGCCATAGTGCTCTTCTGATCAACATCACAACAGCTTAATTAGTTTTAATTAATTGATTAATTAATATCACGCAATTTTTCCTCTGTGAGATATTCCTATAAGTAAAATAGATATCTGTGAAAAATGGCCGTTTTGAATCTTCTGAATGGACGTTAATTTCCTCAATGCTCTATATTAGTGCAATTCTTACCCTAAGGAAGAGCACAGATGTTAAGAGCTGGAATAATGCTGAGTTTCTGTTCTTCCTGGATCTCACAGCTTCCATCCAAATGTCATCGCTCTTTAACCATATTCCCATTGAATTTGCAGCAATTGATGACTTCGTGTTTCAGGTCCATTTTACGGTCTCTCACGTTTTGTTCTTTGGGGCTCTGTCTTTGTGTTTAAGCTAAACGCCCAAGCTCCTCGTAATAAATTCATCATTTGTAGCTTTTTGCTTGAAGCTCCTGACATTTATTCTTCTCAGTATCGATTGTGTTGTGGCACCTGGACCTAATTTTCAAAAGGAACCAAAAATAGATGGAAATATCTGAGCCAAAACGTTCATTAGATCCCTGGCCAGATAGAAAATGATCACATCAGTACATTCCCTCATATGTGGACACAATACACTCCCAGTTATTAAGGGGTGTCACCTGACTGGGACATCATATTATTGATAAGATGCTGCAAACTCTCACAAACTTTTAAGATAAAGCGACTTAAAATGCTCATTGTATATTGAAATGTAATTCACAGGAAGTGCCAAGCCCAGACTGGTGGATGGAAACAGTCCCTGTGCAGGAAGATTGGAGATTTACTCGAGTGGAACTTGGGGCACAGTTTGCGGTCATGAGTCCTCCTGGTCGTTATCGAATGCGGAAGCTGTTTGTAAGGAGTTGGACTGCGGCTCTGCAGTAGCAGCAACGCTTAACTCTCAATTTGGAGAAGGATCAGGCCCTGTTATCGGACCACCTGATTGTGGACACCAGAGGGACGTTGGAGTAATCTGTTCAGGTACAAACTCAGATAGTTATAGTAACAAACGAGTTGAATCTACACATATGTTGCCACCGAATCCAGGCAGATGACGGCAGATTAGAATGATCTTAATAAAAGGGAAGCATTATTCAAGGGGAATTGACAAATGCAGTGAACGGCCCTGATGTCCATATACATGAACTTGTGGACAAAAGTCACTGGTAGTTTGTAGGTATGAAGACCTTGCTGACACTCTCTCCCTGCCTCATGTATCCGAAGGACAGCAGCCAGTTGTACTGCCATTAATATCACACCCCTTTCAACCAGCTGATTCAACACAATCTCAGGATTGAACATCTGAACACTCATCAGAGGTGGAAAGATGCAGAGTCGATAGTTGTGAATTAACTTGCATTGGAAACTCTGCACAAATGTACGATTCAGGTTGCTAGGCTAGAGTGGGGGGGCAGTGGGAGTAATATTGATATTTTATGCATTTGTGTTCAATGGGTGACAGCGAATATTCACTATGTGCGATGAAATGGCTTCAAAGCCTGATCGCATGATTGAGGCTGTATCTTGGTGAAAAAAGGAAGAGCGAAAGCATGGGTTTCTGGGAGGGTTTTTTTTTTCTATTGAATTACCTGGCTGCGGGAGCCGACTTCTGAGAAATGAACGTCTGTTGGTTTGCTACGGAAACGGGAGTTAATTGGGAGATTAATTTTCATCCTGCGGTCACAACGACACAGAGGCACTTGGTGAAACGGTGTGTGGGAGCCAGCTGAAAAGACGGAAAAGCTATCCAATGTCTGGCAACCTTCCAGGCACGCCAAAGAGCTGCTTTTTGCCAGTGAGTTGAACATCCCAGTACCTGGGTTTAGTTGAGTGTTCAGGCGATGTACTACAGCGTCAGAATTGTCATGACCTCAGTGAAAGAGGTTCCGCAGAGGTCTACATTTTTGGTAATTATCGCAGCTGTAGGCCTCGGTTGATGTCGCTACTTGAGGATCAGATCCTGTTTATGGAGGAGTGGTTGAACTCTACTCGAGGACGATGCATTTCCAAATATGTTCTAAGAGTGCTACCTGCGAAATCTGTGAGATTTTGTCAGCTAATTAAAGTGCAATATATAGTTTCTACCGAATGCAATGTGACCGTCAGTTCATGTTTGCTTTATATTGATTTTGGTTTGAATGTTACAGGCAAAACTTTAAACAGCGACACATTGAACATCAATTCCTTCGATTCTGGTCATGTGGGAAGTTTGTTTCTTTGACATTATTGGTGCTTGTAACGATTGTAACGAAGTGTGGAAAAGCCCGAGATCTGTAACAATTAGCATGTGTAACGGGTTCGCTGGAATTTCCCGGAATGTAAACAAATGGGATTTAACGTTGACTTTGGCTGTATTTACTGTAAAATCAACATGAGTACTTTTTATTCTCGGAACATTATAGAGGGAAAGCATTTGTTTCTTAGTGCCTTGAAGCAGATAAAATAGTTGATTGGAAGAGTTTGGTGTCAGCTTCAAATCAGGAGCTAAGAAAGCAGCGATCATTGAGGGGTTAATTGCTCACCTGAACCTTAAGGGGGGAAAGAAATTTCCTGTTAGTGATGCAGAACACCTTGCCCAAATTGAGTGAAAAAAAGATCAAAATAAAATAAGACGCTGCCGAATAGAAGGGATTGGATTCAAAACCGAAAGCAAAATGAAAGAAAAGTTAAATTCGAGGAAAGGAGTAAGGGAAGGAACAGAGTATTGGAAAGCGAAAGACTCAAATAAGTGCCCGTGTATTGGAGGAGAAAGGCGAGGATGACCTAGAGAGAAGGATCTCTACTTTTGATTTGGTAATGAGTATTTTCTTTGTACATGGATTTATTGAGGAGGCAGTAGGAAAGTTGCTGCAAAACTGAAGTGGCCTAAAGAAGATCAGACTGTGTTCATACAGACTGCTTTTGGAGGGAAAATGTTGGGTGTATATTCATCTTGCTTTTAGAAGAGTACTCAGGTGACTATGACACAGCTGTTCTCAATGACTATGAGTTGGCTGCAGACGGCGACAGGCAAAAAATTAGAAACTTGAAATGAAAACAGGATCAAATCTTTGCCTCATTTGCAAAAGGGGTGGAAATCATTTTCGATGTGATAGATCAATGAATGTTTAACAAGGCTTTGAGAACCTTAGCGAAGTGATTCTCCTGGAAGAAATCAAAATTACTATGCCTTTGGGGATAATGATCCACCGGGAAGTTCAAACATTTCTTAAAATACAGGATGCTGCAGTACTGGCAGAGGATTACAAATGGATTCACAGTCAAATTGGTATCAAGTCACACTTTGCAAACTCCAGAGAAAGTGGAGAGATAAGAAGGTTGATGCTGAATAAAAATCTGGATTCATTGAGAAAAGTGGCAAAGGTGAAGGCCCAGATTGTGTTGTTGTGAGAAAAAGGAAGTCTGGAGGATAAATTTGTTTCAAGGAGACTGATCTTTTATTTCTGTCACAAAGAGGTAAATGTTAAGGCTGAATGTTGAAAATGGGACAACAAGACGGCAGCATTTGTACAATCACGTGTTGTCTCTCCGGAAAAAATCTGTCCAAGCGGCTAAAGATCACGAGAAGTAAGTCATTTCTTCTGTGTTTACTGATAGTGTGAACCAAATTGCAGAAACCTACAGGAGTTTTAAGTTTAAGGAGAACATATTCCTACTTCTATCAGGTGAGGCAGGCAAGGCATTTTTATTCCTAGAGATACTGGGGCGACACAGTCACTGATGTTGGCAAGGGGAATGAATTTCCCTTCTTGTTGAATGCGCTGGAGTGAATCCAGGATATTGATGGAAATTATTCACCCGTTTTCTTGTATTGGGTTGATTTAGTCATCTGTTCTCTAAGCGTTCGTATCGTTCCTCGCTTGCCTCATGGATGTGTGGACATTTTCCTGGAAAATAATTTGCTGGACATACACTTTGGCATCTGCAGTGGTTCCCAGAAAGCCTGCTAAGGCTCCTTAAACTGGGATTTTGCAGGAAGAATTTCTCAGTCTATCCGTGTATTGTGTTCTGAACAGTTCCTTGACTCACATGACTAGACAAGATGAGTAGGATTTACTTGTTGTGGAAGACATTTCGGATGTTTGCTGGCTGAACGTGTTTCAGAGATTTGAATTGGAATAAAGGTGCATGGGAATATGTAGCAGATTGATGAGTTGCTGGAGATAGACCTGGATGCAAGGGACTTGTCTCAGATGAAGATCTCTGAGACAGAAGCTTTTAAGGCCCTGAATGTTACTATCTGAAGATTAACATTTTTATGAGCAAGTGAAGGGGTCAGATGATGAGGATTGGGTTGCAGCCCATCAATTTAATGTACCCCTTTGTTAACGCAGTGAAAGTTTAAGAATTGCCCATGAGATTCCAGTTGCAGGTCATTTGGGTTCACGGAAGACTTGGGCGAGAAAAAATGACGACTTTTTATTGACTAAGGCTGGATCCAGATGCATTTAACTTTTACAAGGAATGTCACACGTGTTGATTGAGGGGACACAGATTTTGATAAAAGCTGCCCTCATTGATAAGAATGCTGGCACTTTATAAACAATTTTGAAGGATTCTTGTGGATTGTGTTTGAATACTGCTCAAGAGTACATTGGGCCATCGCTACTTCCTGGCCACCATGAATTTGTCCATGATTTGCAGAGATAGTTCCAGTATAAACGATCACAGCAACAGCTAGAATCCTCCTGCGTAGCTTTTGTGCCACAACTCTGGGAAGGGCTCAAGTTGCCTGCTTATCACCCACAGCCTCAAAGGGCCTGGGAGAAATATCACCAAATTTTAATGAATATGATTAAGGGCTGTTGAGTTGAGTATTCCTACGGTTGGCATAAATGGAGATCGTTCTTGACATTTGCAACTAGTGACACGCCAAATGAGAAGTGACATTTTTGGCACAGGAACTGGAAAGTACCTTTGTAGATTTTGTGCCATAGTTCCAAGAAAGGCTCTCAAAAGCTTCTGCAGTGGAGCGAACGTCTCAGCATCTCTCAGCAGGTAATGAAAAACAAATGGATAGACTGCTGAGGGCCCTGACTTTAATTCAGCGTCAGAGTGCAGATTTTGTTGCTTGTCTGGCTTCTTATTGCCATTGCGACCTGTCTTATGCACCCACAATGCCAAAGGGAAACTCAGTCAGAAGATCAATGTGGTCAGCACCCGAGAGAGCCGAACAAGTCAAAGAGTGTGCCATGTGACCATGGTAAAGGGATGCTCTGACAGTGAATCTGGGTGATGCAGAAGGTCGATGGTGATAATATTACCTTTGGTGAATTGTTGATGACTTTGAGACTGCAAATTATCAGACTGAACCTCCTTCGATGGAACTGGAGACAGCAGGTGATTAGAGGGCCTGGATAAGGAGCTACTCCTGAGAAGCAAAAGAAAGATATAGCCCGTTATGGAAATAGGAGTCTGCATGTGCAGAGAATGGATAGATAATTTTAGAAACCAAGGGATGTTAATGTCCAGTAATTGGTCAATAGTATAATGTCAACGAACCATTTTCATCGAAAATAGCCAGAAACTCCAAGAAATGCATTACGGTTCAAAATTAGCAAGTGTTTAAGGAGCAGATAGTGTTAATGCAATGTAATGAAAAGGGTGTTATGGGTAATGAAAGTGTACATGGTGAATTTCCAAGGTTGTGTCAACCAGAGTGATCTGGTCCAGACAGGATAAAATCGGAGATTGCGCGTTGTAATATTAAATTAGGAATGGACATGTAAAACATCAAATGCGACTTCAAACAGAAAATATTTGTGTTACAGACTAGATATAGTCTCCAGAGAGGAAACGGGAGGTCAAACAAAACCAGAGTTTCGCGGATAACTAAAGATAAGTAGGAAGTAAAATGAAGCAGGAAAAAGAAATCTTTTTAAAATATCTCGATAGTAATTCAGTGGCAAAACAAACTGAATACAAATAGTACAGGAAGGATTGAAGAAGGAAACAGGAGAGTTTGGTACGAAAAATGAGATACAACATAAAAGGGAACCCAATTATCTTTTATAAATGGGTATATATTAAAAGGGTACTCAAAGCAAGGAGGAGCTGAAGAGTAAACTCGGACAGAACCAGTCAACCAGTCTAATATCACTGATGGGATAAAATTAAGATAGGGAAATCCGGCTCAAAAGTCATTTTCATTTGATTTTTAAAAAGCTGCCAAAAATTAAAGCCTGCAAGGAGCAGTTAAAGATAAATTGTGCTTGATCAAACTAATGGAGTCTCTGTTGAAGTAGCAGAGTGCTGATAAGAGTTTTGTCTTTGATACTGTGTCTCTGGATTTTCAAAAAACATTTTATAAAGTACTTAACCTTGTTGGTAATATTAAAGCCCACAGGATTAAAGCCCACAGTGTGTTGTACGAAGTTAGTTCAGGGAAGAGAAAGGACTATGTTCTTTTCAAACTCATGGCAAATCTGATGTGATGTTCTCCTGTGGTCGAAATTATGACCACTTTATTTTTGATAATAATGTGAACACAGTGAGGCAAGTTATGTTCTTCATGGAACTGTACGCGAATTCAACTTTTCCGCATATGAAGTAACGATTTGGAAGAAGAATAGAGAGTGGCATGTGTGGCCAAGTTTGCAGATAATACTAATATAGGAGATGCAGTAATTTGTGAAAGTTATCAGAGTGCTCTGAGAAAGCAATTTTGTGGGAAGCCTAAGGACGGTTCAGTTCAATTGAGGCAAGTGTGAAGTCATCCGTTGTCGATGCAAAAAAGGATCAATTGAAATATTTTCCTAATAATGAGTAACCAGAATTGTGGAGGCAGAAATGGCTTTGGGTGACATAGGCTACAAGAGTTCAATTATTACGCTTCAGTAATTTGGTTTGTAAACCCTGAGCTAAGGGAAATCACGGTTATGCTATTGAGATGTTTAAAAGATAAAATGGTTCCACGAATAGATACATAAAATGATGAGCTCTGGTGCAAGGATCCGGATCAATCTCCAACTGGAGAGAAGCCATTCAGAAGTGAAATCAGGAAGCACCTTTCCATACGAAGGGAGGAGTGAACATTAGGAAATCCCTGTTCGAAAGGCATTGACAAATGTGATTTCACTGATTTCAATGCAGTAGGTGCAATAGCAGTGTAATAGTAAGGCTAGCATTAATAATGTTAGGAGCAGTAATTGTGATTGTGCTAATAATAGTAGTGGTCGAAGTAGCAATACTCATCCTGGTAGTAGTAATTGCTAAAGTTTCTTTTGAGTTTTAAAGAAATTAGTTGTGAATCTGTCTCATATAATTTGCAACGTAACTATGAAAATTATGATGTTATTGGTGTTTGCTAATATAATCATTGTTATGTTATTACTACTTAGCTCACAAGGATCTCCGACTGGTATCTGGGGACAACCGATGCTCCGGCCGGCTGGAAGTACAAAAGGGAGCGCAGTGGGGGACGCTGTGTGATCTTTACTTTAGCTCAGAAGACGCCAGTGTGGTCTGTGAGCATCTTCACTGTGGGGCAGTAAAGGCAATGCCAGGAGGAGCTCACTTTGGAAAGGGAACCGGTCCTGTGTGGATAGAAAGATACAGATGTCAGGGAAATGAGTCCAGCTTCTGGGATTGTTCGGTTTCATTATGGCACCAGTTTAGCTGTTCACATGAAAATGACGCCAGTGTTACCTGTTCAGGTGAGTTCTCTAAGCCTATGGACCTGAAATATACTAGCTGTTAAAGTTACCGTTGAAATGAATCTGCACAGGGCTGTGTTTTCAGTGCATTTTATTAATAATACAACAAAGGCTTTCAATCTTTCATAAAAGAATATCTCATCTTATGGTGATTATCTCTATCTGACTGAATCCAGAGCATTATTCAGAATTCAGCACCAAGAGCTGTTCAGAGAAACGTTCAAACTGCAAGACAGGGACTGTGGCATACAATGGGAATGTTGCACCTGGATTTCGTGTTATTTCTTCAGTCATGAGATGTCGATAGCACTGGCAGGAACACCTTCTCTCCCTATCCCTAACTTCCCCACAAAAGGTGATGGGCAGCGTCTGCTTGAACAGCTGCAGTCTGTGTGCAGGTGATCCATCCACAGTGCTGTTCAGAAGCTACTTCTCCTATTTTGCCCCATCGACGATGAAAGAACAAAGACAGGTTTCCAAGTCGGGATGATTTGAAAATTCTGGAAATTGACAGTGGTGATGGTGTTTGCATTTTCCTCCTGCCTTTGTCCTTCTATAAGTTCCTGTCGAAGAATTCTTAGCAAGATGCTTCAGCACAACTTGTAGATTGTGCGCACTACAATACCAGTGATAGAGTGATTGTGTTTTTAAGTAGCGCTTCCAATGGACTGCTCGATCCTGAATCGTATCGAATTTCTCGAGGGCTCTTGGAGCTGCATCCATTCAGACATAGGGTCGTCTATCACACCGTGATTTGTATCAGATGGACCACAGTATCGACCCAGGTACCTCCAATTTAATATGGATTTGAGGGAGAATTTCTCCCCTCTTGGGCCCTTAGTCTTTCGAATTATCTTCCACAGAGAGCAGTGGAGACACGATCAGTCAATAATCAAAACTGAATCAGATAGATTATTGATAGACATGGGAGCCATGCGTTTTGGGGGGTGGGCAGCAGGAAAGTCCACATTCAGATCAGCCATGATCTTATTGAATGGCAGAGCAGGCTCCATGGTCTGAATGGCCTCCTGCTGCTCTTAAATCTTCTATTCTTTTTTTGTACCTTGTAGATGCTGGAAAGGTTGTGAGGAATCAAGAGGTGAGTGACGCATTGCAGAATACCCAACTTGAGAATTGCTCCTGTCGTCAGGTCTTTATGTATCTGTCTAGTTAAGTTTCTGAACAGTGACATTGATGTATCGTGGTTGAGGTTAGACACCCTCTTCCTGATGATGGCCATTGCCTAGATGTTGTATGTGACACCAATGTTACTTCCTAATCATCGGCCTCAACCTGGTTTGATTCAGCTCTTGCTGTATGAAGACACCGACTACTTCATTATCTGAAGGCTAAAGAATGGAATTGAATACTGTGCAATTATCAACGAGCATCCCTTAACGGAGAGAAGGCCACTGTAGTGGTAGCTGAAGATGGTTGGAAAGAGTACAAGGCCCTAAGGAATTCCTAGAGCGATATGCTTGAACTGAGATGATTGGCTTGCAACAATCCCAACCATCGTCCTTGATCTGGGCATCACTTCAATTACGTTTTACTCGGTAAAATGCATTTGGTGCCAAGGCTCACACCACACGCTTGGAAATCAGTCTGTTTGTCTATGTTTGGACCAACGTCATGATGCAGTACGAGGCAGACCGCCCCTGGCTGAACATAAACTAAATATCAGTGAGCAGATTTTTAGTAAGTGCGATTTAACAGCACTAACGAGATCATCCTCCCTCACTTGCTGATGACTATCAGTAGACTGATGGGACAATATGTGTTGAAGAAGGCGGCTGACTACCATCTTCCGAAAGAGCATTCAGGATGGGCAGCGAGGAAGTTATCCAATGAACAAATGACAAAGAAAAAGCTGACCCCTTATCTCCGTGCTGTTTATAGTACAAATTGGTTCTCCGATTCCACAGAAGGACAAATGGGAGTATTGGGGACAGGAATACACCGATCAACAACTAAGCCTGGAGCTTCGTGAAAGCAGTGAGCCCATATCGAAGTCACTTCATTGGCTCTAAAGTGTGTTGGGAAGTGAGGAACGCTCAAACAACGAACACTGTCTGCGTCTCCCTATGTTAGATAAGGTAAACTGTGAACAGTCAGAAGCCAGGACAAAACGTCTACTCTAGTCGCCTATAAGCGTACAGTAACAGCCGGCCTTGGCCCTCCGCGTCCAGATTCTTACATGTTGTTTCCCCAGATTAGACAGCGGAAACCTCTAGGAATCTCTCTAAATTCTGTTCACGAAGGAAAGACAATGGTGGAGAGAATCTGCCGACATTAGGTGTGGGTAATTTTCCCAGAAACTTTCATCATTAATGTCAATAATGAGTGAGCAAGGTAAAATCAGTAAATGGGATATTGTAGTTACAGTTTAACCATTGTTCCCAATGTGTTTCATTATGTAGATGAAAATTGGTCGCTCAGACTGAGTAACGCGGGAAGCCGATGTGATGGGCGAATGGAGATTTACTACAATGGCAGCTGGGGCAGAGTGCAGGACAACATTTGGGACCTGAATGATGCTAACGTGGTCTGTAGACAGCTGGGCTGCGGCGGCGGGCTAGCCGCTTTCAACTCATCAAATTCCGGGGAGAGTGCAGGCCCTGTGTGGTTAACTGATATCCAGTGTAATGGAAACGAATGGCATCTCCGCAACTGCAGCTCATTCCTGTTGAATTCGTCTCTCACGGACAGTAGTGGCGTCAGGGTTCTGTGTTCAGGTGAATAACTTTTTTTATTCTATCGCAGGATATGCGCGTTGCTCGCTCGGCCAGCATTTTCATTGCCCATCCCTAATTGCCCTTGAGAAGTTGAGAGTGAGCTGGCTTCTTTAAACGCCATAGCCCATGTGGTGCAGGTACACCCACTGTGTGTTAGGGACGTAGTTCCAGGACTGCACCCAGCGACTGGTGAGGGAACTGCGATGTACTTCCAAGCCAGAATGGTGAGTGGCTTGGAGGGGAACTTACAGTTTTTGATGTTCCCGTGTATCTGCTACTCTTGTTCTTCTAGGCGGTAGAGGCCGTGGATTTGGAATGTGCTGTACAAGAAGACTGGGTGAGTTGCTGCAGTGCGTCAATGGGATATTGTATCAATGGGATATTGATGGCACACACGCTGCCACTGTGCGTCGGTGGTGGAGGGAGTTGAAGGTGGTTGATAGCGCGATAATCAAGAAGGCCGCTTTGTCCTGGATGGTGCCGAGATTCTCGTGTATTCCGTCACACTCCCGACTTGTGCCCAGTAGATGTTGGACATGCTTTGGGGCTCAGGAAGTGAGTTAGTCGCCGCATGATTCGTTGCCCCTGACACGCTCTTGTAGCCACAGTGTTTATGTATCTATTCCAGTTCAGTTTCTGGTCAATGGTAACCCCCAGGATATTGATAGTGGGGTATTCGGTACTGTCAATTAATGCGAAAGGGAGATGGCTGGATTCTCCCTTGTTCGATTTGGTCATTGCCTGTCAGTTACGTGCCGTGAAATTTATTTGCTAAAGAAGTTGACAATTTTACAGAGCCGATGAAGTGAATTTCTAATCTACTGAGATAAGTGCTAATTGAGGTTAATTGGTCTTTAGTATTTCTGAATAGTCAGGGGTGAAAGAGGTCTCCCCTTTAAGACGGAGATGAGATATTTTTCCCCTCTGACTCTCGTTAATATGTGGAATTCTGTTCCTTGGAAAGCAGTGGAGGCTGTGTCATTGATTATATTTAATGCAGAGTTAGGTTATTTATTGACAAGAGTGTCAAGGGCGATGGTCTGGCTGGGTGGTGTGGGAGGGGTAAGGTGGGGAGTGTGGGCTGGACTGGGGATAGGGTTGGCGGGGTGGAGCTGTGCCGTAGGCGGACAGGAAAGTGGAGTTGAGACAATAATCAGATCAGCCATGCTCTTGTTGATTACCGAAGCAGGTTCGAAGGGCCGAATCGCCCACTATGTTCCTCTGGCAGAAGTTATTTAACACAGGGGGTGAATGCAGAGTGAAAGGATACAGGCAGATATGAATAATAATTAGGTTTTGAATTTTTGACCCGCTTTTAACAAAGACAATGTCGCAAGGAACATAGCAGGAGTGCAATTAGAGAGAAAACTGGGACATGGAGACAGGAAACGTGTCAACAAAACGTGATTAGAGGCGGAGATTTCAACGGGCATTTCCGTTCTTCGTCCAAGGCAACAAAAGACACGACGTGGGTGATACCCGCGAATTCGGAAATGGAGAAGAGCAGAGGTCTCCGAATGATTAAGGCTGGTTCTGGTGATAGGATGGGGGTGCGGGGGTGGGCGGTGGAGCATGACCGTATTTGAGCATGAAGATATTTTAAAACAGGAGGCGTTGCGGATGGGGAAACAATGTAGATCAGCTCACACAGAACTGTTACTGAGTGGGACTTGCTGCGCTTCAGGCAATAGTGTTTGGGGTGAACTGAAGTTCATGGAGGGTGCAGGATGGCAGTCCGTCCAGGCCGGTGTCGAAATCTTCCATTCTGGGAGTATTAAAGGCGCGCGTGAGCGTTTTATCAGCAAATGGCCGGAGATACTGGTGAAGGTGAAGAATGATACACAGCTAGAAGAAGGCAGTCCCACTGACAAACACTTTTTGGGATTGGAAGCTCAGCGTGAGGGCCGAATCTCACAGTGACTCACAGATCAGTTCCATGGTGCAGGACATTGGTGTAAACAGATCTGCTGGAATCCGATTGGCGTAAATTTCATTATGCTATGTGTGAATCTCAAGATTGACCTGAACTGTTGCTAGTGTCATTGTGCGGCAGGTAAATTTAAACTGACTTTCTGAATTGAAAATGCGCAGGATACAACTATCGGCAGATGTTCTGCTGATGTACTGATGCAAGATAAAATCTAAAGGACTTATGCGCGGACAGATGTTCTATAGTTTTGTCGATGTTTCAGCAGCTTCAGAGACAACCATTGGAAATTACATCACAACAGCCGTAGGACATCTCTCTTCACCTGCGTACTGCACGTTGGAAAACATATTCTGGGACTGTGTGCGTGTACGTTGCATTCTGCAGTATGCAAACGAAGTTACCAATAGGCCGCTACATAAGAGTGTTCGTAAGATTCGAAGGCATCCGGTGATATTAACGTAACCTTGAAGACAAAAGAAACAGAGGGTGAGAGTAAATGTCAAAGAAAGGTACGGATATGGGTACCACAGATCGGCAATGAACAGATACAGATATGAAACATGAGTTTAAAACGGCTGTTTCGAAATTGCATGAGTGGAAGACTTAATATGAACAAAATCAAATGACAGCACGCAATGTGCACAGCATTCAGCACAAAAAACGGGGAACTGGAAGCCATCGGCCTTGCTGTCAGATGCAGGGATATGTAAAACATTTATGCGCTCTACCTGTTTTGTAATAGTTAATTGTAGAGAATTGTTCTGCAGCACAGACTCATTTCCCTGTCCCAGACACGTTAAAAAGGCAGAGTTTAGTTTTCCTGGAGAATACACAATGGGAAGGATTCAGTACTGAACCGAATGTGCATTAGTAGTATGATCTCCTGTATTATTGTTCGACAGAACACATGCAGATCAGACTGTCGGACGGTGAAAGCCGATGTGCTGGCCGAGTGGAGATTTATTACAATGGGATCTGGGGCACCGTTTGTGATGATTCCTGGGATCTGACCGACGCTGACGTAGTTTGCAAACAGCTGGGTTGTGGAAATGCTTTGGACGCCTCACTTGCTGCTTCTTGTGAACCAGGCTCAGGCCCAGTGTGGTTGGATGAGCTAAAGTGTTCCGGTAACGAATCACTTCTCTGGAAATGTCCCTCAGCATTATGGGGTACCCATGACTGTACCCATAAAGAAGATGTGAGGATCATGTGTTCAGGTAGGGATGCTCTCAATGCGCTGATTATCTGAGGCTTCACACGGAAGTTATCACAGTGAATTACACAGAATCCACAGCACAGAATCAGGCCTTTCAGCTCAACTGGTCTGTGTGGCATTGATGCCGTACACCAGAATCACCCTGTAATACTCCAGCTAACTCTATCGGCATGTCCATCTGTTTCATTTCCCTCGTATACTTATGCAGTTTCACATTGAAGGCAGCGGTGTTACTCACTTCAGCTGTTGTAGTTGTTCTAAGTTCCAGGTGAGACCAGTCTCTGGGATGAGAGAAAACAGATTCTGCTCAATTCCCTCTCGTATTTATTCATTACATCTTCTGATTCCAGCTTTGTACTCCGCCACATTATCAATGATTAGCGCCTCTGTATCACGAAATCTCGTTGTTCAATACATCCTTTAGGCGCAAATTATCCCAGAACTTTGCAACCTCTTTGTTCTTTTACCAAAATTCACCACCTGAGTCTTAGCTTTATGAAAATTAATTTGCCTAGTGCAAGTCCATTCTGCCAGCTTATCAATATTTTCTTGTACATTGTGGCAGCCTTCCTTAGTTCTAAATATAGCCAATACTATTCTGGCACTAATAAACTTTGAGATGATATTTTCCATTCCCTTTTCCAAATGGTACGTTGAAATGTTAAGCCGCAATGGCCTTGGTGGTATATGGAACTCGTTCCGCCATTCTGAGTGACTGCCTTTTGGAGTAAATTCCCTATTCATTCGCCCACACTGACTCTACATACTCTGAACTCAGACACGGTTCTATTATGTGTTATCTTCTGGAAGTCCTGTCGAAAATTCACGTATGTTCCATACACTACCTTACTCTTTGTATATCTTTCTGTAACTCCTTCAAGGATTTCAATAAGGTTTTATATGTGTGACCTTCCCATTTGAAATCGCTATTGATTACTCCTTATGAAGTATTTGGATCGGAGCTGATTTCCTTTACATTTCAGAAATAATTACCGACAAGCAATGAACACAGCCAGTACACCATGTGCTGAGCTGTGCAGGATGAACAGACAAGTTCTCAATGATCATATTTCTTATTTAATTGACAGGGCACATGGAACTGAGGCTGGTGAATGGAAATAATCGCTGCGAAGGGAGAGTGGAAATGTTCCTCAGTGGGACCTGGCAAACTGTGTGCTCGGAAATCCTGCATCCAAATGATGGGCAAGTGATCTGTAAACATTTACAGTGCGGCAGCCTCGAATCTATTCAGTATGACGCTGGGAAGTTCGGACAGGGATCCGGAGCTATCCGGCTCAGTACGATTGGGTGTAGTTCCCATGAGCCGAGCCTTTGGCAGTGTCAGTCAGACTCACAGGGTGTCAAAGACTGCGATCACTGGAATGATGCGGCTGTTGTTTGTTCAGGTAACACATCAAACCTCTCATTGTGCCGGTGTCATTTCATACATTGATGTCTAATGTCGTCAGCATGTTTCTCTTCTTAACAGGAGCCAACGAAATGAAGGAGCAGCCCCAAAATTCACAGGACTGCGGTCGAGGACCAGGTACTTGTTACTCTTAGTTATTCCGACTCTCTGATGTATTCCTGACTTGAGCTATGTAAATAATCAGAATGGATTCTCTTTGACAGACTCCGGACGCAGTTTGCGCCTGGTTGGGGGTAACGCCCACTGCTCCGGGAGAGTGGAGATATTGTACAATAACACCTGGGGCACGGTGTGTGATGATTCCTGGGATATGGTCGATTCCAATGTTGTCTGCAGACAGCTGGCTTGTGGCTCCGCTCTGTTGGCCCAAGGAGGAGCCTCTTTTCCCCCGGGTAACGGTGTTATCTGGCTGGATGAGGTGAAGTGCACCGGAAGCGAATCCTTTCTGTCCGACTGTCCTTGCTCATCGCCCGCTCAATCTGACTGTGATCACAAGGAAGATGTCAGTGTGATTTGTTCCGGTAAGGGTGCACAGATTGCTGGGGTTGGTGCTTGTCCTGTGAACGTGACTCATTAATTTCGTCAGTTAGAACAAGCAGTTGTTTTTCTAAAGTAACATACCAACATTTGAAGTTCATGCCTGTTTGTACAATATATTCCACAGGGCTCGATTTGTCACCGAATTCTTCTCTTTCCACCCCTACAGGTACTTATTATGAATACCTTCATGAAAATTCATGTCACCGTTTTCTTCCCTTTGTAAATTTCTGAATAATGACTGTTTTCAGATTGTTGGAAACGTTTAAAAAATACAATGTGGACTGTGTCTGTGTTAAATTTTTCTGTAATCCTATCCTTTAGGACAGGAAATTCAAAACACTTCCATACCTGTTGCCGTTTCCATAACTCTTGGAGCCCTGTTAATCTGTGAGTTGATGGCACTCATGGCGGTAAAACAGGGAAAGTTGAAAAAGAAAGGTGAGCCTCAATTTTACCGCTGAACTGACACTGGACTTCAGATATTGTTTCATATATAGGCAAGGCTACAGTTTGCTGCACCTTTCAGATAATATGACGTGGCCTTGTTAGGAAAAGCAGTCTGAACCCTTTTCTTCATTTGTTCCCTTCGAGACTGAATTAGTGAAATGTAGTAGTAAAATTATTGAAAGAGTCCACAAGCCCGAGCCAGTTCATCCGCCGATATATGACATTCCAGAAGACTTCACTTGTTATTATAGTGCAGCAGAAAGTTGAATTGAAATGTTTGTTAATTATTTGTCTGTTAATCCCTATCTACTGGCTCATCCATTTCAATGTTTCATTATCTCCGCCCGCTTGCCTAATCTGGATATCTTTGACCAGGTTCTGTACAATATATTAAGAAGTGACATTTTGCATTCTCCAGTAATTATACATACCAACGCAACTGTTCCACTTATAGCCCAACAACCACCACACCCCGGACCTATGCACTCAATAGGTCACTTCTTACACTGATGGAACATAGCAAAGAACGATGATCTCCTAAATTGCGCCTCCAAACTGATGTTTCTGCAGAGGCCAGTCAACTTTTCACCCACATTCAATTCCCCATGCGTCCCGTAACCCCGTAATCAGCTGGAATTCATTTCCCGTGAGACATTACTCCACCCTACCCGCACTCACCCCTCCCCCTCAACCATTCCACCCCCATCCTTATTTTCCGTCCTCTTCGATATTCCTGCAAAATGGGTCCAGTTCTGCTGGAGGTGAATAAGTGTCGATGTACACACACACGCACAGACACACGGACGTACAGATGCCTCCAGACAACAAAGCTTCTCCGTATTCAAGTTAACTGTCTTTATATTTTGACTCTTATTGTATTTGTGACTTGATTCTGACCGCAGACATTAACTGCTAACAGTCCGCTGAATGTAGCAGCTTGTTAACTGCCTCGTCCTCCTTCCAACAGGTGCTGTCATTCGCCACTGGGATTCAGCTGCTGGTATGCACGAAGGAATTTATCAAGATATTGAGGATATTCCATCTGGCAAGAATTTCAGTTATACAGGCGACTCAGGTTTGTTTTTATTGCTTTTTTTCACAATTTCTTTCCTGGACACATGTGACTTCAGCTTGGAGAACCATTTCTGGTGGTCAGTGGAATGGATGGACACGAATTTCGTTTATTGTGCATTACGACAGAGCATTGTCACCATGAGAATGCCTCTGCCCGTGAGATGATCATTTGGCCTGGGAAGACTCCCAGTGCTCCCTACTGCTCACAGGATAGGTTTGTCATTTAATTGTAAATAACGAGCAGAATCAATGTTTCCATTTCCTACCATTCTAGTATCTGGGTGAATGATTAATAATCACATAATCTGTGCGGCACTCCTTTCTAACACAGTATGCAAGAAAATCAATAGGCAAGGATTGGCTACTGGGTTTATTTATGGAGAATGAACCAGAGGAGATGGAGAGAAAAAGTAGGGGAATAGATAGGCAAATCTTAATTCGAATACACTTATGGATAAGGACCGAGAAGCAAAAAGACCAGGAGCACAGGTTTGAGAAGAGCTGAATTTGAAGAACTGAGAATCTAACATGGGAAAATGCACTGGACCACAACATTGGCAAACATTGATGTATATCAACAACGGAAAACTTTTCAGATGATGTTCGACAGAATCCAGGGAAAATATATTCCGCAAAATAATCAAGAACGAGTTGGACACGAATAAAAATAAAATAAAAGGGAGGAATAAAAGTAAGAAATGCAGCATGACCCATATATATGGAAAAGCGTGCAGGACCAGGAAGAATGTGGGAAAATTAGGAAAGATGACAAAGCAATTAATAAATCAACGAGATTGAATTTTCCGGGAGCGTAGCATTAAATGGTTTAATCTTCTTTAGAAACGTGCATAAAAATCAAATGCAGAACGGGAATAGGGCCAATTACTGAAGAAGAGGGTAAAATCAAAAGATCAGAAGATATTGGAACATGATTTGGCCATGTGAATCATCGAACCGGCTCCAATATTCCTTCAGATAATAGAGATAAAAACAAAAAACTGCAGATGCTGGAAATCCAAAACAAAAACAGAACTACCTGGAAAAACCCAGCAGGTCTGGCAGCATCGGCGGAGAAGGAAAGAGTTGACATTTCGAGTCCTCATGACCCTTTAACAGAACTAGGTGAATCCAAGGAGAAGGGTGAAATATAAACTGGTTTAAGGTGTGGTTGGGGGGGGGGGGGGGGCGGGGTGGGGGGGGGGGGGGAGAGAAGTGGAGGGGGGTGGTGTGGTTGTAGGGACAAACAAGCAGTGATAGGAGCAGATCATCAAAAGATGTCACAGACAAAAGAACATAGAGGTGTTGAAGTTGGTGATATTATCTAAACGAATGTGCTAATTAAGAATGGATAGTAGGGCACTCAAGGTATAGCTCTAGTGGGGGTGGGGGGGGGCATAAAAGATTTTAAAATATTTAAAAATAATGGAAATATGTGGGAAAAGAAAAATCTATATAAATTATTGGAAAAAACAAAAGGAATGGAGAAGAAACAGAATGTGGGTGGGGATGGAGAAGGGAGTTCAAGACCTAAAGTTGTTGAATTCAATATTCAGTCCAGAAGACTGTAAAGTGCCTAGTCGGAAGATGAGGTGCTGTTCCTCCAGTTTGCGTTGGGCTTCACTGGAACAATGCAGCAAGCCAAGGACAGACATGTGGGCAAGAGAGCAGGGTGGAGTGTTAAAATGGCAAGCAACAGGGAGGTTTGGGTCATTCTTGCAGACAGACCGCAGGTGTTCTGCAAAGTGGTCGCCCAGTTTACGTTTGGTCTCTCCAATGTAGAGGAGACCGCATTGGGAGCAACAAATACAGTAGACTAAGTTGGGGGAAATGCAAGTGAAATGCTGCATCACTTGAAAGGAATGTTTGGGCACTTGGACAGGGAGGAGAGAGGAAGTGAAGGGGCAGGTGTTACATCTTTTGGGTGGGCATGAAGAGGGGCCATAGGTGGGGGTTGAGGAGTAGGGGGTGATGGAGGAGTGGACCAGGGTGTCCCGGAGGGAACGATCCCTACGGAATGCCGACGGGGGCGGGGGGGGGGGGGTGTTGGTGAAGGGAAGATGCGTTTGGTGGTGGCATCATGCTGGAGTTGGTGGAAATGGCAGAGGATGATCCTTTGAATGCAGAGGCTGGTGGGGTGATAAGTGAGGACAAGGGGGACCCTATCATGTTTTTGGGAGGGAGGAGAAAGCATGAGGGTGGATGAGTGGGAGATGGGCCGGACACATTTGAGGGCCCTGTCAATGACTGTGGGTGGAAAACCTCGGTTAAGGAAGAAGGAGGACATGTCAGAGGAAGTAATCATTGACTTACCAGAGAAAGAGTTGTGGAAGGGGGCCGGAGAAGGACTGGAACAAGGAATGTTCTACATACTCCATAAAGAGACAGGCATAGCTGCGGCCCATGCGGGTACCCATAGCTACACCTTTTCTTTGGAGGAAGTGAGAGGAGTTGAAGGAGAAATTGTTCAGCATGAGAACAAGTTCAGCCAGACGGAGGAGAGTAGTGGTGGATGGGGATTGTACTACTCTCCTCCGTCTGGCTGAACGTGTTCTCACACTGAACGATTTCTCCTTCAACTCCTCTCACTTCCTCCAAATAAAAGGCGTGGCTATGGGTACCCGCATGGGCTCCAGCTATGCCTGTCTCTTTATGGGGTATGTGGAACATTCCTTGTTCCAGTCCTACTCCGGCCCCCTTCCACAACTCTTTCTCCGGTACATCGATGATTACTTCGGTGCTGCTTCATGCTCTCGTCGGGACTTGGAAAAATGTATTAATTTTGCTTCCAATCTCCACCCCTCCATCATTTTCACGTGGTCCATCTCTGACACTTCCCTTCCCTTCCTTGACCTCTCTGTCTCAATCTCTGGTGATAGACTGTCCACCAATATCAATTACAAGCCTACCGACTCCCACAGCTACCTCGACTACAGCTCCCCACACCCCGCTTCCTGTAAGGACTCCATCCCATTCTCTCAGTTCCTTCGCCTCCATCGCATCTGTTCCGATGATGCTACCTTCAAAAACAGTTCCTCTGACATTTCCTCCTTCTTCTTTAACCGAGGTTTTCCACCCACGGTCGTTGACAGGGCCCTCAACTGTATCTGGCCCATCTCCCGTGCATCTGCCCTCACACCTTCTCCTCCCTCCCAGAAACATGAGAGGGTCCCCCTTGTCTTCACTTATCACCCCACCAGCCTCCGCATTCAAAGGATCATCCTCTGCCATTTCCACCAACTCCAGTATGATGCCACCACCAAACACATCTTCCCTTCACCGCCACCCCCCCCCCCCCACCTGGTCGGCATTCCGTACGGATCGTTCCCTCTGGGATACCCTGGTCCACTCCTCCATCACCCCGTACTCCTCAACCCCCACCTATGGCACCTTTCCATGCCCACGCAAAAGATGTAATACCTGCCCCTTCACTTCCTCTCTCCTCCCCATCCAAGGTTTCAAACATTCCTTTCAAGTGAAGCAGCATTTCACTTGCATTTCCCCCAATTTAGTCTACTGCATTCGTTGCTCTCAGTGCGGTCTCCTCTGCACTGGAGGGACCCAACGTAAACTGGGTGACTGCTTTGCAGAACACCTGTGGTCTGTCCGCAAGAATGACCCAAACCTCCCTGTTGCTTGCCATTTTAACATTCCACCCTGCTCTCTTGCCCACATGTCTGTCCTTGGCTTGCTGCATTGTTCCAGTGAAGCCCAACGCAAACTGGAGGAACAGCACCTCATCTTTCGACTAGGCACTTTACAGTCTTCTGGACTGAACACTGAATTCAATAATTTTAGGTCTTGAACTCCCTTCTCCATCCCCACCCCCTTTCTGTTTCTTCTCCCTTCCTTTTGTTTTTTCCAATAATTTATATAGATTTTTCTTTTCCCACTATTCCCATTATTTTTAAATATTTTTAAATCTTTTATGCTCCCCCACCCCTACTAGAGCTATACCTTGAGTGCCCTACTATCCATTCTTAATTAACACATTCGTTTAGATTATATCACCAACTTCAACACCTCTGTGTTCTTTTGTTCTTTTGTCTGTGACACGTTTTGATGATCTGCTCCTATCACTGCTTGCTTGTCCCTACAACCACACCACCCCCCTTCACTTCTCTCCCCCCACCCAACACCCCCCAACCCCCCAACCACACCTTAAACCAACTTATATTTCACCCCTCTCCTTCGATTCGCCTAGTTCTGTTAAAGGGTCATGAGGACTCGAAAAGTCAACTCTTTTCTTCTCCGTTGATGCTACCAGACCTGCTGAGTTTTTCCAGATAATTCTGTTTTTTTTTTCCTTTAGACAATGGTTGACTTGATCACGGCTTTAACTCCTGCCTGCCAATTAAGCCTTCAATTCCTTCCAGATCAAGAACCTTTCTCATGGAAACATTCAGTGATGCAGCCTCAACTACTCTGTGTGGAAGAAAATTCCAAAGACTAGAGTCCTTTTCAGAGAAGAAATTCCTCTTCATCCCCGTCTTAAACAGGAAAGTCCTTATTTTAAACTGTGCTCCCGAATAAATAACAAGCAACAAGAGTGGAATAGCAGAAACATTAAATAATTACTTTCCTTCAGTATTTAGCCCAGTGAACAATGAGCTGCATATGACATTGGAAAGTTAGATTCGAAATTATACCTTAACATTCATTGGAGGGAAATTAATGCAATCCCTGCGCACCGAGAAAAATAGGTGAACACATAGAAACCAAAAATATAACAATAAATAGTCAGCATGTATTTCAAAAGGGAACGGCTTGCTTAACGAACCTCATCAAACATAAAATCTTTGTAGAGCGAACAGTGTAGATAAGGATAATGGTGAAGATGCAATCGAGCAAAATTTGCACAATGTCCTTGGCTAGATTTGGGATTTTGAAACAAATTTGTAAATGTGTCAAGCACATTTTACCTAAGTGAGACTGAATTGTGAGGTGGGGCGGGTCCGGGATGGGGGGAGTGGCTTTAGTCAATTCTGAGGGGGGCTGAAACAAATGACAATAAAACATGAATAAACTCGCAGACTGTGATGTGTATTTCAACATAAGCAGCTGTGAAGTTACATTTTGTAAATAAATATGAGTGTCATTCATGAAAGGGAACTAAATGGGGCAGTTATGTAAGCGGAGGTGACAATATAAATACACAATCCATGCCAACAAATCGCTGCCAGATAATAAAGTTATAAAAAGCTAAGAAAGCACTTGGGCTTATTTCTACAGCCATCTCATTAAAAGATAAAGAATTTATCATAAACATCTATGGAACCTTGGGTAAATCTCATTTGCAGTACAGTTTACTTTTCCCGGCAGCATGTTATGCAAGGACATAGAAGCATCGGTGATGGAGTTATAATAATTGACACTGAACAGGCAGGGTGTTTTTCCTAGAAAAGTGAAGATGGAGGGGTCGCCTAACAGTGCTGCAGAAAATTGTGAAAAGTTTCCATGGAGCAGACACAGAGTCACAGTTTCCTCTTGTAGGAAGTGTAAAGCCAGAGATCAACAAAGTAAGAAATTTACTAATGCTTCAAACAGGGAATTCAGCAGGAAGCTCTTTATGAGAACATAGTGAGAACGAGGAATTCTCTACCACAGGGAGTAATGGACGTATATTGTTGGTTTATCTAAGGTCAGGGTAACTGAGCCTATGATGGAGAACAGTCTCAAACATATGAGGCAGGAATGGGAATGTTCAAATGGAGCATAAGCAGCGGCATTGAGTGATTGAGCCGAATGGCCTGATTCTATGCTACATGTAAATCTGTACAATTATAGAATTCGAACATTTACTCAAACATCAACACAAGCTGCAAATCAACTGAAGTAATCTTGAATACGTTAATTGTCCCATTGCCTTTGTGTTTCCTGAACTTGGGATTTTTGCCACGAACATTTCGTGTTATTTCCTTTAAACAATTATGTAAACAGTGCTGCTCTCAGAAGCCAATAGCCGCATTGTCTCAGTCATTGGTGTTGGTGCTATTTATGATTGGATTCCTGCACCTGGGACAGGTTCCTATCAGAAACTCCTTATCTGGGAGAGTTTCTATCCAAGTATTCTAACAGTTTATAATCTGCCATGTAACTTTAATGTGCAAACTGTGCTTGGCAATATGAGGCAATAACATTTATCGCATCGATAAAGCCTTTCTCTTCTGCTCATCACGAGGGAGACTGCAACGGGTAAAATACGTCCTTCGGTGATAAATAGTCGTGAGGGAAAATGATCCTGTATTCTCCTCCTTGCCCTCTCTACTGACTCATTACCCGGCGCTATATTTTCTGCAGTCGCTGTTGACCGATTGAAAGTTTCTGGGTGTCAGACGGGATGTTGGTGGAGCAGGGAAAGAGAATCCGGATCGGAAATATGCGCTCACTGTCTCTATCCGAAGGAAATATATCACACTCTATTCGCGCTATATATGTGAGCTATTTCTAATAGTAATCAGCTGGCCCGTGGATTATTGCGTCTGTCAAGGGCAGGACTAACATTTACTGTCCACCCCGATTTATCCTGATAAGGTGGAGCTGCCCATTTTGAACCACTTCAGTCCGTGCAGTGAATGTTCTCCCACAATAGTGGCAGGAACAAATTCCAGGTCATTGTCACAGCCACGATAAAGGTTTTGTGATCTCTGCTCCGACATTCCAACCAATCTTTCCAATAACTCTCCATTTTTGTGTGGAACATTTCACCAGTCATTGTTTGGGAGACTCGGATCCTGGATCAGAAAATCCTGAAGGGATCTCCTTAAGTGTTCAGGGTGGGTACATTTTCACTTCTTGCCATCTCGCTTTTTGAACTTCATACGCTCTGCTGTCTGAAACCAATAAATTCACAGCACGGCGCCGTACAATGACTCTAGCAAGGATCTGTAGTATTGCAGAGTAGTTACAGTTTAAAAACGTATAGCAATATCTTTGATTTTAACCGAATCATACCGATTGGACTCACTAATACAAATGAGTGAAGCATTCGGTTTATTGTGTTTTCTCCCAGGGATTTCTTTGCAGGCGGTGAAATGTGAAAGGTGCGTGGAGTCTGGATGGGGGATCCAGTGAAATCCTCGTGACTTTAAAACTGAGAGTAACCTACCCCAACAAGACATGGTCCAATAATTCCCCCTCCTCTGACCTCCCCACACCAGAAAACCGCAATTGATCCATTTTCCCGCCCTACAGAAGCCGGGTAGATTGTCTGATAAGGATATCATTGCGGAGTAGTCGGTGTTAAAATTGCGTATCAGTGAGAAACCCTATTTGCTCTCAGTTCTGGTTCTGGCTGATTATAATGATGTTGAGACTGAATCCATTGACACTCTGGGCGGTCCCATGGAGCTGGTCAGTGGTCCTGATGATCTCTTCACACTGAGAGGTGCTAGCGGTGATCTCTCTACTCTTGGTGAGTTGAATTACTGACACTCACACAGTATCCAGGCCTCTGGTTTAATTCTATTCCAATCTGCGGAGAAGGTTGTTCAAACAGAAAATATAAACCCAACAACCAAAGATATCAGTTTACTTGCTGAAAATTGGCACTGCCAAGGGCCCTTAGCACTGGGGAGCGATTTTATTTCCAAGAGATTGTAGAAGGGTTTTGGAGTTGAAATAAACTCATATCCATTGCTCCCCCAGAACTGTGACCTCCTTAAGTAGCTTACACAGCCATGAGATGTTGGAAGTTTGATCAACATTTTATGATGCAAATAATATAATCTTTTGTTACAGGCGGTGTGAAATCTGCTGTTTCATTGGACCACACATTCCAAGAGAGTGAATAAAGGACATGGTGTCTAACTAGCGTTGTAATTCTTGTTTCCTGTTAGCAAGATGATGAACAGTTCAAAGGGAACACTGGGGACATATACATCAAAAAACATCCACAACCTGAAGAGTTTCGCTTTTAGCTGGCAGTTCAACATCAATGAACTCACACAGAGTCCTCAGGGGTAATGTGTCTCTCTGACATGCGCATCATAAGTTCCAGGAGCTCATGGAGGTCTTTGTAACTAAGTTCGACACCATCTGTTCAGCTACTTCCCTCCCTTCCCCTACCTGATGGAGCAAAACGTTCTCCAAATTTCCCCTTTTCTGCCGAATTCTTTTGTTTTCCTCCAATCTCCCCTCATAGACAGTCTGAGCTAATCTTGTCCATGAGAACCAACTCCTGCTCCCTAGACCCTATTGATGTTGAAGCAATGACCACTCGGCTTTCCTTCCTGGTCCCAATGTCAGCTGAATTTGTGATCGGTTCTCTCTCTCTCTTCAGCTTCTGACACTCCTTTATTTGCCGTTGATAGATCCGTGCTATAAAATCATGCAGACTACATCCCGACCTCTAACCTCCTTTTCCTCTCCAAAGCCCTGGAATGTACTGTCATCTCGCAAATCAATGCCACATCTTCCCTGGAACTCCTTTTGGAATCACTCCAATCACGATGCCATCCATGCCCTATTAACGAAACATCTTTATCAAAGTTTCAAATGAAATCCTGCACGATGGTGACAATGAAAAACGATCCTTCCTCATCCTAATTGATCTGTGCCCCTGACATCCCCCAAGGTCGCCCATGAACAACGTATTTATATCTGAGAGTGTATTTTTTATCACTGGAGTGAGCGATGCCCATTTAAAAGAATGCAACAGGAAAACCTTTCCACTTACAAAGGAAAAAAATAGTTTACTTCAATCTATTGCTCTAGAAGTTATTTGAACGATAAAGTTACTAACAAATACATTCACAACGATTAGTTACAGATGAACATAAAATGATAATTATACACGTGAATTAAATTCAGTCTGTGTTGTTCGGTGTGGCCCTAGTAGCTTTCGAAGTTGAAGTTTTGCATTGTGTGAAGTTAAGGGTTTGAGGATGCAGTATTGTCTCTGCATCTGTGATGATTTCCCCTGTTGAATTGTCAGCAGTTGCTTTAACAGGGGAGCTTAATAGGTGGAATCAGGGTTCACAGGGAGGAAGGAGGACCCCTTACTTCTGTTCAGCTTGTACGTCACATCTTGCTGCTTCATTACTTTACAGCAGACCTGAAGCTGTTTTTGGATGCCTTTCTCTGTCTCTTCCTGGGTTGGACCTTCTTTAAGTTGGTTCAAGGTGGCTCTCGAAAATGGCAACTTGCTCTGCCTTGGCCAAACTTTCAGCCAGCAAGCCAAGATGGCCACTGCATCAAAATCAATTATGTTCTAATATGGAATCAATAAGCAAACTGGTTAGTCCATGCCTGGGGCATATCTTAACCAGCTGCAGTAATAAAATTTGGAATATCCCAGCCATTAACTCGAATGGCTCAATTCTTCCACATTTGATGGTTGGAAGGGGCTGTTCACACCTTCAGCTAAAACTATTGCCTGCTTGAGCAATCAATGAAGTTCTAAAACATTTGCATGTCTGTCTATGTCTGCTTGTAATCACCAGGACTTCCGGAAGGTTGACAATATTACAGTTGTGAAGTGAGGTGACAATTGACAGTCAGTTTTATGCCCACAGTGTCCGTTTTCAAAGAGAGTATGGTTACTTTACAGAACCTGTAACATCGAAATGAAACACCATGACACCAGTCTACAGCCTTTGACATGGTTGAACATATCATCCTTCTCAGATTGAATTAATGTGTAGCTTCATGGAGTGTTCTCCTCCGATTTCTCGTCAACATGCTGCCCCTCACGGACATGAACCGAGAAAAACAATGGCAGTTTTTATATGTCAACACCAAGATTGATCTCACAGTTACCTCTCCCGACTCCTTCACTGTCACAAAAATTATCAGACTCCTTGTTCCACAGCCAGTGATAGATGAGCAGAAATCTCCTCCAATGCAATCTTGTGAAGACTGAAGTTGTCTCCAGTGGACAACACAATCTTTATTTTCTATTTATGGACTCCATCCCTCTCCCTGGCAACTTTATGAGGCTGAGACTTCTGATCACAATATTTGCTCTAACATTGGATCCAGAGATTAGTTTCTGACCATGCTTATCATCATCATCATCATCATCATCATCATCATCATCATCATCATCGTCATCAACATTTTTTACACTAGCTATTCCCTCCTCTGTAATATTGCCCGGCTCCACCCTTACCTTTGCTCATGTGCTGTCGGATCCTCTATCCCTGCCTCTAAATCCTGTACAGTTGGTTATTCCCAAGCACTTCTGACTGGCCACTTTGTACCCTCCCTAAACATGAGGTCATCAGTGTTCTTCTGCCAATATTCTTATTCTCACCAACCCCCGGTAACTTTATTATTCCTGTGTTTTCTGACATATATTGGATCCCAGTTGAGCCCTGGCAAGATTTCAAAATCTTCATGTTTGTTTTCAATTCTGTCCATCACCCCGCACCACTGTCTGTGATCTTCTCCAGCTCTACCGTGTTCCACTAATTCTGGCCCATTGACAATAGCCCATTGGAATCACTGCATTAATGGTGGCTGCGAATTCAGCTGCCAAACCCCATCTCTGGAATCCCTTCACTAAACATCTCTGACCTGTCTTTCTTGCTTTTGGACACGATTTCAAACTTACTTCTTTGACCAAGCGTTTGCTTATCTGCCCTGATACCATCTTATGTGGCTCCATGTCAAATTTGACTTCAAACTGATCCAGCAAAAGGTTGGAACATTTCATTATGTTAAAGGTGCTATATAAATATTAAGTTTTTGTGATTGTTTCTATCCCATCGTTAACCCATAATCAGTTTCTCCCCACAGAATACAGCTCTCAGACTCGCACTGATCCCGATTTCCTATTACCTTCCATGCCTGGAGACAATGAGGATGTTCATCCTGATACTTCCACAGTCTCTGAGTTTCGGCTGCCAATGGACAGTGACCGTGTGCTTCAGAATGTTACAACAGCTACATCAAACCAGTAACAACAATGTTTCATTAACCTTTGCAATATTTGTGATGATGTGGTGTGAGTGTGCAGTTTGGGTGGTTTCTACAGTTTGTGAAGTTTATTGAAACTTTAATAATGCTGAAAAATATCAGAAAACATGCCATTTATTGACTGATGGAATGAAAGACTATTTCAGTTGGGAACATTCCGAATAATGAAAAAATACTCCATTTGATGTATTTGAGTGAATTTGGACTTGCTTTAACAGAAATAAAAGAAAGCTGTGCCTTTATATACCGTTTCATTACAACCATCTGGAGACTCAATGATCTTTCCAGCCAATCACTGACAATGTGGTCACTGTAGCAAGTTGACATGTTGGATCCCAGTTGAGCCCTGGCAAGATTTCAAAATCCTCATGTTTGTTTTCAAATCCGTCCATCACCCCGCACCACTGTCTGTGATCTTCTCCAGCTCTACAGTGTTCCACTAATTCTGGCCCATTGACCATAGCCCATTGGAATCACTGCATTAATGTTGGCTGCGAATTCAGCTGCCAAACCCCATCTCTGGAATTCCTTCACTAAACATCTCTGACCTCTCTTTCTTGCTTGGGGCAAGGCAATATGGTCACGGTAAACTCCTGTGAGGAGGATGTTGACAAAGACCAGGTAATCTGTTTTGTAGGAATTTTGATTAGGAGATAAATATTGGCTGGAACCCGGGATAGCTCCATAATAACCTCTGCTCTTATTCCAAATTATTTCATGGGATCTGTTGCATCCAGCCCAGATATAAATACGGGCTCAATACAGTGTGGCATCTGAAAGACAGCGCCTTCGTCAATGTAATACTTGCTCAGCCTTTCATTGGAGAGTCATCTTGATTTTTTAATTCAATTCCCGGTGGGGTAGTTGAACTTGGAGATCAGAGGTGAGATTGCTCCCAACTGAGCCATAGCTGGCACTTTTCTCCCTGTCAAGGTCCCTTTTTGTCATGTTCAGTTTGTATCCAGCTCCTAATCCACGATTAGATGTCCCACGGTGGGTTACACACTTGCAAAGAATAATCTGGAAAAATGTCCATCGAAGATGCTAGATATGCATTTCTCCAGTAAACTTCACTTTACTTGAATAAATTGCCGTATTACTTTATGGTGGAATAGCAAGATTTGTTTTTCTTCATATTTTATTGGAAATTGCCTGTGTTCTGTTCAATTAGAAGTGGAAAAGAGAATATGTTTTAGATAATTTTCTGCTCATATGTAAAAGCTACACTGTAGTGCCCTGTATGGATGAATGAACACTGTAATTAAAATCATCTCCGGTGCTTATTAATGAGCTGTTTATAAGAAGTTCATTTTGTGAACGCTTCACTTTGTCATATCTCATTAAAGAAGCATTGGAAACTGTGACGAGTCAAATAATTCATCTGCCTGTTCTATCGCTCTTTATTGTAACTGTTCCCTCCATCGCCATATACTCAGTGCATAGGGACACTGCAGACTCATAATGTAAGGGATCATATTCAATGTAGTGCGTGTTCATAAATAAAAATGCATTGATTAAATATTTTAGTTGAAGTTTGTTTCTTTGTCCGTGTTAATGTCTTCATCCCATCCAGTTATATTCACCTCTGTGTTCCAGCACAAGACTGTTTATCTGCAGTACACCTACTCTGGGAATTCGGGAGTGTGGCCGGAGGCCGGGAGTGTCTGATCACAATTTAATTTCTTTTGCACTTGAATTCTAAAGGCTAATTATTTAAGTTTTCCACCATTGTACGCAGCGATTCCTGAATCAGGAGAACGACTGCACTGTGTGGTCTTATTCTCTGGATCTCTCAGGCCAAGCGCTGAAATACCAGTACCCATCAGCAGAGGGTGACAATAATGTTTAATGCTTGAACTTCAGCGCCAGCAAATCGATTCCTTCGAATTCACCAACTTCAAAAAGCACTAGATAACTCACAGGGCTTCTACATTCAGAGAGCGAACCCTTCGAAATCAATAGGAAACTAACCTTTACATAACCCTTTACGTAACCCTATATATAACACTGGTGAGGAAGGCTGGTCCTTCCTGCTGCTACTCGGTGGCATTGACCCCGAAGACGATCAAAGATGCTGAGCACTTTGCTGGTCTAAGGGAAACTCTGGGATCCGCAGAATGTAGAAAGGATTCCTGCACAAAAGCACGGACACAAATGGTGAATGGTCGTTACCATCGCACGCAGCGATTCCTGAATCAGGAGAACGACTGCACTGTGTGGTCTTATTCTCTTGATCTCTCAGGCCAAGCGCTGAAATACCAGTACCAGTCATTATATCACGACAGTGTCCCCGGTGTGAAAACCACACTCTTGCATTTGGTCTTTCAGGATCCTGGATTGCTATATCCTGATCTTCCGGTTGTCTGGGAGCCAGGTTCGTGTTAAGTGGAAAGCGGGGAAGTGGTTCTCCACCAGTATTCAAAGGGTGGGGGTGTGGGGGGGGGGGGGGGGGGGGGGGACAAAGATGGCAGTTCAACAACTTTACTTAATACAACCGCACCTTCACATATAAGCACAGTAACACTCATATAGCTATGACTGCATTGCCTCTTAATGTGCATCCATCTTATAGTCTGCTAGTCCCCTCTCCAATGCTCTCTCTCTCTCCCAATTCACTCTGCCTCTTGGTATTCCTTCTCTTGTTCTTGAAGAAATTTCGAAATGGTTAAATTACTGTCACTAGTAGAGAAAACACATATTGCATCCGTTGAAACTATCGGTTTAGTTTATGGAGGAAGCCCTAACAGTGGAGGAAAAGACTATGATATAAGTATAACCATGTACTTTCTGGTATTCAAAAGAGGAAGTCATTACTGCGTGAATGCTGCAATGCACCGTGCCGTGTTCCGCGGCAGAGGCAAACCACAATTCACCAGAGAAGGCAGACATTACAGCATCAACGTAGGCCTGGCAGTCTCCAATATTCACCATTGTTGTATGAAGCTAAGCACTGCACTACCGCATCCACTGGAGATGGATTGCAGACATTCCGGTATAACGTCATTCATTGCTCTTTGTACTACTCACCAGCAGAGGGCGATATTACTGTCCAAACCCAGTCAATGCAGTCAGTATTCATTGGCAGATAGACACATTTACCAGTGAATTTAGCTATCATGCTGTTCAGTTTTCTCTAGTGCAACTCTGAGTGAACATATATTCTGGACCTTCGGAAGTTTCAATTTCGGTCGGCGGGGCACCGGGTTAAATATATCTGACATATCGTGTGCACATGAACGTCTTTCCTTGAACTGCCCGGTTTTGTGTCTACAATTAATGCCCCTTTCTATTGGCCTTAACTGAGTCACCAGGAGGTTTATCTTTGCTATAATTGCGAGTCTACATGGAACCACACTTTCCTATCGGGTCAGTGTGAGAATGAGCTCTAGAACTGACAAACATCAATCTATGTACAGAGTAGGAGATAATTGACCATTATCGGAGAACAATAACGTTGAAGAGCATGTTCTGTGAGTTAATGTTCTAATTAGCAAACAATAGTTTTGAGAATTAAGATATCTATGGCAGTTCTGAGTATCCAGGTATTGTCCTCTGTCCTACTGGCTTATGTTTCTATTCCTGTTGGGCCTCCATATTCCAGCATTCATTCTGTGAATCAAGTTCAACTGTCTTTGCATCCATTATCACTTCATATCTGCTGTGCTGGCCCTGGTAAGCATCTCTATCCAGCTATTAATTCCACCAACTACCTTTCACTGTATTATGGTCCTTAACATTTCGCACTTCATATTGATTGCACTTGGAGACCTTGGTAAATCTCCCTAGTACCTTAACAATTACGTGATCCCAGGAGGGTGGAAGTTCCGTGTGCATATGCTCCTTGGGGTGAGAGATTTTATTTATTGTAGGGTACTGGCAGTGAGGCTGCATGCCAGGTTTTGCAATATCCTTGGAGCACTGTCCGCATTCACCCTGAGCACGCTGGACTTCCTTATTTCTAGTCGGTTCAGGGATTGTCTGTCGATATTTGTCAGTATTTTAGGAGGATCTCTGGGAGTCTGCGAGTATATACATATGCATATATATATGTATGCCCGTATTTATATCAAAGATTTTTCAAGAGGCCTGGAATCTGTCTGTGTCTGTTGGGCCTCTTGTAGTTATATTATTAACAGGGGTTCGAAGACATTTCTTGCCGACAGGGAGACCCTCGGATCTCACTTTTATAGAGGATTCCATTCAATATCTCAGTGATTATGAGGGACCCCTTCATGTGTAACATAATTGACTTCGGGCCTTGCTGAGTATTAGTGATTAATGGAGTTCCTTCGTTAGTTTTACCCCTTTCGGCATTGTTTTTATTATCCGTTCAGGGGATATAAATGTCTCTGGCGAGGCCAGCGTGTGTTGCCCATGCTTAACTGCCGTTAAGAGCTGTTAAGAGTCAACTGCATTGCTGTGGGCCTGCAGTCACGCCTAGGTAAAGGTGGCAAGTTGCCTTTGCGAAAGGTGCATTCCTGAACCAGGTGCTTTTGCAGCAATAATTTTATGGTTACCATTACCGAGAGGGGCTTTCATTTCCAGGCCAGTTTTTAATGAATTGTATTTAAATCCCACCAGCTGTCGTGGTTGTATGTCAAACCGCGCCCACAGAACGTTAGCTAGATTGCTAGACCAGTGACATTCCCACTCCGTCACCGTCTTCACATGTACTTGTTTAAGTGCCAGTACTGAAAGGATTGACTGACTTCTCGCAGGTACAAAAGAGCGACACCAATATCTTAAAGCTCTCTCCTTCTGTTTAGTGTTTTGAGCTACTGTAGCACCCATGCCTCATACTCTCTGACATATAATTCTGTTTGATATCAGCAAAGGGGACAGAGTCTATCAGATTGGGACAGCATTGGGTACAGCAGCAGAAACAAAGGAGTGGTTGGCAGTGATATTGAGGCCATTATCCTGCTTTAATTCATTTTCCGTCACGTTCACAATGAGGTTTATGGAATCCTTTAGTAAGTAGTCCGTTTCCAGAGAGTTTTTCTTGACAGCATAGCATTCCGCGACATGAATCCGTTGAAGATTTGAGACTTTTGGTAATTTTATAGTGACACCTCTGCAATGTTCATTTATTAATCTGTATGAAATCCTCAGACTCATCAGGCTGACGTTAAGATACATTCATTCAGGTATAATGGTCAGTTTATGGAAACAAGCGGATGTCTTCAGATCCTGTCTTCGATGGAATTATAGGCATTTTAACTGACATAGGATCAGGATGTATTTCCCTGCGATTGGATCACTGTGAGTTAGCCCTTTATATTCACGCAGACTCACTCCTCTTGATTTTCTGTCACTTTCGTTATAGCTTTCTTACACTCAGGTACAGAAACCAGACATGACATCACGGGACGGTTTTTAATTCACTTGAAAATCACAGGGAGAATTACTGCTCCTGTGTACCCGACTTCACTGATTGATTTGGACTCAGAGTCATTTATCCTGACCCGTTGATATTTTGTATTATGTCTTTGGGAAGTAAATACATATTACCGTAATTTTGTACTGCGATTCCGTCTTTGTGATAAGGGAAACGGTCATTTGCAGGCACGGAGCTGGTACGTATTTGCAGTGAATGATTGGTATTGTCCAGAAATGCTCTCCACTGCTGGATTTAATGCAACCTGAATGCAAATTCCAAGATGAAATGGTGAGCGGCACTTTATTCATATTACAGGGGAGCTGACAACAAAACAAAAGCATGAAAATCCCCACAGCCCCAGGTGCTTCCTGTTTGTGCAACAGAAGGACAAAACACACAGTGACTGTTCTGAGGTCGTGCAGACTGAGAGTTGACTTTCCTACACTGGGCGTATAGCATGTCTTCTTTAATTCTAAGTGACCACCTTCTATAAACACGCCCCTGTATGTTAACAGGGAACACTCCACCTCTCTCCCGGTACTCTTCAGCGATGGCGAAAATTCAAAACTTCAAATGACATTAAATGTATTTGTGTAAGTTGCGTCTCTCCTCGAGTCTCACTCGTGATCACATTTCCTCACATATTTGGCAAGTTGCCACCTAAAACATGTATGCTGTACAGTTCTGCAGCACTTATGAAAGGCACGGCTCAGACCTCTGCCGCTCTGTAGTGGAGGGGGGTGGGGGGGGGGGGGTACAGGAAGACTTGAGCTAAAAGGGAAAATACTGGAAAAACTCAGCAGTCTAACAGGATCTGTGGAGAGAAAGACAGAGTTAACGTTTCGAATCGGTATGACTTTTCTTCACAAATAAAGAGAAGAAACAATTTGACGAAATTTGTATTATTTAAGGTGGGGTGGTGGGGTGAAGCTGGATAGAAGGGCAGTGATAGATTGAGGCAAAGGAGAAATTGCCAGAAATGTCGTGGACAATAGGACAATTGTTTAGTGTTGGTGGTCATTTTAATAATAGTGGCACTGACTAAATGAGCTGCTGATGGTGGCATTAACGTCAGATAGCAGAACGTGATAATAGCAGTACAAGGATAGGCACTTTGGATAGATTCAGGTGCTCTCTTTCCTGAGTGCTCACCTTTGTCCTGCTAGTATCACAATCTGCTTTCTGACCTTAATGTCACTATCAGCATCTCCTTCAGCCAGTGCTACTGTCTTTACAAACTCAGCAGGTCTAACAGCATCTGTGGAAAGATAGAGTTAACTTTTCGAATCCGTATGACTCACCTTCAGAGCTAAAGAGAAGAAAAGTAATTTGTCCATGCCATGTCTGGCAATCTCTCCTTTGCCTCCACATATCACTGCCCATCTATCCAGCTTCACCTGCTCCAGCCCCTTAAACAGTATAAATTCCATCGCATTTTTACTTCTCTTTAGCTCTGAAGAAGCCGTACGGACTCGAAACATTAACTTTGTCTTTATCTCCACAGTTGCTGTTGGACCTGCTGTGTTTATCCAGCATTCTTTTTTTTGTTTCAAATTTCCAGCGTCAGTAGTATTTTGCTTTTAACAGGAAACCTGGGTCCAAAATCAATGCCCCCTGAATCGCTGCTAATGTTGAGAATGGTAATAGAGGCGACCGTCTCAATATTAAAGGAGCATTTGACCAGGCTGCAATTCACCGTTTCCATTGCCAAATTCGATTGGGTATCTGGAAGGAAACATTGATTCCTGTACAAACTGTGGTGAAAGAATGAACTTCTACAATAGTCAGAATGTCAGAAGTTGCTGAAGCCACCACTCAATATTGCGAACCGCATTGGGTCAATGTTTAAATTTTATCACTGTAACTGGCAGCCCGAATGATGTTGTGATTCTTCCTGACCCTGATTCCACTGCAACTGTTGAACTGTAAGTTATTGAAGGTATTCGGATAGCTAATGATACAATGCTCTTACTGAAACATGTGTATTGATATAATTTTCAGTATTTACTATAGAACATAATGGAGTAATGTGGAAATTGAATGAAGTTTTCTTAACTTTTCATCATGTTGCGGGAGGTGTATGCGATTTTGGGACTCATTGCACTACCAGCAGCCGCTTTTGTACATAGCACAGACGGGAGTTAAAAATCTAACTGCTTTATTTAAACTGAATCCTGTAGAATTAGGGCGCGATCACTGAAATAACAGGGTGTGCGGGTGTCTGGGGTCAAATTACAGAAAACCATTTACTTTTTACAAATCTGTCATTCATTGGGATCCATAAGAACATAAGACATAGGAGCAGAAATTAGGCCATTCGGCCCATCGATTCTGCTCCGCCATTCAATCATGGCTGATAAGTTTCTCAACCCCATTCTCCCGCCTTCTCCCCGTAACCTTTGATCTCCTTACCATTCAAGAACCTATCTATCTCGGTCTTAAATACACTCAATGACCTGGCCTCCACAGCCTTCTGTGGCAATGAATTCCATAGATCACCACTCTCTGGCTAAAGTAGTTTCTCCTCATCTTTGTTCTAAAAGGTCTTCCTTTAACTCTGAGGCTGTGCCCTTGGGTCCTAATGGAAACATCTTCCCCACGTCCACTCTATCCAGGCCTTTCAGTATTCTTTAAGTTTCAATCAGATGCCCCCTCATCCTTCTAAACTCAATTGAGTATAGGCCCAGAGTCCTCAAACATTCCTCATATGTTACGCCTTTGATTCCTGGGATCATTCTCTTGAACCTCCTCTGGACCCTCTCCAGGGCCAGAACATTCTTCCTGAGATACGGGGCCCAAAATTGCTCACAATATTCTAAATGCGGTCTGACCAGAGTATTATAAAGCCTCAGCAGCACATCCCGGCTTTATATTCTAGTCCTCTCGAAATAAATGCCAACATTGCATTTGCCTTCCTAACTACTTACTCAACCTGCAAGTTAACCTTAAGAGAATCCTGCACCAGGACTCCCAAGTTCCTTTGCACTCCAGATTTCTGAATTCTCTCCCCATTTAGAAAAAAGTCTATGCCTCTATTATTCTTACCAAAGCGCATGACCTCACACTTTCCCATGTTGATTCCATCTGCCACTTCTTTGCTCATTTTCCTAACCTGCCCAAATCCTTCTGCAGCCTCCCCGCCTCCTCAATATTACCTGTCCCTCCACCTATCTTTGTATCATCTGCAAACTTAGCCAGAATGCCCTCAGTTCCTTCATCTAGATCATTAATGTGTAAAGTGAAAAGTTGTGGTTCCAACACTGACACCTGCAGAACTCCACTAGTCACTGACCGCCATCCTGTGAAGGATCCCCTTATCCCCACTCTCTGCCTCCTGCCAGACAGCCAATCTTCTATCCATGCTAATACCTTGCCTCTAACACCATGGGCTCTTATCTTACTGAGCAGCCTCCTGTGTGGCACCCTGTCAAAGGCCTTCTGGATATCCAAGTAGATAATATCCATTCGCTCTCCTTTGTCTAACCTACTCATTATCTCCTCAAAGAATTCGAACAGGTTTGTTAGGCATGACCTCCCCTTGATGAAACCATGCTGACTTTGCCCTATTTTACCATGCACTTCCAAGTATTCTGAAATCTCATTCTTAATAATGAAGTCTAAGATCTTAATAACGATTGAGGTCAGGCTAATCGGTCTGTAATTTCCCGTCTTTTGCCTCACTTCCTTCTTAAACAGGGAGGTTACATTAGCGATTTTCCAGTCCTCTGGGACCCTCCCTGACTCCAGTGATTCCTCCAGTAATGCCTCCCCTATCTCTTCAGGTATCTCCTTCAGAACTCTGGGGTGTAATCTATCTGGTCCAGGTGATATATCCACCTTCAGACCTTTCAGTTTTCCTAGCACCTTCTCCTTGGTAATGAGCACCATACTCACCTCTGCGCACCCCCCCCCCCCCCTCCCCACCCCCGACTCTCTTGAACTTTGGGGATGTTACTCATGTCTTCCACCGTGAAGACTGACGCAAAGTACCTATTCAGTTCCTCTGCCATTTCTTTGTTCCCCACTACTACTTCTCCAGCGTCATTTTCCAGCGGCCCAATGTCCACTTTTGCCTCTCTCTTACTCTTTATATATCTAAAAAAAACTCTTGCAATCTTCTTTTTTATTACTGGCTAGTTTACCCTCATATTTAATCTTCTCCCTCCATATTTCTTTTTTAGTTGTCCTCTGTTTATCTTTGTAGGTTTCCCAATCCCTTGGTTTCCCACTGCTCTTCGCTGCATTGTATGCTTTCTCTTTAGCTTTTATGCTGTCCCTGACTTCCCTTGTCAGCCATGGTTGCTTCATCCTCCCTTTAGTATGCTTCTTCTTCCTAGGGATGAATTTTTGCTGTGTCTCCCAAATTACTCCCAGAAACTCCTGCCATTGCTGTTCCACTGTCTTGCTGTTAGGCTCATCTCCCAGTCAATTCTGGCCAACTCTTCCCAGTTGCCTTTATTCAACTCTAATACCATTACATCTGATTCCAGCTTTTTCCTCTCAAATTGCAGGATAAATTCTATCATATTACGGTCCTCCTTAGCGTTCCTTCACCTTAAGCTTCCTTATCAAATCTGCCTCATTACACATTATAAAATCTAGAATTGCCTGTTCCCTGGTGGGCTCCACTACAAGCTGCTCCAAAAAGCCATCTCGTAGACATTCCACAAATTCCTTTTTTTGGGATCCACACCCAACCTGATTTTCTTAGTCTATCTGCATATTGAAATCACCCATGATCACTGTAACTTTGCCTTTCTTACATGCCTTTTCTATCTCCTGGTGTATCTTGTGACCCACATCCTGACTACTTTTCGGAGGCCTGTACATAACTCCCATTATGGTTTTTTTTTTTACCTTTGCAGTTCTTCAACTCTATGCACACAGATTCTACATCATCTGACCCTACATCATTTCTTGCTATCGATTCAATTTCATTTCTTATTAACAAAGCAACCCTACCCCCTCTATCAACCTGCCTATCTTTTCAATAGGATGTATATCCTTGGATATTTAGCTCCCAGTTCTGATCCCCTTGCAGCCATGTCTCCATGATGCCCACCGCATCATACCTGCCAATTTCAATCTGTGCCACAAGCTCATTTACCTTATTTCATATACTGCGTGCATTCAGATACAACACCTTCAGTCCTGTATTTCCCGTACCCTTTCTCATTGTCGTCCCTTTATCTGATGTGCTTGAAGTTAGATTCCTAGCTCTTTCGAAACACTCTGTCCTATTTTGTTCTCTGGGGATTTTAACAGCCTCTCCTGGGCTCTCGTTTCTTTTCAGTTTTTTTCAAAATTTTCAATGAAGTTGAATGCACCTCCGCCCCCCCCCCCCCACCCCGCCACACACACACACACACACACACTAACCTGCTTCTTTGTTTCCCATTAGTCATACTTCTTGGAATTTTACCCTTCCCTCACCCCCACTTTCCAGTTTAAAGTCCAGTTGACCACCCTATTTACCCTTTTCGCTAGAACATTGGTCCCAGATCAGTTCAGGTGGAGACCATCCCAATGATACAGATCCCTCCTGTTCCAATACTGATGCCAGTGCCCCACGAAATGGAACCCCTCTTTCATGCACCACTGCTTTAGCCACGTGTTTACTTCTCTTATTCTCATGTCCCTATGACAATTTGCATGTGGTTCAGGTAGTAATCTGGAGATTATAACCCTTGAGGACCTGTTCTTTAATTTAGTTCCTAGTTCCTGATAATCTCTAAACAAATCCTCTTTCCTAGTGTTACCTATGTTATTTGTCCCGATGTGGACCACAACAACTGGATCCTCCCCCTCCTTCTCCAATATCCTTTCAAGCCGGTCAGAGATGTCCCTCACCCTGGCAACAGGCAGGCAACATACCATGTGGGACTCACGATCTTGCTTACAAAGGATGCTATCAATTCCCCTAATTATAGAATCCCCCACAACTACCACTTGTCTTTTTGCTCCCTGCTCTTGAATGGCCTCCTGTGCCACGGTGCCGTGATCAGCTGGCTCATCCTCTCTACAGCCCTGTTCCTCATCCACATAGGGAGCAAGTACTTGTACCTGTTGGACGAGGTCAACAGCTGAGGCTCCTCTGTTCCTGAACACAGGATCCCTCTACCTGCTTCACTTTCAGTCAAACCCTGCTGACTCTAACCACTGACCGAACTTGAGGTACTTAATCTACCGGGTCTGACCGCCTCCTGAAACAAAGCATCCAGGTAACTCTCCCCCTCCCGGATGTGTCACAGTGTCAGGAGCTCGGACTCCAGCTCATCAATTCTGAGCCGGAGTTCCTCCAGCAACTAACACTTGCTGCAGATATGGTCAATGCGGCTTGCAATGGCATCTGCCAGCTACCACATCATACAGCTACAGCACATCACCTGCCCAGCCATCTCGATTTAGGTAATTAATTTATTAATTAGCTTTGCAGTGTTTTATTTTTCAAATTTGGTGCAGAGTTCCTACCAACTAATCAGATCACAGCTTTCCTGCGATGTCACTTTTTCAGTTTTGTCTTCAGTTACTCTGTGTCCCGAGGTCACTGCTCCAGTGCTCCTCCTTCCGCGTCTGCTCCCTGGAGACAAGGCCATGAATCCCTGAGGTAAGCTAGATTTATACTCACCGCTCCGGTGCTCCTCCCTCCGAGTCTGCTCCCAGGGTTTACTCACCAATCAGCTGTTTTTTTTTAAAAATCCACTTTCAGAAGAGTGTCGCTCGCAGGTGTGGTGCACTCCTGAAGGCACTGCCTCTTCCTCTCTCTTTTTTTTAGGTTTGAGGAGGAGGGAGGGATGGAAACACTACAGCAATGTAATATTTGGGGCTATTCCGCTCTTTGACAGAGGGTCCTCCTCAATTCCTTCCTGTGTCGCGGTGGCTGCGGCGACTTCTCCCAGGATGCTTCAGTCACTTCTCACCCGCTCCCTCTGTTGGATCGAGTCAAATGGATATTGAAATTGCTTATTGAATTTTCAGAATTTCAGCTGATACATGTTGTGGATTGATGGGTTTATCTTTAAATCAAACCAACTGCATTTGGGAAATATCCTCCATCTATGGAAAAAAATACATCGCAGCTTTCATGGCCTCAGGGCCAAAGTGCTTTAGTGTCAAAGAGATACAGTTTTGAACTGCAGTCAGTGCTGTACTGTAGGAAACGCGCTAAATCATTTCGGCACAGCAAGTCGCTCCAAACAAGATAGTGACAATGACCATATTCATTTGTTTGTGATGTTGGTTGTGGGATCAGTATTGACCAGGGAAAAGACCTCGGCCCTTCTTCGAAATCGTGCACCTGAGACGGCAGTTGGGCGTCGGAATAAGGTATCATTCAGCAGATATAATCTCCGACAGTGTAGCACAAAGTCAGTGCTGCTTTGGGGTTTCAGCTTGGGTTTTACGCTCAAGTCTCCTGAACAGGGGGCAGTGCTAGAAATTCAGACAGGGCTGAAGGTAACACGGTTTCAAACCGAAAGCAAACACAAGTAGCGCGACAATTTACTTCATTTTGTCCCCTGTCGCTCTGTGCAGAAAAAACAGGCTAGCGTTGAAATTCTAATCTGATTTAATCCGATGCCGTTTGAAGTCAGCTTGGCCTTTGTCAGATTAGACTGTTTCAGAGTCTGGGTGTACGTTAACTCACTGAGTGTAGAACACCAGTCAAACCTGTATCAGCTGCCGACTGATCCCCCGCACACACATTTCTCTCACAGGTATTTCTCAGGACTAGAGTGGTCTGAACTCCATGTGATACAGTTCGTGAAACTAATGCATTTTACGTAGTTTGTTCAGCGTTAACGCGTTGCCAAATTATCTTCGCTAGAGATGGAACCGAAATTTTTCTCATGGGGAAATTATTATTCGCATAATTATTCAGAACATGATGTTGCTGAAATTTCTGAAATCCATTGCACAATTAGCTCTGCATTTTTCTTTAGTTAATGGTGATCTTCACAGTTGGGACCTTTAATATTGTTTAATATTTTCTATTTCATATATTTCTACATTCAGTGTCTTGTGCTAATGTAGGTTTTCTCAATGGTCCATGTTTCCCACTTATATTTACACAGTGTCATGTTGTATTCAAAGAGATATGGAACATGTTCCTCATGACCTTTCCACTGTCTCCAAATATATTTTTTGAGTTTCTCAGCGCAACTCCATTCAGTTTCTTCTTATTTCCGTCTGTATCTCTGCAGCCAATGGGCTTGATTACATTTATTAATTTTTATTTTAAAAGCACTGCTGGTTTCCTGAGAGGGAACATTTCTGCCATCGTTGTCTGGTCCTTTGTGCACTTAATGAATTATATAGGATACTAAATCCGATATCCGTGGTTTATTTAAGGGACATTCTCTTCAAGATCCTTTCAGTTTATCCCACAGTTTGGGACTGCACTTCTACTGCAAAATATTGCGAGACAACTGTCCGTTCGAGTTCAGTGGGCAGTAGGTAAAGCTTTGACTGGTGCTGTACGCTTGCTGAACTAACAGATCAGACTCCGATATACTTGGAGCGAACACTTCGGCCTGACTGTGTCGAGATAATCTGCTTGGAATTTCGGTATCTGCCTGCTCTGTTTGTACAAGAGCCGTGGAGGAGCGAGTGAAGCAAACTGCCGCCGTATTGATGTTCAATTGTAATTTAAATCCAAGTTTAGAAGATTAGAATATATGTTGATCAAATTTAAGATATTCTGCAAAAATGTTTACTGAGAGTGACAGAAATGGATAAGGATTTTCTGATTCATGTTGATGGATTTTAAAATCAAACAATTCGAGATATGTGTTAAATGTGAATTTTACAAATTACATCATCAATTCGCTTGTTACGGAAATAATCAATAATACGCCGCGATAAAGTAAATGCGCTTTTTATAAATTATTTTGACCAGCAAATGATGGGGAAAATATATTCACAGAGTAAGCTGTGAAGAGTTTTCTATTTTCTGTGAATTCAAAGGTGATTTTTTTTCAACAGATGGGTGTTGATCATAATCAATTTACAGGGAAAGTGCATATGTTACTCCAATGTAGGATCGTATGAAGCGAACTTTTGAAACTGTTTCTTAAATTTATGAAGTTATGATCCAATACATATATGATGTTATTTTATTGTTAAGTTTTTCAAATTCAAATTGACAACTATTTTTCATTTCTGTTACGGTCAGTATCTATGTACATTATATTTGATGTCTCCATTAACATTTAATTGAATTTTCAGAGGAGGTTTTCATCATATTTTGATTTCTTTTCCAAACTGAAATACATCCCGCTGCTAATAGTTTTCTTCTGTTTCCCGTAGCCCTACAAAGGCGAAGCGAGCTGGAGTTCAAATTTCAAATGGCGGATTAAACCGAGCCTGCTAGAAGTTGAGAGCAGTCAGTGTTGGAATAGAGTGCATCGGAGTTAGTGCTGTAGAATTAAATAGCTGCACGGAGAGCCGACTCATCTCACACGGGCAATTCTCTTCCCGGAATTTCTCAGCAGAAGAGCCGTGTAATGCAAAGAAACCAATTACAACAGTTGTACAAACTTTAGCAGATTTGGCAGAGGGTTTTGAATATCGTATGGTATTGTGCTAACTAGAGGGACAAACAATGTAGCTTCATTGTATTTAATTATTAATACTGTTGTTATCAATTACACGATTAAAAATGATGCCATTGATGTCACATGAATTTGCTGCATGTATTCGACCTCATGCATGAAACTCTACTCTTTAAACCATACACTTATTGCACGGAGTGTTGAGATAAATCATGTATTTGGTCTCGTTCCACGTGATCCATACATTTGATGGAGTATTTAATGTCCGGGCATGTTTCTGAATCTCTCCTTCCACTTTCACGTGTTCCATATTCTGGTCACTTTGTGTAACAGGCCCTGAATACGTTTGCATATTTAAATTCGACAGGTAGTGACCAGAACAATTTGTACGAGCTTTGTACATTTTCGATTCGTGTTTTGTTATTTTCCAACCGCGATGACGTTTATTCAGGAACTAGCTTAGAGTGTGGAGATAGATCGTTGGAAGTTATTGATGGGACCATTGATATATTTCTCTGGATTATTTGCTGTGTTTTCATCCCCTCCGGCGTTGTAATGCTGTCCTGAACTACCATTATTGTGTTGTTAAAAAAGTAATTTGCTTCCTACATCCAATTAGAACTCCCTCTGCTCTAAAAGTTGTTCAAATCGAACATGAAACAGTTCAATATAATTAACGATTTTGACTCGACGCAGTTAATAATCTGCGTGAGAAGCATGCCTTTGTGAACATTGTGTATTGACTGTATTTTGTAATCACTAAATCTCCCATGTAGTTAACTCCCATGAGTTGAATTGTCAATGTTTTAAAATCTCATCCAGGAGTTAAATTGCCGACTAAGAACTTGCATCGGTTTTCGTTCGTTTCCTTTGAGTTTCTTGTTATTGATAGAAATATTTCTGTTTCACTGTGTGTTTTAAGAGGGTGCAATGGAAAGTTAACTGAAGTACAACGCTTTAAAATAACTTCACAGTTTGGCATCAAACCCAGAATCCAAACATTAGAGCGACCAGTGAAATTTGACGCGTTAGGAGTGGCAGCCACTGTCGGTCAGTGAGAGCAGAGGAAATGGGTGAATGGAACGTGTGGGAAAGGATACCAGCAGCAGATTTACAGTCAACTGTAGTTTAACCAGTACATCAGCTGACCATGAGAGGATAGGAACAGTGAATTGAATCTCTGCAAAGAGTTTGGAGATACGGACAAAGGTGTACAAAGAAATACATTCACAAATTGACCAAGACAGCAACGAGAGCGGGTTAGAATTTGTGAGGAAGGATATGGGGAAATAAATCAGTGTAGATCAATGAAAACATAGAAACATAGAAACTAGGAGCAGGAGTAGGCCATTCGGCCCTTCGAGCCTGCTCCGCCATTCATTATGACCATGGCTGATCATCCAGCTCAATAGCCTGCTCCCTCTTTCTCCCCATATCCTTTGATCCCTTTCGAATCAAGAACTATATCTAATCCCTCCATGAAAACATACAATGTTTTGGCTCCAACTACTTTCTGTGGTAGCAAATTCCAGAGGGTCACCACTCTCTGGGTGAAGAAATTTATCCTCATCTCAGTCCTAAATGGTCTACCCCGTATCCTCAGACCTTGGTTGTGGGCCTCCCACCATCTGGAACATCCTTCCTGCATCTACCCTGTCTAGCTCTGTTAGAATTTTATAGGTTTCTATGAGATCTCCCTTCGTTCTTCAGAACTGCAATGATTATAATCCTAACAGACTCAATGTCTCCTCATACGTCAGTCACGCCATCCCAGGAATCAGTCGGGTAAACCTTCACTGCACTCCCTCTATAGCAAGTACATTCTTCCTCGGGTAAGAAGACCAAAAACTGCTCACAATATTCCAGGTGTGGTCTCACCAAGGTCCTGTACAATTGCAGCAAGACATCCCTTTTCTTGTATTTGAACCCCCTGGCTATGAAGGCCAACATACCATTTGCCTTCTTTACCGCCTGCTGCACCTGCATGCTTACCTTCAGCTGGTGTACGGGAACACCCAGGTCTCGTTGCATGTTCCCCTCTCAATTTATAGCCATTCAGATAATAATCTGCCTTCCTCTTGTTTCCACCAAAGAGGATAACCTCACATTTATCCTCATTATATTGCATCTGCCATGCATTTTCCCACTCACTCGGCATGTCCAAATCACATTGAAGCATCTCTACATCCCCCTCACAGCTTATCCTCCTACCCAGCATGGTGCTATCTGCAAATTTGGAGACATTACTTTTAGTTCTCTCATCTAGATCATTAATATATATTGTAAATAACAGGGGTCCTTGCACCAACCCCTCTGGTACCCCACTAATCACTGTCTGCCATTCGGAATGAGACTCGTTTGCTCCTGTTCTATGTTTCCTGTCTGCCAAACAGTTTTCTATCCATCTTAGTGCACTATCCCCAATCCCACGCGCATTAATTTTACACGCCAATCTCTTATGTGGGTCTTTGTCGAAAGCGTTCTGAAAGTCCGAATAAACCATATTCACTGGCTCCCCCTCATCAACCCTATTGGTTACATCCTCGAAAAATTCCAGTAGATTTGTCAAGCATGATTTCCCTTTCATAAATCCATGCTGACTCTGTCTGATTGTGCCACTGTTATCCATGTGGTCAGCTATTAAATCTTTTACAATGGACTCTGGAAGTTTCGCCACTACCGACGTCAAGTTGACTGGTGTATAATTCCCTGTTTTCTCTCTATCTCACTTTTTAAATAGTGCAGTTACATTAGCTACCTCCAATCTGTAGGAACTGTTCCAGACTCTATAGAATCTTGGAAGATGACCACCAATGATTGCATCCATTATTTCTCGGGCCACTTCCTTAAGTACTCTGGGCAGTAGATTATCAGGCCCTGAGGATTTATCGGCCTTCAATCCCATCAATTTCTCCAACACCATTTCTCTACTAATACTGATTTCTTTCAGTTCCTCCCTCTCACTAAACCATGTGTTCTCCAACATTTCTGGTATGTTATTTGTGTCCTCCTTTGTGAAGACAGAACCAAAGTACGTACTTAGTTGGTCAGCCATTTCTTTGTTCCCCGTTTCTGTCTGTAATGGACCTACATTTGTCTTCAACAATCTTTTTATTTTCGCATATCTGAGGAAACATTTACAGTCAGTTTTATGTTCCCCGCAATCTTACTCTCGTACTCTATTTTCCCCTTCTTAATCAAAACTTTGGCCCTCTTTTGCTGAATTCTAAACTGCTGCCAAACCTCAGGCCTGTTGTTTTTTCTGGTCAATTTGTGTGCCTCTTCCATGCATCTAATATTGTCTCTAATTTCCATTGTAAGCCATGGTTTGGCCACCTTTCCTGATTTATATTTTCACCAGGCAGGAATAGACAATTTTTTTCAGTTAACTCATGCGTTCTTTGAATATTTGCCATTGCCAATCCACCTTATATCATCCCTTTAAGTAACATTTTGTAATCCATCATAGCCAACTCGTGCCTCATACCATTGTAGTTTCCTTTATTAAGATTCAGGACCTAGTCTCAGAATCAACTACGTCACTCTCCATCTTGATGAAGAATTCTATCACACTATGGTCGCTTATCCCCAAGGGGCCTTGCACAACTAGATTGCCAATTATTCCTTTCTCATTATACAATACCCAGTATAGGATGGCCTGCTCTCTAGTTGGTTCCTCAAATTTTGGTCCAGAAAAATATCCCATATACACTCCAGGAATTCCTCCTCTATTATTGGTTACCAATTTGATTTGCCCAATCTTTATGCATATTCAAGTCATCCATAATTACAGATGTTCCTTTGTTGCACGTGTCTCTAATTTCCTGTTTAATGCCATTCCCAACATCAATACCACAGTTTAGGTGTCTATATACAACCCGCACTCACTTTCTTTTGCCCCTTAATGTTTCTCATCTCTACCCATGCATATTTCACATCGTTGGAGCTAATATCTTTCCTCCCTATTGTGTTAATCTCCTCTTTAACCAGCAATGCAACTCCACCACCTTTTCCTTTTTGTCTGTCCTTCCTTACTACTGAATATGTTCAGTTCCCATCCTTGGTAACCCTGCAGCCATCTCTGTAATCCCAGCTATATCGTAGCTGTTTACATCTTTTTGCGTGTTTAATTCATCCAATTTATTGTGAATGCTCCTTGCGTTAAGGCACAAAGCCTTGAGGCTTATCTTTTTAACATTACTTGTCCTGTTCCCACCATTTTCACTGAGGCCCTGTTTGATTCTTGACCTTGATTTCTCCGCCTATCGCTTTTTCTTATTCCCCTTTCTGTATTTTGTTCTTGCCCTTAATATCCCTCCCTCTGCCTCCTTGCATATCCTCCTTCCATCCAGCTGCCATTTTAGTTTAAACCCTCCCTAACCAGTCTAGCAAATATTCCCCTGGGACATCAGTCCCAGTCCTGCCCAAGTGTAACCCGTCCAGCTTGTAATGGTCCCACCTCCCCAGAACCAGTCCAAATGCCCCAGGAATCTGAAAGCCTCACATTCACACCATTTCTTCAGCCACGTATTCATTCGATATATCCTGATATTTCTACTCTGGCAAGCACGTGCCACTCGTAGTAACCCCCAAGATCAATACCGTTGAAGTCCTACTTTTCAACTTATTTCCTAACTCCCTATATTCTTCTTTTAGGACCTCATCCCGTATTTAACCTATGTCGTTTGTACCAATGTGTACCTCGACCACTGGCTGTTCAACCTCCCCCTTCAGAATGTCTTGCAGCGGCTCTGAGACATCCTTGGCCCTAGAACCAGGAAGGCAACATACCATCCTGGAGTCCCATTTGCGGCCAAAGAAACACCTGTCTATTCCCCTTACAATTGAATCCCGAATAACTACTGCATATAGAAACAGCAAATTGTGAAAAAGGCAAATGAGTGAACATTTATCTGATTTATTGAGAGGAAATCCAGAGGAATGGACGCGCATGGGAGTGTCGGTTGGAGATTTCTGTCGTTCACATTCGTGACGTGAGCAGCATTTCCCAGAATGACTTAGCTAACTAGTTATTCAGATCAGCTGGGGGTGAACGTTCTTCTTGAAGTATTGAATTATTCAAAAAAAGACCGACCTGACATGGAAAATGTAACAGCAATTCAGCTGCACGGTGACGGGCTGGCAGCTGGTAAATAGGAAGAGAATGGAAAAAACTGAAAGGATTGAAGAAGCTTCACACATTCTCACCGAAACTCTGAAATTGTGAACCTATTTGAGAAAATGTTGAAAGATTATTCACTCTGGTCTTCCACTGGATTGCAAGAAAAAAGGCTCTGGACCATTATTAGAGAGAATTGATATCAAGGCTGTTGAGGCTCCAGGCTGCGAGCAAGTCGCAGGTTATTTACATTACTGAACCCAGGGGAAGTGGGTATCATTCAGCTGATCCCGACAAGCACAGCTGGAGACTGGAATCGGTGTCCCATTGTCCACAGTATATCACTGGAGTATAGACTGGGACAATATCTGCAAGAACATTGTCATCAGGGAAAATCGGAGCAGGTCACTACACTCTCTATACCAGAAAATGTTGAGAATAGAAAGAGGCATAAAGGTCGCTGGAAACAATATCATCAGGGGGATTGGGAGCAGGTCAACACTGGGAGCAGGTCTGGAGAGCGAGCTGCCGACACTGCGATGCATCAGTGAGGGGGAATGTTACTTGGGCACCTTATTCCTGGAAGCAGTCGCATCTCTTAGAATATGGTGTGTTGATTTGGCCAGTGTTCAGGGACATGAGTGTGTGACTGGATGTGAATGAGATAGGTAAGGGGATGCAGAAGGTAGAAATGAACCTTATATTTGTTCAACAGTTTCGAGCTACTTGCAGCCTGCATGGATGAAATCAGGGGCTGCAGGGTGGTTGAGAAAACTGACCATCGCACCGTGATGCAGGAAGACATTTAAATTTCAAAGGATTGTGGTGGGAGAAGAGGAGAGTATAGTCAGAGGGACGGATACAATTCTCTGCAGCCGAGAGTGTTAGTCCAGATGGCTGTGTTGGCTGACCGGTGCCAGAGTTCGGGAAAGCTGCTCAGGGTTGGAGAGGAGCTTGCAGTGGGAGGGGAAGGGTCCAGTTTCGTGTTCTCAGTAGGTACCATTGACATTGACAGAGCTAGGAAAGTGATTCTGCCAAGAGGCTAAGAGCAGCTAGGGCTTAATTAAAAGGTCGAACCCCAAAGGTAATAATCTCTTGATTACTCCCTGAGCTGTGAGCAAAATGGTGAAACAAAAATAAGATTACAGCGATGGATGTGTTTTGCTTCAATCCCATGTAGGTGAAATGGGTTCAGATTTTTGGGACACTGGCACTGCCACAGGGGAAAGTCGGTGTTGCACTTTTGGAATAGCCGCCATCTGAAATGTGCTTGGACCAGTGTTCTGGCGAGCTGTATACATAAGGCAGAGGAGAAAACATTAAGCTAAATAGTGTGGCAGATGAGGGGAGGAAATAATCGAGAGGTGATGTGGTATATCAAAGGGAAGCAGTGAGGTCATAGAGCAGAGTAACAGTCTTGGCATTGGCAAACATTGTGTGGTAGGAAGGGACAGAGATTGCAGAGTTAGGGGTATAGCAGGAGATAACGCCAGAGGTTGCAAAATGGCAAAGATAAAACAGAATTGAAGGCTCTGTTTGTGAATGTCCACCTGATTCGTAACAAACACAGGTAGAAATATATATGTCTGACCTGACAGCCATCTCAGAAACATTGTTGAACAGTGATCAGGGCTAGGAGCTGAATTCTGCAGTGTACTCGACAGTTCAGAATGGCAGAAAGTTACGGAAAGGTCGTAGGATCACTCTCTAAATTAGTGATGTAATTAGTGCAGATCTGAGCGACGTGTTAGCAATGAAGGGCAAGATGCAGAACCATAGAACCATAGAAAAACTACAGCACAGAAGGAGGCCATTCGACCCACCTTGTCCATGACAGCCCAAGGACACCCAGGTACCCTTTCTAATCCCACCTTCCTGCACCCGGCCCATACCCCTGCAGCTTACAACACTTAAGGTGCAGATCGAGGTAGATTTGAAAAGAGTTTAGAATTTCTCCCTCTACCACCAACTTGGGCAGTGAATTCCAGACACCCACTACCTTCTGCATAAAAAAATTCTTCCTCATGTCCCCCCTACACCTACTGCCACTTATCTTGAATCTATGTCCCCTGGTTCTAGAATTCTCCCCCAAGGGAAACAATTTTATCCTGTCCACTCTATCTATTCTCCTCATAATTTTGTACACCTCAATCAAGTCACCTCTCAGCCTTCTTTATTTTCAGGAAAATAACCCCAACCTATCCAATCTCTCCTTGTAGCTACACTTTTATAGCCCCAGCAACATTTTTGTAAACCTCCTCTGCACTCTTTCCAGAACTATTACGTCCTTCCTGTAATGTGGTGATCAGAACTACACATGATACTCCAGTTGTGGCCTCACCAGTGTTTTATACAATTCCAACTTTTATATTCTATACCTCTGTCAATGAAGGAGGGCATTCCATATGCCTTCTTTACAACCTTGTCTACTTGAACTGCTGCCTTCAGGGACCTGTGTACGTGTAGGCCAAGATCTCTCACTTCATCTACCCTTAGTATATTACCATTTATTGTGTAATCCCTGTAACGGTTTGACCCCTCTAAATGTATGGCTTCAAACTTCTCTATGCTAAAATCCATCTGCCACTTTACCGCCCACTCCACCAACCCATCTATATTGTTTTGGAGATTATGGCTATCCTCTACACTATCCACTACTCGGCCAATCACTGTGTCATCTGCAAATTTCTCAGTCATGCTTCCCACGTTCACGCCCAAATCGTTAATATATAACACAAACAGCAAAGGTCCCAACACCGAGCCCTGTGGAACAGCACTTGAGACAACTTTCGCAAGGGCATCCATCGACCATTACTCTTTGTTTCCTGTTACAAAGCCAACCTTTTATCCAGTTTGCTACATTACCCTGACTCCCATGGGCTTTTCCTTACCTGACCAATTTGCCATATGGGACCTTGTCAGATGCTTTGTTAAAATCCATGTGCACAAGATCCATTGTACTACCTTCATCAACCTTTCTTGTCACTTCCTCAAAGAATTCAATCAAATTTGTGAGGCAAAACCTTCCTTTAACAAATCCATGTTGACCATCCCTGACTAGTCCTTGCCTTTCCACGTGACAGTTAATCCTATATCTCAGGATTGATTCTACTAATTTGCTCACCACTGATGCAAGACTAACTGGCCTATAATTGTTTGCAATTTCCTTTGATCCCTTTTTAAACAACGGAACTAAGTTTGCATTTCTCCAGTCCTCCGGTACCTCCCCAGTATCTGGTGAAGATTGGAAAATTATCCTCAAAGCATCTGCTCTCTCTTCCCTGACTTCCTTCAGCAGCCTCAGAAACAATCCCTCTGGCCCTGGTGGCTGATCAAGTTTCAAGGATTTCAACCCTTCGAGTACTTTCTCTCCTTTATGCTTAATCCGTCCAATATCTCGCAGTGTTCCTCCTGGACTACTATAACTACATCCTCCCTTTCCTTTGTAAACATGGAGACAAAATATTCATTCAAAATCCTTCCCACAGCCTCTGCATCTACACACACGTTTCCATCTTCATCTCTGATAGGTCCAACTTTTTCCTTAACTAACCTTTTAGTATTAATGTTTTGGTAAAACATCTTTAAATTTACTTGCTAATCTTTTTTCATGCGGTTTCTTTGATTTTCTTACTTCCCTTTTTACTTCATCCCTGCACTTCCTATATTCGTCCAGGCTATCTGCAGTGTTTATTTCTTTGTGCTTATCGTTTGCTTTCTTTTTCTGTTTGCTCTTCCTCTGTATTCCTGTGGACAACCGGGGGTGGGGGGTCTAGATTTGGCAGTACCACTCTTATTTTTGTAGGGTTCATGTCTACTTTATACAATTAGGATCTCGCTTTTTAGTGCTTCCCACTGGTTTTTCATTGTCTTATTCTCCAGCAATACTGTCCAGTCCACCTCAGCCAAGTAAGTCCCTTCTCATTTCTGCAAACTGTGCCTTCCCCAGTTCAAGACTTTTACTCCTGCCTTATCTCAATCCTTTTCCATGGTAATGCTAAATCTAACTGAACTGTGATCACTGTCCGCGAAATGGTCGCCAACTGTCACTTCACCCACTTACCCTTCTTCATTCCCCAAGACTAGGTCTAGAATTTCATCTCCTCTCGTTGGGTTTGTCACTAATTGGTAAAAAAAAAATTCCTGGACACACTGCATAAATCTTTCTCGCTCAGTGCCCCTTATATTGTTTGAATCCCAGTTGATATTAGAATAATTGAAGTCTCCTACTATTATGTAGAATCAGTTGGGTAAAGATTAGAAATAAGAAATGTAAATAGTCACTTTTGGGAGTAGTTTATACGTCCCCTAACAGGAATTACACAGTAGGACAGAATATACCGGAAGAACTAAATGGGACGTGGAAGACAGGTAATGCAATATTCCGGGTGACTTTTAACTTCGCACGGATTGGTCGAGTTAGATTGGCAGGGGTCGTCTGGAACATGAGTTCATAAAGGGTATTCGGGATTACTTGTCAGAGCGATATGTTCTGGAGCCAACCAGGGACCAGGATTTTCCAGACCTGGTAATCACAAATGAGACATGGTTAATCAATAATATCATGGTAAAAGAGACGCTTGGCGACAGCGATCATAACATGATAGAATTCCATATTCATTTTGAAACGGAGAAGTGAGACTCTAAGACTAGTGTTTAAAGCCAGAATAAAAGTAATTATCGGGATATGAAACCCGATCTTGATAAATGAATTGGGAAACTAAGTTAAAAGCCGATACAATAGAGATACAGTGGTAGGCTTTAAAGGAGAAATTAAATAGCTCTCATCAACTGATTGTCCCAGTGAAAAGGAAATATTCTTTGCGAAGGATGCATCATCCATGCTGAATAAGGAAGCTTAGAATAGCATCAAATTGAAAGAACCACTGTACAAACCTGCAAATATTAGTGGTAGGTCAGAAGATACGTCACATTCAGCAAAGAATGGCTAAAAGAAAGACTATTGTTAAAAAGGGAGAAAGAAGCATATGAGAGGAAGCTAACTAGTAACGCAATAACATATAGTAAGATTATGGAAACTATTTAAATAGGAAAAGAATAATTAAAGCTAGTACTCATCCTCTGGAGCGTGACTCTGGAATCGAGAATTGAAAACAAGGAAATGGCAGAAGCGTTAAACAGTTGAGCATTTCACGCCCCCGTCGAGGCGGGGGTGGGGCCGGAAAATGTGGTGAGCCAATCAAAAGTCCATTGATTTTGGCGGGCCAGAAAATCCCGCCAGCGGGAAAGCCCATATAATTGCGCCCTTAATTTATTTGAGATATTTGAAAAAGTAACAGGCAATATAGCTCAAGGGGGACCTGCAGATGTGGTGTTGTTGGATTCCCAGAACGTATATGATAAGATGTCACATCCAATATTATTACCCAGATAAGATTTCGTGGTGTCGGGGATAACATAGAAGCCCCTGAAGTCATGGTAGACATCTTACTTCTGAATTCAAGGCACTGATCTCGCAATGAAATGTAAATTGCAAACCAGTTGTGACCGCGTGATCAAGTTTCCCTCGTGGATTTGATCCGCTTGGCACACATCATCTGCCACGTCATAGAACAGTGAACGTCCTGAAACATGTAACTTTCTCCTGCCGTTTCTTTGTGAGCTACTGGGAAATTTATACTTCGTTTTAAAAGTTATTGTTCCCTCCCGGGATGGTGACACTGTTCTTTTTAATTCGACAATCCCAGAGGGGACAGAAAAATCGGCACTTCCTTCTCAGAACACCTTCACACTGGTAACACATGGGACCCGACGGCAATCACCACCGGGAGATGGGGTGCCCGGTATCAGTGTATAGATGTGAAAGTAATTTTGTTATTTATTGGCACGGCACCAATATTGCTTGTCTGCATAAACTGTATTCGATTGTATAAGGAATGTGGAACTGATGAAATCACAGATCCCGTTATCATTTCTTCTCCGAAGTGACGCTAATTCCTGCCCCACAGTTTATTCTATTTGGGACTTTACATAACTTTGCTGCCCTGGCGAACTGTAATACTCAGCTTTTCATTTCAGGCAGACCTGGGGACAGTCAGGCTCCCGCATCAGGTAACCGCCTTTTATGTTCATAAATCTACTATTTCTCTGCTCTCGTACCTCCCACTAAATATGAAGAGTGGGTTAAAATTTCAATGCCGTTTTGACCCCGAATTAATCCGATGCTGTATTGGTGGAAACTTCCCTCTTACTCCCGTTTCTTTGCTCGCTTACACCTTTTATTCATATGACTCTCTCCCTTTTACCATGTTTAATATTTACTTCGCGTTTAATGGGTGTCTGGACACAGCCCACTGATTCCCCCCTTGCATGGTGAATTGGGACGGGCCGTGCTCTTGGAGAATGTGGGTTTAATCCATTGTTACGCTTGTTATTTCGGATATTTTGCAGAGACAGTGATGCTGAAACTGGTGAATGGGAGCAGTCCATGCGCTGAGAAAGCGGAGATTCTCTTCAGGGGACAGTGGGGGACTGAGGGTAGTTATCTCTGGGAGCTGCGGGATGCAGCTGTTGTGCACTGGGAGCTGGACTGCGGGACCGCGCTCTCTGCACGGGGAAAGGCCCAGTTTGGGGAAGGATCCGGACCCGTTATGACAGAGCATGTTGAGTGCACCAGGACCCAGACTGTCCTGTCGTTATGTCACTCGATGCGATGGGATCACTACTCCCAATATTCACATTCCTGGGCTTCCTGTGTCACCTGGTCAGGTAATAATCATCCTGTTCTCTCTCATCTCCCTCGAGGTCTCATGGTTTCTGGGATAAAGCTGAATAAAATAACCCGCGACTGTCTGAATCCGCAAAGTGAGATGATAATAATTCCAGAATTCTCCAGTAATTATTAATATTATAGGAATATTAAGATCATGATTTGTTTTATTTTATGTCACTGGTATTATAGTTAATAAATAACTCCACCAGGTGCAGCAAATTCCTGATATCCTTACATTTACAATACTGACAGAACAAGTTTCTATTGAGATTTACCTTAAAACCGCAGTGAATGAGCGGAACCGTTGGAAATGTCACAATCTCAATCCAAATCTCCATTCACAGAGACAGCAGCCGCCACCGGGCATGCGCCACGCTGCCGGCACTGCGCCGGAGCTAACCGCTTGCCCTGAGGTGTGATCTTTAACACGATTTGTGAAGTTGAGACTGGGGAGAGAGCTTTCTCAGGTCCAGGAGAGGTTGTTTAGTGGATCCACAGTTACTATGTGCAGCAAAGAAGGAAGTTGCATTGTAAGATCCAACTGCAGCCGGAGAGCCCTATTATTTTTAATATTTTGCTTTTTATTAAAATAACAAGAAGCACAGAATGTCATACAAAAATAACAATAACCTGTGTTAATAAATACAATCAATCAATGTGGAGCTTCTCAACAATAACGAGTGATTCTCCTACAATCCTGACCCGTAGTTCTCCCCCGGTCACCATCACAGCAGATTAAGCCGCATTCTACACATCTTTCTGTTGCGGGTATTATTGTACGTAAAATGATGTCGGTGAAAAAAGATCCGTATTGGTCTGGTGAACTTACGTTATTTTTCCAGAAGGAGTGCTTTAGAACAAATCTTTCCAGGATATTTCACTGGCCCCATTCTAATTTCTTGAACTATTCCATAATCCATTAAATTTGGCGATCTGATTACTTCGGAGCTCATGATTAGTTTTACATGCTTTCACCTTTTAGTGCTCTGGAGATCCGACTCTTGTCTTAAGATGAATGCCCAACCTGCTCACAGTAAATAAACTCATTTCCTTTGAGATGCTTCATCAATATTTGACCTTCTCAATTTCGATTATGCTGTGACACCTGGATTCAATTTTTAAATGAGAACCAGAACTATCTTAACGAAAACTTTCGCCAGATAGATGATGAGAAGATAGAAATTGATAACATCAACAGTTCCCCATATGAGCTGATGGTGAAAGTTGTTTTTGGGTGAACACTGGACAGGGAACCACGGGTGACGCTTTTGCCCTGCTCGAATTCAGGCTGCTGAAAGGGCAGCCGGAACGACGGATTAGCATTTAATCCGAAAGACATCATCTCCGACCAGCTGCACACATTGATACTGGAGATATTGGAGAACACTAAGGGGCAAAGGGACCTGGCTGTCCTGGTACATGTATCCCACAAAGTTGGTGGAAAGGTACAGCAAGTGATAAGGAAGGCAACTGGATTCTTGGTGTTTATTGCAAGAGAAATGGAACATAAAAGTAGGGTCTTTTTACTGCAGCAGTGTGGGCCCTTGGTAAGAACACATCCGGAGCACAATCTCCAGTTTCAGCCTGCTTTATTGAAAAAATATGTAGTTGTGTTAGAGGCAGTTCTGGGAATATTCAGTCAATACAGTCCTAGGTTGAAGGGCTTATCATAAGGAGAAAAGTTGAACAGAGATAAAAACAAAAATCTGCGGATGCTGGAAATCGAAAACAAAAACAGAATTACCTGCAAAAACTCAGCAGGTCTGGCAGCATCGGAGGAGAAGAAAAGAGTTGACTTTTCAACTCCTCATGACCCTTCAACAGAACTGATATTTCTTTACAATAAGTGGGGTGAAATATAAGCTGGTTTAAGGTGGGGGGGCGGTAGAGAAGTGGAGGAGGGGTGTTGTTATAGGGACAAGCAAGCAGTGATAGGAGCAGATCATCAAAAAGATGTCACAGACAAAGGAACAAAAGAACACAGAGGTGTTGAAGTTGGTGACATTATCTAAACGAATGTGCTAATTAAGAATGGATAGTAGGGCACTCAAGGTATAGCTCTAGTGGGGGTTGGGGGCAGAAATGATTTAAAAATAATGGAAATAGGTGGGAAAATAAAAATCTATGTACATTTTTGGGGAAAAAAACAAAAGAAAGGGGGAAGAAACGGAAAGGGGGTGGAGATGGGAGAGGGAGCTCACGACCTAAAGTTGTTGAATTCAATATTCAGTCCAGAAGGCTGTAAAGTGCCTAGTCAGAAGATGAGGTGCTATTCCTCCAGTTTGCGTTGGGCTTCACTGGAGCAATGCAGCAGGCCAAGGACAGACATGTGGGCAAGAGAGCAGGGTGGAGTGTTAAAATGGCAAGCGACAGGAAGGTTTGGGTCATTCTTGCGGACAGACTGCAGGTGTTCTGCAAAGCGGTCACCCAGTTTACGTTTGGTCTCTCCAATGTAGAGGATACTGCATTGGGAGCAACGAAACCAGTAGACTAAGTTGGGGGAAATGCAAGTGAAATGCTGCTTCACTTGAAAGGAGTGTTTTGGCCCTTGGATGGTGAGGAGAGGAAGTGAAGGGGCAGGTGTTACATCTTTTGTGTGGGCATGGGGAGGTGCCATAGGTGGGGGTTGAGGAGCAGGGGGTCATGGAGGATGGACCAGGGTGTCCCAGAGGGAACGATCCCTATGGAATGCCGATAGGGGGGGTGAAGGGAAGATGTGTTTGGTGGTGGCATCATGCTGGAGTTGGCGGAAATGGCGGAGGATGATTCTTTGAATGCGGAGGCTGGTGTGGTGATAGGTGAGGACAAGTGGGACCCTATCATGTTTCTGGGAGGGAGGAGAAGGCGGATGCACGGGAGATGGGCCAGACACGGTTGAGGGCCCTGTCAACTACCGTGGGTGGAAAACCTCGGTTAAGGAAGAAGGAGGACATGTCAGAGGAAGTGTTTTTGAAGGTAGCATCATCGGAACAGATGCGACAGAGGCAAAGGAACTGAAAGAATGGGATGGAGTCCTTACAGGAAGCGGGATGTGAGGAGCTGCAGTCGAGGTAGCTGTGGGTGTCGGTAGGCTGGTAATGGATATTGGTGGACAGTCTATCACCAGAGATTGAGACAGAGAGGTCAAGGAAGGGAAGGGAAGTGTCAGAGATGGACCACGTGAAAATGATGGAGGGGGTGGAGATTGGAAGCAAAATTAATAAATTTTTCCAAGTCCCAACGAGAGCATGAAGCAACACTGAAATAATCATCGATGTACCGGAGAAAGAGTTGTGGAAGGGGGCCGGAGTAGGACTGCAACAAGGAATGTTCCACATACCCCATAAAGAGACAGGCATAGCTGGGGCCCATGCGGGTACTCATAGCCACACCTTTTATTTGGAGGAAGTGAGAGGAGTTGAAGGAGAAATTGTTCAGTGTGAGAACAAGTTCAGCCAGACGGAGGAGAGTAGTGATGGATGGGGATTGTTCGGGCTTCTGTTTGAGGAAGAAGCTAAGGGCCCTCAGACCATCCTGGTGGGGGATGGAGGTGTAGAGGGATTGGATGTCCATGGTGAAGAGGAAGCGGTTGGGGCCAGGGAACTGGAATTTGTTGATGTGATGTAAGGTGTCAGAGGAATCACTGATGTAGGTGGGAAGGGACTGGGCAAGGGGAGAGAGAAGGGAGTCAAGATAACGAGAAATGAGTTCTGTGGGGAAGGACCAAGCTGACACGATCAGTATACCGGGACAGTGCTGTTGTGGATTTTGGGTAGGAGCTAGAAGCGGGCCGTCCGAGGTTGGGTGACTATCAGGTTGGAAGCTGTGGGAGGAAGATCCCCAGAGGAGATGAGGTCACTGACAGTCCTGGAAACAGTGGCTTGATGTTCAGTGGTGGGGTCATGGTCCAGGGAGAGGTAGGAGGAAGTGTCTGCGAGTTGACGCTCAGCCTCCGCAATGTAGAGGTCAGTGCGCCAGACAACAACAGCACCACCCTTGTCAGCGGGTTTGATGACAATGTCAGGGTTGGACCTGAGAGAACGGAGTGCAGTAAGTTCAGACAGAGAGAGATTAGAATGGGTGAGAGGAGCAGAGAAATTGAGATGACTAATGTCACACCAACAGTTCTCAATGAAAAGATCAAGAGAAGGTAAGAATCCAGAGGGAGGGGTCCTGGTGGAGGGAGAATATCGGACGCTCTCCCTCCACCTGGACCCCTCCCTCTGGATTCTTACCTTCTCTTAATCTTTTCATTGAGAACTGTTGGTGCGACATTAGTCATCTCAATTTCTCTGCTCTTCTCACCCATTCTAATCTCTCTCTGTCTGAACTTACTGCACTCCGTTCTCTCAGGTCCAACCCTGACATTGTCATCAAACGTGCTAACAAGGGTGGTGCTGTTGTTGTCTGGCGCACTGACCTCTACCTCGCGGAGGCTGAGCTTCAACTCGCAGACACTTCCTCCTACCTCTCCCTGGACCATGACCCCACCACTGAACATCAAGCTATTGTTTCCAGGACTGTCACTGACCTCATCTCCTCTGGGGATCTTCCTCACACAGCTTCCAACCTGATGGTTGCCCAACCTTGGACGGCCCGCTTCTACCTCCTACCCAAAATCCACAAACAGAACTGTCCCGGTAGACCGATCATGTCAGCTTGCTCCTGCCCCACAGAACTAATTTCTCGTTATCTTGACTCCCTTCTCTCTCCCCTTGTCCAGTCCCTTCCCACCTACATCCGTGATTCCTCTGACACCTTACGTCACATCAACAATTTCCAGTTCCCTGGCCCCAACCACTTCCTCTTCACCATGGACGCCCAATCCCTCTACACCTCCATCCCTCACCAGGATGGTCTGAGGGCCCTTAGCTTCTTCCTCGAACAGAGGCCCGAACAATCCCCATCCACCACTACTCTCCTCCGTCTGGCTGAACTTGTTCTCACACTGAACAATTTCTCCTTCAAGTCCTCTCACTTCCTCCAAATAAAAGGTGTGGCTACGGGTACCCACATGGGCCCCAGCTATGCCTGTCTCTTTATGGGGTATGTGGAACATTCCTTGTTCCAGTCCTACTCCGGCCCCTTTCCACAACTCTTTCTCCGGTACATCGATGATTACTTCGGTGCTGCTTCATGCTCTCATCGGGACTTGGAAAAATTTATTAATTTTGCTTCCAATCTCCATCATTTTCACGTGGTCCATCTCTGACACTTCCCTTCCCTTCCTTGACCTCTCTGTCTTAATCTCTGGTGATAGACTGTCCACCAATATCCATTACCAGCCTACCGACACCCACAGCTATCTCGACTACAGCTCCTCACACCCTGCTTCCTGTAAGGACTCCATCCCACTCTCTCAGTTCCTTTGCCTCCATCACATCTACCATGAAGCTACCTTCAAAAACACTTCCTCTGACATTTCCTCCTACTTCCTTAACCGAGGTTTTCCACCCACGGTCATTGACAGGGCCCTCAACTGGGTCTGGCCCATCTCCCGTGCATCTGCCCTCACGCCTTCTCCTCCCTCCCAGAAACATGATAGGGTCCCACTTGTCCTCACTTATCACCACATCAGCCTCCACAGTCAAAGGATCAACCTCCACCATTTCCACCAACTCCAGCATGATGCCACCACCAAACACATCTTGCCTTCACCCCCCCTCCCCAGCTCCCCTTCGGCATTCCATAAGGATCATTCCCTCCGGGACACCCTGGTCCTCTCCTCCATCACCCCCTGCTCCTCACCTATGGCACCTCCCCATGCCCACACAAAAGATGTAACACCTGCCCCTTCACTTCCTCTCCTCACCATCCAAGGACCCAAACACTCCTTTCAAGTGAAGCAGCATTTCACTTGCATTTCCCCCAACTTAGTCTACTGTATTTGTTACTCCCAATGCGGTCTCCTCTATATTGGAGAGACCAAATGTAAACTGGGCGACCGCTTTGCAGAACACCTGCAGTCTGTCCGCAAGAATGACCCAAACCTCCCTGTTGCTTGCCATTTTAACACTCCACCCTGCTCTCTTGCCCACATGTCTGTCCTTGGCTTGCTGCATTGTTCCAGTGAAGCCCAACACAAACTAGAGGAACAGCATCTCATCTTCCAACTAGGCACTTTACAGCTTTCCGGACTGAATATTGAATTCAACAACTTTAGGTCTTGAGCTCCCTACTCCATCCCCACCCCCTTTCTGTTTCTTCCCCCTTCCTTTTGTTTTTTTTTCCAATAATTTATATAGATTTTTCTTTTTCCAGCTATTTCCATTATTTTTAAATATTTTATGCCCCTCCCCCCCCACCCCTACTAGAGCTATACCTTGAGGACCCTACCATCCATTCTTTATTAGCACATTCGTTTAGATAATATCACCAACTTCAACACCTCTGTGTTCTTTTTTTCCTTTGTCTGTGACACGTTTTGATGATCTGCTCCTATCAGTGCTTGCTTGTCCCTACAACACAGCCCCCATCCACTTCTCTCCCACAACCACCCCCCCACCCCCCGCCCCCCCACCGACCTTAAACCATCTTATATTTCACCCCTCTCATTGTAAAGAAAAATCAGTTCTGTTGAAGGGTCATGAGGACTCGAAACGTCAACTCTTTTCTTCTCCGCCGATGCTGCCAGACCTGCTGAGTTTTTCTGGGTAATTCTGTTTTTGAAAAGTTGAACAGTTTGGGCCTATACTCACTGCAGTTTAGAAGAATAAGAACTGATCTTATTGAAACGTATAGGGCCCTGTGTCGACTTTAAACAGGGTAATTATGCGAGGATGTTTCCTTTGCTGTGGAAGACTAGAACTCGTGGCATAGATTTAGAATAAGAGATTTCCCATTTAAGACTGAGATTAGGATTTATTTTCCCTCAGAGCCTCAATACAGTCCGTATTTCACTTCTCCAAAAGTTACTGGAGGCTGGCGCTTTGAATTTAGTCAAGGCTGGGTTGGATAGAATTTTGACAGTCAATGGAGTCAAGGGATATGGGAGGTAGACGGCAAAGAAGAGTTAAGGTTACAACCAGATCAAGCATGATCTTATTTAATGGTGGCGCAAGCTCGAAAGGCGTATTCCTGCTTCTGATGCTAAGTCCGATGTTTTTAGGTACCCTCAATAATGCACTGGAGAGTCAACCTAGATTTTGTACTCAGGTCTCTGAAATGGGCCTTGAACAAACGACTTCTTGAATCAGAGGCGAGAGTGCTGCATTCGAGCCAGACTTGAGAGTAACGCCATTAACGTGTCAGGGTTAGATTTGAAACTATCTTCCATCTAATTAAAATGTATTTTGCATTCTGTGTTGAGATTTGTTGCAAAATTAGACATAAAACTGAAGTCGGACACAAGTAGCGCGACAATTGATTTTGCCCCCTGCGGCTCTTGTACAGCCACAGCAGACTAGGATGCAGATTCTAATCTTCCTAAACCAAGGCTGCAGCAGAACGCGGTCTTAGATTAGAATGTATGTAGGACACCAATCAAAACTGTACTTACTGCCGACTGAACACACGCACATTACATTCACAGCTATTTCTCAGTACAAGAGTTGTTTCACCGCTGTGTGATATAATTCGTTGAAATTAAATATTTTATGTAGTTTATTCAGTGTTAAATCTTATTGTCATAATGGACTAACTCGAAGTGAAGCCAATATTTTTCACTGTGTTTTAATTATTATTGTAATTATTATTAAGGGAACGATTCAGAAAATGATACTTCTTTGTGCTGTTTCATTCGAAACAGCTCGAAGTGGACAATCACTACCATGGGCTGAAAGCAACTTCACACTGGTGATAGATTGGGCCCGGAGACCATGACCACAAGGAGAGGGTGTGCACAGGGGTGAGGGTTATATGTGACATCGGTTTGGTTACAGTTTGGAACATTTCCAATATTGGGTTGCTGTAGAGTTGGTTTTGGTGGTTTCATTACGAATGTGGAGCTGATGACATCACAGATGCCGATGTCATTTTTCCGCAAAGCGATCAGAACTCTTGCCCCTCGGTTTGCTATATTTTGGGTCTTTTTTTCCTGACAGTTTCATTCATTTCCTGGTTCAGTGAACCGTAATTCCTGTGCTTCTCATTTCAGGCAGATCTGGGGAAAATCAGACTAATCCATCAGGTAACCGCCCTTTATGTTCATATTATCTACTATCTCTCTACTCTAGCCCATTCCTTTAAATATTAAGGCTGGGTCACAGACTCAATGTCTTTTTGATCATTGGTTAACCTGCTGTCAGGTTATTAGTCAGACGGGTGTGTATCCCTCGGGCTGTTCATAAAGATCTTTCATTCCAGCTGACACACTGCTGCTGTCTTCATATAGACAATATATGAGGATGACAGAAGAGCAGAGGGTGAGGGGTTTGTTGCACTCACATTGCTGCCGGACCCAAAGGAGCTCTCATTTACCATTTCACCAATCAGCATTGACATCGATTTCACATGATCATCCAGCCGCGTATTTATTGGCTGTGACGGATTGAGGGGCAATTTCTCCTGATCTTTCCTGGGGCGGGATCTCACTGTGTTGGTCCAATCAGCACTGAGCACGATAGACAACTGATAATTTCTCCGCCGTCCATCTCCGGCCCTCTGGAATTTAAAATAAACATAACCTCTCAGCAGCTCGATCCCATTGGAGCGGCTGTGTTGGTTGAAACTTCTCTCTGGCTCCCGTTTCCCTGCACACTTACACCGTTTATTAATAGATCCCTCTCTCTTTTATCATGTTTAATATTTACACAGGGTTTATTGCAGCCTGGACACAGTCCAATGTTCCCACTGATTCCTCCCTTGCATGGTGAATGAGGAACGACCGTGCTCTGGTAGAGGGCGGGTTTATTTCACTGAAACACTTGTTATTTCGGTTATTTTGCAGAGGCGGTGATGCTGAGATTGGTGAATGGGAGCAATACATGCGCAGGGAGAGTGGAGACTCTCTTCAGGGGACAGTAGGAGACGGTGCGGGATGCCCGCTTGGACCTGCGGGATGCTGTTGTGCGCCGGGAGCTGGAATGCGGGACGACCCTCTCTGCATGGGGCAAGGCTCAGTTTGGGGAAGGATTTGGACCGGTTGTGACAGGCAGTGTTGAGTGCACCGGGACCGAGACCGCCTTGTCTTTATGTTCTGCAGGTGAATGGGATCACGATTCCCAAAATTCACACTTCAGGGATGCCGGTGTCATCTGCTCAGGTAATAATCATCCTGCGCTCTCTCATCTCCCGTCGGGTCTCATAGTTTCTGAGAAAAAGCGGAAGAAAAATAACCCGGGAGTGTCCGAATCTGCAAAGTGTGATGATAATAATCCCAGAATTCTCCCGTGGTTATTAATATTATATTAATATTTTCACCACGATTTTTAAAATTTTATGTCACTGGTATTTTAGTTAATAAACAACTCCACCACGGGCAGTAAGTTCCTGATTTTATTGACATTTACAATACAGACAGAACAGATTTCCATTGAGATATACCCTGAAGCCGCAGTGAATGAGAGGAACCCTTGGAAATGTCACAATCTCAATCCAGATCTCCAGAGTCAGTAGCCGCTACCGGGCATGCGCCACCCTGTCGGCTGTGCGCCTGCGCTAACCGCTCACCCTGAGACGCGATCTTTTACGCGGGTTGTGAAGTTGAGACAGGGGACAGATTTTTCTCAGGTCCAGGAGAGATTGAGTCATGGATCTACGGTTACTATGGGCAGTAAGGAAGGAAAATGCATAGTAAGATCCAACCGCAGCTTGAATGTCCCATTGTTTTTGACAGAATCTCTGACCAGAACAGTAAACAATTTTAAGAGTTGCACACAATCCAATGGAACTCCTAAAATCCTGACACATAGTTCTCTTCTGATCACCATCACAACAGATTAATTGATTATTTAATTAATATGATACAATTTTTCCTCTGTGAGATATTGCTGTAAATATAATGGATATATGCGAAAAATGTCAAGATGGAATCTTTTATTTTCGTCACTATTTTAGAACAATTCTTCCTCTAAGTAAAAGCATAGATGTTAAGGGCTGGAATAAAGCTGCCTTATAGTATCCATCCAAATTTCCTCGGCTTGTTAACCATATTTCCATTGAATTTGCAACAACTGATGACTTCGTGTCTCACGGTCCAGTATAAGTGCTCTTTGAAGCTATCTCCTTGTTTAAGCTAAACCCCTAAGCTCCTCAATATACAAGGACAAGTCACATCGCCTGCCGCTTTTTGGTTGAAGCGCTTGAACATTTATCCTTTTCAGCACCGATTGTGTTTTGGCACCGGGATTAAATTTTCAAATGTAAACCAGAAAATAGATGGAACTACCTTAGGCAACACGTTCATTAGATTCCTGGTCAGATAGAAATTGATCGCATCAGCACCTTCCCTCACATGTGGACATAATATACCCCAAGTCATTAAGGAGTGTCACCTGACTGGGACATCAGATTATTGATAAGATTCTGGAAACTCTCACAACCTCTTAAGATAAAGCGACTTAAAATGCTCGTTGTATATTTAAATATAATCTTCAAGGAATGCCAAGCCCAGACTGATGAATGGAAGCAGTTCCTGTTCGGAAAGACTGGAGATTTACTCGAGTGGAACTTGGGGTACAGTTTGCGGTGATGAGACCTCCTGGTCGTTACCGAACGCGGAAGCTGTTTGCATGGAGCTGGACTGTGGCTCTGCAGTAGCAGCAACGCTTAACTCTCACTTTGGAGAAGGATCAGGACGTTATCGGACCACCTGATTGTGAACGCCAGGGGCTTTGGAGTAATCTGTTCAGGTACAAACTTAGATAGTTAAAGGAACAAACGAGTTGAATCTATAAATTTTGTGCCTCCGCATCCAGACAGATGGCGGTAGATCTGAATGATCTTGAAAAAGTTGAAGCGTTATTCAGGGGTCTTGACAGATTCAGTGAACGGCCCTGATGTCCATATACACGCACTTATGGACAAGCGTCACGGTAGTTTGTAGGCACGGAGACTTGCTGACATTCTCTCCCTGCCTCATGTATCCAAAGGACAGCAGCCAGTTGCACTGCCGTTAATATCACATTGCTTTCAACCAACTTATTCAACACACTCAGCATTGAACATCCGACCAGTGTCTGAGGTGGAAAGATACAGAGTCGATAGCTGTGAATTAATTTGCAATAGAAACTCTGCACAATTGTCGGATTCAGGCTGCTTAGCTAGAGTGGGAGGGACAGTACGAGTAATATTAATATTTTTGTGTATTAGCGTGCACTGGGTGACAGCGAATATTCACTTTGTGCGATGAAATGCCTTCAAAGCCTCCATCTCATGTTTCACACTGTATCTAGGCGAAAAAATAAGGGCCAAAGGCTAGGTTTCTCGGAGGGTTTTTTTAATCGAATTACCTGGCTGTGGGATCCGACTTCGGACAAATGACCGTCTGTTGGTTAGCTACAGAAATGGGAGCTAATTGGGAGATTAATTTTCACAACGTGGTCAAAACGACACAGGCGCTTGGTAAAACAGTGTGTGAGAACCAGCTGCAAATTCGGAAAACCTAAGCAATCTCCGTGAGACTTCCAGGCAGCCAAAGAGCCGTTTTTCTGCCAGTGAGTTGAACATTCCATGAGCCAGGATTTTATTGAGTGTTCAGACGATGGTGCCTCTGGGAAAGTTACAGCGTCAGAATTGTCGTGACCTCAGTGAAAGAGATTCTGCAGAAGTCTACATTGTTGCTGATTATTGTATCTGTAGATCTCGGGTGATGTAGGCTACTTGAGGGTCAGCTCCAGTGTATGGAAGGAGGGTTGAACTCTACTGGAGGACGATGCAGATGTAAATATGTTCCACGAGTGCTGCCTGAGAAACCTGTGAGATTTTGTCAGCTATTTAATGTATAATTTATACTTTCTACTGAATACAATGTGACCGTTAGTTCATGTTTGCTTTATGTTGATTTTGGCTTGAATGTTACAGGTAAACTCTTAAAAGGCGAAATATTCTCCATCAATTTCTTTCACTGTGGTCATTTGGGAAGATTGTTTCTTTGACATTATTGGTGTTTGTAGCGAGTGCAACAAAATGGTGGCTCGCCCGGCATCTGTAACAGTTAGTTTAACTGGTTCACTGGAATTTCCCAGAAGTTAAACAAATAAGATTTCTTTGGATTGACTTTGTCTGAATTTACTGTGAAATCAATATGAGCACCTTTAGTTCTCCGACATTTATACAGAGAAAGCTTTTGGCTCTTTGTGCCTTGAAGCAGTTCAAAATAATTAATTTGGAAATGTTTGATAACAGCTTCAAATCAGGAGCTAAGAAGGCAGCGATCATTGAGGAGTTCATTATTCACCTGAACCTTAAGGAGGAAAAGGAAATTCCTGTCCGTGTTGACGTGCAACTGAGTGAGAAAAGATCAAGGGAATTAAGACGCTGCAAAACAGAAGGAATTGGATTTGAAACCGAAAGCAAAATGAAAGAAATGTTAGATTGGAGGAAAGGAGCAAGGAAAGGAAGGGAGAATTGGAAAGAGAAAGACTCAAATGAGGTGCCCGTGCATTGGAGGTGAAAGGCGAGGATGACCCAGAGAGAAGCCGCTTTACTTTTGATTTGATAAAGAGTGTTTGCTTTGTACATACATATATTGAGGAGGCTGAAGGAACGTCCTTTGTGTAATTTGAAGAAGTTGCTACAAATCTGAAGTGGTCTAAAGAAGATTAGACTGTGTTCCTACAGTGTGTTTTCATTGGGAAAGTTTTGGACGTAGACTCATCTTTTTTGGAACAGTAATTAGGTGACTATGACAGAGCTCTTGTCAATGCCTAGGAGTTGGCCTCAGACGGCGACAGGCAAAAAATTAGAAACTTGAAATGAAAACAGGATCAAATCTTTGTTGAATTTGCTGAAGAGGTGGAAATCACGTTCGATAGGTGCGATAGAACAATGACTGTTTAACAAGGCTTTGAAAACCTTAGCGAAGCGATTCTTTCAAGTGAGGCAGACAAGGCGTTTTTATTCCTAGAGATACTGAGGTAGCACAGTCACTGGTGCTGGCAAGTGGCAAGAATTTCCCTCCTTATTGCATGTGATGGAATGAATCCAGGATATTGATGGAAATTATTTACCCGTTTTCTTGTATTGAGTTGATTTAGTCATTAGTTCTCTTAGTGTTGTATTGTTCCGCGCTTGCCTAATGGATGTGTGGAAATTTTCCTGGAAAATTCATTTGCTGGGGATAGGTTTTTGCATCTGCAATGGTTCTGGGAAAGCCTGCGAAGGCTCCCGAAACTGAGATTTTGCAGGAATAATTTCCCATCCTAATAGTGCATTGAGATCTGACCAGGTCCTTGACTCACAGGGCTAAGCAAGATGAGAGGGATTAACTTATTATGAAGCACATTTCGTATGTTTGCTGGCTGAACTTGTTTCAGGGTTTTAATGGAAATAACTGTGCATGGAATTATTTAGCAGGTTGATGAAGTTACTAGAGATAGACCTTGATGCAAGGAGCTTGCCTCAGATGATTACCTATGAATCAGAACCTGATAATGCCCTGAATGTTACTCTCTGAAGAATGACATTTTGGTGAGGAAGTGATCATTGGAGAGCAGCTGATGAGGATTGGGCTATAGCCCATCGAATTGATGTACTTCCTTGTTACCGCAGTGAAAGTTTAAGAATTACCCATGAGATTCCGATTGCAAGTTGTTTAGCTACTCGGAAGAATTGGTCGAGAAAAAAGACGCATCATCATTGGCCGAGGGTGAATCCGGATGCAGTTAACTTTTACAAGGCATGTCATAGAGGCCGAATGTTTGGGAAGATGTAGGTGTTGATAAAGCCGGCCCATCAATAAGAATATCTGCATTTTATAAACCTTTTTATAGGGTTCTTGCAGAATGTGTTGGAACACTGCACATGTCTACATTGGGGCATAGCTACTTCTTGACCATCTTGAATTTGTCCATGATTTGCAGAGTTAGTTCCAGTGTAAATGATCACAGCAAGAGGTAGAAACTGCCTTCGAAACTTTTGTGACATTGTTCTGAGAGCAGCTCAAGTCCTCTGTTTATCATCCATAGCCTCAAAGGGCCTGCGAGAGGTATCACCATTTTTTAAAGAATCTGATTAAGGACTGTTATCTTGAGTATTCCTACGGCTGGTATAAAGGGCCATCGCTCTTGACATTTGCAACTCGTGAGAACCGACATTTTTGTCACAGGAACTGGAAAGTACCTTCATAGATTTTGTGTCATAGTTCCGAATGGCTCTCAAAATGTTCTGCAGTGGAGAGAATATCTCAGAATTTCTCAGCAGCTGACGAAAACAAATTGACAGAATGCTGAGGGCCCTGGCTTTAAATCAGGGTTAAAGTCCAAGTTTCGGTGCTTGCCTGGCTTCTTTTTGCCATTGTGATCTGCATTGTGCACCCACAATGCCAAAGGAAAACTCAATCCAAAGAACGATGTGGTCAGTATCCGAAACAGATGAAAGGGTCAAAGAGTATGTCATGTGAACATGGTAAAGGAGTACTCTGACCGCGAGCATATCAGCCAACAGTCTGGGCGATGTAAAAGCCCGATGGTGATAATGATACCTGTGATGATTTGTTGATGAGTCTGAGACTGAAAGTTATCAAACGGAATCTCCTGCGATGAAACTGGTGACCGCAGATATTTTAGAGGGTCTGGATAAGGAGCTATTCCAGAGCAGCAGTTGGAAAACATATCTGGTCTGTTGTGGAAATCTGAGTCGGTGTGCGTAGAGAACGGATAGATAATTCCCGAAACTATCGGATTTTAATGCTCTGTAATTGCTCAGTCGTATGATTTCAATTAACCATTTTTTTTTATCGATAATAGCCAGGAACTCCAAGAAATGTATTGCGGCTCAAAATTAACAAGTGTGTAAGGAGCAGATGGTGCTAATGGAAGGTATTAAAGATGGTCTTAGGGGTAATGCAAGTCTACACGGTGAATTCCCAAGGCTGCGTAAACCGCAGTGGCCTGGCCCAGACAGGGTAAAATTGGAGATTGAGAGTTAAAACATTAAATTAGGAATGGCCAGGTAAGACAGTAAATGCGGCTTCAAACAGAAAATGTTTGTGTTACAGACTAGGTATATTCCCCTGAAAGGAAAAGGAAAGTCATGCAAAACCAGAGCTTTGCGGATGACTGAAGATAGAAAGGAAGTAGAATGAAGCAGGGAAAGGAAGTCTACTTAAAATATCACGATAGTAATTCAGTGGAAATCCAAACTGAATACAAAAAGTGCAGGAAAGGATTGAAGAGGAAAAGAAGAGAGTTAAAGAGAGCTTTGAAGAAAAGATGGGAAACAACATAAAAGGGAGTCAAATTATCTTGTATAAAAGGGCTACTAGTAAAAGGGCAGTCATACCAACATGAGAATACGAACTAGGAGCAGGAGTAGGCCATTCGCCGCCTCAAGCCTGCTCCAACATTCAGTAAGACCACAGTCAAAGGAAGTAAGAGTTGAAGTGCAAATAGGAAAGCAGCAGTTAGTCAGTCTATTGTCACTGATAGGATAAATTTTAGATACGAAAATTCGGTTGAAAATCAATTGTCTTTTGAAAAAAGCATCAACAAATTAAAGCCTGCACGGAGCGGCTAAAGATAAATTGTGTTTCATCAAATTAACGAAGTTTTTGCTGAAATACCGGAGAGTTCTGATAATAGTTTTCTGGTTGATATTGTGTACATTGACTTACAAAAAGCATTTCATAAAGTACCACCTAGTTCATGGACTTAAAGCCCTTTAGGATTAAAAGTGCAATGTCTGTCTGGCACGAAAACGTCTCAGGGAAGAGAAGGAGAATTTCACTGTAACCTATGTTATTTTCAAACTCGGGGCAAGTGTGGCGTGATATCACCTTGGGGTCGAAATTAGGAGCGCGTTCTTTGTGATATATGTTTATGATCTGGGGAGGGGGCATTTCAAATTTTACAGATGACACCAAAGTCCGAACTGTAATATACAATGACGAGGAACATGCTGCAGGAGAACATACACAGACAGGTGAAATTATGACATTTAACGCAAAGGAGTGTGAGATGATTCACTTTCGTGGGAAGAATAAGGGGGAGGCAATGTAGATGAAACGATTATGTTTAAAATAGATACAGAAACAACGAAGCCTGAGAATGTACATGTACTCGCCTCTGAGTGTGGCAGTGCACCTTGAGAATGTACTTTAAAAAGGCTTAGGGGCTCACTGACTGAAAGGATAGAATCCTGGAGTCAAAAAATGAAGTTCTGCTAAACAGCTATAAAACACTGTACCAGCTGGAGGCTTGTGGCCAATCTTGAGTGCTTAGTGCCGATGGCACTAAGATAGGAGCTGCAATAAGTTGTGAAAGTTACCATAGGGTACAGGTAAAACCAATTTGTGGGCGACCCTGTGGCGGGTGCAGTTCAACTGCAGCAAGTGTGAATTCAGGTATTTTAGATTTAGCAGGCAACAACTGAAATGTTTTCCTAATGATGGGAAATTGGGAACTGTGGAGAAAGAAACGGGTTTGCGTGACAATGACCACAAAGGTTCAATTGTTACGTTTCATAAATTTGATGGCGTATACCCTTGAGTTTAGATAACTGACGGTTGTGGAAATTAGATATTTAAACGATAACATGGTTCTACGAATAGATACCGAGAAACCATTACTTCCGGTGTGAGGATCCAAAACAAGGGGCTCAATCTCCAATTGGAGAGGGGCTGTTCAGAAGTGAAATCAGGAAGCACCTTTCTACGCGAAGGGTAGAGTGAACATCAGGAAATCCCTGTTCCGAAATGCAGTTGTAATTTTTGAGACTGAAATCGACAGCTTCTCCTTGTGTAAACATATCAAGGGATATGGAGCAAAAAATAGGAAAATAGAATGGAGAATTAGCCATGAGCTGATGAAATGTTCAAGGAGCTGAAAGGAAGGGGATATACCTATGTTCCAGCAAATAGTAATAGCTGTAGAAGCAGCAGTAATAGTGGCATTCGCAGCAGCAATACGGAAGCTAATAGTTGTCGCATAATTAACTCCATTCACAGTTGTACTGTTAGTGACTTCAATGCAATCTTTGCAGCAGTAGTGTAATAGTAACACTAGCATTTTAGTTGTCGTAGCAACAATTGTGATTGTGCTAGTAATAGTAGTAATGGAAGTAGTGATATTCACGTTGGCAGGAGGAATATATAATTTGCAATGTAAATACGAAAATTGTGATGCTATTGGCACTTTCTAATATTATCAATGTTATTCTTATTGCTACTTAGATCACAAAGATCTCCGACTGGTATGCGGGGATAGCCGATGCTCCGGCCGGCTGGAGGTACAACAGGGAGCGTAGTGGCGGACGCTGTGTATATTTACTTTTGTACAGAAGACGTCGGCGTGGTCTGTGAGCACCTTCACTGTGGGGCAGTAACAGCAATGCCAGGAGGAGCTCACTTTGGAAAGGAAATCGGACCAGTGTGGAAAGAAAACTACAGATGTCAGGGAAACGAGTCCAGATTTTGGGGTTGCTCAGTTTCATCCTGGCAACAGATTACCTGTTCACATGAACATGACGCCAGCGTTATCTGCTCGGGTTAGTCCTCTACGTCTATTGACTTGACATACACCAGCGCTTAATGTTACCTCTGAAACGAACATAGACTAGGCTGTGTTTGTCAGTGCCTTTTATTAATAGCACAACAAAACATTTCAATCTTTTGCAAATGAGTATCTCACCTTATGTTGATTATCTCCATCTGACCGAACCCAGAGCATTATTCAGAATTCAGCACCAAGAGCTGTTGAGAGAAACGTTCAAGCTGCAAAACGGGGATCATGTTATTCAATAGAAATGAAACACTTGTATTTCGTGTTATTTCTTCAGTCACGGGACGTGGATGTCGCTGACAGGAACATCTTCGTTCCCCATCGTTAACCTGCCCTGAAAAGGGGATGGGCAGCGTCTCCTCGAGCGGCTGCAGCCCGTGTGCTGGTGATCCGTCCACAGTGCTGTTCGGAAGCTACTTCTTCTATTTTGCCCCATCGAGAATGAAAGAACAATGACAAATTTCCATGTCGGGATGATTTGAAATTTCTGGAAATTGACAGTGGTGATGGAGTTTGCATTCCCCTGCTGCCTTTGTCTTTCTATAAGTTGCTGCCGAAGTATTCTTAGCGAGGTGCTTCAGCACAACTTGTAGATTGCGTGCACTACAGCACTAGTGTGTCGGTGATAGAGAGAGTTTAAGCAGAGCATCCAATGGGCTGCTCGATCCTGAATGATATCGAATTTCTCGAGGGCTCTTGGAGCAGCATCCATTCAGACAAATGTTCGTCCATCGCACCTCTGACTTGTATCAGGAGGACAAATGTTTCAAATGGGTATGTCCAATTTAAGATGGAGTTGAGAAAGAATTTCTTCCCTCAAAGGGCCTTCAGCCTTTGAAGTCATCTTTCACTGAGAGCAGTGGAGATAGGATCATTCAATATTCAAAGCTGAATCAAACCGATTTTTGATCGACATGGGAGTCAATCGTTCTGGAGGGCGGCTGGGAGGAGAGTGGCGGAGAGTTCACATTCAGATCAGCCCTGATCATATTGAATGATAGAGTAGGTTTTTGGGCCGAATGGTCTTCTGCTGCTCTTAAATCTTCCGTTCTTTTGTTGTACCTTGTAGGTGGTGGAAAGGTTTTGAGGGATTAAGAGTTGAGTGATGCACTGCAGAATACCCAAATTGCGAATTGCTACTGTCGTCAGTTCTTTATGTATCTGCTCTAGTTAAGTTTCTGAACAGTGACATTGATGTACAGTGGCTGAGGTTAGATACCCTCTTCCTGATGATCGTCATTGCCTAGTGAGTGAGAAGAATGATACGTGCCACTCATCAGCCTAAGCCTGGATTTGATCCAAGTCTTGTTACGTGGAGGCACCGACTACTTCAATATCTGAAGACAAAGAATGGAACTGAAAACTGCAATTATCAACGAACATCCCCATCCCATAACGGAGAGTAGGCCACTGATGAAACAGCTGAAGATGGTTGGGATGAGGACAATACCCTGAGGAATTGCTGGAGCGATATACTTGAACTGAGGTGATTGGCCTGCAATAATCGCAACCATCTCCCTTGATGCTCGGCATGACTCCAGTTACTTTTATTAGGCTGTTTGACGCCGCATTCTGTAAAATGCTGTTTGATGTCAAGGACAGTCACTCACACCTCACACTTCGAATTCAGCTGATTTGCTCATGTTTGGACCAACGTTGTGGTGCGGTCCGAAGTGGAGTCTCCCTGGCAGAAACTAAACTAAACATCAGTGAGTAAATTATTGGTGAGTAAGTATCACTTAACAACACTATCGAGCTCACCCTCCCTTACTTAGCTGATGACTATCTGTAGCTGATGGGACAATATAGAGACTGCGCCTGTGCATGACAATGGCTGGCTACCCTCTTCCCAGAGGTCATTCAGGATGGGCAATAAATGCTGAGCTTGGCAGCGATGATTTTATCCAATGAATGAATGACAAAGAAACAGCTGATCCCTTAGCTTCGTACTATTTTTAGCACACATTGGTTCCCCGATTTCACAGAATGATCAATGGGAGTATTGGGGACAGGTATACACCGATCATTCTCTCAGTTTTGAGCGTCGTGAAAGCAGTGAGTCCATATCAAAATCACTTCATTGGCTCTAAGGTGTGAGGGGACGTGAGGAACGCTCAATCAATTAAACTTTGACTGTTTCTCTCCATGTTAGATAAATTGTGAACAGTCAGAAGCCACGACAAACCATCTACTCTAGCCGTCTATCAGGGCACATGAACAGCCGGCCTTGGCCCTCCGCGCCCAGATTATTCTATGTTGTTTCCCCAGATTAGACAGCGGAAACCCGTCGGAATCTCTGTAAATTCTGTTCACGGAGGAAAGGTGACGGTGGAAAGAATCTGCCAACATAAGGCGTGCGCAATTTTCCCAGAAATTTAAATCCTTAATAATAAATGAGCGAGGGAAAGTCAGCAAAAGGGATATTGTGGGTACAGTTTAACCAGTCTTTCCCATGTGCTTCCTTTTGTAGATGAAAACTGGTCTCTAAGACTGATTAACGGCGGAAGCCGGTATCACACCCATCACGGGCGAGTGGAAATTTATTACAATGGCAGTTAGGGCAGAATGCAGGACAACCTCTGGGATCGGAATGATGCTAACGTGGTCTGTAGACAGCTGGGCTGCGGCGGCAGGCTAGCCGCTTCAAACTCTTCAAAGTTCGGAGACAGTGCAAGATCTGTGTGGCTAACTGATATCCAGTATAATGGAAACGAGTGGCATCTCCGCAACTGCAGTTCTTTCCTATTGAATTCGTCTTTCACTGACAGTAGCGGCGTAGGGGTTCTGTGTTCAGGTAAATAACTTTATTTATTCTATCACTGGACAAGCGTGTTACTCGCTCGGCCAGAATTTTCATTGCCCATACCCAATTGCCCTTGAGAAGGTGAGCGTGAGCTGTCTTCTTTAAGCGCCGCAGCCCATATGTTGTAGGTGCAGACACTGTGGTATTAGGGACATTGTTCCAGGATTTTGACCGATAGTGAGGTAGCGGCGATATATTTCCAAGTCGGGATGGTGAGTGGCTTGGAGAGGAACAGTAATGTTCCCGTTTATCTTCTGCCCTTGGCTTTCTAGGTAGTAGAGATCGTGGATTTGGAAATTGTTGTCTCAGAAAACTTGGTGAGTTGCTGCAGTGCATCTTGTAGATGGTACACACGCTGCCAATGTGCATCGGTGGTGGAGGGAGTGAATGTTGATGGTGGTCGATAGCGCAGCAATCAAGCGGACTGCTTTGTCCTGAGTGGTATCCAGCTTCATGTACATTCCATCGCACTTCCGACGTGTGCCTTGTAGACGATGGGCAAGATTTGGGACTCGGGAGGTGCGTCACTCGCCGCAGGATTCGTAGCCTCTGAACTGCTCTTGTATCAATAGTATTTCTGATCAATGGTAACGTTCAAGATGTTGATAGTGGGCGATTGAGCGATGGTAGTGCCATTGAATGTGACACGGAGATGATTGGATTATCTTTGTTGGAAATGTTCATTGCCTGGCACTTGTGTGGCGTGAATTTTATTTGGCAAAAAAGTGAAATAGCAGTTTAATTTTACAGAGCCAATGAAGCGAATTTCTAATCTATTGATTAGAAGTGCTAATTTAGGTTAATTGGCCTGCAGTATTTCCGAATAGTCAGGGGTGTGAGAGGTCTCCCCTTTAAGAAGATGATGAGGAGATTTCTTTTCCCTCTGAGGCTTGTTAATATTTGGAATTCGGTTCCATGCAAAGCAGTGAAGACTTGGGCACTGACTTTGTTTAATAGAGTTGGAATATTTATTAGCAAGAGCGTCAAGTGTTATGGCGGGGTGGAGTGGGTGGGCTAAGGTAGGGTGGGGTGGGCTGGTGTGGATGGGGTAAGGTGGGGAGGGTGGGGAGGGGATAGGGGTGGGGTGGAGGGGTGCGGTGGCCGGACAAGGAAAGTGAAGTTGAGACAAGAGCCAGATCAGCCATGATCTTGTTGATATTCAGAGCAAGTTCGACGGGCCGAATGGCCTGTACCCGTTCCCAAGTTCCTATGACAGCTGTTATTTAACCCAGGGAGGCGAATGCAGAGTGAAATGATGTAGGCAGACATGAATAAGAATTACGTTTTGAATTTTTGTAGCGCTTTTGACAATGACAATGTCGCAAGGAACTTCGCAGGAGCGCAATCAGAGTGAAAACTTGGACAAAGAGACAGGAAACCTGTCACCAAAGTGTGATCAGAGGCGCAGATTTCAATAGAAATTTCCATTTTTCGTCCAAGACATCAAAAGGCACGACGTGGGTGATGCCCGCGAGTTCGGAAATGGAGAAAAGCAGAGGTCTCCGAATGATTAGGGCTGCTGCTGGTTCTGGTGATAGGATGGCGGTGCGGGGGTGGGCGGTGGAGAATGAATGTATTTGAGCAAGAAGATATTTTAAAACAGGAGGCGTTGCGGATGGGGTAACAATGTAACTCTTTCGAGTACAAACACGTTTCCATCTGTTCCTAATCAGATGAAGTTAAATTGTTTCATAGTTTGCCATTGTGAGATTTGAACTCTTGATCTTGGAGGTTACAAGCCCAGTACCATAACCACTTGGCTATTTAGGCCAAGCATGAGGCAATGTAGATCAGCTCGCACAGAGCTGTTGCTGATTGGGACTTGTTGCGCTTTAGGCAATGGGGTTTTTGGGGTATCTGAATCTCATGGAGGGTGCAGGGTGGCAGGCCAGCCAGGCCGGTATTGAAATCTCCCATTCTGGGAGTAATGAAGGCACGCGTGAGCCTTTTATCAGCAAATGGCCGGAAATACTGGTGAAGGTGAACAATGATACATAGCTAGATGAAAGCAGTTACACTGTCAAATACCTTTTGGGATTGGAGGCTCAGCGTGAGAGTTAAATCTCACAGTGACTCCCAAATCAGTTCCATTGTGCAGTACATTGGTGTAAACAGGTGTGCTGGAATCCTATTGGTGTAAATTTCATTATGATATGTGTAAATCTCCACATAAATTTTGACCTGAACTGTTGCAAGTGTCATTGTGCAGCAGGTAAATTTAAACAGACTTTCCGAAAATGCGCCGGACGTAACTACTCGCAGTTGTACTGGTGCAAGATACAAAGCTGAACGATGTTTGTGCGGACAGGTGTTCTATAGTGTTACCGATGTTGAAGCAGACGCACACAGACATACATTGGAAATTACATCAGTACAGTCGTAGGACATCTCTCTTCACATGCGTACTCCATATTGGAAGGAAGATATTCTGGGGCTGTGTGCGTGTACGTTGCATTCTGCAGTATGCAGAGAAAGTTATCTGTAGGCCTCTACATAGGAGTGTAAGTTAGTAAGACTTGGGAGGGATCTGATGATAATAACGTAACCCTGAAAATAAAGGCAATGGGAGGTGAGACTACATGTCAAAAAAGTTGCGAATCTGGTTAATACAAACCGGCAATGAACAGATACAGATATGAAACATGAGTTTTAAAAAACTGTCTAAAATAGCATGAATGGAAGACTTAATAAGCAAAAATTCAAATGCGGGCATGGCATTCAGCACAAAAATAGGGGAACTGGAAGCCATACGCCTTGCTGTCAGATTCAGGAATATGTGAAGCATTTATGCGCTCTACATGCTTTGTAATAGTTAGTTGTAAAGAGATGTTCTGCAGCACAGACTCATTTCCCTGTCCCAGACATGTTAAAAAGGCAGAGTTTCGTTTCCCTGGTGAATACACAATGGGAAGGATTCAGTGCTGAGCTGAATGTGTATTAGAAGTATAATCTCCTGTATTATTGTCCGACAGAACACATGCAGATCAGACTGTCGGACGGTGAAAGCCGATGTGCTGGCAGAGTGGCGATTTATTACAATGGGACTTGGGGCTCCGTTTGTGATGATTCCTGGGATCTGACAGCGCTAACGTGGTTTGCAAACAGCTGGGTTGTGGAAATGCATTGGACGTGCCAGTTGCTGCTTCTTGTGAACCAGGCTCAGGTCCAATGTGGTTGGATGAGCTAAAGTGCTCCTGTAACGAATCACTTCTCTGGAAATGTGAGGAATATGTGTTCAGGTAGGGTTGCTCTCAATGCGTTCATTGTAAAAGGCTTCACACGGAAGATATCACAATGAATTATACAGAAACGACAGCACAGAATCAGGACTTTCAGCTCAACTGGCCTGTGTGGTATTGATGCCGTACTCCAGAATCACCCTCTAATACTCCATCTAATTCAACCTGTATATCTTTCTATTTCATTGCCCTCGTCTACTTATCCAGTTTCACTTTGAAGGTAGCGGTGCTACTCACTTCAACTGTTGTAGCTGGTCTAATTTCCAGGTGAGACCAGTCTCTGGGTTAAAAGAAAACAGATTCTACTCAATTTCCTGTCGGATTTATTCGTTGCATATTTCTGATCTCAGTTTTGGACTCCGCCACTTTATCAATGATTCGAACTTCTGTATCAAGAAATCTGGCTGTTGATTACATCACTAAAGCTCATATTATCCCAGCATTTTGTAACCTCTTTTTTCTATTACCAAAATTCACCACCTGAGTTTTAGCTATGTGAAAATTAATTTCCCAATTGCAAGCCAGTTTATCAATATTTTCTTGCACATTTTAGCAGTCTTGCTCAGTATTAAAAATAGCCAACAATATTCTGTCACTAATAAATGTTAAGATTTCGCTTCCCAGCCCCTAGTCCAAACGGTTAGTGTAAACGATAAGCAGTAGTGGCCTGTGTGGCGTATGGAACTCGTTCCGCCGTTCTGAACTTTTGCAGTCAGTTTTCTCTCCATTCTTCCCTCAGTCTACATACTCTGAGCTCAGTCACTGTTCCATTATGTGTTACCTTTTCGAAGTCCTTTCGAAAATTCATGCATATTCCATACACAGCCTTACCCCTTGTCTATCTATCTTTCTGTAACTCCTTCAAAGATTTCAATAAGGTTTCATATGTATGATCTTCCCTTTAGAAATCACTATCAATTACTCCTTATGAAATATTTGGATTTTAGCCGTATTCATTTACATTCCGAAATAATTATCAACAATGAACACCATGTGCTGAGCTGTGCTAGATGAACACACAGGTTCTCAATATAAACGCAAAATACTGCGGATGCTTCTCAATGTTGGTATTTCCTGTTTCATTGACAGAGCACAAGGAACTGAGGATGGCGAATGGAAAACATCGCTGCTCCGGGAGAGTGGAGATATTGTACAATAATACCTGGGGCACGGTGTGTGATGATTCCTGGGATATGGTCGATTCCAATGTTGTCTGCAGACAGCTGGCTTGTGGCTCTGCTCCGTTGGCTCAAGGAGGAGCCTCTTTATCCCAGGGTAACGGCGTTATCTGGCTGGATGAGGTGAATGCACCTAAAGCGAATCCTTTCCGTCCGACCGTCCTTCCTCATCGCCAGGTCAATCTGACTGTGATCACAAGGAAGATGTCAGTGTGATTTCTTCTGGTAAGGGTGCACTGATTGCTGGGGTTGGTACTTGTTCTGTGAACGTGACTCATTAATTTCGTCAGTTAGGACCAGCAGTTGTTTGTCTACAGTAACATGCCTGTTTATACAATATATTCCACAGGCCTCGTTTTTGTCACCGAATTCTTCTCTTTACACACCTACAGATACTTATTATGAATACCTTCATGAGAATTCATGTCACCGTTAGCGTTCTTATTAATAATACTGGGATTTTTTACATTTTCTTCCCTTCGTAAATTTCTGAATAATGACTGGTTTCAGATTGATGGAATCACTTAAAAATACAATGTGGACTGTGTCTATGTTAAATATTTCTGTAATCCTATTCTTAAAGGCAGGAAAGTCAAAACGCTTCCATACCTGTTGCCGTTTGCATAACTCTCGGAGTCCTGTTAATCTGATCGCACTCATGCCGGTAAAACAGGGAAAGTTAAAAAGGGAAGGTGAGTAAGCAGTTTTCCCGCTGAACTAATACCGGATTTCGGATAGTGTTTCATATGTAGGCAAAGCTGCAGTTTGCTGCACTTTTCCAGAGAATATCACTTGGCCTTGTTAGGAAAAGCAGTCAGAACCCGTTTTCTTCATTTGCTCCTTTCAAGACTGAACTAATGAAATGTAGCAGTAAAAGTATTGAAAGAGTCTACAAGCCCGAGTCAGTTCATCCGCCGGTATATGAGATTCCAGAAGACTTCACTAGATGTAATAATGCAACAGAAACTTGAACTGAATTCTTTGCTAATTATTTGTCTGTTAATCTTCATTTATCTACTGGCTTATCCGTTTCAATGTTTCATTACTTCGTTCCGCTTGCCCAAACTGGAAACTTTTGAGCAGGTTCTGTACAATATTTTCAGAGGTGAAGTAATGCATTCTCCGGTAATTCCACATACCAATACAACTGTTTCACTTGTAGTCCAACAACCTCCACACCTCGGATCTGTGCACCAAGTAAGTCACTTCTCACACTGTTGGAACATGGCAAAAAACCATGACCTACTCTGTCGCGACACCAAATTGATGTGTCCGCAGAGGCCAGTCAACTTTTCACCCAGATTCAACTCATCTGATTCCCTATGTGGGCCGTAACCCATGATCAGCTGGAATTCATTTCCCGTGACATATTGCACCACCCTAGCCGCACTCATCCACTGCACCTAAACACCACCCGCCTCCCATCCTTATTCCCGTCTTCTTCGACCTCTCTGCAAATGGGTCCAGTTCTATTGAACGTGAATAAGTGTTTTTGTACATACACACACACGCATACAGACACACATGCGATTCAGATGCCTACAGACAACAAAGCTTCTCGGTATTCAAGTTAACTGTCTTTATATTGACTCTCAGCAGACATGTGCCTTGCTCCTGGTCGCAGACATTAACTGCTAACAGTCCGCGGAATGCAGCAGCATGTTAATCGCCTCGTCCTCCCTCCGATAGGTGCTGTCACTTGCCACTAGGGTTCACCTGCTGGTTTGTACCGAGGAATTTATGAAGAAATTGACAATATTCCATTTGGCATGAATTTCACTTATACAGGTGGCTCAGGTGTGTATTTACTATCTTTGTGAACGATTCGTCACTGAACAAGTGTGGCTTCACCTTGAAGAGCCATTTCTAATGGTAAATATACTGAATGGACACGGTGGGCAGTCTGCTCACTGTCCAATGTGAAAAAGCCTTGTCACCATGAGAATTCCTCTGACGTGAGATGATCTGTTGGCCTGGGAAGACTCCCAGAGCTCTTTACTGCTCACACTATTGGTTTGTTATTTAGTTGTAAATAACGAGCAGAATCACTTGTTTCTATTTCCCACCATTCTAATATCTGAGCGAATGAATGATAAACACATCAGCAGATAGCTACCATGTGTACAGCACCCCTTCCTAACACAGTATGCAAGTAGCGCAAAAGGCGAGGATTCGCTACTGGGTCTATTTATGGAGAATGAGCCAGAGGAAATGGAGAGAAAACGCGGTGGGTGGGCTTGGGGGTGGAAGGGGGTTGGGGGGAGGGGGTGGTTGGTGGAAGGGTGTGGGGTGTGCTGGGTGTGCGGAATGCATAGGCAATCCTAATTCGAATACACTTAAGGATAAGAACTGAGAAGTAGAAAGACTACAACAACAGGTTGGAGAAGAGCTGAAGTTGAGGAACTGAGAGTCAAACTTGGGAAAATGTACTAGACCACAACGCTGGCAAACAATGATGTTTATCAACAATGGAAAATTTTTCAGATGATATTCGATAGAATCCAGGAAAAATATATTCCACATAATAAGCAAGAACAAGTTGAACACGAATACAAATAAAGACAAAAGGGAGGAATAAATGTAAGAAATGCAGCATGACTCAAATATATGGAAGTACAGAGGTGGGGGACCGTGCAGAACCAGGAAGAATGTGGGAAAATTAGGAGAAATGTCAAAACAATTAATAAATCAATGAGTTTGAATTTTCAAGGAGCTAACACAAAGTAGTTTAATCTTCTTTAGAAACATGCATAAAAATCAAAAACAGAATAGAGCCAATTATTGAAGAAGACGTTAAAATCATAAGATCAGAGGAAATTGGAGCAGGAGGTAGCCATTTGAACCATATTCCTTACGATAATGCTTGATCTGATAGCGGTTTTAACTCCACTTTCCTGCCTGCCACATAATATTTTAATTCCTTCCAGATCAAAACCCTGTCTCAAACATGCTTGAAAATATTCAATGATGCAACCTCACCTACTCTGTGTGGAAGAGAATTCCAAAGACCAGCGATCTTTTCAGAGAAGAAACTCCTGCTCATCTCCGTCTTAAACGGGAAAGCCGTTATTTTTAAACTGCGCTCCCGAATAAATAACAAGCAACAAGCGAGGTTCTTGAGCAAATTGATATAGGGAGTGACAATGTATTGGAGGTGTTGGCAGGCTTAAAGGTGGACAAATCTCCAGGTCCAGATGATTTGTGCCCCAGACTGCTGAGGGAGGCAAGGGAGGAGATCGCAGGGGCCCTGACCCAAATTTTTAATTCCTCTCTGGCCACGGGGGAGGTGCCAGAGGATTGCAGAACAGCTAATGTGGTTCCGCTATTTAAGAAGTGTTGTAGAGATAAGCAAGGGAACTACAGGCCAGTGAGTCTCACGTCAATGATAGGGAAACTATTGGAGAAAATTCTGAAGGAGAGAATCTATCTTCACTTGGAGAGGCAAGGTTTAATCAGGAATAGTCAGCATGGCTTTGTCAAAGTGAGGTCATGCCTAACAAATTTGATTTAATTTTTTGAGGAAGTGACCAGGTGTGTAGATGAGGATAATGCAGTTGATGTCATTTATATGGATTTCAACAAAGCCTTTGACAAGGTCCCACATAGGAAACTGTTAAAGAAGGCAAATGCACATGGGATACAGGGTAATTTGATAAAGTGGATTCAAAATTAGCTTAGTTGTAGGAGGCAGAGGGTGATGACAGAAGGGTGCTTTAGTGACTGGAAGCCAGTGTCCAGTGGCGTACCAGAGATCTGTGCTGGGTCCCCTATTATTCGTCATTTATGTTAATGACATAGATGTCTATATGGGGGGTAGGATTAGTAAATTTGCAAATGGCACAAAGATTGGCCGGGTGGTTAACAGTGAGGTTGAATGTCTTGGGCTACAGGAAGATAGAGACGGGATGGTCTAATGCGCAGATAAGTGACAGATGGAATATAACCGTGAGAAGTGTGAGGTGATACACTTTGGAAGGATTAATTTGACAAGGAAGTATTCAATGAACGGCATGACACTACAAAGTTCTGAGGAACAAATGGACCTTGGTGTGTGTGTCCATAGATCTCTGAAGCCAGAAGGGCATGTTAGTGAGGTGGTGAAAAAGGCAAAACAAAAACAAAAACAGAATTACCTGGAAAAACTCAGCAGGTCTGGCAGCATCGGCGGAGAAGAAAAGAGTTGACGTTTCGAGTCCTCATGACCCTTTGACAGAACTTGAGTTCGAGTCCAAGAAAGAGTTGAAATATACGCTGGTTTAAGGTGTGTGTGTGGGGGGCGGAGAGAGAGAGAGAGAGAGAGAGGTGGAGTGAGAGTGTGGTTGTAGGGACAAACAAGCAGTGATAGAAGCAGATCATCAAAAGATGTCAAGAACAATAAAACAAAAGAACACGTAGGTGTTAAAGTTAAAGTTGGTGATATTATCTAAACGAATGTGCTAATTAAGAATGGATGGTAGGGCACTCAAGGTATAGCTCTAGTGGGGGTGGGGAGAGCATAAAAGATGTTAAAAATAAATAAATATTTTTTTTTTCTTTTTCTCTTTTTATAATGGAAATAGGTGGGAAAAGGAAAATCTATATAATTTATTGGAAAAAAAAGAAAAGGAAGGGGGAAACAGAAAGGGGGTGCGGTGGGGGAGGGAGCTCACGACCTAAAGTTGTTGAATTCAATATTCAGTCCGGATGGCTGTAAAGTGCCTAGTCGGAAGATGAGGTGTTGTTCCTCCAGTTAGCATTGGGCTTCACTGGAACAATGCAGCAAGCCAAGGACAGACATGTGGGCAAGAGAGCAGGGTGGAGTGTTAAAATGGCAAGCGACAGGGAGGTTTGGGTCATTCTTGCGGACAGACCACAGGTGTTCTGCAAAGCGGTCACCCAGTTTACGTTTGGTCTCTCCAATGTAGAGGAGACCACATTGGGAGCAACGAATGCAGTAGACTAAGTTGGGGGAAATGCAAGTGAAATGCTGCTTCACTTGAAAGGAATGTTTGGGTCCTTGGACAGTGAGGAGAGAGGAAGTGAAGGGGCAGGTATTGCATCTTTTGCGTGGGCATGGGGTGGTGCCATAGGAGGGGGTTGAGGAGTAGGGGGTGATGGAGGAGTGGACCAGGGTGTCCCAGAGGGAGCAATCCCTATGGAATGCCGATAGGGGGGGTGAAGGGAAGATGTGTTTGGTGGTGGCATCATGCTGGAGTTGGCGGAAATGGCGGAGGATGATCCTTTGAATGCGGAGGCTGGTGGGGTGATAAGTGAGGACAAGTGGGACCCTATCATGTTTCTGGGAGGGAGGAGAAGGCGTGAGGGTGGATGCGCGGGAGCTGGGCTGGACACAGTTGAGGGCCCTGTCAACTACCGTGGGTGGAAAACCTCGGTTAAGGAAGAAGGAGGACATGTCAGAGGAACTGTTTTTGAAGGTAGCATCATCGGAACAGATGCGACGGAGGCGAAGGAACTGAAAGAATGGGATGGAGTCCTTACAGGAAGCGGGGTGTGAGGAGCTGTAGTTGAGATAGCTGTGGGAGTCGGTGGGTTTGTAATGGATATTGGTGGACAGTCTATCATCAGAGATTGAGACAGAGAGGTCAAGGAAGGGAAGGGAAGTGTCAGAGAAGCACCACGTGAAAATGATGGAGGGATGGAGATTGGAAGCAAAATTAATAAATTTTTCCAAGTCCCGATGAGAGCATGAAGCGGCACCGAAGTAATCATCGATGTACCGGAGAAAGAGTTGTGGAAGGGGGCCGGAGTAGGACTGGAACAAGGAATGTTCCACATACCCCATAGAGAGACAGGCATAGCTGGGGCCCATGCAGGTACCCATAGCCACACCTTTTATTTGGAGGAAGTGAGAGGAGTTGAAGGAGAAATTGTTCAGTGTGAGAACAAGTTCAGCCAGACGGAGGAGAGAAGTGGTGGATGGGGATTGTTCGGGCCTCTGTTCGAGGAAGATGTTAAGGGCCCTCAGACCATCCTGGTGGGGGATGGAGGTGTAGAGGGATTGGACGTCCATGGTGAAGAGGAAGTGGTTGGGGCCAGGGAACTGGAAATTGTTGATGTGACGTAAGGTGTCAGAGGAATCACGGATGTAGGTGGGAAGGGACTGGACAAGGGGAGAGAGAAGGGAGTCAAGATAACGAGAAATGAGTTCTGTGGGGCAGGAGCAAGCTGAGATGATCGGTCTACCGGGGCAGTTCTGTTTGTGGATTTTGGGTAGGAGATAGAAGCGGGCGGTCCGTGGTTGGGCGACTATCAGGTTGGAAGCTGTGGGAGGGAGATCCCCAGAGGAGATGAGGTCAGTGACAGTCCTGGAAACAATGGCTTGATGTTCAGTCGTGGGGTCATGGTCCAGGGAGAGGTAGGAGGAAGTGTCTGCGAGTTGACGCTCAGCCTCCGCGAGGTAGAGGTCAGTGCGCCAGACAACAACAGCACCACCCTTGTCAGCGGGTTTGATGACAATGTCAGGGTTGGACCTGAGAGAATGGAGTGCAGTAAGTTCAGAGAGAGACAGGTTAGAATAGGTGAGAGGAGCAGAGAAATTGAGACGACTAATGTCGCGCCGACAGTTCTCAATGAAAAGATCACGAGAAGGTAAGAATCCAGAGGGAGGGGTCCAGGTGGAGGGAGAATATTGGAGATGGGTAAAAGGATCCGTTGAACTGGGAGAGGACTCCTGCCCAAAGACGTGAGCCCGGAGATGAAGACGGTGGAAGAAGAGTTCAGCATCATGCCGAGCCCGAAATTCATTGAGGTGAGGGCGTAAGGGTATGAAACTAAGTCCTTTGCTGAGCACTGAATGTTCAGCATCGGAGAGGGGAAGGTCGGGGGTATAGTGAATACATGACTGAGGTTGGGATTGGAAGATGGGGTGGGGACGGAGGGACAGGCCGGGGTGGAGGGTCCTAGATGGGTGTTGGTGTCAATGAGTTGTTGGAGCTTGCGTTCCTTAGCACTTGAGAGAAAGAGAAAAAGTTTCTTGTTGAGGCGTCGGATGAGCCGAAGGATAAAATGAAACTGGGGACACGCGCAGCTTTGAAAAAGGGTACTGTGGTGCTGCTGGAGGGAGAGGTCGAGTGTGTTCATATGACGGCGCATGGCACTGAGTGTGTATTTCAGAATGTGACTGGAACAGCAGTCTGAGAAACGTTTTATGTCCCGGAGATACCTGTAATCCTGGGTGGGTTTGAAACATGAGGGGTGGAATTTCAGTTGAAATCCACGTGGGGTAAGTCGGAGATGGAGACAGTCACTGAGAAAGGAGATGTGGCTGTGAAAGCGGGTTTTAGTAAACACCTTGTCAAACACCAGGAGGGAAATGGAAAGCAAGGAAGGTGAGCAGGGCAAAAGAGAGATATGGAAATCTTGTTGCAGAGAGGAACTGAATTTCTTCAAGGAGGTAGGCATTTCTTGAAGAGCAGTGGCAGTCAATTAAACACAGAGATAAAGGCATACAGGACACTTGCCTTTATCAATCGAGGCATAGATTACAAAAGTAGGGAGGTCAGGTTGGAGTTGTTCAGAACCTTGGTGAGGCCAGAGCTAGAGTACTGTGTGCAGTTCTGATCGCCACATTATAGGAAGGAAATTATTGCACTGGAGGTGGTGCAGAGGAGATTCACCAGGATGTTGCCTGGGATGAAACATTTAAGTTATGAAGAGAAGTTGGATAGACTTGGATTGTTTTCATTGGAGCAGAGAAGACTGAGGGGCAACCTGATCGAGGTGTACAAGGTTATGAGGGGCATGGACAGGGTGAACAGGGAGCAACTGTTCCTCTGAGTTGAAGGGTCAGTCACAAGAGGACATAAGTTCAAGGTGAGGGCCAGGAGGATTGGGGGGGGGGAATGTGAGGAAGGTGGTGACGGTCTGGAATGCGCTGCCTGGGAGGGTGGTGGAGGCAGGTTGCCTCACATCCTTTAAAAAGTACCTGGATGAGCATTTGGCATGTCATAACCTTCAAGGCTATGGGCCAAATGCTGGTAAATGAGATTAGGTAGACAGGTCAGGTGTCTCTCGCGTGTCGGTGCAGACTCGATGGGCCGAAGGGCCTCTTCTGCACTGTGTGATTCTGTGAAGAGTGAAATGGCAGAAATATTAAATAATTACTTTGCTTCAGTTTTTAGTCTAGAGAACAATTAGCTGCATATGACAATGGAAGTTTAGATGAGAAATGATATCATCCCTTAAGTATGAAAAAGAACAGAAATAATAAACTAATCAAACTGGGGGGATAAAATGTCTCACCTTAAGTATCTCATTCATGCATTTTGAAAGGATCCAAAGAGATAACAGGAGGAGTTGAGGCCTGGGACAGATCAGCCATGATCTTATTGAATGGCGCGGCAGGCTTGAGGGGCCGAATGGCCTACATGTGCTCTATTTTTTGTGTTCCTATGTTCAGAGGCTCCATAACAGATATTTAATAATTCATTAGGAAAGGATAGTGTCAGAATCCTGACAGATATCTCATATTAAAGCTACATGTAAAAAGGAATGAAGAGCATCCAGCTTAATATTTATTGGAGGGAAATGAATGGTATTCTTGCTCAAGGAGAAAAATAGATGAACATGCAGAAACCAAAAATATAAAAATGAATAGTTAGCGTGCACTTCAAAATGGAATGGCTCGCTTAATGAACCTCATAAAAATATCGTTGTAGAGCTAACAGTGTAGGTAAGGGTATAGGTGAAGATTAAATTGATCAAAATTTGCACAATGTCCTTGAGTTAGATTTGGTTTTTGAAACAGATTTCTAAATGTGTCAAAGGCACATCACCTACGAGAGACGGAATTGTGAAGCGGGGTGTGGCTGGGATGGGGGAGTGGTTTCAGTCAATTCTGAGGGGGCCTGAAACAAATGACAAGAAAACATGAATAAACTCGCAGACTGAGTTATGTATTTCAGCATAAACAGCTGTGAAGTTACATTTTGTAAGGAATAATGAGGATGTCATACATCAAAGGGAATAGGAAACTAAATGGGATCATTGAGTATGTGGACGTGAGAATATTAATACACAATCCATTCAAAGAAATTGATGCCAGTTAATAAAGTCATCAAAAAACTCAGAGAACACAAGGGCTTATTTCTATAAGGATCTCATTAAATGGTAAAGAATTTAGCATAAGCATCAATGGCTCTAATATGTGAGACATTACCAATAGAAATGAGCTATCCTGTGGATGATTGTGTCCGTCAAGGGCAGGACCAACATTTATTGCTCACCCCTATTTGCCTTGATAAGGTGGAACTGACTCTTCTTGAACCGCTGCAGTCCGTGCAGTGAATATTCTCCCACAATAATGGCAGGAACAAATTCCAGGACATGGAATTATATGTGACGGTGACAAAGAAAAACTATCCTTCCTCACCCTTATTGACTTGTGTCTCAGGCATTCCCCAAAGTGGCCCACGAACAATGTATTTGTATGAGTGTGCATTTTTTAACCATTGAATTAAGTGATTCCCATTTAAAATAACTCAACAAGAAAGCCTTTCTACTTACAAAGGAAAAAGGTTAGTTTATTTCACACTATTACTCTGGGCGTTACTTGAAAGATAAAGTTACTAACATGTACATGAACAAAGATTAGTTACTGACCAAGATAAAATGATAAGTATATACGTGAATCAAATTCATTCTGTGTTCTTCGGTGCAGCCCATGTAGCTTTCGAAATTGAAATGTTGCATTGTATGAAGTTAAGGTTTTAAGGATGCAGGATTGTCTCTGCAACTGTGATGGCTTCCCCTGTCGGACTGTCAGCAGTTGCTCTAACAGAGGAGCTTAGTAGCTCGAATCAGTGTTCACAGGCAGGAGAGAAAGTTCAGCTGGTGTGGCACTTTATGCTTCTCAGTTGCTTTACCGCACACCAGTACCTTTGTCTCTCCCTGGGTAGGAGATTCTTCAAGTTGGTTCCAGATGGATCCCCAAGATGGCAGCTTCCTCTGCCTTGACTATACTTTCAGCAGGCAAGCCAAGATGACCACTGCATTAAAATGCCAAATCAGATTCTAATAAGATATCATTAGGCAAACTGTTTCACCCAAACTTGGGCTTAACCAGTTGCAGTGTTAAATTTGGAATATCCCAGCCATTAACTCGAATGGCTCAATTCTTCCACATTTGATGTTTGGAAGTGACTGTTCACAACTTCAGCTAAAACCATTGTTTGTTTGAGCATTCATGTTATTTCAAAAGTATTTTCATATCTCTCTATGCCTGCTTGTAGTCACTGCAATAGTGAAGTGAGGTGACTCTTGGCAGTCAGTTTAGGGACCACAGTTTTCATTTTCAAAGCGAGTCCGGTTACTTTACAGAATCTGTAACATCATAACTAAACATCATGACACCAGTCTACAGCCTTAAACACATCTCCTCCTCGGTCTGCACTATTGTGTAGCTTCATGGGTGGCTCTCCTCCGATTTTTCATCTACATGCTGTCCCTCAAGGGCATCAACCAAAATACACAATGGCAGTTTTTACATGTCAACACGAAGATTGATCTCACCATTACCTCTCCCGACCCCTTCACTGTCATAAAATTATCAGACACCTTGTTCCACAGCCAGTACTGGATGAGCAGAAATCTCCCCCAATTCAATATTGTGAAGACTGAAGATGTCTCCAGTTCACAACACAATCTTTATTGTCTAGCTACTGACTCCATCCCTCTCCCTGGCAATTTTGTGAGGCTGAGACTTCTGATCACAACAGTTGCTCTAACATTTGATTCAGAGATCAGCTTCTGACCACACTGCATCATCATCATCATCATCATCGTCATCATTTTCAAGACCAGCTATTACCTCCCTTGTAACATTGCCCGGCTCCACCTTTACCTCAGATCATTTGATATTGAAACTTTCATACCTGCCTCTGAATCCTGTACAGTTGATTATTCCCAAGCACCCCTGACTGGCCACCTTGTACCCTCTGTAAACCTGAGGTCAGCAGAGCTCTTCTGCCAATATTCTTACTCTCACCGACTCCGAGTAACTCATCATTCCTGTTTTCTGACATATGTTGGATTCCAGTTAAGCACTGGCCAGGTTTCAAAATCCTCATATATAAAAACAAAAAACTACGGATGATGGAAATGCAAACCAAAAACAAAATTACCTGGAAAAACTCAGCAGGTCTGGCAGCATCGGCGGAGAAGAAAAGAGTTGACGTTTCGAGTCTTCTGTGGAAGGGTCATGAGGACTCGAAACGTCAACTCTTTTCTTCTCCGCCAATGCTGCCAGACCTGCTGAGTTTTTCCAGGTGATTCTGTTTTTGTTTCAAAATCCTTATGTTTGTTTACAAATCCGTCCATCAGCTTGCACCACTCTCTGTGATCTTCTCCAGCTCTGCAGTGTTCCACTAATTCTGGCCGATTGAACATGACCCATTGGAATCGCTGCATTAATGGCGGCTGTGAATTCAGTTGCCAAACCCCAACTCTGGAATCACTTCACTGAACATCTCTGTCTCACTCCCACTCTTCTCAACTTTTAGACACGGTTTCAAACTTACCTCTTTGACCAAGCATTTGATTATCTGCCCTGATACCACCATATTTGGCTCCGTGTCAAATTTGGCTTCAAACTGATCCAGTGAAAGCTTGGAACATTTTCATACGTTAAAGGTTACATTGAAATATAAGTTGTTGTTATTGTTTCATTCCCATCATTAATCCATAATCTGTTTCTCCCCACAGAATACAGCTCTCAGACCCGCACTGACCCCGGTTTCCCATTACCTTCCATGCCTGGAAGCCATGAGCATGTTAAACCTGATACTTCCGCAGCCTCTGAGTTTCTGCTGCCAATGGACAGTGACCGTGTGTCTCAGAATGTTACAACAGCTACATCAAACCAGTAACAGCAGTGTTTCATTCGCTATGCCAATGTTTGTGATGAAGTGGTGAGAGTGTGAAGTCTGGGTGGTTTCTGCAGTTTCTTCAGTATATTGAAACTTCAATTATACTGAAAAATATCAGAGAAAACATGCTATTTATTGCCTGCTGAAATAAACGAGGTAGGAACATTCTGAGTAATGAAAATAGACTCCATTTGATGTGTATGTGTGGCGTTTGGACTTGCTTTAATAGAAAGGAAAGAAAGCTGTGCCTTTATATAGCGTTTTACTCGACCACCTGACGTCTCAGGACGCTTTACAGCCAATAGCTGACTGTTTATGATGTGGTCACTGTTGCAATTTAAAACATGGGACAAGCAACATGCGCACGGCAAACTCCTACGAACAGGAAGTTGACAATGACTAGAAGACCTGTTTGTGGGAATTTTGACTCGAGGATAAATGTTGCCCGGAACCGGAAGAAACTCCTTAATAACCTCTGCTTTCCCAATTTGTTCCATGGGATTTTTTGCATTCATCCCGGAAGGCCACAGGGGCTCAGTACAATGTGTCATCTGAAAGACGGTGCCTTCGCCAATGTCGCACTTCCTCAGTACTTCATTGGAGCGTCAGTTTTGAGTATATTACTCAATCTCTGGAGGGGGAGTTGAACTTGTAGATCAGAGGTGAGTTTGCAAAAACTGTGCCATAGCTGGCACGAGCCTCGCTCTCAAGGTCCTTTTCTTTCTTTCAGCTAATAGTCAGCTACTAATCCACGATTTGAAATCCCGAGGTATATTACAGAGTTGCAAGAAACATTCTGGGAAAATGTCCATCTATATTTCCCACTGTGTGAACATGCTCAATATGCTTTTCTCCATATAAACTTCATTTTTATTTGAATAAGTTGCCATATTACTTTATGGTGGAATAACTAGATCATTTTCTCCATATTTCATTTGAAATTGTCTGTGTTCTATTTAATTAAAAGTTGAAAACAGAATGTATTTCAGATCATTTTTTCTTAATATAAATACTGCAAGACAATGTCCTGCATGGATGACTTAAAACTGTTATAAACATCCAGATCCGGAGCTTATCCATGAACTGTTTTTAGGAAGTTAATTTTGTAACTGCTTCACTTTGTCATTTCCCATCAAAGAAGGATTAGAAACTGTGAGGAGTCAAATAGTTCATCTGCCTGTTCCATCGTTATTTATTGTAATTGCTTCGTCCATCGCCATATACTCTGTGCACAGAGACTGCTGCAGACTTTTTTAAACTAGATATGCAGGGGGAAGGGAACCAGAGTGCTAGAACAGATAGTGAGGTGGAGGAGGATAAAGGTCAAGTGAGGAATGCATGTATAGACAGAAATCAAAGGTTTGTTCTCAGGTGCATTTATTTCAATGCAAAGAGTATTATTGGAAAGGCAGATGAGCTTAGGGCGTGGATTGGCATGTGGGATTATGACATTATTGCTATTAGTGAGACTTGGTTGCAGCAGGGGCAGGACTGGCAGCTCAATGTTCCGGGGTTCCGTTGTTTCAGACGTGATAGAGGGGGAGGGATGAAAGGGGGAGGAGTGGCACAACCAGTCAGGGAAAATATCACAGCTGTGAGTAAGCAGGACAGCCCGGAGGGCTCGTCTACAGAGGCCGTATGGATGGAGCTGAGGAACGGGAGAGGTGTGACCACACTAATAGGGTTGTATTATAGACTGCCCAATAGTCAGAGAGAATTGGAGGAGCAAATCTGTAGAGAGACAGCAGACTGATGTAAGAAACAGAAAGTTGTGATAGTAGGATATTTTCACTTTCCACATATTGTCTGGGACTCCCATATTGTAAAAGGGTTGGATGGCTTGGAGTTTGTCAAATGTGTTCAGGAAAGTTTTCTAGATCAATATAAAGAAGTACCAACGAGAGAGGATGCAACACTTGATTTCCTATTAGGGAACCAGACAGGTCAGGTGACAGAAGTATGGGTAGGTGAACATTTTGGGTCCAGTGACCACAATGTCATTAGTTTTAAGTTAATTATGGATAAGGATAGGTCTGGTCCTCAAGTTGAGATTCTAAATTGGAGAAAGGCCAATTTTGTGGAAATGAGATAGGATCTAGGAAGTGTGGATTGGGAAACGTTGTTTTCTGGCAAGAATGTGTTCAGTAAGTGGAAGGCATTCAAGGGCGAAATTTTGAGAGCGCAGAGTTTGCATGTTCCTGTGAGGATTAAAGGCAAAGTTAACAGGCATAGGGAACCTTGGTTTTCAAGGGATATTGGAGATCTGGTTAAGAAGAAGAGAGAGATGTATAGCAGGTATAGGCAACAAGGAGCAAATGAAGTATTTGTAGAGTATAGGAAATGTAAGAAAATACTAAAGGAGGAAATCAGGAAGGCAAAAAGAAGACATGAGGTTGCTTTGGCAGATAACGTGAAGGTAAACCCGAAGGGTTTCTACAAGTATATTAAAAGTAAAAGGATAGTAAGGGACACAATTGGTCCCCTTGAAGATCAGAGTGGTTGTCTATGTGTGGAGTGTCAGGAGATGGGGGAGATCTTAAACAGTCTTTTTCCATCAGTATTTACTCAGGAAACTGGCATAGCGTATAAGGAATGAAGGGAAACAAACAGTAGTGCCATGGAACATATAGAGATTAAAGAGGTGGAGGTGCTTGCTGCCTTACAGCGAATAAAGGTAGATAAATCCCTCGGTCCTGACATGATATTCCCTCGGACCTTGAGGGAGACTACTGTAGAAATTGCAGGGGCCCTGGCAGATATATTTAAAATGTCCTTAGCCACGGGTGAGGTGCTGGAGGATTGGGGGGTAGCTCATGTTGTTCCGTTGTTTAAAAATGCTCCAAAAATAAACCAGGTAATTACAGGCCAGTGAGCCTGACGTCAGTAGTAGGTAAATTATTAGAAGGTGTTTTGAGAGATCGGATGTACAATTATTTGGACAGCCAAGGGATTAAGGATAATCAGCATGGCTTTGTCCATGGTAGGTCGTGTTTAACGAACCTTGTAGAGTTTTTCAAGGAGGTTGCCAAGAAAGTAGATGAAGGAAAGGCTGTGGATGTTGTCTACATGGACTTTAGTAAGGCCTTTGACAAGGTCCCACATGGGAGGTTAGTTCAGAAGGTTCAGACACTTGGTACCAATGGAGAGGTTGTAAACTGGATTCGAAATTGGCTGTATGAGAAAAGACAAAGAGTGGTAGTGGATGATTGCTTATCAGACTGGAGGTCTGTGACTAGTGGTGTGCCTCAGGAATCTGTGCTGGGACCATTGTTGTTTGTTGTCAATATCAATGATTTGGATGATAATGTGGTGAATTGGATCAGCAAGTTTGCTGATGACACTAAGATGGGAGGCGTTGTGGACAGCGAGGAAGGCTTTCAAAGCTTGCAGAGGGATCTGGACCAACTGTAAAAATGGGCCAGAAAATGGTAGATGGAATTTTATGCAGAAAAGTGTGAGGTGTTGCATTTTGGAAGGACAAACCAAGGTAGGACATACACAGTAAATGGTAGGACGCTGAGGAGTGCGGAGGAACAAAGGGATCTGGGACTTCAGACACAAAATTTCCTGGAAGTGGTGTCACAGGTAGACAGGGTTGTAAAGAAAGCTTTTGTCATACTGGCCTTCATAAATCATATTTTTGAGTAAAGGAGTTGGGATGTTATAGTGAGGTTGTATAAGACAAAGGTGAGGCCAACTTTGGAGTATTGTGCAGTTCTGGTCGCCTAACTACAGGAAGGATATCAATAAGATTGAAAGAGTGCAGAGAAGATTTACTAGGATGTTGTCGGTCTTAATGAGTTGAGTTACAGGGAAAGATTAAACAAGTTAGGACTTTATTCCTTGGAGCGTAGAAGGATGAGGGGAGATTTTATAGAAGTTTACAAAATTATGAGGGGTATAGACAGAGTAAATGCGAGTAGGCTCTTTCCACTTAGATTGGGAGAGATAAACACGAGAGGAACATGGCTTTAGGTTGAAAGGGGAAAAGTTTATGGAGAACATTAGGGGGAACTATGGTAAGAGTGTGGAACGAGCTACCATCTGAAGTGGTAAATGCGGGCTCACTCTTAAGTTTTAAGAATAAGTTGGATAGATACATGGATGGGAGAGGGCTGGAGGGTTATGGACTGGGTGCAGGTCAATGGGATTAGCGGAATAATATTTCGGCACAGATTATAAGGGCCGAATAGCCTGTTTTTCTGTGCTGTAGTGTTCTATGATTCTATGGTAAGTTATGATATTCAATGTAGCTGGTGGTTTTAAATAAAAATACGCTGATTAAATATTTTAGTTGAAATTTGTTTCTTTGCCCGTGTTAATGTCTTCATCCCATCCAGTTATACACTTCTCTGAGTTTCACCACCATACTGTTTAACTGCAGTACACCTACACTGGGGATTCCGGTCTGTGGCCGGAGGCCGGGAGCATCTGATCACAATTTAATTTATTTTGTATTTGAATTCTAGAGGCTAATTATTTCAATTTCCCCACCATCGCACGCAGTTATTCCTGAATCAGGAGAACGACTGCCCCGCGCGGTGACATTCTTCTGATTCTCTCAGCCCAAGCACTGGAATACCGGTATCCACCAGCAGAGGGCGACCATTACGCTTAATGCTGGATCTTCAGCACCAGCAAATCGATCCCTTCGATTTCACCAACTGCAAAAAGAACCAGGTCAATCATAGGGCTTCTACATTCATAGAGCGAACCCTTCGAAATCAACAGGAAACTATCCTGAAAGAAGCTGATGTGCCCTTTATATAACACTGGACAAGGTTTTTGAAACAAATTTTTTAATGTGTCAAAGGCACATCACCTACGAGAGATGGAATTGTGAAGCGGGGTGTGGCCGGGATGGGGGGAGTGGTTTCAGTCAATTCTGAGGGGGCCTGAAACAAATGACAAGAAAATATGAATAAACTCGCAGACTGTGATTTGTATTTCAACATAACCAGCCGTGAAGTTACATTTTGTAAGGAAAAGTGAAGATGTCATACATTAAAGAGAATAAGAAACTAAATGTGATAGTTGAACAAGAGGACGTGAGAATATAAATACACAATCCATTCAAATAAATCGATGCCAGTTAATAAAGTGATCAAAAAGCTAAGAAACCACGAGGGTTTATTTCGACAGGGATCTCATTAAATGGCAAAGAATTTATCATAAACATCTATGGAGCTTTAATATGTGAGATATTACCAATAGTAATCAGCTGTCCTGTGAATTATTGTGTCTGTCAAGGGCAGGACCAATATTTATTGTCCACCCCTATTTACCCTGATAAGGTGGAACTGACCTTTTTGAACCAATGCAGTCCGTGCAGTGAATGCTTTCCCCACAATAGTGGCAGGAACAAATCCCAGGGCATTGTCACAGTCACGATAAAGGTTTTATGTTCTCTGCTCCGACATTCCAATCAATCTCTCCAATAACTCTGCATTTTTGAGTTTAACAGTTTCTGCTTCCATTGACTTCTTCAATCAGGTGGAACATTTCACCAGTCACAGTTTGGGAGACACGGATCCTGGATCAGAAAATCCTGAAGGGAACTCCTCCAGTGTACAGGGTGGGTACATTCTCACTTATTTCCATGTTGCTTTTTGAACTTCACGCTCTCTGCTTTCTAAAACCAATACATTCACAGCACCGTGCCGTACAATGACTCTAGCAAGGATCAGTAGTATTGCAGAGTAGTTACAGTTTTAAAAAAAGACTTGAAATACCTTTGCTTTGAAACCGAATCATACCTATTTGACTCACGAGTGTAAAGGAGTGAAACATTCTGTTCATTGTGTTTTCTCCCAGAACTTTCTTTACAGGCGGTGAAATGGAGAAGGTGGATGCAGTCTGGATGGGCGATTCAGTGAAATCCTTGTGACTTTAAAACAGAGAGTAACCTACACCAACATGGTCCAGAATTCTCCCTACTCTGACGTCCCCACACCAGAAAACCGCAATTAATCAATTTTCCCGCCCTACAGAAGCCAGGTAGATTTTCTGATAAGGATATCATTGCAGAGTCGTCGGTGTTAGAATTGGGTCTCAGTGAGAATCCCTATTTGCTCTCAGGTCCGGTTCCAGGTGATTATGGTGATGTTGAGACTGATTCAATTGACACTCTGGGCGGCCCCACGCTGCTGGACAGCGGTCCTGATGATCTCTTCACACTGAGGGGTGGTGTCTCCACTCTTGGTGAGTTGAATTACTGACACCCACACAGTATCCGGCTCTCTGGTTGGACTCTGTTCCAATCTGTGGACAATGTTGTGAAGACAGAAAATGTAAACCCAACAACCAAAGGTATCAGTTTACTTGCTGCAAATTGGCACTGCCAAAGGCCCGTAGTACTGGGAAGCGATTTTCATTCCAAGGGATTGTACAAGGATTTTGGATTTGAAACAAACTCATGTCCATTGCGCCCCATGACCTCTTTAAGAAGCAGCCATGAGATATTGGAAAGATTATTAACATATTATGATGCAAATAAAATAATCATTCGTTACAAGCGGTGTGAAATCTGCTATTTCACTGGATCACACATTTCTGGAGTGGGAATAAATGACATGGTGTCCATCAAGTGTTGTAGTTCCTGTTTCTTGTTCGCAAGATAATGAACAGTTCAAAGGGAACACTGGAGACATGTATATCAAAAAAACATCCACAATCTGAAGAGTTTCCCCTTCAGGTGGCTGATCAGCATCAATGAACTCACCACAGAGTCCGGAAGGATGATGACTCTCTCTGACTTGCACATCATAAATGCTAGGAACTCCTGGACGTCTTTGTCACTAAGATCGACACCATCTGATCAGCTGTCTCAGATACTTTCCTCTCTTCTCCTAGCCTATTGAATCAAACCTCCTTCAAATTTCTCTTTTTTGTAGCCCCCAACTTGCTGAATTCTCTTGTTTCCCTCCTATCTCTCCTCATGGCCAACCTGAGCTAATCTTGTCCATGAGAACCAACTCCTGCTCATTGACCCTATTACCATTGAACCACTGACCACTCAACTTTCCTTCCTAGTCTCAATGTCAGCTGATATTGTGAATGGTTCTCTCGCTCTCTTTTCAGCTTCTGACTCTCTTTTATTCTGCCGTTGGGAGCTCCGTGCTCTAAAACCATGCAAGCTACTGCCTTATCTCTAACCTCCTTTTCCTCTCCAAAGTCCTGGAATGTTCTGTCACCTCGAAAATCCATGCCACATCTTTCCTGGAACTCTATATTTGAACCACTCCAATCAGGATGCCATCCGTGCCCTATTACCAAAACATTTCTATCAAAGTTACAAATGAAATCCTATGTGACGGTGACAAGGAAAAACAATCCTTCCTCATCCTTATTGACCTGTGTCTCAGATATTCCCCAAGGTCGCCCATGAACAATGTATTTGTATGTTAGTGTGTTTGTTTTTACCATTGGAGTCAGTGATTCCAATTTAAAATAACCCAGCAGGAAAGCCTTTCCACTTACAAAGGGAAGTTGTTAGTTTATTTCACACTATTGCTCTGGAAGTTAGTTGAAAGATAAAGTTACAAACATGTATGTAAACAAAGATTAGTGACAGATAAAGAGAAAATGATTATTATACACGTGAATCAAATTCAGTCTGTGCTGTTCGGTGCAGCCCTAGTAGTGTTTGAAGTTGAAAATTTGCCTTATGTGAAGTTAAAGTTTTGAGAATGCAGGATTGTCTCTGCACCTGTGATGGCTTCCCCTGCAGCATTGTCAGCAGTTGCTTTAACAAGGCAGCTTATTGAATGGAATCATGGTTCACAGGGAGGAGAGAAGATCCCTTACTTCTGTTCAGCTAGTGTGGCACTTTTTGCTGCTTAGTTCATTTACGGCATACCATTAGCTGCTTCTGGATGCCTTTCACTATCCTCCCTGGGTTGGAGATTCATCAAGTTAGTTCAAGATGAATCCCCAAGATGGCAGCTTGCCTTGCCTCGATTATACTTTCAGCAGGTAAGCCAAGATGGCCAATGCATCAAAATGCCAAATCATATTCTAATATGGAATCAATAAGCAAACTGGATATTCCATGTCCGGGGCTTATCTTAGCCAGTTGCAGGAATAAAATTTGGAATATCCCAGCCATTAACTCGAATGGCTCAATTCTTCCACACTTGATGATTGGAAGTGACTGTTCACACCTTCAGCTAAAACCATTGTTTGTTTGAGCATTCATGTAATTTCAAAAGTATTTTCATGTCTCTCTATGTCTGCTTGTAATCATTCAGACCTCCGGGAGCTTGGCAATTTGCAGCTGTGAAGGGAGTGACTCTTGGCAGTCAGTTTAAGGCCCACAGTGTCTGTTTTCAAAGAGAGCACGGTTACTTTACAGAATGTGTAACATCACATAAATAAACACCGTGACACCAGTCTACAGTCTCTGACATGGTTGACCACATCATCCTCCTCAGTCTGCATTATTGTGTAGCTTCATGAAGTGCTCTCCTCCAATTTCTCATCTACATGCTGTCCTTCAGGGACAGCAACCAAAAAATACAATGGCGTGTCAACACCAAGATTGATCTCACCATTACCTCTCCCGACTCCTTCACAGTCATAAAATTATCAGGCTCATTATTCCATAGCCAGTACTGGATGAGCAGAAATCTTCTCCAATCCAATATTGTGAAGACTGAAGATGTCTCCATTGCAGAACACGGTCTTTATTTTCTATTTACTGACTCCATCCCTCTCCCTGGCAATTTTGTGAGGCTGGGACTTCTGATCACAACATTTGCTTTAACGTTGGATTCAGAGATTAGTTTTGACCGTACTGCATGATCATCATCATCATTGTTAAGACCAACTATTTCTTCTTCTGTTTCATTGCCCAGCCCCACCCTTACCTCAGCTCATTTGCTGTTGAAACTTTCATCTCTGCCTTTGAATCCTGCACAGTTGATTATTCCCAAGCACTTCTGACTGGCCACATTGTACCCTCCCTAAACTTGCAGACATCAAAGCTCTTCTGCTAATATTCCTACTCTCACCAACTTCCAGTAACTTATCACTTGACATACATTGGATCCCAGTTAAGCACTGGCCAGACTTCAAAATCATCATGTTTGTTTTCAAATCCATCCATTACCTTGCACCACTCTCTGGGACCTTCTCCGGTGCTACAGTGTTCCACTAATTCTGGCCCAATGAACATGGCCCATTGGAATCACTGCATTTATGGCAGCTGTGAATTCAGCTGCCAAGCCCCAAGTCTGGAACCCCCATCACTGAACATCTTTGACTCACTCCCTTTCTTTCCACCTTTTAGACAAGGTTTCAAACTTACCTCTTTACCAAGGATTTGCTTATCTGCCCTGACACCACCTTATGAGGCTCCATGTCATATTTTGCTTCCATCTGATCCAGTGAAAGCTTGGAACATTGTATTAGGTTAAAGGTGCTATAGAAATATAAATTGTTGTTATTGTTTCAATCTTATCATTAATCTGTAATCTGTTTCTCCCCACAGAATACTACTCTCAGACCCGCACTGACCCCGGTTTCCCATTGACTTCCATGCCTGGAAACAATGAGGATGTTCATCCTGATACTTCCACAGCCTCTGAGTTTCTGCTGCCGATGCACAGTGACCATGAGTCACAGGGTGGTACAACAGTTACATCAAACCAGTAACAACAATGTCTCATTCGCTGTTCTAATGTTTATGATGAAGTGGTGAGAGTGTGCAGTCTGGGTGGTTTCTCCAGTTTGTGAAGCATATTGAAACTTTAATTATACTGAAAAATATCAGAGAAAACATGCCATTTATTGTCTGATGAAATAAAAGTCTATTTAAGGTGGGAACGTTCTGAGTAATGAAAATAGACTCCATTTGATGTGTCTGTGTGACGGTTGGACTTGCTTTAACAGAAAGGAAGAAAAAAAGCTGTCTTAGAACGCTTTACAGCCAAGAGCTGACTGCAATGTGGTCACTGTTGCAATTAAAGACATGGGACAGGAAATATGCGCACAGCAAACTCCTACGAACAGGACGTTCATTTTGTAACCGTTTCACTTTTTCATATCCCTTTAAAGAAGGATTAGAAACTGTGAAGAGTCAAATAATTCACCTGTTCTGTTGCTATTTATTGTAACTGCTCCCTCCATAGCCACCTACTCAGTGCACAGAGACTGCTGCAGACTTATAATGTAAGCAATGATATTCAATGTAGCGGATGTTTATCAATAAAAATGCATTGATTAAATATTTTAGTTGAAATTTGTATCTTTCTCCATGTCAATGCCAACATCACATCCAGTTATATTCATCTCTGTGTTCCACCACAATACTGTTTAAGTGCAGTTCACACACCCCGGGGAGTTGGGAGGATGGCCGGAGGCCGGGAGAACCTGATTACAATTTAATTTATTTTGCATTTGAATTCTAAAGGCTAATTATTTCAGTTTTCCACCATCGCACGCAACGATTCCTGAATCAGGAGAACGACTGCCCCGTGTTGTCTCATTCTCCTGATTCTCTCCGTCCAAGCACTGAAATACCAGTGTCCACCCGCAGAGGGCGACAATTATGCTTAATGCTGGAACTTCAGCGCCAGTAAATCGATTCCTTCGATTTCCCCAACTTTAAAAAGCACCAGGTAACTCACAGGGCTTCTACATTCATAGAGCGAACCCTTCGAAATCAATTGGAAACTAACCTGAACTAACTCTTTGCTGGTCGAAGGAAAACTCTCGGAACCGCACAATGTAGAATGGATTCCGGCACAAAAGCAAGGACACAAATGGTGAATGAGAGCGACCACACTGCGAGCTGTATCACTACAGTGTCCCCGGTATAAACCTACAGCACTGCAATTGGACTTTCAGGATTCTGAATTTTCATGTGGTGGTCTTCCGGCTATTGGACCACCCCCACCTCCCCTACAACCCCCATCCCTCCACCCTCCCCCATCCCACCACTCGACCCACCCCTCCCCCCCACCTCCCCACCCCGACCCCCAGCCCCACCCATCCTCCCCCACCCAACCACTCCACCCTCCCCCTCCCGACCCCCACCACACCACCCTCCCCCAACCCCACCACTCTCCCCCACCTCCACCAATCTCCCCCACCCCACCACTCCACCTTCTCCCAACCCAACCACTCTCCCCCACCCCACCAATCCACCCTCCCCCAACCGCCCCCACTTCACCACCCTCCCCCACCCCACCACTCCACCTTCTCCCAACCCCATCACTCCACCACTTCCCTTCCCCATCACTTCACCCTTCCCCACCCCCACCACTCCACCCCTTCCCCACCCCTCCAACCCTACACCACCCCCACCACTCCACCACCCTCCCCCACCCTAACACACCACCCTCCCCCAACCCCACCACTATCCCACACCCCACCACTCCACCTTCTCCCAACCCCGCCATTCCACCTTCCCCCAACCCAAGCACTCTCCCGCACCCCACCAATCCACCCTCCCCCAACCCCACCCTCACCCTGACCCCCACCACTCCACCCTCCCTCAACCACCCCCATTCCACCACCCTCCCCCACCCCACCACTCCACCCTACCCCACCACCACACCCTCAACCTGGGAAAATACAAAACAGGGGAACCGTCCACAGTGGGAGGGAAAAGTTTGCAGATCTCAATGTTACCGCAGACGAAATTCTGCAAGGACTTGATTCAGTCTCCCTCAGATACAAGCACAAGAGAAGTCAGACACAGCTAATACACAGTCATCAACATTCAATCTACCCTCATCCAGGCTAATGCCTTCATCCTCGCCATTCTAGTTTTACTGTCCAATGCAGCGTTTTTTTTTAAGAAGACAGCAGTCGACATCAAGGGGAGTGGGGCGAAAGGATTATTGGAGCAATGTCGTGTGTTGATGAGAGCAGTTTTTCGGGGAACCTTGGTTTTGCAGGTGGATCTATATATATGAAAATCTCATTGCTTTTTCGCAGACCCTGGGAGCCCTCTTGTGGTAAAAAAAAACTGAAGTAACAACACAGGTTCAGTCCAGCAGAAGAAAATGTACAGCACTGAAACCAACCATCCAGCGCTACTAATCAATGCTCCACACCCTCCTCCTCCTCATTTGACCCAATCTCCCTGTCCTTCTATTCTTTTCTACCTCGTGTATTTATCTAATTTTCCTTTCAATGTATCCATATTTGTCTTGCCTGCTCCTTGTGGGGAAGATGTTTCTCCCAAATTGGATTTATAAGTGCCTGTCATATATTAATGACTCTGAACCTCGCCCCCAAGCTGAAACATCTCTTCTACGGCTATCCTTCCATAATTTAAAAAAGACTTCTATCAGGTCGCCCTCCAGCTTCCTAGTTTCTGGAGAAAAACCACCCCAGCCAACACAACAGAAACATTCCGGAGAGCATTGCAGAAGGATTTTGCAATGGAGATGCGGCAATCATACTCTGTGCTGGAATCAGTGTGTTCAAGTCTCAAATAATTTTATAACAAAGAACCAGAACATTCGACCCATCGCACCAATGCTGGCTTACTGAAAGACCTATCTGCTTTCTCACGAGCTCTTACTCTTTAATATTCATACTGCACAGAAGGAGGCCTTTCGTTCCTTTGTGCATATGCCGTCTCTTGAATCAATTCAATTAGTCACACTCCTCTGCTCTTCCCCCACAGTTCTGCAATCTTTTCATCTTTCCAATGCCCTTTAGAAGCTGTGATGAATCCTATACCCATTGATTCTGACAGCCCTGCACCTTGGAAAAAAATGTTTTATATTGATTGAGGAATGATTCCTCAAATGAAGTTTGCCGAATCCAATTGTTCCGCAACTTTATTCCATATTTGTTCATGTGATGTGGGCATTGCTGGCTAAGCCAGCATTTATAGTCCCTCTCTAGTTACCCTTGAGAAGGTGGTGGTGAGCTGCCTTCTTGAACCGCTGCAGTCCCTGTGGTATAGGTACACCCACAGTGCTGCTGGGAAGGGAGTTCCAGGATTTTGACCCAGCGACAGTGAAGGAACAGCGATATAGTTCCAAGTCAGGCTGGTGTGTGGCTTGAAGGGGAACTTGCAGGTGGGGGTGTTCTGATCTGTCTGCTTACCTTTTCCTTTAAGGTGGTAGTGGCCATAGGTTCAGACAGTACTGTCTAAGGAGCCATGGTAAGTTTCTGCTGTGCATCTTGTAGATGGTACACACTGCTGCCACTGTGTGTCAATTGTGCAGGAAGTGAATATTGAAGGATGTTATGTCAATCAGGCAGGCTGCTTTGTCCTAGATGGTGTTGAGTTTCTTGAGTGTTGTTAGAGCTGCGCTCATTCAGGCAAGTGAAGTGAATATCTTGAAAGGAAACAATGGTCAAATTTGTGCTGCTTGGATGATCTCTGTACAACCTGTAATTTTTCTGAACTGTGCTCCTCCAATTGTGATCTCTTGCCGAACCCCAATTGTAATTATTCCTTCATTGGCAGTAGTGTCATCAGATATCTGGGCCCTAAGATCTGGAATTCCCTCCCTAATCCTCCCCATTCCTCTATCCTGCTCAAAGACACTCCTTTAAAGAACTACCTCTTTGACCAGCTCATCAAGCCTAATATTTCTTGTGTTCCAAAGGAGAGTCACATTTGACTCGAAACATAACTTTTTCTCTCTCTACAGATGCTGCCAGACATGCTGAGCTTTTCCAGCATTTTCTGTTTTTATTTCAGATTTCCCACACCCACAGTTTTTTGCATTAATTCTAATAGTTCCTTAAGTGGCTGGGTGTCAAATTTTGTTTTGATAGCTTACCTTCGATGATCAGGAACTGGTACATTGCAGCTGCATGGAGAGTTGGAAATTTAAAGTGGACTGATCACTGAGCTCCAGTCACTAGAAACCTCTGTACATAGCCAGTGATGAAGGGGGTATTTCCTGCAGAATCTTGGGTACAACTCATAAGATGATAGAGGAGATGGCACAGTGGTATTGTTGCTGGATTAGTATTGCAGCTAATGCTCTGGAAACCCAGGTTCAAATCCCACTATGGCAGATGGCATTCAGATTTGAATTCAATAAAAAATCTGGAACTCTTGCAAAAACCCATCTAGTTCACTAATGCCCTTTAGGGAAAGAAATCTACCTCACCTGGTCTGGCCTACATGTGACTTGCCAGACATAGCAATGTGGTTGACTCTAAAATACCCTCTCAACAAGGGCAATTTGGGATGAGTAATAAATATTAGCCTAGTCAGCAATGGTCACATCCCATGAACAAACAAAATGTGCAACTCACTGAACTACCCTCCAAGCCAAAAGATGTGAAGTGATTATCATTCTGGATTATCTCAAAGCCTTTGAAGTGACTTCCCAAGTATATCAATATCTTTTGGCATAAGAATTTCGGTCAAGATGTCCAAAAATAGTCAGAAACTTGGTTTGCATCAAGGTCTACAGATATCTAGACAAAGAAATGTGTATGGAAAGTCATGATGAACTTTTAAATATATATTGTGTTTTATTTCATGTTATTATAATAAAACTATGATTAACAACCATTTACCACAGACATTAATATACAAAGCACAAAACTGATTGTTCATGGCAAAAATATAACCTGTACTCAAATTCAGAGAAAGCAGCTTGCACTTAACATTTCAGAAGTTTATGTTTTTCCATTTCATGAATTAAGGATCTATCCTTGATTTTCTTCCTTTGGGCATGTCGATGCTGTTTATAAATGGCTATGCAGTTGCTAGGGAACAGAATGAAGAGACTGAGAGTTGCTTGGAACTTAAATATGGCTTTCATATCCATAGCAACCCTGGGAGCCCAGCATTCAGCTTTAACCAGCCAACCCAGAACATTATTGAAAATCATTGGAGTGCAAAATAAGTTCCTTGACCTTTATTTTTTCTGAGCCAACAGCATCATAGTGATTGCTGTATGTTCAATAAATAATCAAATTCAATACATCCTCGTTGCTTTTTATTTCTTGATGTATCGTCAAAAATCTGAACTTTTTAATAAACCAAGTGCAATTATCTCTATCTTCTTGAATGTTCACTGTTGCCTTCTGTATTATAGGACAATGAAACATTCATGGGAGGTAACATCAATCAAACTAGAACCTTTATTAATTAAAGTAGGCAGGGTATTCTTATTGACAAATGAAATGTATTTAATCCACAATGGCAATACTCAGGAATCTATCCATCACCTCAGGTATCTGCTCTTGGAGCAAGAAACTTCAAAGTTCAATTGTAGTGACTTTTAGAGACTCCCGGAAATAAAGCCTGTTCTTGGGCACCATAGTTTAGTGTTGAGACTGAGTTGGCTTCAGCAACAGATGCCTCCCACTCAACTGGTTCATAAACTGAGTGGCAGGCTTCTCCGGAGGGCAATTCGGCCTACTTGGAATTTTTCCATTAGAACCTGAATTGTGAAAATATTTAGAGTTGAACCAGCTCGCAGGTAGACGCTTGGTTGCAACTTCTAACGGAGTAAGAATTATTTCATGTTATTTTGGTTTAGTTTTTCATCTGTTGCTACGGAAATGTAATGGCTGCTTTCTCTTTCCTCATGGAATGTGATCTTGTATCTAAATGTTCCCTGGCGACCTCAGGACTGAATATACAACATGGTCAGCACAGAATAATCAAACAGATGGGTTCTATATAAATACGACATTCAGACACTCCTACATCAACGGCTTGTTACAAAGATATTGAATTTAAGTTTTGCCCATTCACATGAAACTGTTAGGACGCCCCAGCAAGTGACATAAGTGGTCAATTGGATCACAGGGTCATAGTCTTGTTGCTCCTGGTTGTTACAAGATTGATAATGGGCTTCCACTTCTGGTGTTCAGTACATGGTAACAAAGCATTTTAAATGAGAGAGAAGTGTTTGGCAGGGGATCGGGTTGGTGACTATCACGTTAGAAGGGATCAAAAGTCTACCCCATTTAAATAAGAAAAACGCCCGTGGAACAGTGGCAGAACACAGGTCAGACATAGCACGGTCACTCTACTCAAAATGCAGCGCAGAAAGAGACAGGAATGAGTTACATTTCATCACAGCACAGTTCCACATCACTGAAAACACATTAATAGCTTGTCAGTGGGGAGTGACGGGGGTGGGGAGAGAATTCTGTTCAATTTTGAAGAGCTTCTGGAAGCAGGTGGAGTTCCTTGTCTCCCCAGGGTAACACATTTTCTTATCAGAATAATCTGGGCAAAGCAATTCAAATAAAGACTAACATTGTGTCCGTTCTGTTCGAATTTTTAATCTGCGATGAGACTTGTGAATAACCTCAAAATGGCCTGCCTTGCTTGCACCTTCAGCCGAGCCACAAGAGGGCAGTACAGCGCTACATTTGTGGCATCACAGTGCAAGCCAGAAACTGATCTCAGACTGGGTTATCAGCTCTGGTTTAATTTAGTGATAGGCGGACACATTTAATCACAACATTACGCAATTGACTGAACCGAAGCAAACCAGTATAGTCAGTTTTATTATCAGTTTTACTCTACGCTTTGAGGTGTCGAGAGCAGGGCATCTGAAACAAATATTAGCTGTAAATTAACGCAATAAATTGTTAAACTTGATTTCAATAAATTAAGTAGAAAAATGTTAACTTAAGATCAAACTCTGCAAACTACAACATATTTCCCCTTCCTAGTATATTTGTCATTTCTTGCTTGCTTACTAGATTTAAGATCATTGAGTCATACAGCACAGAAAGAGGCCATTCGGCCCATTGTGCCTGTGCCAGCTCTTTAAAGAAGCTATCCAATTAGTCCCACTGCCCTGTTCCTTTTCCCCAAAACGCTGCAAAATTGAAGTTCTGCTGGGGACCAGGTGGAAATCTCAACAAAGAGATGGAAAAGTTAAGAAACTAGATCAGCGTTACCTTTTCAAAACCATGTCCAGAAAAGATCTTCTAAATTTTTTAGGGACAGAGAAAGACTAATAGTCTGTACATCACCCTCAATAATGGTCATTTCATTTCTATAATCACGATATACAGAGATTTACTTTTTTTTTACGTGCAACATTGCCCACAAGCAAAATAACCATTTTCACAATCACAGCTTTACAAAGATTTAAACAAACCACTTTTGCTATCATGAACAATGCCAAAGTATTAATCCCCCTAATCCTGCCAAATATGAGAGATTTACTTCCCTCATTGTTCCTGGGTCTCCCCGCTGAACACAGCTTCTCCACTTGGTTCAAGAAGAAGACCTGTCATCATCTTCTCAAGGGATGAACAATAAATTCTGGTCCACGTCCCGAGAATGAATCACAATGACATCATTAGCCTCAATTCTCACTGATTGTGAGAATTAATTGTTCCTCTTGCATAAGGCTGCTGAGATGTCACCACATGTCCATTTAAAACTAGTGTCACCACCAGCGATCAGCAGTGTTTCGGATGTGAGCTCTGTGCCATTGGAGAGATTCACAAACAGTACAGCATCAGAAAGGCCAGGAGGACATCAGCAAGCTAACACAGGAAGGGGTTCCAGGATCAACCTTGGTAGATTGTGTTGGAGTTCCGACCTGTACCCCAACACATGTCACCTGATTTAGCAGCACCACTGTGACACTACCACATCATCCTTAACCACTCCACCATAGGCATATATACCCCTCTACAGTTACTGTTCTTACACATATTGATCTGAATCCCAACCATCAATCCAGTCTGGCACCATGTAAAAAAGCAAATGGCCTCATGAAGATATCTCCCGCTGTCAGTGTGATGAATATAGCAGGATGAACCCAAGAGAAAGTCCTTTGACTTTACTAATCTGTGGTGCAGTGTGATACAGTACTACAGATTCACAAGGGCTTGTAACCTATGAAATCTTTTACAGCTAAATGGGTTGGAAGTATTTTTTTAATGTACACTAGTAGAAGCTGCATTGCAGAGTAAAGCCAAGCTGACCCTTGCTGAATTAAATTACAGGAATAGAATTCACTCTGTCCTCCTCATCAGATGCAGACAGTGGTTTATTTATTTTTTATTCATTTGTGGGATGTGGGCATCACTGGCTAGGCCAGCATTTATTACCCATCCCTAACTGCCCTTGTTCAGAGGGCATTTAAGAGTCAACCACATTGCTGCGGGTCCGGAGTCACATATAGGCCAGATTTCCCTGGAGAACATTAGTGAATCAGATGGGTTTTTACAACAATCAGCAATGATTTCATGGTCAGCATCAGACTTCTAATTCTGGATTTTTAAAAATTGAATTCAAATTCCACCATCTGCTGTGGTGGGATTCAAACCCAGGTCCCCAGAGAACTAACCTAGGTCTCTAGAATACTAGTCCAGTGACAATGCACCATCACCTCCCCTTAATGTTGATATACTCATAATTTCTGTAATAGAAGCATTGGACATCAGCAGTTTTGCATTCAGTTGCCCAGCTTCCAACTTCTGGAACTCCCGCCCTAAATCAACTGCCTCTCTACCAACCTCTCAAAGAGCCCTCCTTAAAAATCTATCTCTATTGCAAAACTTTGGTGATCCATCTAATATCCACAGTCTTCTTTTCTCACATTCCCATTCTTTCACATTCCCCTTTTGTCATATTCTCCATACCTCACGTTATCTATTATCTCATGTTATCCATTATCTCACGTTATCCATTATCTCACGTTATCCATTATCTCACGTTATCCATTATCTCACATTCCCCATATCTCACGTTCCCTAAATCTCACGTTCCCCATATCTCACGTTCCCCATATCTCACGTTCCCTATATCTCACATTGCCCTTCCGTTGCTGGGAGTAGGAACAGAGTGGAGCAGATCTGCGGGAGACAGCTAGGAGCTGAGGAGCGCCTATAATACAGACTGGGGATTGCAGAGCATCCTACCTTGCTGGAAGTTGGAGCAGAGCGGACTTGCGGGTAGCTGAGGAGCACCTATAAATACAGGCCAAGGATTGCAGAGCGGCTTCCCTTGCTGGGAGTCGGAACAGAGCAGACTTGCGGAAGACAGTCGGGAGCTGAGGAGTGTCTATAAATACAGACCGGGGAATGCAGAGTGGCCTACCTTGCTGGGAGTCAGAGCGGAGCGGACCTGCAAGAAACAGTCAGGAGCTGAGGAGTGCTCTGTTTCACTGTTTCAGCTGCTGTGAGGCTGCAGTCAGGACAATGAAAAAATGCAATTGTGACGCCACAGGAGCTAGTAAGTTGATTGGCCGGTAAGTGCTCAGCCTAAGGCACAGCAAGTGAGAAACCAGCTTAGTTCTGGTAGATCTATAAATAAACAGAACCAAAACTTTAAAATAATAAACCAAAATTTGAAAACTTTAAAGTTAAAATAAAACAATAAAGATTTAAAAAAACAATAAAGTTATTTAAATAAACATCTAAAACCTTTGTAGCTAATAATATACAACCTTTAGTTGTCAGTGGTACAAGCATTCAATAAACACTGTAAATTGTAGCATACACAGGAAGAAAGTAATTAAAGTAAATTAACTAAATAACCTAAGTTAGAATGGCAGGACAAGTGTTATGTTGCAGCTGTGGGATATAGGAGTTTTTGGACACCAAGGCAACCCATGACAAACATATCTGCAGGAAGTGTAAGCAGCTGGAGGAATTCCAGATCAGGATTATTGATTTGGAAGCAGAAATGCAGATACTGCACAATATAAGGAAGGGTGGGTGTTGGGGGGAGGGGGGGGGGGCGGGGGGGCGGTTGGTGGAATACCTGGATACTTTGTTCTGGAAGATGGTCACACCTCTTCGAAGAGGGTGACCCATTTTGGACAGCAGTGAAGGACAGGAGGCAGACAGTAGTGGAGGAGCCTCAGGCTTTGCAATTGTCAAACCTATGTGGATGAAAGTGAGGTCTGCAAGGTGGATAAGCTGAATGGCCATGGCACTGTGGTACAGGAAGCCGTTCAAGTGGAGGGAGCAGAGAGAAATGTAATGGTAATAGGGGATAATGTAGTGAGGGGGATTGACACTGTTCTCTGCATCAAAGAGCGAAAGTCCAAACAGCTAAATTGTCTGCCTGGTGCCAGGGTTCTGGACATCTGCTCAGGGCTGGAGAGGAACTTGCATTAGAAGGGGGAGGATCCAGTTGTCATGGTCCATGTAGGTACCAGTGACATTGGTAGAACTAGAAAAGAGGTTCTGCAAAGTCAGTATGAGGAGCTAGGTACAAAATTAAGAAGCAGAACCTTAAAGGTAATAATCTCTGGAATATTACCTGAGCCACATTCAAATTGGCATTGGGCAAATAAGATTAGAGAGACAAATGCATGGCTCAAAGGCTGGTGTGGGAGAAGTGGGTTCTGGTTTGTGAGGCACTGACATCAGTACTGGGGAAAGTAGGGGCTGTACCATTGGGACGGTTTACACCTGAACCATGCTGGGACAAGTGCCCTCGCAAATCGCATAACTAGGGAAGCTTTAAACTAAACAAGAGGGGTGAAGGGTCAAGTTTGAGTAGAGGTAGCAATTCAAGGTGTAGAGTCAAGACAGGAGAGCAAAATAATAACATGAGAAATGAGGGTCAGAGAATGGCAGGAAGGGACAGAGAGAAAAAAAACCTAAGAATATGTCAACAGTCAAGATTAGATGTTGCAAAGTTAACAAAAAGGCAAAACTGTAATCTCTCTATCTGAATGCACGTAGCAATCACAGCAAAGTAAGTGAATTGATGGCCCACACTGAAGTAAATAAATATGATTTGATAGCAATTACGGAGACATGGCTGCAGGACAACAAAGATTGGTTCCTGAATATTAAGGGCTCCATGACATTCAAGAAGAATAGAAAGCTAGGTAAATGTGGAGGGATAGCACTGTTAATCAAACAGGGCATTGGTGCAATAGTTAGAGGTGACCTTGGTTCAGGAGATCAGGATTTAGAATCAGTTTAGGTGGAGATGAGGAATAATAGGGAAAAAATAATTATTGGGAGTGATCTACAGGCCTCCCAACAGTAGCCACAGTGTAGGACAAAGTATTCATGAGAAAATATTGTGTGCTTGTGATAAAGGGACAGCAATAATCATGGGGATTTTAATCTACACATAAATTGGAAATATCAGATTGAGGTAATAGCTTTGATGAGGAATTTCTTAGAGCAGCATCTACTGGGGCCAACCAGAGAGCAGGTTATATTAGATTTGGTATTGTGTAATGTGACAGGGTTAATTAATGACCTCAGAGTAAAGGCACCCCTAGGTAGCAGCGACCCCAGTATGATTGAATTTTACATCCAGTTTGAAAGGGAGAAGAGTGGGTTTAAGACTAGTATCTTAAACTTCAATAAGGGCAAGTATGTGGGGATGAAAGCTGTGCTAGCTGAAATGAACTGAGAAACTAGGCTAGAGGGTAGATCAATAGAGAAGCAGAGGCAGACACTGAAGGGGATATTTCAGAGTATTCAGAATAAGTACATTCCTATTATAAAGAAAAATTCTAAGGGGAGGACCCACCATCCATTGTTAACTAAAGAAGTTAAGGAAAGCATCAAACTTAAGGGAAAAGCACACAACTCCACGAAGATGAGTAGCAGGACAGATGATTGGTCAGAATATAAAGGACGGCAGAGAATGACTAAAAGGTTAACCAGGAAAAAAAAATTAGTGCATGAGAGGAAGCTAGCTAGAAATGTAAAAATGGATAGCAAGAGTTTCTACAGGTATTTAAAAAGGAAAAGAGTAAGTAAAGTGAGTGTTGGTCCTCTAGAGAGTGATAGTGGGGAGTTAATAGCAGATAATAAAGAAATGGTGTTTGAAATAAACAAATATTTTGCTTCTGTGTTCACTGTAGAGGATACAAAAAACATTCCAGTAGTAGCTGTAAATCAGGAGGTGAACGGGAAAGTGGAACTTGGTGAAATTGAAATCACTAGGGAAATGGTTCTGAGCAAATTGATGGAGCTGCAGGCTGGCAAGTTTCTGGGTTCCTATGGACTAAATGGTAGGGTCTTAAAAGAGGTGGCTAATGAGGTAGTTGATGTGCTGGCGTTAATTTTCTAAAATTTGCTAGATTCTGGAAAGGTTCGATCAGACTGGAAAGTAGCAAATAGCAAATATTCAAGAAGGGAAGGAGGCAGAAAACAGGAAACAATAGGCCAGTTAACTTGACATCTGTCATGAGGAAGTTGTTAGAATTGATCATTCAGGAAGTTATAGCTAGGCACTTAGAAAAGCTCAAGGTAATCAGGAAGAGTCAGTATGGTTTTGTGAAAGGAAAATCATGTTTAACCAATTTATTGGAGTTTTTTGAAAGAGTGACATGCACAGTTGATAAAGGGGAGGCTGTAGACATGCTGTACTTGGATTTCCAGAAGGCATTTGATAAGGTGCCACATCAAAAGTTATCATGGAAAATAAAGGTGCATGATGTAGGGGGTAACAAACTAGTGTGGATAGAAGATTGGCTGGCTGAGAGAAAGCAGAGAGTATGCACAAATGTGTCTTTTACTGATTGGTAGGATGTAACAAGTGGAGTCCCACAGGGGTCTGTGCTGGATCCTCAACTTTTTACGATTTACATCAATGACTTAGATGAGGGGAGCGAAGACGTGGTAGCTAAATTTACAGATGATACAAAGATACGTAGGAAAGTATGTTGTGAAGAGGACATGAGGAGGTTGCAGATTGATATAGATAGGTTGAGTGAGCGGGCAAAGATCTGGCAAATGGAGTTTAAAGTGTTCACTTTGGCAGGAAGAACAAAAAAAGCCGAGTACTACTTAAATGAAGAATGGCTGCATAATTCTGAGATGCAGAGGGATTTAAGTGTTCCAGTACACGAGGTACAAAAAGTTAGCATGCAGATACAGCAAGTAATTAAGAAGGTTAATGGAATGCTATCCCCTATTATGAGAGGAATTGAACAGAAAAGTAAGGATGTTATGCTTCAGTTATACAGGGCATTGGTGAGACCACACCACGAATACTGTGTGCAGTTTTGGTCTCCTTATTTAAGGAAGGATATAAATGCATTGGAGTCGGTTCAGAGGAGGTTTACTAGATTGATACCTGGAATGAGTGGGTTGACTTATGAAGAAAGGTTGGAAAGACTGGACTTGTTTTAACTGGGGTTTAGAAGAGTGAGGGGTGATTTGACTGAAGTGTACAAGAACCTGAATGATCTTGACAAGGTGAATGTCGAAAGGATGTTTCCTCTTGTGGGTGAGTCCAGAACTAGGGGGCACTGTTTTAAAATTAGGGGTCGCCCTTTTAGGACAGAGATTAGGAGAAATGTTTTTCTCTTAGAGAGTTATGGAACTTTGGAACTCTCTGCCTCAGAGGGCAGTGGAGGCAGGGTCATTGAATATTTTTAAAGCAGCAATAGATAGTTTCTTGTTAGGCAAAGGAATCAAAGGTTATCGGGGGTAGATGTGAATGTGGAAGCCAAAACACAAGAAGATCAGCCATGATCTTATTAAATGGCGGAGCAGGCTCAAGGGGCCGAATGGTCTCCTGTTCCTACTTATGTTCCCTCACATTCCACTTTTCTAACACCTCCTTTATCTCACATGCCCCTTCTCTCACATTCTCACCTCCCCCTTCTCTCACATCCCCCCTTTCTCACATTTCCGTTTTCTCTCACACGTTCTCCATATCTCACATCCTTTATGCCTCATCCAGTCTCTCCTCAACCAAATGCCATGTGATCACCTAAATACTCTTGAAATTATCTGATGAAGCAGCTTCAGCAATTCAATATGGGACATCATGGTGAAAATAAATTCAGAATAGATTCCATAATTACATAGTACCAGATTCCCGCACTGGCACTTAATGCTTTGGAACCCAATGATCTTATGGTCTTTTTCCCATTCAGTCAGTAAACTTTTGTAGCTGTTGGGAAGATGATCTGTGTGTCTTGTTATAATGAGAAACATCTGGATGAGTTTCTTTGCATCATTTGGAGGATCATTTTAGAAGTGGGGAGTCATGAGGTTGTGAAGTTTTGTGTTGTGTTCTATACTGGGTGCTGAGGGAGCATGGCAGAATTCACACATTTGGAGGTCAGGAGAGGAAATGTACAAGTCTATTGCCTGAGGAGGTTGGTGGGCTATCAAGAGTTTTACAAATATACCACTTTAAAGATAAGGGGGTCGTGTAGCAAACACTTTCCAAAAGAGTTCTCAATATCAAGGAGCAAGTAATTTACAAGGGATGTGTTCAAGGGATAGTCTGTGAGCTGCAGAGTTGAAGCGTTTGGGGCCCAAATTAGTGGTTCCATTTTGATTTGAAGTCTCCAGTTGCTAGCTTTGAAGGACCACCAAGCTGAGATGTATTGGAGTAGGTTCATTAGGTGGTGACCTCCCAGTAGCTGAACAATGGCTGCCAGCTGTTTTGATTAATTTGCTCACTTTAGATTAGGGCCCTTCATTAGATCTGACCACTTAATAGGGATCTGGCCTGCCATAGACACGAGAGGGCTCAGACCCAGTCTTTGTGATGCTGCGTGAAGATCCATTCAAAGTCAGGTCCAGTGACAAGTGTGTTGCCTTGACGGTCTCTTCGGCATCGTCCTCATTCTGGTTGATGACCGTGGATATGGTGGTCTCCATCCGGCTAACCTTATACATGCTGCCCTGAGTTTGAAAGTACTTGGTAGATTTCATCTCCAACCCCTCGTAATCACTGTTTTTGACAAACGGACACCAGCGGAAAACACGGCGGAATCCAGCCCGGAACCTGAAACAGAAATCAACCACAGAGTCTCACCATTGTCTGTCTAGCACATATAATGGCCAGGGATTTCCTCAAGAATTCTGATGGGTCACACTAGAGGGTTCCACTTACACCAACTCTGGGAGTATCCAGCTGACTCATACGGTAGAGCTACACCTCACTGTATCCTTTACAAGGCAAATGATGTGAAGAGAGCCAGAAGGTACTGGTGTGGACTTCCCATGTTGCTTCCCTGACTCAAAGGGAACCAGTGTCATACTAGGGGCAACTCCACTCAGACAGATGGAGTGTCCAGACCACCAGGTGGTGCAAGTGGACTCCCAAAAAAGCAGGTGTTGATTTTTAATAAGACAATAAGTGGCATCAGCCCCCTTCCCACCACATATACAGTGTTCTAAAGGGGGTTGGACATGGATGCCAGGGAATTAGGCCTGTCATGATGTCGACACCAATGCAAATTATACGCTTTCACACTGAACCCACAAGCTACAACTTGGGGATTATACAGAGAGAGAGCATCTCCGATACTGGATATACAGACCCCATGATCGAAGTATTGCTGGACTGTAAGTCAGCACTCATGGAATTCAGATGCAGAATGGAATTAGCAGTGAATCCCTACATTGCAAAAACTCACACATGAAGAACAGCTACTTTGGTGAGGTCTCAGTAAGCCATTAACATTTGTCAAGTTGTAATTCAGTGGAATTCCACAGAAGTGAAGCCCTAAGGGGTCATTGTGCAGTATAACAGCCTGTTGTATGACACCTTTAATGTAATAGGAAGTCCCAACACATGAATGTTATGAAATGAGATTTGGCGCCAAGCCACATAAGGAGATATGAGGGCAGATGACCAAAAACCTGGTCGAACAGATAGGCCTTAAGGCACATCTGAAAGGAGGAAAAGAGAGATGGAGAGATTTCAACAGGGAATATAGAGTTTAGAGTATTGGCAGTTGAAGGCACAGTTACCACTGCTGCAATGGTAAAAATTGAGAATGCTCCAGGTCAGAATTGAAGGAGCACTGATGCATCAGAGGGTTACAGGACTGGAGGAGATTCTGGAAATAGGGAGGGGCAAGTCCATAGAGGGATCAAAAAAGAAGAATGAGAATTTTAAAATCACTTTGTGGCCTAACTAGGTCAGTGAGCACAGGGATGATGGGTGAACATGACTTGGTATGAGGTTTCTTTGGCCTCAAGTTTACAAACTGGCCAGCAGTGTTTTTGAATAGCCAAGCCTAGAGGTAATAAAAGCATAGTTGAGGCTTTCAGTAGCAACTGAGCTGAGGCAAGGATGGAGTCAAGTGACGTTAGAGAGGTAAAAATAGGCAGTGCTCAAGGTAGTGTGAATACGGAGTTGGAAACTCAACTCAGTGTCAAGGTTGCGAACAAGCTGCTTTAGTCGCTCACCCAGTTTGGCTGCCAAAGACCCTGGGGAATTCTCCAGTGTGCTGGTCATGACTTTGTTTTAACAGGAGTAGGGAAGGAGCTTCCTTTCCCCTGTTAGGACTTACCGGTCATTGAGGCAGCAGTAGATGATGGGGTTGTACATTGTGGAGCTCATTGCAAGCCAGATGATGGCCAGGTACACTTGCTGGATGTACTTCTTCTGGTAGATCTCAGGGTGGAAGAGGTAGAGTAGGAAGTAGATGTGATAGGGAAGCCAGCACACGGCAAATGTGGTTACCACCACAATCATCATTTTTACCACCTATGAGCAGGGATAAAGAGCAGCCTTTAGATAATTCAATTCTCTACAAATACAACTTTATTCAGGAGGTGGATTGATTGAGTCTCTGGGATTTCTCTGTTGATCAAAACTGGAAGGTGAGCCTGGATATTGAGAAAGGAAGGAAGAAAGAAGAGAGACAGAGAGAGAGAGATAGAGGGAAAGAATAGTAAACGGATAAAGGGACAGGGTACTTTTGAAATGTATTGAATCCATCAAACCTGGCTGGATTCCAAGCCGGAGAATTCAGTGGTCATGTCTAACCAGTTTCTGAATCAAAGCCAAGGGTTTCAGTGGTCATGTCTACTTAGCTTGTGAATCAAAGCCTAGGGTGTCAGTGGTCATGTCTAACCAGTTCTGGAAACATAGCCAAGGGTTTCAGTGGTCATGTCTAACCAGTTTCTGAATCAAAGCCAGATGTTTCAGTGGTCATTTCTAACCAGTTCCTGAATCAAAGCCAGAGTTTCAAGTGGTCATGTCTAACCAGTTTCTGAATCAAAACCAGAGATTTCAGTGGTCATGTCTAACCAGTTCCTGAATCAAAGCCGGAGGTATCAGTGGTCATGTCTAACCAGTTTCTGAATAAAAGCCAAGGGTTTCAGTAGTCATCTCTAACCAGTTCCTGAATCAAAGCCAGAGGTTTCAGTGGTCATGGCAAAGCAGTTTCTGAATCAAAACCAAGAGTTTCATTGGTCATGTCAAACCAGTTTCTGAATTAAACCCAGAGGTTTCAGTAGTCATGTCTAAGCAGTTGCTGAATCAAAGCCAAGGGTTTCAGTGGTCATGTCTAACGAGTTTCTGAATCAAAGCCAGAGTTTTCAGTGGCCATGTATAACCAGTTCCTGAATCAAAGCCAGAGTTTTCAGTGGTCATGTCTAACCAGTTCCTGAATCAAACACGACGGATTCAGTGGTCATGTCTAACCAGTTTCTGAATAAAAGCCAAGGGTTTCAGTAGTCATCTCTAACCAGTTCCTGAATCAAAGCCAGAGGTTTCAGTGGTCATGGCAAAGCAGTTTCTGAATCAAAACCAAGAGTTTCATTGGTCATGTCAAACCAGTTTCTGAATTAAACCCAGAGGTTTCAGTAGTCATGTCTAAGCAGTTGCTGAATCAAAGCCAAGGGTTTCAGTGGTCATGTCTAACGAGTTTCTGAATCAAAGCCAGAGTTTTCAGTGGCCATGTATAACCAGTTCCTGAATCAAAGCCAGAGTTTTCAGTGGTCATGTCTAACCAGTTCCTGAATCAAACACGACGGATTCAGTGGTCATGTCTAACCAGTTCCGGAATCATAGCCAAGGGTTTCAGTGGTCATGTCTAACCAGTTTCTGAATCAAAGCCAGAGTTTTCAGTGGTCATGTCTAACCAGTTTCTGAATCAAAGCCAGAGGTTTCAGTGGTCATGTCTAAGCACTTTCGGAATTAAACCAAGAGGTTTCAGTGGTCATGTCTAACCAGTTGCTGAATCAAAGCCAAGGGTTTCAGTGGTCATGTCTAACCAGTTCCTGAATCAAACATGAAGGTTTCAGTGGTCATGTCTAACCAGTTTATGAATAAAAACCAAGAGTTTCAGTGGTCATGTATCAGCAGTTTCTGAATTAAACACAGAGGTTTCAGTGGTCATGTCTAACCAGTTGCACAAACAAAGCCAAAGATTTCAGTGGTCATGTCTAAAAAGTTTCTGAATCATAGCCAAGGGTTTCAGTGCTCATGTTTAACCAGTTTCTGACACAAAGCCAGAGGTTTCAGTGGTCATGTCTAACCAGTTTCTGAATCAAAGCCAAGGCTTTCAGTGGTCATGTCCAACCACTTACTGAATCAAAGCCAGACGTTTTAGTGGTCGTACCTAACCAGTTTCTGAATAAAAGCCAAGGGTTTCAGTGGTCATCTCTAACCAGTTCCTGAATCAAACCCAGAGGTTTCAGTGGTCATGTCTAACCAGTTTTGGAATCAAAGCAAGAGGTTTCACAGGTCATGTGTAACCAGTTTCTGAATCAAAGCCAAGGGTTTCAGTGGTCATGTCCAACCACTTTCTGAATCAAAGCCAGACGTTTCAGTGGTCGTACCTAACCAGTTTCTGAATAAAAGCCAAGGGTTTCAGTGGTCATCTCTAACCAGTTCCTGAATCAAACCCAGAGGTTTCAGTGGTCATGTCTAACCAGTTACTGAATCAAAGCTAGAGTTTTCAGTGGTCATATCTAACCAGTTTAGGAACCAAAACCAAGAGTTTCAGTTGTCATGTCTAACCAGTTTTTGAATTAAACCAAGAGGTTTCAGTGGTCATGTCTAACGAGATTCTGAATAAAAGCCAAGAGTTTCAGTGGTCATGTCTAAGCAGTTTCTGAATTAAAGCTAGAGTTTTCAGTGGTCATGTCTAACCAGTTTCTGAATCAAAGCCAGAGATTTCAGTGGTCATGTCTAACCAGTTTCTGAATCAAAGCCAAGGCTTTCAGTGGTCATGTCCAACCACTTTCTGAATCAAAGCCAGAGGTTTCAGTGGTCCTATCTAACCAGGTGCTAAATCAAAGCCTGAGGTTCAAGTGGTCATGTCTAACCAGTTTCTGAATCAAAACCGGAGGTTTCAGTGGTCATGTCTAACCAGTTCCTGAATCAAAGCCGGAAGTTTCAGTGGTCATGTGTAAACAGTTGCTGAATAAAAGCCAAGAGTTTCATTGGTCATGCCTAAGCAGTTTCTGAATTAAACCCAGAGGTCTCAGTGGTCATGTCTCACCAGTTGCTGAAGCAAAGCCAGAGGTTTCAGTGGTCATGTCTAACCAGTTTCAACATCAAAGCCACGTGCTTCAGTGGTCATGTCTAACCAGATCCTGATTCAAATCCGAAGGTGTCAGTGGTCGTGTATAACCAGTTTCTGAATAAAAGCCAAGGGTTTCAGTGGTCATCTCCGACCAGTTCTTGAATGAAAGCCAGACGTTTCAGTGGTCATGTCTAACAGTTTCTGAATCCATGCCGGAGAATTCATTCGTCTTGTGTAACCAGTTTCTGAATCAAACCCTGAGTTTTCAGTGGTCATCTCTAACCATTTTCAGAATGAAGGCCAGAGGTAAAAGTGGTCATGTCTCATCAGTTTCAGGATCAAAGCCAAGTGTTTCAGTGGTCATGTCTAACGAGTTTCTGAATCAATGCCAGTTTTCAGTGGTCATGTCTAACCAGTTGCTGAATCAAAGCGCAGGTTTCAGTGGTCATTTCCAACCAGCTTCTGAATCAAAGCCAGAGAATTCACGGTCATGTCTAAGCAGTTGCTGAATCAAAGCCAAGGCTTTCAGTGGTCATTGTCTAACCAGTTTCTGAATCAAAGCCAAAGGTTTTAGTGGTTATTTCTAACTAGTTTCTGAATCAAAGCCAGAGGTTTCAGTGGTCATGTTTAAGCAGTTGCTGAATAAAGCCAAGGGTTTCAGTGGTCACGTCTAACCAGTTATTGAATCAAAGCTAAGGGTTTCAGTGGTCATGTCAAAACAGTTTCTGAATCAAAGCCAAAGGTTTCAGTGGTCACGTCTAACCAGTTTCTGAATCAAAGCCAAAGGTTTCAGTGGTCATGTCTAACCAGTTCCTGAATCAAACATGGAGGTTTCAGTGGTCATGTCTAACCAGTTTCTGACTCAAAGCCAGAGGTTTCATTGGTCATGTGTAACCAGTTCCTGAATCAAAGCAACAGATTTCACTGGTCACTTCTAACTAGTTTCTGCATCAAAGCCAATGGTTTCAGTGGTCATGTCCAACCATTTGCTGAATCAAAGCCTGAGGTTCAAGGCTCATGTCAAACCAGATTCTGAATCAAAACCGGAGGTTTTAGGGGTCATGTCTAACCAGTTGCTGAATCAAAGACGGAGGTTTCAGTGGGCATGTCGAACCAAATTCTGAATAAAAGTCAAAGTTTTCAGTGGTCATGTCTAACCAGTTTCTGAATCAAAGCCAAAGGTTTCCGTGGTCATGTCTAACCAGTTTCTGAATTAAAGCCAGAGGTTTGAGCGGTCATGTCTAAAAGGTTTCTGAATCAAAGCTAGAGTTTTCAGTGGTCATGTCTAACCAGTTTCTGAAACAAAGCCAGAGGTTTCTGTGGTCATGTCTAACCAGTTTCTGAATCAAAGCCAGAGTTTTCACTGGTCATGTCTAACCAGTTCCTGAATCATAGCCAGAGTTTTCAGTGGTCATATCTAACCAGTTCCTGAATCAAAGCCAGACGTTTCACTAGTCATGTCTAACCAGTTTCTGAATCAAAGCCAGAGGTTTCAGTGGTCATATCTAACCAGGTGCTGAATCAAAGCCTGAGGTTCAAGTGGTCATGTCTCACCAGTTTCTGAATCAAAGCCGGAGGTTTCAGTGGTCATGTGTAAACAGTTGCTGAATAAAAGCCATGAGTTTCATTGGTCATGCCTAAGCAGTTTCTGAATTAAACCAGAGGTCTCAGTGGTCATGTCTCACCAGTTGCTGAAGCAAAGCCAGAGGTTTCAGTGGTCATGTCTAACCAGTTTAAACATCAAAGCCACGTGCTTCAGTGGTCATGTCTAACCAGTTCCTGAATCAAACACGGAGGTTTCAGTGGTGATGTCTAACCAGTTCCGGAATGAAACACGAAGGTTTCAGTGGTGATGTCTAACCAGTTCCGGAATCAAAGCCAAGGGTTTCAGTGGTCATGTCTAACCAGGTTCTGATTCAAAGTTGCAGGTTTCAGTGGTCATATCTAAGCAGTTGCTGAATCAAAGCCAATGGTTTCAGTGGTCATGTCTAACCAGTTGCTGAATCAAAACCTGAGGTTCACGTGGTCATGCCTAACCAGTTCCTGTAACAAAACAGGAGGTTCCAGTGGTCATGTCTAACCAGTTCCTGAATCAAAGCCGCAGGTTTCAGTGGACATGTCTAAGCAAGTTCTGATTCAAAGTTGCAGGTTTCAGTGGTCATGTGTAAACAGTTGCTGAATAAAAGCCATGAGTTTCATTGGTCATGCCTAAGCAGTTTCTGAATTAAACCAGAGGTCTCAGTGGTCATGTCTCACCAGTTGCTGAAGCAAAGCCTGAGGTTTCAGTGGTCATGTCTAACCAGTTTAAACATCAAAGCCACGTGCTTCAGTGGTCATGTCTAACCAGTTCCTGAAACAAACACGGAGGTTTCAGTGGTGATGTCTAACCAGTTCCGGAATCAGACACGGAGGTTTCAGTGGTGATGTCTAACCAGTTCCGGAATCAAAGCCAAGGGTTTCAGTGGTCATGTCTAACCAGGTTCTGAATCAAAGCTGCAGGTTTCAGTGGTCATATCTAAGCAGTTGCTGAATCAAAGCCAATGGTTTCAGTGGTCATGTCTAACCAGTTGCTGAATCAAAACCAGAGGTTCACGTGATCATGCCTAACCAGTTTCTGTATCAAAACAGGAGGTTCCAGAAGTCATGTCTAACCAGTTCCTGAATCAAAGCCAATGGTTTCAGTGGACATGTCTAACCAGTTTCTGAATCAAAGCCAAGGGTTTCACTGGTCATGTCTAAACACTTTCTGAATCAAAGACAAAGGTTTCAGTGGTCATTTCTCAACAGTTTCTGAATCAAAGCCGGAGGTTTCAGTGGTCATGTCTAACCAGGTTCTGAATCAAAGCCAAGGGTTTCAGTAGTCGTATCTAATCATTTTCTGAATCAAATCCAGATATTTCAGTGGTCATGTCTAACCAGTTTCTGAATCAAAGTCGGAGGTTTCAGTGGTCATCTCTAAGCAGTTGCTGAATCAAAGCCAAGGGTTTCAGTGGTCATGCCTAACCAGTTGCTGCATCAAAGCCTGAGGTGCAAGTGGTCATGTCTAATGAGTTTATGAATCAAAACAGGAGGTTTCAGTAGTCATGTCTACCCAGTTCCTGAATCAAAACCAGAGGTTTCAGTGGACATGTCTAACCAGATTCTGAATCAAAGCCAAGAGTTTCAGTGGTCATGTCTAAACACTTTCTGAATCAAAGCCAAAGATTTCAGTGGTCATGTCTCAACAGATTCTGACACAAAGCCAGAGGTTTCAGTGGTCATGTCTAACCAGTTTCTGAATCAAAGCCAAGGCTTTCAGTGGTCATGTCCAACCACTTACTGAATCAAAGCCAGACGTTTTAGTGGTCGTACCTAACCAGTTTCTGAATAAAAGCCAAGGGTTTCAGTGGTCATCTCTAACCAGTTCCTGAATCAAACCCAGAGGTTTCAGTGGTCATGTCTAACCAGTTTTGGAATCAAAGCAAGAGGTTTCACAGGTCATGTGTAACCAGTTTCTGAATCAAAGCCAAGGGTTTCAGTGGTCATGTCCAACCACTTTCTGAATCAAAGCCAGACGTTTCAGTGGTCGTACCTAACCAGTTTCTGAATAAAAGCCAAGGGTTTCAGTGGTCATCTCTAACCAGTTCCTGAATCAAACCCAGAGGTTTCAGTGGTCATGTCTAAGCAGTTTCGGAATAAAAGCCAAAGTTTTCAGTGGTCATGTCTAACCAGTTACTGAATCAAAGCTAGAGTTTTCAGTGGTCATATCTAACCAGTTTAGGAACCAAAACCAAGAGTTTCAGTTGTCATGTCTAACCAGTTTTTGAATTAAACCAAGAGGTTTCAGTGGTCATGTCTAACGAGATTCTGAATAAAAGCCAAGAGTTTCAGTGGTCATGTCTAAGCAGTTTCTGAATTAAAGCTAGAGTTTTCAGTGGTCATGTCTAACCAGTTTCTGAATCAAAGCCAGAGATTTCAGTGGTCATGTCTAACCAGTTTCTGAATCAAAGCCAAGGCTTTCAGTGGTCATGTCCAACCACTTTCTGAATCAAAGCCAGAGGTTTCAGTGGTCCTATCTAACCAGGTGCTAAATCAAAGCCTGAGGTTCAAGTGGTCATGTCTAACCAGTTTCTGAATCAAAACCGGAGGTTTCAGTGGTCATGTCTAACCAGTTCCTGAATCAAAGCCGGAAGTTTCAGTGGTCATGTGTAAACAGTTGCTGAATAAAAGCCAAGAGTTTCATTGGTCATGCCTAAGCAGTTTCTGAATTAAACCCAGAGGTCTCAGTGGTCATGTCTCACCAGTTGCTGAAGCAAAGCCAGAGGTTTCAGTGGTCATGTCTAACCAGTTTCAATATCAAAGCCACGTGCTTCAGTGGTCATGTCTAACCAGATCCTGATTCAAATCCGAAGGTGTCAGTGGTCGTGTATAACCAGTTTCTGAATAAAAGCCAAGGGTTTCAGTGGTCATCTCCGACCAGTTCTTGAATGAAAGCCAGACGTTTCAGTGGTCATGTCTAACAGTTTCTGAATCCATGCCGGAGAATTCATTCGTCTTGTGTAACCAGTTTCTGAATCAAACCCTGAGTTTTCAGTGGTCATCTCTAACCATTTTCAGAATGAAGGCCAGAGGTAAAAGTGGTCATGTCTCATCAGTTTCAGGATCAAAGCCAAGTGTTTCAGTGGTCATGTCTAACGAGTTTCTGAATCAATGCCAGTTTTCAGTGGTCATGTCTAACCAGTTGCTGAATCAAAGCGCAGGTTTCAGTGGTCATTTCCAACCAGCTTCTGAATCAAAGCCAGAGAATTCACGGTCATGTCTAAGCAGTTGCTGAATCAAAGCCAAGGCTTTCAGTGGTCATTGTCTAACCAGTTTCTGAATCAAAGCCAAAGGTTTTAGTGGTTATTTCTAACTAGTTTCTGAATCAAAGCCAGAGGTTTCAGTGGTCATGTTTAAGCAGTTGCTGAATAAAGCCAAGGGTTTCAGTGGTCACGTCTAACCAGTTATTGAATCAAAGCTAAGGGTTTCAGTGGTCATGTCAAAACAGTTTCTGAATCAAAGCCAAAGGTTTCAGTGGTCACGTCTAACCAGTTTCTGAATCAAAGCCAAAGGTTTCAGTGGTCATGTCTAACCAGTTCCTGAATCAAACATGGAGGTTTCAGTGGTCATGTCTAACCAGTTTCTGACTCAAAGCCAGAGGTTTCATTGGTCATGTGTAACCAGTTCCTGAATCAAAGCAACAGATTTCACTGGTCACTTCTAACTAGTTTCTGCATCAAAGCCAATGGTTTCAGTGGTCATGTCCAACCATTTGCTGAATCAAAGCCTGAGGTTCAAGGCTCATGTCAAACCAGATTCTGAATCAAAACCGGAGGTTTTAGGGGTCATGTCTAACCAGTTGCTGAATCAAAGACGGAGGTTTCAGTGGGCATGTCGAACCAAATTCTGAATAAAAGTCAAAGTTTTCAGTGGTCATGTCTAACCAGTTTCTGAATCAAAGCCAAAGGTTTCCGTGGTCATGTCTAACCAGTTTCTGAATTAAAGCCAGAGGTTTGAGCGGTCATGTCTAAAAGGTTTCTGAATCAAAGCTAGAGTTTTCAGTGGTCATGTCTAACCAGTTTCTGAAACAAAGCCAGAGGTTTCTGTGGTCATGTCTAACCAGTTTCTGAATCAAAGCCAGAGTTTTCACTGGTCATGTCTAACCAGTTCCTGAATCATAGCCAGAGTTTTCAGTGGTCATATCTAACCAGTTCCTGAATCAAAGCCAGACGTTTCACTAGTCATGTCTAACCAGTTTCTGAATCAAAGCCAGAGGTTTCAGTGGTCATATCTAACCAGGTGCTGAATCAAAGCCTGAGGTTCAAGTGGTCATGTCTCACCAGTTTCTGAATCAAAGCCGGAGGTTTCAGTGGTCATGTGTAAACAGTTGCTGAATAAAAGCCATGAGTTTCATTGGTCATGCCTAAGCAGTTTCTGAATTAAACCAGAGGTCTCAGTGGTCATGTCTCACCAGTTGCTGAAGCAAAGCCAGAGGTTTCAGTGGTCATGTCTAACCAGTTTAAACATCAAAGCCACGTGCTTCAGTGGTCATGTCTAACCAGTTCCTGAATCAAACACGGAGGTTCCAGTGGTGATGTCTAACCAGTTCCGGAATGAAACACGGAGGTTTCAGTGGTGATGTCTAACCAGTTCCGGAATCAAAGCCAAGGGTTTCAGTGGTCATGTCTAACCAGGTTCTGATTCAAAGTTGCAGGTTTCAGTGGTCATATCTAAGCAGTTGCTGAATCAAAGCCAATGGTTTCAGTGGTCATGTCTAACCAGTTGCTGAATCAAAACCTGAGGTTCACGTGGTCATGCCTAACCAGTTCCTGTAACAAAACAGGAGGTTCCAGTGGTCATGTCTAACCAGTTCCTGAATCAAAGCCGCAGGTTTCAGTGGACATGTCTAAGCAAGTTCTGATTCAAAGTTGCAGGTTTCAGTGGTCATGTGTAAACAGTTGCTGAATAAAAGCCATGAGTTTCATTGGTCATGCCTAAGCAGTTTCTGAATTAAACCAGAGGTCTCAGTGGTCATGTCTCACCAGTTGCTGAAGCAAAGCCTGAGGTTTCAGTGGTCATGTCTAACCAGTTTAAACATCAAAGCCACGTGCTTCAGTGGTCATGTCTAACCAGTTCCTGAAACAAACACGGAGGTTTCAGTGGTGATGTCTAACCAGTTCCGGAATCAGACACGGAGGTTTCAGTGGTGATGTCTAACCAGTTCCGGAATCAAAGCCAAGGGTTTCAGTGGTCATGTCTAACCAGGTTCTGATTCAAAGCTGCAGGTTTCAGTGGTCATATCTAAGCAGTTGCTGAATCAAAGCCAATGGTTTCAGTGGTCATGTCTAACCAGTTGCTGAATCAAAACCTGAGGTTCACGTGATCATGCCTAACCAGTTTCTGTATCAAAACAGGAGGTTCCAGAAGTCATGTCTAACCAGTTCCTGAATCAAAGCCAATGGTTTCAGTGGACATGTCTAACCAGTTTCTGAATCAAAGCCAAGGGTTTCACTGGTCATGTCTAAACACTTTCTGAATCAAAGACAAAGGTTTCAGTGGTCATTTCTCAACAGTTTCTGAATCAAAGCCGGAGGTTTCAGTGGTCATGTCTAACCAGGTTCTGAATCAAAGCCAAGGGTTTCAGTAGTCGTATCTAATCATTTTCTGAATCAAATCCAGATATTTCAGTGGTCATGTCTAACCAGTTTCTGAATCAAAGTCGGAGGTTTCAGTGGTCATCTCTAAGCAGTTGCTGAATCAAAGCCAAGGGTTTCAGTGGTCATGACTAACCAGTTGCTGCATCAAAGCCTGAGGTGCAAGTGGTCATGTCTAATGAGTTTATGAATCAAAACAGGAGGTTTCAGTAGTCATGTCTACCCAGTTCCTGAATCAAAACCAGAGGTTTCAGTGGACATGTCTAACCAGATTCTGAATCAAAGCCAAGAGTTTCAGTGGTCATGTCTAAACACTTTCTGAATCAAAGCCAAAGATTTCAGTGGTCATGTCTCAACAGATTCTGAATCAAAGCCAAAGGTTTCAGTGGTCATGTCTAACCAGTTCCTGAATCAAAGCCAAGGGTTTCAGTGGTCATGTCTAACCATTTTCTGAAGCAAAGCCAAGGGTTTCAGTGGTCATGTCTAAACATTTTCTGAATCAAAGCCAGATGGTTCAGTGGTCATGTCTAACCATTTGCTGAATCAAAGCCAGAGGTTTTAGGGGTCATGTCTAACCAGATGCTGAATCAAAGACGGAGGTTTCAGTGGGCATGTCGAACCAAATTCTGAATAAAAGTCAAGGTTTTCAGTGGTCATGTCTAACCAGTTTCTGAATCAAAGCCAGAGGTTTCAGTGGTCATGTCTAACCAGTTTCTGAATTAAAGCCGGAGGTTTCAGCGGTCATGTCTAAAAAGTTTCTGAATCAAAGCTAGAGTTTTCAGTGGTCATGTCTAACCAGTTTCTGAAACAAAGCCAGAGGTTTCAGTGGTCATGTCTAACCAGTTTCTGAATCAAAGCCAGAGTTTTCAGTGGTCATGTCTAACCAGTTCCTGAATCATAGCCAGAGTTTTCAGTGGTCATATCTAACCAGTTACTGCATCAAAGCCAGACGTTTCACTGGTCATGTCTAACCAGTTGCTGAATCAAAGCCAAGGCTTTCAGTGGTCATGTCCAACCACTTTCTGAATCAAAGCCAGAGGTTTCAGTGGTTGTATCTAACCAGGTGCTGAATCAAAGCCTGAGGTTCAAGTGGTCATGTCTCACCAGTTTCTGAATCAAACACGGAGGTTTCAGTGGTCATGTCTAAGCAGTTGCTGACTCAAAGCCAGATGTTTCAGTGGTCATGTCTAACCAGTTCCTGAATCAAAGGAAGAGGTTTCACTGGTCACGTCTAACCAGTTTCTGAATCAAAGCAAAGGGTTTCAGTGGTCTTGTCCAACCACTTTCTGAATCAAAGCCAAGCGTTTCAGTGGTCATGTCTAACCAGTTGCCGAATCAAAGCCTGAGGTTCAAGTACTAATGTCTAACCAGTTTCTGAATCAAAACCGGAGGTTTCAGTGGTCATGTCTAACCAGTTCCTGAATCAAAGCCGGAAGTTTCAGTGGTCATGTTTAAACAGTTGCTGAATAAAAGCCAAGTTGTTTCATCGGTAATGCCTAAGCAGTTTCTGAAGTAAATCCAGAGGTCTCAGGGGTCATGTCTCACCAGTTGCTGAAGGAAAGCCAGAGGTTTCAATGGTCATGTCTAACCAGTTTCAATGTCAAAGCCACATGCATCGGTGGTCATGTCTAACCAGTTCCTGAATCAAAGCCGGAGGTGTCAGTGGTCATGTATAACCAGTTTCTGAATAAAAGCCAAGGGTTTCAGTGGTCATCTCCGACCAGTTCTTGAATGAAAGCCAGACGTTTCAGTGGTCATGTCTAAACAGTTTCTGAATCCATGCTGGAGAATTCACTGGTCTTGTCTAACCAGTTTCTGAATCAAACCCTGAGTTTTCAGTGGTCATCTCTAACCATTTTCAGAATGAAGGCCAGAGGTAACAATGGTCATGTCTCATCAGTTTCAGGATCAAAGCCAAGTGTTTCAGTGGTCATGTCTAACGAGTTTCTGAATCAATGCCAGTTTTCAGTGGTCATGTCTAAGCAGTTGCTGAATCAAAGCCAAGGCTTTCTGTGGTCATTGTCTAACCAGTTTCTGAATCAAAGCCAAAGGTTTCAGTGGTTGTATCTAACAAGTTTCTGAATCAAAGCCAGAGGTTTCAGTGGTCATGTTTAAGCTGTTGCTGAATAAAGCCAAGGGTTTCAGTGGTCACGTCTAATCACTTATTGAATCAAAGCTAAGGGTTTTAGTGGTCATGTCTAAACAGTTTCTGAATCAAAGCCAAGGGTTTCAGTGGTCACGTCTAACCAGTTTCTGAATCAAAGCCAAAGGTTTCAGTGGTCATGTCTAACCAGTTTCTGAAACAAAGCCAGAGGTTTCAGTGGTCATGTCTAACCAGTTCCTGAATCAAAGCCAGAGTTTTCACTGGTCATGTCTAACCAGTTCCTGAATCATAGCCAGAGTTTTCAGTAGTCCTATCTAACCAGTTCCTGAATCAAAGCCAGACGTTTCACTGGCCATAAAAACAAAAAAACAAAAAAACTGCGGATGCTGGAGATCCAAAACAAAAACAGAATTACCTGGAAAAACTCAGCAGGTCTGGCAGCATCGGCGGAGAAGAAAAGAGTTGACGTTTCGAGTCCTCCTGACCCTTCGACAGAACTTCTGTCGAAGGGTCATGAGGACTCGAAACGTCAACTCTTTTCTTCTCCACCGACGCTGCCAGACCTGCTGAGTTTTCCAGGTAATTCTGTTTTTGTTTTCACTGGTCATGTCCAACCACTTTCTGAATCAAAGCCAGAGGTTTCAGTGGTCATATCTAACCAGGTGCTGAATCAAAGCCTGAGTTTTAAGTGGTCATGTCTCACCAGTTTCTGAATCAAAGCCGGAAGTTTCAGTGGTTATGTGTAAACAACTGCTGAATAAAAGCCATGAGTTTCATTGGTCATGCCTAAGCAATTTCTGAATTAAACCAGAGGTCTCAGTGGTCATGTCTCACCAGTTGCTGAAGCAAAGCCAGAGGTTTCAGTGGTCATGTCTAAGCAGTTTAAACGTCAAAGCCACGTGCTTCGGTGGTCATGTCTAACCAGTTCCTGAATTAAAGCTGGAGGTTTCAGCGGTCATGTCTAAAAAGTTTCTGAATCAAAGCTAGAGATTTCAGTGGTCATATCTAACCAGTTTCTGAAACAAAGCCAGAGATTTCAGTGGTCAGCTCTAACCAGTTCCTGAATCAAAGCCAGAAGTTTCAGTGGTCATGTGTAAACAGTTGCTGAATAAAAGCCAAGTTGTTTCATCGGTCATGCCTAAGCAGTTTCTGAAGTAAATCCAGAGGTCTCAGTGGTCATGTCTCACCAGTTGCTGAAGGAAAGCCAGAGGTTTCAATGGTCATGTCTAACCAGTTTCAATGTCAAAGCCACGTGCTTCGGTGGTCATGTCTAACCAGTTCCTGAATCAAAGCCGGAGGTGTCAGTGGTCATGTATAACCAGTTTCCGAATAAAAGCCAAGGGTTTCAGTGGTCATCTCCGACCAGTTCTTGAATGAAAGCCAGACGTTTCAGTGGTCATGTCTAACCAGTTTCTGAATCCATGCCGGAGAATTCATTGGTCTTGTGTAACCAGTTTCTGAATCAAACCCTGAGTTTTCACTGGTCATCTCTAACCATTTTCAGAATGAAGGCCAGAGGTAACAGTGGTCATGTTTCATCAGTTTCAGGATCAAAGCCAAGTGTTGCAGTGGTCATGTCTAACGAGTTTCTGAATCAATGCCAGTTTTCAGTGGTCATGTCTAACCAGTTGCTGAATCAAAGCGCAGGTTTCAGTGGTCATTTCCAACCAGCTTCTGAATCAAAGCCAGAGAATTCACGGTCATGTCTAAGCAGTTGCTGAATCAAAGCCAAGGCTTTCAGTGGTCATTGTCTAACCAGTTTCTGAATCAGAGCCAAAGGTTTCAGTGGTTGTATCTAACAAGTTTCTGAATCAAAGCCAGAGGTTTCAGTGGTCATGTTTAAGCAGTTGCTGAATAAAGCCAAGGGTTTCAGTGGTCACGTCGAACCAGTTATTGAATCAAAGCTAAGGGTTTCAGTGGTCATGTCTAAACAGTTTCTGAATCAAAGCCAAGGGTTTCAGTGGTCACGTCTAACCAGATTCTGAATCAGAGCCAAAGGTTTCAGTGGTCATGTCTAACCAGTTCCTGAATCAAACACGGAGGTTTCAGTGGTCATGTCTAACCAGTTTCTGACTCAAAGCCAGATTTTGCAGTGGTCATGTGTAACCAGTTCCTGAATCAAAGCAAGAGATTTCACTGGTCACGTATAACTAGTTTCTGCATCAAAGCCAAGGGTTTCAGTGGTCATGTCCAACCACTTTCTGAATCAAAGCCAGATGTTTCAGTGGTCATGTCTAACCATTTGCTGAATCAAAAACTGAGGTTCAAGGCTCATGTCTAACCAGTTTCTGAATCAAAACTGGAGGTTTTAGTGGTCATGTCTAACCAGTTGCTGAATCAAAGACGGAGGTTTCAGTGGGCATGTCGAACCAAATTCTGAATAAAAGTCAAAGTTTTCAGTGGTCATGTCAAGCCAGTTTCTGAATCAAAGCCAGAGGTTTCCGTGGTCATGTCTAACCAGTTTCTGAATTAAAGCCGGAGGTTTCAGCGGTCATGTCTAAAAAGTTTCTGAATCAAAGCTAGAGTTTTCAGTGGTCATGTCTAACCAGTTTCTGAAACAAAGCCAGAGGTTTCTGTGGTCATGTCTAACCAGTTTCTGAATCAAAGCCAGAGTTTTCACTGGTCATGTCTAACCAGTTCCTGAATCATACCCAGAGTTTTCAGTGGTCATATCTAACCAGTTCCTGAATCAAAGCCAGACGTTTCACTGGTCATCTCTAACCAGTTTCTGAATCAAAGCCAAGGCTTTCACTGGTCATGTCCAACCACTTTCTGAATCAAAGACAGGGGTTTCAGTGGTCATATCTAACCAGGTGCTGAATCAAAGCCTGACGTTCAAGTGGTCATGTCTCACCAGTTTCTGAAGCAAAGCCGGAGGTTTCAGTGGTCATGTGTAAACAGTTGCTGTATAAAAGCCATGAGTTTCATTGGTCATGCCTAAGCAGTTTCTGAATTAAACCAGAGGTCTCAGTGGTCATGTCTCACCAGTTGCTGAAGCAAAGCCAGAGGTTTCAGTGGTCATGTCTAACCAGTTTAAACAGCAAAGCCACGTGCTTCGGTGGTCATGTCTAACCAGTTCCTGAATCAAACACGGAGGTTTCAGTGGTGATGTCTAACCAGTTCCGGAATCAAACACGGAGGTTTCAGTGGTGATGGCTAACCAGTTCCGGAATCAAAGCCAAGGGTTTCAGTGGTCTTGTCCAAACACTTTCTGAATCAAAGCCAGATGTTTCAGTGGTCATGTCTAACCAGTTGCCGAATCAAAGACTGAGGTTCAAGTACTAATGTCTAACCAGTTTCTGAATCAAAACCGGAGTTTTCAGTGCTCATGTCTAAACAGTTTCTGAATCAAACCCAGAGATTTCAGTGGTCATGTCTAACCAGTTCCTGAATCAAAGCCGGAAGTTTCAGTGGTCATGTGTAAACAGTTGCTGAATAAAAGCCAAGTTGTTTCATTGGTCATGCCTAAGCAGTTTCTGAAGTAAATCCAGAGGTCTCAGTGGTCATGTCTCACCAGTTGCTGAAGGAAAGCCAGAGGTTTCAATGGTCATGTCTAACCAGTTTCAATGTCAAAGCCACATGCTTCGGTGGTCATTTCTAACCAGTTCCTGAATCAAAGCCGGAGGTGTCAGTGGTCATGTATAACCAGTTTCTGAATAAAAGCCAAGGGTTTCAGTGGTCATCTCCGACCAGTTCTTGAATGAAAGCCAGACGTTTCAGTGGTCATGTCTAACCAGTTTCTGAATCCATGCCGGAGAATTCATTGGTCTTGTGTAACCAGTTTCTGAATCAAACCCTGAGTTTTCAGTGGTCATCTCTAACCATTTTCAGAATGAAGGCCAGAGGTAACAGTGGTCATGTCTCATCAGTTTCAGGATCAAAGCCAAGTGTTTCAGTGGTCATGTCTAACGAGTTTCTGAATCAATGCCAGTTTTCAGTGGTCATGTCTAACCAGTTGCTGAATCAAAGCGCAGGTTTCAGTGGTCATTTCCAACCAGCTTCTGAATCAAAGCCAGAGAATTCACGGTCATGTCTAACCAGTTTCTGAATCAAAGCCAAGGCTTTCACTGGTCATGTCCAACCACTTTCTGAATCAAAGCCAGAGGTTTCAGTGGTCATATCTAACCAGGTGCTGAATCAAAGCCTGAGGTTCAAGTGGTCATGTCTCACCAGTTTCTGAATCAAAGCCGGAGGTTTCAGTGGTCATGTGTAAACAGTTGCTGAATAAAAGCCATGAGTTTCATTGGTCATGCCTAAGCAGTTTCTGAATTAAACCAGAGGTCTCAGTGGTCATGTCTCACCAGTTGCTTAAGCAAAGCCAGAGGTTTCAGTGGTCATCTCCGACCAGTTCTTGAATGAAAGCCAGACGTTTCAGTGGTCATGTCTAAACAGTTTCTGAATCCATGCTGGAGAATTCACTGGTCTTGTCTAACCAGTTTCTGAATCAAACCCTGAGTTTTCAGTGGTCATCTCTAACCATTTTCAGAATGAAGGCCAGAGGTAACAATGGTCATGTCTCATCAGTTTCAGGATCAAAGCCAAGTGTTTCAGTGGTCATGTCTAACGAGTTTCTGAATCAATGCCAGTTTTCAGTGGTCATGTCTAAGCAGTTGCTGAATCAAAGCCAAGGCTTTCTGTGGTCATTGTCTAACCAGTTTCTGAATCAAAGCCAAAGGTTTCAGTGGTTGTATCTAACAAGTTTCTGAATCAAAGCCAGAGGTTTCAGTGGTCATGTTTAAGCTGTTGCTGAATAAAGCCAAGGGTTTCAGTGATCACGTCTAATCACTTATTGAATCAAAGCTAAGGGCTTTAGTGGTCATGTCTAAACAGTTTCTGAATCAAAGCCAAGGGTTTCAGTGGTCACGTCTAACCAGTTTCTGAATCAAAGCCAAAGGTTTCAGTGGTCATGTCTAACCAGTTTCTGAAACAAAGCCAGAGGTTTCAGTGGTCATGTCTAACCAGTTCCTGAATCAAAGCCAGAGTTTTCACTGGTCATGTCTAACCAGTTCCTGAATCAAAGCCAGACGTTTCACTGGCCATAAAAACAAAAAAACAAAAAAACTGCGGATGCTGGAGATCCAAAACAAAAACAGAATTACCTGGAAAAACTCAGCAGGTCTGGCAGCATCGGCGGAGAAGAAAAGAGTTGACGTTTCGAGTCCTCCTGACCCTTCGACAGAACTTCTGTCGAAGGGTCATGAGGACTCGAAACGTCAACTCTTTTCTTCTCCACCGACGCTGCCAGACCTGCTGAGTTTTCCAGGTAATTCTGTTTTTGTTTTCACTGGTCATGTCCAACCACTTTCTGAATCAAAGCCAGAGGTTTCAGTGGTCATATCTAACCAGGTGCTGAATCAAAGCCTGAGTTTTAAGTGGTCATGTCTCACCAGTTTCTGAATCAAAGCCGGAAGTTTCAGTGGTTATGTGTAAACAACTGCTGAATAAAAGCCATGAGTTTCATTGGTCATGCCTAAGCAATTTCTGAATTAAACCAGAGGTCTCAGTGGTCATGTCTCACCAGTTGCTGAAGCAAAGCCAGAGGTTTCAGTGGTCATGTCTAAGCAGTTTAAACGTCAAAGCCACGTGCTTCGGTGGTCATGTCTAACCAGTTCCTGAATTAAAGCCGGAGGTTTCAGCGGTCATGTCTAAAAAGTTTCTGAATCAAAGCTAGAGATTTCAGTGGTCATATCTAACCAGTTTCTGAAACAAAGCCAGAGATTAAAGTGGTCAGCTCTAACCAGTTCCTGAATCAAAGCCAGAAGTTTCAGTGGTCATGTGTAAACAGTTGCTGAATAAAAGCCAAGTTGTTTCATCGGTCATGCCTAAGCAGTTTCTGAAGTAAATCCAGAGGTCTCAGTGGTCATGTCTCACCAGTTGCTGAAGGAAAGCCAGAGGTTTCAATGGTCATGTCTAACCAGTTTCAATGTCAAAGCCACGTGCTTCGGTGGTCATGTCTAACCAGTTCCTGAATCAAAGCCGGAGGTGTCAGTGGTCATGTATAACCAGTTTCCGAATAAAAGCCAAGGGTTTCAGTGGTCATCTCCGACCAGTTCTTGAATGAAAGCCAGACGTTTCAGTGGTCATGTCTAACCAGTTTCTGAATCCATGCCGGAGAATTCATTGGTCTTGTGTAACCAGTTTCTGAATCAAACCCTGAGTTTTCACTGGTCATCTCTAACCATTTTCAGAATGAAGGCCAGAGGTAACAGTGGTCATGTTTCATCAGTTTCAGGATCAAAGCCAAGTGTTGCAGTGGTCATGTCTAACGAGTTTCTGAATCAATGCCAGTTTTCAGTGGTCATGTCTAACCAGTTGCTGAATCAAAGCGCAGGTTTCAGTGGTCATTTCCAACCAGCTTCTGAATCAAAGCCAGAGAATTCACGGTCATGTCTAAGCAGTTGCTGAATCAAAGCCAAGGCTTTCAGTGGTCATTGTCTAACCAGTTTCTGAATCAGAGCCAAAGGTTTCAGTGGTTGTATCTAACAAGTTTCTGAATCAAAGCCAGAGGTTTCAGTGGTCATGTTTAAGCAGTTGCTGAATAAAGCCAAGGGTTTCAGTGGTCACGTCGAACCAGTTATTGAATCAAAGCTAAGGGTTTCAGTGGTCATGTCTAAACAGTTTCTGAATCAAAGCCAAGGGTTTCAGTGGTCACGTCTAACCAGATTCTGAATCAGAGCCAAAGGTTTCAGTGGTCATGTCTAACCAGTTCCTGAATCAAACACGGAGGTTTCAGTGGTCATGTCTAACCAGTTTCTGACTCAAAGCCAGATTTTGCAGTGGTCATGTGTAACCAGTTCCTGAATCAAAGCAAGAGATTTCACTGGTCACGTATAACTAGTTTCTGCATCAAAGCCAAGGGTTTCAGTGGTCATGTCCAACCACTTTCTGAATCAAAGCCAGATGTTTCAGTGGTCATGTCTAACCATTTGCTGAATCAAAAACTGAGGTTCAAGGCTCATGTCTAACCAGTTTCTGAATCAAAACTGGAGGTTTTAGTGGTCATGTCTAACCAGTTGCTGAATCAAAGACGGAGGTTTCAGTGGGCATGTCGAACCAAATTCTGAATAAAAGTCAAAGTTTTCAGTGGTCATGTCAAGCCAGTTTCTGAATCAAAGCCAGAGGTTTCCGTGGTCATGTCTAACCAGTTTCTGAATTAAAGCCGGAGGTTTCAGCGGTCATGTCTAAAAAGTTTCTGAATCAAAGCTAGAGTTTTCAGTGGTCATGTCTAACCAGTTTCTGAAACAAAGCCAGAGGTTTCTGTGGTCATGTCTAACCAGTTTCTGAATCAAAGCCAGAGTTTTCACTGGTCATGTCTAACCAGTTCCTGAATCATACCCAGAGTTTTCAGTGGTCATATCTAACCAGTTCCTGAATCAAAGCCAGACGTTTCACTGGTCATCTCTAACCAGTTTCTGAATCAAAGCCAAGGCTTTCACTGGTCATGTCCAACCACTTTCTGAATCAAAGACAGGGGTTTCAGTGGTCATATCTAACCAGGTGCTGAATCAAAGCCTGACGTTCAAGTGGTCATGTCTCACCAGTTTCTGAAGCAAAGCCGGAGGTTTCAGTGGTCATGTGTAAACAGTTGCTGTATAAAAGCCATGAGTTTCATTGGTCATGCCTAAGCAGTTTCTGAATTAAACCAGAGGTCTCAGTGGTCATGTCTCACCAGTTGCTGAAGCAAAGCCAGAGGTTTCAGTGGTCATGTCTAACCAGTTTAAACAGCAAAGCCACGTGCTTCGGTGGTCATGTCTAACCAGTTCCTGAATCAAACACGGAGGTTTCAGTGGTGATGTCTAACCAGTTCCGGAATCAAACACGGAGGTTTCAGTGGTGATGGCTAACCAGTTCCGGAATCAAAGCCAAGGGTTTCAGTGGTCTTGTCCAAACACTTTCTGAATCAAAGCCAGATGTTTCAGTGGTCATGTCTAACCAGTTGCCGAATCAAAGACTGAGGTTCAAGTACTAATGTCTAACCAGTTTCTGAATCAAAACCGGAGTTTTCAGTGCTCATGTCTAAACAGTTTCTGAATCAAACCCAGAGATTTCAGTGGTCATGTCTAACCAGTTCCTGAATCAAAGCCGGAAGTTTCAGTGGTCATGTGTAAACAGTTGCTGAATAAAAGCCAAGTTGTTTCATTGGTCATGCCTAAGCAGTTTCTGAAGTAAATCCAGAGGTCTCAGTGGTCATGTCTCACCAGTTGCTGAAGGAAAGCCAGAGGTTTCAATGGTCATGTCTAACCAGTTTCAATGTCAAAGCCACATGCTTCGGTGGTCATTTCTAACCAGTTCCTGAATCAAAGCCGGAGGTGTCAGTGGTCATGTATAACCAGTTTCTGAATAAAAGCCAAGGGTTTCAGTGGTCATCTCCGACCAGTTCTTGAATGAAAGCCAGACGTTTCAGTGGTCATGTCTAACCAGTTTCTGAATCCATGCCGGAGAATTCATTGGTCTTGTGTAACCAGTTTCTGAATCAAACCCTGAGTTTTCAGTGGTCATCTCTAACCATTTTCAGAATGAAGGCCAGAGGTAACAGTGGTCATGTCTCATCAGTTTCAGGATCAAAGCCAAGTGTTTCAGTGGTCATGTCTAACGAGTTTCTGAATCAATGCCAGTTTTCAGTGGTCATGTCTAACCAGTTGCTGAATCAAAGCGCAGGTTTCAGTGGTCATTTCCAACCAGCTTCTGAATCAAAGCCAGAGAATTCACGGTCATGTCTAACCAGTTTCTGAATCAAAGCCAAGGCTTTCACTGGTCATGTCCAACCACTTTCTGAATCAAAGCCAGAGGTTTCAGTGGTCATATCTAACCAGGTGCTGAATCAAAGCCTGAGGTTCAAGTGGTCATGTCTCACCAGTTTCTGAATCAAAGCCGGAGGTTTCAGTGGTCATGTGTAAACAGTTGCTGAATAAAAGCCATGAGTTTCATTGGTCATGCCTAAGCAGTTTCTGAATTAAACCAGAGGTCTCAGTGGTCATGTCTCACCAGTTGCTTAAGCAAAGCCAGAGGTTTCAGTGGTCATCTCCGACCAGTTCTTGAATGAAAGCCAGACGTTTCAGTGGTCATGTCTAAACAGTTTCTGAATCCATGCTGGAGAATTCACTGGTCTTGTCTAACCAGTTTCTGAATCAAACCCTGAGTTTTCAGTGGTCATCTCTAACCATTTTCAGAATGAAGGCCAGAGGTAACAATGGTCATGTCTCATCAGTTTCAGGATCAAAGCCAAGTGTTTCAGTGGTCATGTCTAACGAGTTTCTGAATCAATGCCAGTTTTCAGTGGTCATGTCTAAGCAGTTGCTGAATCAAAGCCAAGGCTTTCTGTGGTCATTGTCTAACCAGTTTCTGAATCAAAGCCAAAGGTTTCAGTGGTTGTATCTAACAAGTTTCTGAATCAAAGCCAGAGGTTTCAGTGGTCATGTTTAAGCTGTTGCTGAATAAAGCCAAGGGTTTCAGTGATCACGTCTAATCACTTATTGAATCAAAGCTAAGGGCTTTAGTGGTCATGTCTAAACAGTTTCTGAATCAAAGCCAAGGGTTTCAGTGGTCACGTCTAACCAGTTTCTGAATCAAAGCCAAAGGTTTCAGTGGTCATGTCTAACCAGTTTCTGAAACAAAGCCAGAGGTTTCAGTGGTCATGTCTAACCAGTTCCTGAATCAAAGCCAGAGTTTTCACTGGTCATGTCTAACCAGTTCCTGAATCAAAGCCAGACGTTTCACTGGCCATAAAAACAAAAAAACAAAAAAACTGCGGATGCTGGAGATCCAAAACAAAAACAGAATTACCTGGAAAAACTCAGCAGGTCTGGCAGCATCGGCGGAGAAGAAAAGAGTTGACGTTTCGAGTCCTCCTGACCCTTCGACAGAACTTCTGTCGAAGGGTCATGAGGACTCGAAACGTCAACTCTTTTCTTCTCCACCGACGCTGCCAGACCTGCTGAGTTTTCCAGGTAATTCTGTTTTTGTTTTCACTGGTCATGTCCAACCACTTTCTGAATCAAAGCCAGAGGTTTCAGTGGTCATATCTAACCAGGTGCTGAATCAAAGCCTGAGTTTTAAGTGGTCATGTCTCACCAGTTTCTGAATCAAAGCCGGAAGTTTCAGTGGTTATGTGTAAACAACTGCTGAATAAAAGCCATGAGTTTCATTGGTCATGCCTAAGCAATTTCTGAATTAAACCAGAGGTCTCAGTGGTCATGTCTCACCAGTTGCTGAAGCAAAGCCAGAGGTTTCAGTGGTCATGTCTAAGCAGTTTAAACGTCAAAGCCACGTGCTTCGGTGGTCATGTCTAACCAGTTCCTGAATTAAAGCCGGAGGTTTCAGCGGTCATGTCTAAAAAGTTTCTGAATCAAAGCTAGAGATTTCAGTGGTCATATCTAACCAGTTTCTGAAACAAAGCCAGAGATTAAAGTGGTCAGCTCTAACCAGTTCCTGAATCAAAGCCAGAAGTTTCAGTGGTCATGTGTAAACAGTTGCTGAATAAAAGCCAAGTTGTTTCATCGGTCATGCCTAAGCAGTTTCTGAAGTAAATCCAGAGGTCTCAGTGGTCATGTCTCACCAGTTGCTGAAGGAAAGCCAGAGGTTTCAATGGTCATGTCTAACCAGTTTCAATGTCAAAGCCACGTGCTTCGGTGGTCATGTCTAACCAGTTCCTGAATCAAAGCCGGAGGTGTCAGTGGTCATGTATAACCAGTTTCCGAATAAAAGCCAAGGGTTTCAGTGGTCATCTCCGACCAGTTCTTGAATGAAAGCCAGACGTTTCAGTGGTCATGTCTAACCAGTTTCTGAATCCATGCCGGAGAATTCATTGGTCTTGTGTAACCAGTTTCTGAATCAAACCCTGAGTTTTCACTGGTCATCTCTAACCATTTTCAGAATGAAGGCCAGAGGTAACAGTGGTCATGTTTCATCAGTTTCAGGATCAAAGCCAAGTGTTGCAGTGGTCATGTCTAACGAGTTTCTGAATCAATGCCAGTTTTCAGTGGTCATGTCTAACCAGTTGCTGAATCAAAGCGCAGGTTTCAGTGGTCATTTCCAACCAGCTTCTGAATCAAAGCCAGAGAATTCACGGTCATGTCTAAGCAGTTGCTGAATCAAAGCCAAGGCTTTCAGTGGTCATTGTCTAACCAGTTTCTGAATCAGAGCCAAAGGTTTCAGTGGTTGTATCTAACAAGTTTCTGAATCAAAGCCAGAGGTTTCAGTGGTCATGTTTAAGCTGTTGCTGAATAAAGCCAAGGGTTTCAGTGGTCACGTCGAACCAGTTATTGAATCAAAGCTAAGGGTTTCAGTGGTCATGTCTAAACAGTTTCTGAATCAAAGCCAAGGGTTTCAGTGGTCACGTCTAACCAGATTCTGAATCAGAGCCAAAGGTTTCAGTGGTCATGTCTAACCAGTTCCTGAATCAAACACGGAGGTTTCAGTGGTCATGTCTAACCAGTTTCTGACTCAAAGCCAGATTTTGCAGTGGTCATGTGTAACCAGTTCCTGAATCAAAGCAAGAGATTTCACTGGTCACGTATAACTAGTTTCTGCATCAAAGCCAAGGGTTTCAGTGGTCATGTCCAACCACTTTCTGAATCAAAGCCAGATGTTTCAGTGGTCATGTCTAACCATTTGCTGAATCAAAAACTGAGGTTCAAGGCTCATGTCTAACCAGTTTCTGAATCAAAACTGGAGGTTTTAGTGGTCATGTCTAACCAGTTGCTGAATCAAAGACGGAGGTTTCAGTGGGCATGTCGAACCAAATTCTGAATAAAAGTCAAAGTTTTCAGTGGTCATGTCAAGCCAGTTTCTGAATCAAAGCCAGAGGTTTCCGTGGTCATGTCTAACCAGTTTCTGAATTAAAGCCGGAGGTTTCAGCGGTCATGTCTAAAAAGTTTCTGAATCAAAGCTAGAGTTTTCAGTGGTCATGTCTAACCAGTTTCTGAAACAAAGCCAGAGGTTTCTGTGGTCATGTCTAACCAGTTTCTGAATCAAAGCCAGAGTTTTCACTGGTCATGTCTAACCAGTTCCTGAATCATACCCAGAGTTTTCAGTGGTCATATCTAACCAGTTCCTGAATCAAAGCCAGACGTTTCACTGGTCATCTCTAACCAGTTTCTGAATCAAAGCCAAGGCTTTCACTGGTCATGTCCAACCACTTTCTGAATCAAAGACAGGGGTTTCAGTGGTCATATCTAACCAGGTGCTGAATCAAAGCCTGACGTTCAAGTGGTCATGTCTCACCAGTTTCTGAAGCAAAGCCGGAGGTTTCAGTGGTCATGTGTAAACAGTTGCTGTATAAAAGCCATGAGTTTCATTGGTCATGCCTAAGCAGTTTCTGAATTAAACCAGAGGTCTCAGTGGTCATGTCTCACCAGTTGCTGAAGCAAAGCCAGAGGTTTCAGTGGTCATGTCTAACCAGTTTAAACAGCAAAGCCACGTGCTTCGGTGGTCATGTCTAACCAGTTCCTGAATCAAACACGGAGGTTTCAGTGGTGATGTCTAACCAGTTCCGGAATCAAACACGGAGGTTTCAGTGGTGATGGCTAACCAGTTCCGGAATCAAAGCCAAGGGTTTCAGTGGTCTTGTCCAAACACTTTCTGAATCAAAGCCAGATGTTTCAGTGGTCATGTCTAACCAGTTGCCGAATCAAAGACTGAGGTTCAAGTACTAATGTCTAACCAGTTTCTGAATCAAAACCGGAGTTTTCAGTGCTCATGTCTAAACAGTTTCTGAATCAAACCCAGAGATTTCAGTGGTCATGTCTAACCAGTTCCTGAATCAAAGCCGGAAGTTTCAGTGGTCATGTGTAAACAGTTGCTGAATAAAAGCCAAGTTGTTTCATTGGTCATGCCTAAGCAGTTTCTGAAGTAAATCCAGAGGTCTCAGTGGTCATGTCTCACCAGTTGCTGAAGGAAAGCCAGAGGTTTCAATGGTCATGTCTAACCAGTTTCAATGTCAAAGCCACATGCTTCGGTGGTCATTTCTAACCAGTTCCTGAATCAAAGCCGGAGGTGTCAGTGGTCATGTATAACCAGTTTCTGAATAAAAGCCAAGGGTTTCAGTGGTCATCTCCGACCAGTTCTTGAATGAAAGCCAGACGTTTCAGTGGTCATGTCCAACCACTTTCTGAATCAAAGCCAGAGGTTTCAGTGGTCATATCTAACCATGTGCTGAATCAAAGCCTGAGTTTTAAGTGGTCATGTCTCACCAGTTTCTGAATCAAAGCCGGAAGTTTCAGTGGTTATGTGTAAACAACTGCTGAATAAAAGCCATGAGTTTCATTGGTCATGCCTAAGCAATTTCTGAATTAAACCAGAGGTCTCAGTGGTCATGTCTCACCAGTTGCTGAAGCAAAGCCAGAGGTTTCAGTGGTCATGTCTAAGCAGTTTAAACGTCAAAGCCACGTGCTTCGGTGGTCATGTCTAACCAGTTCCTGAATTAAAGCCGGAGGTTTCAGCGGTCATGTCTAAAAAGTTTCTGAATCAAAGCTAGAGATTTCAGTGGTCATATCTAACCAGTTTCTGAAACAAAGCCAGAGATTTCAGTGGTCAGCTCTAACCAGTTCCTGAATCAAAGCCAGAGGTTTCAGTGGTCATGTTTAAACAGTTGCTGAATAAAAGCCAAGTTGTTTCATCGGTCATGCCTAAGCAGTTTCTGAAGTAAATCCAGAGGTCTCAGGGGTCATGTCTCACCAAATGCTGAAGGAAAGCCAGAGGTTTCAATGGTCATGTCTAACCAGTTTCAATGTCAAAGCCACATGCTTCGGTGGTCATGTCTAACCAGTTCCTGAATCAAAGCCGGAGGTGTCAGTGGTCATGTATAACCAGTTTCTGAATAAAAGCCAAGGGTTTCAGTGGTCATCTCCGACCAGTTCTTGAATGAAAGCCAGACGTTTCAGTGGTCATGTCTAAACAGTTTCTGAATCCATGCTGGAGAATTCATTGGTCTTGTCTAACCAGTTTCTGAATCAAACCCTGAGTTTTCAGTGGTCATCTCTAACCATTTTCAGAATGAAGGCCAGAGGTAACAATGGTCATGTCTCATCAGTTTCAGGATCAAAGCCAAGTGTTTCAGTGGTCATGTCTAACGAGTTTCTGAATCAATGCCAGTTTTCAGTGGTCATGTCTAACCAGTTGCTGAATCAAAGCGCAGGTTTCAGTGGTCATTTCCAACCAGCTTCTGAATCAAAGCCAGAGAATTCACGGTCATGTCTAAGCAGTTTCTGAATCAAAGCCAAGGCTTTCTGTGGTCATTGTCTAAACAGTTTCTGAATCAAAGCCAAAGGTTTCAGTGGTTGTATATAACAAGTTTCTGAATCAAAGCCAGAGGTTTCAGTGGTCGTGTTTAAGCTGTTGCTGAATAAAGCCAAGGGTTTCAGTGGTCACGTCTAATCACTTATTGAATCAAAGCTAAGGGTTTTAGTGGTCATGTCTAAACAGTTTCTGAATCAAAGCCAAGGGTTTCAGTGGTCACGTCTAACCAGTTTCTGAATCAAAGCCAAAGGTTTCAGTGGTCATGTCTAACCAGTTTCTGAAACAAAGCCAGAGGTTTCAGTGGTCATGTCTAACCAGTTCCTGAATCAAAGCCAGAGTTTTCACTGGTCATGTCTAACCAGTTCCTGAATCATAGCCAGAGTTTTCAGTAGTCCTATCTAACCAGTTCCTGAATCAAAGCCAGACGTTTCACTGGTCATAAAAACAGAAAAACAAAAAAACTGCGGATGCTGGAGATCCAAAACAAAAACAGAATTACCTGGAAAAACTCAGCAGGTCTGGCAGCATCGGCGGAGAAGAAAAGAGTTGACGTTTCGAGTCCTCCTGACCCTTCGACAGAACTTCTGTCGAAGGGTCATGAGGACTCGAAACGTCAACTCTTTTCTTCTCCACCGACGCTGCCAGACCTGCTGAGTTTTTCCAGGTAATTCTGTTTTTGTTTTCACTGGTCATGTCCAACCACTTTCTGAATCAAAGCCAGAGGTTTCAGTGGTCATATCTAACCAGGTGCTGAATCAAAGCCTGAGTTTTAAGTGGTCATGTCTCACCAGTTTCTGAATCAAAGCCGGAAGTTTCAGTGGTTATGTGTAAACAACTGCTGAATAAAAGCCATGAGTTTCATTGGTCATGCCTAAGCAATTTCTGAATTAAACCAGAGGTCTCAGTGGTCATGTCTCACCAGTTGCTGAAGCAAAGCCAGAGGTTTCAGTGGTCATGTCTAAGCAGTTTAAACGTCAAAGCCACGTGCTTCGGTGGTCATGTCTAACCAGTTCCTGAATTAAAGCCGGAGGTTTCAGCGGTCATGTCTAAAAAGTTTCTGAATCAAAGCTAGAGATTTCAGTGGTCATATCTAACCAGTTTCTGAAACAAAGCCAGAGATTTCAGTGGTCAGCTCTAACCAGTTCCTGAATCAAAGCCAGACGTTTCAGTGGTCATGTGTAAACAGTTGCTGAATAAAAGCCAAGTTGTTTCATCGGTCATGCCTAAGCAGTTTCTGAAGTAAATCCAGAGGTCTCAGTGGTCATGTCTCACCAGTTGCTGAAGGAAAGCCAGAGGTTTCAATGGTCATGTCTAACCAGTTTCAATGTCAAAGCCACGTGCTTCGGTGGTCATGTCTAACCAGTTCCTGAATCAAAGCCGGAGGTGTCAGTGGTCATGTATAACCAGTTTCCGAATAAAAGCCAAGGGTTTCAGTGGTCATCTCCGACCAGTTCTTGAATGAAAGCCAGACGTTTCAGTGGTCATGTCTAACCAGTTTCTGAATCCATGCCGGAGAATTCATTGGTCTTGTGTAACCAGTTTCTGAATCAAACCCTGAGTTTTCACTGGTCATCTCTAACCATTTTCAGAATGAAGGCCAGAGGTAACAGTGGTCATGTTTCATCAGTTTCAGGATCAAAGCCAAGTGTTGCAGTGGTCATGTCTAACGAGTTTCTGAATCAATGCCAGTTTTCAGTGGTCATGTCTAACCAGTTGCTGAATCAAAGCGCAGGTTTCAGTGGTCATTTCCAACCAGCTTCTGAATCAAAGCCAGAGAATTCACGGTCATGTCTAAGCAGTTGCTGAATCAAAGCCAAGGCTTTCAGTGGTCATTGTCTAACCAGTTTCTGAATCAGAGCCAAAGGTTTCAGTGGTTGTATCTAACAAGTTTCTGAATCAAAGCCAGAGGTTTCAGTGGTCATGTTTAAGCTGTTGCTGAATAAAGCCAAGGGTTTCAGTGGTCACGTCTAATCACTTATTGAATCAAAGCTAAGGGTTTTAGTGGTCATGTCTAAACAGTTTCTGAATCAAAGCCAAGGGTTTCAGTGGTCACGTCTAACCAGTTTCTGAATCAAAGCCAAGGCTTTCTGTGGTCATTGTCTAACCAGTTTCTGAATCAAAGCCAAAGGTTTCAGTGGTTGTATCTAACAAGTTTCTGAATCAAAGCCAGAGGTTTCAGTGGTCATGTTTAAGCTGTTGCTGAATAAAGCCAAGGGTTTCAGTGGTCACGTCTAATCACTTATTGAATCAAAGCTAAGGGTTTTAGTGGTCATGTCTAAACAGTTTCTGAATCAAAGCCAAGGGTTTCAGTGGTCACGTCTAACCAGTTTCTGAATCAAAGCCAAAGGTTTCAGTGGTCATGTCTAACCAGTTTCTGAAACAAAGCCAGAGGTTTCAGTGGTCATGTCTAACCAGGTGCTGAATCAAAGCCTGAGTTTTAAGTGGTCATGTCTCACCAGTTTCTGAATCAAAGCCGGAAGTTTCAGTGGTTATGTGTAAACAACTGCTGAATAAAAGCCATGAGTTTCATTGGTCATGCCTAAGCAATTTCTGAATTAAACCAGAGGTCTCAGTGGTCATGTCTCACCAGTTGCTGAAGCAAAGCCAGAGGTTTCAGTGGTCATGTCTAACGAGTTTCTGAATCAATGCCAGTTTTCAGTGGTCATGTCTAACCAGTTGCTGAATCAAAGCGCAGGTTTCAGTGGTCATTTCCAACCAGCTTCTGAATCAAAGCCAGAGAATTCACGGTCATGTCTAAGCAGTTTCTGAATCAAAGCCAAGGCTTTCTGTGGTCATTGTCTAACCAGTTTCTGAATCAAAGCTAAAGGTTTCAGTGGTTGTATCTAACAAGTTTCTGAATCAAAGCCAGAGGTTTCAGTGGTCATGTTTAAGCTGTTGCTGAATAAAGCCAAGGGTTTCAGTGGTCACGTCTAATCACTTATTGAATCAAAGCTAAGGGTTTTAGTGATCATGTCTAAACAGTTTCTGAATCAAAGCCAAGGGTTTCAGTGGTCACGTCTAACCAGTTTCTGAATCAAAGCCAAAGGTTTCAGTGGTCATGTCTAACCAGTTCCTGAATCAAAGCCAGAGTTTTCACTGGTCATGTCTAACCAGTTCCTGAATCATAGCCAGAGTTTTCAGTAGTCCTATCTAACCAGTTCCTGAATCAAAGCCAGACGTTTCACTGGTCATAAAAACAAAAAAACAAAAAAACTGCGGATGCTTGGAGATCCAAAACAAAAACAGAATTACCTGGAAAAACTCAGCAGGTCTGGCAGCATCGGCGGAGAAGAAAAGAGTTGACGTTTCGAGTCCTCCTGACCCTTCGACAGAACTTCTGTCGAAGGGTCATGAGGACTCGAAACGTCAACTCTTTTCTTCTCCACCGACGCTGCCAGACCTGCTGAGTTTTTCCAGGTAATTATGTTTTTGTTTTCACTGGTCATGTCCAACCACTTTCTGAATCAAAGCCAGAGGTTTCAGTGGTCATATCTAACCAGGTGCTGAATCAAAGCCTGAGTTTTAAGTGGTCATGTCTCACCAGTTTCTGAATCAAAGCCGGAAGTTTCAGTGGTTATGTGTAAACAACTGCTGAATAAAAGCCATGAGTTTCATTGGTCATGCCTAAGCAATTTCTGAATTAAACCAGAGGTCTCAGTGGTCATGTCTCACCAGTTGCTGAAGCAAAGCCAGAGGTTTCAGTGGTCATGTCTAAGCAGTTTAAACGTCAAAGCCACGTGCTTCGGTGGTCATGTCTAACCAGTTCCTGAATTAAAGCCGGAGGTTTCAGCGGTCATGTCTAAAAAGTTTCTGAATCAAAGCTAGAGATTTCAGTGGTCATATCTAACCAGTTTCTGAAACAAAGCCAGAGATTTCAGTGGTCAGCTCTAACCAGTTCCTGAATCAAAGCCAGAAGTTTCAGTGGTCATGTTTAAACAGTTGCTGAATAAAAGCCAAGTTGTTTCATCGGTCATGCCTAAGCAGTTTCTGAAGTAAATCCAGAGGTCTCAGTGGTCATGTCTCACCAGTTGCTGAAGGAAAGCCAGAGGTTTCAATGGTCATGTCTAACCAGTTTCAATGTCAAAGCCACATGCTTCGGTGGTCATGTCTAACCAGTTCCTGAATCAAAGCCGGAGGTGTCAGTGGTCATGTATAACCAGTTTCTGAATAAAAGCCAAGGGTTTCAGTGGTCATCTCCGACCAGTTCTTGAATGAAAGCCAGACGTTTCAGTGGTCATGTCTAAACAGTTTCTGAATCCATGCTGGAGAATTCATTGGTCTTGTCTAACCAGTTTCTGAATCAAACCCTGAGTTTTCAGTGGTCATCTCTAACCATTTTCAGAATGAAGGCCAGAGGTAACAATGGTCATGTCTCATCAGTTTCAGGATCAAAGCCAAGTGTTTCAGTGGTCATGTCTAACGAGTTTCTGAATCAATGCCAGTTTTCAGTGGTCATGTCTAACCAGTTGCTGAATCAAAGCGCAGGTTTCAGTGGTCATTTCCAACCAGCTTCTGAATCAAAGCCAGAGAATTCACGGTCATGTCTAAGCAGTTTCTGAATCAAAGCCAAGGCTTTCTGTGGTCATTGTCTAAACAGTTTCTGAATCAAAGCCAAAGGTTTCAGTGGTTGTATATAACAAGTTTCTGAATCAAAGCCAGAGGTTTCAGTGGTCGTGTTTAAGCTGTTGCTGAATAAAGCCAAGGGTTTCAGTGGTCACGTCTAATCACTTATTGAATCAAAGCTAAGGGTTTTAGTGGTCATGTCTAAACAGTTTCTGAATCAAAGCCAAGGGTTTCAGTGGTCACGTCTAACCAGTTTCTGAATCAAAGCCAAAGGTTTCAGTGGTCATGTCTAACCAGTTTCTGAAACAAAGCCAGAGGTTTCAGTGGTCATGTCTAACCAGTTCCTGAATCAAAGCCAGAGTTTTCACTGGTCATGTCTAACCAGTTCCTGAATCATAGCCAGAGTTTTCAGTAGTCCTATCTAACCAATTCCTGAATCAAAGCCAGACGTTTCACTGGTCATAAAAACAAAAAAACAAAAAAACTGCGGATGCTGGAGATCCAAAACAAAAACAGAATTACCTGGAAAAACTCAGCAGGTCTGGCAGCATCGGCGGAGAAGAAAAGAGTTGACGTTTCGAGTCCTCCTGACCCTTCGACAGAACTTCTGTCGAAGGGTCATGAGGACTCGAAACGTCAACTCTTTTCTTCTCCACCGACGCTGCCAGACCTGCTGAGTTTTTCCAGGTAATTCTGTTTTTGTTTTCACTGGTCATGTCCAACCACTTTCTGAATCAAAGCCAGAGGTTTCAGTGGTCATATCTAACCAGGTGCTGAATCAAAGCCTGAGTTTTAAGTGGTCATGTCTCACCAGTTTCTGAATCAAAGCCGGAAGTTTCAGTGGTTATGTGTAAACAACTGCTGAATAAAAGCCATGAGTTTCATTGGTCATGCCTAAGCAATTTCTGAATTAAACCAGAGGTCTCAGTGGTCATGTCTCACCAGTTGCTGAAGCAAAGCCAGAGGTTTCAGTGGTCATGTCTAAGCAGTTTAAACGTCAAAGCCACGTGCTTCGGTGGTCATGTCTAACCAGTTCCTGAATTAAAGCCGGAGGTTTCAGCGGTCATGTCTAAAAAGTGTCTGAATCAAAGCTAGAGATTTCAGTGGTCATATCTAACCAGTTTCTGAAACAAAGCCAGAGATTTCAGTGGTCAGCTCTAACCAGTTCCTGAATCAAAGCCAGAAGTTTCAGTGGTCATGTGTAAACAGTTGCTGAATAAAAGCCAAGTTGTTTCATCGGTCATGCCTAAGCAGTTTCTGAAGTAAATCCAGAGGTCTCAGTGGTCATGTCTCACCAGTTGCTGAAGGAAAGCCAGAGGTTTCAATGGTCATGTCTAACCAGTTTCAATGTCAAAGCCACGTGCTTCGGTGGTCATGTCTAACCAGTTCCTGAATCAAAGCCGGAGGTGTCAGTGGTCATGTATAACCAGTTTCCGAATAAAAGCCAAGGGTTTCAGTGGTCATCTCCGACCAGTTCTTGAATGAAAGCCAGACGTTTCAGTGGTCATGTCTAACCAGTTTCTGAATCCATGCCGGAGAATTCATTGGTCTTGTGTAACCAGTTTCTGAATCAAACCCTGAGTTTTCACTGGTCATCTCTAACCATTTTCAGAATGAAGGCCAGAGGTAACAGTGGTCATGTTTCATCAGTTTCAGGATCAAAGCCAAGTGTTGCAGTGGTCATGTCTAACGAGTTTCTGAATCAATGCCAGTTTTCAGTGGTCATGTCTAACCAGTTGCTGAATCAAAGCGCAGGTTTCAGTGGTCATTTCCAACCAGCTTCTCAATCAAAGCCAGAGAATTCACGGTCATGTCTAAGCAGTTGCTGAATCAAAGCCAAGGCTTTCAGTGGTCATTGTCTAACCAGTTTCTGAATCAGAGCCAAAGGTTTCAGTGGTTGTATCTAACAAGTTTCTGAATCAAAGCCAGAGGTTTCAGTGGTCATGTTTAAGCTGTTGCTGAATAAAGCCAAGGGTTTCAGTGGTCACGTCTAATCACTTATTGAATCAAAGCTAAGGGTTTTAGTGGTCATGTCTAAACAGTTTCTGAATCAAAGCCAAGGGTTTCAGTGGTCACGTCTAACCAGTTTCTGAATCAAAGCCAAAGGTTTCAGTGGTCATGTCTAACCAGTTTCTGAAACAAAGCCAGAGGTTTCAGTGGTCATGTCTAACCAGTTCCTGAATCAAAGCCAGAGTTTTCACTGGTCATGTCTAACCAGTTCCTGAATCATAGCCAGAGTTTTCAGTAGTCCTATCTAACCAATTCCTGAATCAAAGCCAGACGTTTCACTGGTCATAAAAACAAAAAAACAAAAAAACTGCGGATGCTGGAGATCCAAAACAAAAACAGAATTACCTGGAAAAACTCAGCAGGTCTGGCAGCATCGGCGGAGAAGAAAAGAGTTGACGTTTCGAGTCCTCCTGACCCTTCGACAGAACTTCTGTCGAAGGGTCATGAGGACTCGAAACGTCAACTCTTTTCTTCTCCACCGACGCTGCCAGACCTGCTGAGTTTTTCCAGGTAATTCTGTTTTTGTTTTCACTGGTCATGTCCAACCACTTTCTGAATCAAAGCCAGAGGTTTCAGTGGTCATATCTAACCAGGTGCTGAATCAAAGCCTGAGTTTTAAGTGGTCATGTCTCACCAGTTTCTGAATCAAAGCCGGAAGTTTCAGTGGTTATGTGTAAACAACTGCTGAATAAAAGCCATGAGTTTCATTGGTCATGCCTAAGCAATTTCTGAATTAAACCAGAGGTCTCAGTGGTCATGTCTCACCAGTTGCTGAAGCAAAGCCAGAGGTTTCAGTGGTCATGTCTAAGCAGTTTAAACGTCAAAGCCACGTGCTTCGGTGGTCATGTCTAACCAGTTCCTGAATTAAAGCCGGAGGTTTCAGCGGTCATGTCTAAAAAGTGTCTGAATCAAAGCTAGAGATTTCAGTGGTCATATCTAACCAGTTTCTGAAACAAAGCCAGAGATTTCAGTGGTCAGCTCTAACCAGTTCCTGAATCAAAGCCAGAAGTTTCAGTGGTCATGTGTAAACAGTTGCTGAATAAAAGCCAAGTTGTTTCATCGGTCATGCCTAAGCAGTTTCTGAAGTAAATCCAGAGGTCTCAGTGGTCATGTCTCACCAGTTGCTGAAGGAAAGCCAGAGGTTTCAATGGTCATGTCTAACCAGTTTCAATGTCAAAGCCACGTGCTTCGGTGGTCATGTCTAACCAGTTCCTGAATCAAAGCCGGAGGTGTCAGTGGTCATGTATAACCAGTTTCCGAATAAAAGCCAAGGGTTTCAGTGGTCATCTCCGACCAGTTCTTGAATGAAAGCCAGACGTTTCAGTGGTCATGTCTAACCAGTTTCTGAATCCATGCCGGAGAATTCATTGGTCTTGTGTAACCAGTTTCTGAATCAAACCCTGAGTTTTCACTGGTCATCTCTAACCATTTTCAGAATGAAGGCCAGAGGTAACAGTGGTCATGTTTCATCAGTTTCAGGATCAAAGCCAAGTGTTGCAGTGGTCATGTCTAACGAGTTTCTGAATCAATGCCAGTTTTCAGTGGTCATGTCTAACCAGTTGCTGAATCAAAGCGCAGGTTTCAGTGGTCATTTCCAACCAGCTTCTCAATCAAAGCCAGAGAATTCACGGTCATGTCTAAGCAGTTGCTGAATCAAAGCCAAGGCTTTCAGTGGTCATTGTCTAACCAGTTTCTGAATCAGAGCCAAAGGTTTCAGTGGTTGTATCTAACAAGTTTCTGAATCAAAGCCAGAGGTTTCAGTGGTCATGTTTAAGCTGTTGCTGAATAAAGCCAAGGGTTTCAGTGGTCACGTCTAATCACTTATTGAATCAAAGCTAAGGGTTTTAGTGGTCATGTCTAAACAGTTTCTGAATCAAAGCCAAGGGTTTCAGTGGTCACGTCTAACCAGTTTCTGAATCAAAGCCAAAGGTTTCAGTGGTCATGTCTAACCAGTTTCTGAAACAAAGCCAGAGGTTTCAGTGGTCATGTCTAACCAGTTCCTGAATCAAAGCCAGAGTTTTCACTGGTCATGTCTAACCAGTTCCTGAATCATAGCCAGAGTTTTCAGTAGTCCTATCTAACCAATTCCTGAATCAAAGCCAGACGTTTCACTGGTCATAAAAACAAAAAAACAAAAAAACTGCGGATGCTGGAGATCCAAAACAAAAACAGAATTACCTGGAAAAACTCAGCAGGTCTGGCAGCATCGGCGGAGAAGAAAAGAGTTGACGTTTCGAGTCCTCCTGACCCTTCGACAGAACTTCTGTCGAAGGGTCATGAGGACTCGAAACGTCAACTCTTTTCTTCTCCACCGACGCTGCCAGACCTGCTGGGTTTTTCCAGGTAATTCTGTTTTTGTTTTCACTGGTCATGTCCAACCACTTTCTGAATCAAAGCCAGAGGTTTCAGTGGTCATATCTAACCAGGTGCTGAATCAAAGCCTGAGTTTTAAGTGGTCATGTCTCACCAGTTTCTGAATCAAAGCCGGAAGTTTCAGTGGTTATGTGTAAACAACTGCTGAATAAAAGCCATGTGTTTCATTGGTCATGCCTAAGCAATTTCTGAATTAAACCAGAGGTCTCAGTGGTCATGTCTCACCAGTTGCTGAAGCAAAGCCAGAGGTTTCAGTGGTCATGTCTAAGCAGTTTAAACGTCAAAGCCACGTGCTTCGGTGGTCATGTCTAACCAGTTCCTGAATTAAAGCCGGAGGTTTCAGCGGTCATGTCTAAAAAGTTTCTGAATCAAAGCTAGAGATTTCAGTGGTCATATCTAACCAGTTTCTGAAACAAAGCCAGAGATTAAAGTGGTCAGCTCTAACCAGTTCCTGAATCAAAGCCAGAAGTTTCAGTGGTCATGTGTAAACAGTTGCTGAATAAAAGCCAAGTTGTTTCATCGGTCATGCCTAAGCAGTTTCTGAAGTAAATCCAGAGGTCTCAGTGGTCATGTCTCACCAGTTGCTGAAGGAAAGCCAGAGGTTTCAATGGTCATGTCTAACCAGTTTCAATGTCAAAGCCACGTGCTTCGGTGGTCATGTCTAACCAGTTCCTGAATCAAAGCCGGAGGTGTCAGTGGTCATGTATAACCAGTTTCCGAATAAAAGCCAAGGGTTTCAGTGGTCATCTCCGACCAGTTCTTGAATGAAAGCCAGACGTTTCAGTGGTCATGTCTAACCAGTTTCTGAATCCATGCCGGAGAATTCATTGGTCTTGTGTAACCAGTTTCTGAATCAAACCCTGAGTTTTCACTGGTCATCTCTAACCATTTTCAGAATGAAGGCCAGAGGTAACAGTGGTCATGTTTCATCAGTTTCAGGATCAAAGCCAAGTGTTGCAGTGGTCATGTCTAACGAGTTTCTGAATCAATGCCAGTTTTCAGTGGTCATGTCTAACCAGTTGCTGAATCAAAGCGCAGGTTTCAGTGGTCATTTCCAACCAGCTTCTCAATCAAAGCCAGAGAATTCACGGTCATGTCTAAGCAGTTGCTGAATCAAAGCCAAGGCTTTCAGTGGTCATTGTCTAACCAGTTTCTGAATCAGAGCCAAAGGTTTCAGTGGTTGTATCTAACAAGTTTCTGAATCAAAGCCAGAGGTTTCAGTGGTCATGTTTAAGCTGTTGCTGAATAAAGCCAAGGGTTTCAGTGGTCACGTCTAATCACTTATTGAATCAAAGCTAAGGGTTTTAGTGGTCATGTCTAAACAGTTTCTGAATCAAAGCCAAGGGTTTCAGTGGTCACGTCTAACCAGTTTCTGAATCAAAGCCAAGGCTTTCTGTGGTCATTGTCTAACCAGTTTCTGAATCAAAGCCAAAGGTTTCAGTGGTTGTATCTAACAAGTTTCTGAATCAAAGCCAGAGGTTTCAGTGGTCATGTTTAAGCTGTTGCTGAATAAAGCCAAGGGTTTCAGTGGTCACGTCTAATCACTTATTGAATCAAAGCTAAGGGTTTTAGTGGTCATGTCTAAACAGTTTCTGAATCAAAGCCAAGGGTTTCAGTGGTCACGTCTAACCAGTTTCTGAATCAAAGCCAAAGGTTTCAGTGGTCATGTCTAACCAGTTTCTGAAACAAAGCCAGAGGTTTCAGTGGTCATGTCTAACCAGTTCCTGAATCAAAGCCAGAGTTTTCACTGGTCATGTCTAACCAGTTCCTGAATCATAGCCAGAGTTTTCAGTAGTCCTATCTAACCAGTTCCTGAATCAAAGCCAGACGTTTCACTGGTCATAAAAACAAAAAAACAAAAAAACTGCGGATGCTGGAGATCCAAAACAAAAACAGAATTACCTGGAAAAACTCAGCAGGTCTGGCAGCATCGGCGGAGAAGAAAAGAGTTGACGTTTCGAGTCCTCCTGACCCTTCGACAGAACTTCTGTCGAAGGGTCATGAGGACTCGAAACGTCAACTCTTTTCTTCTCCACCGACGCTGCCAGACCTGCTGGGTTTTTCCAGGTAATTCTGTTTTTGTTTTCACTGGTCATGTCCAACCACTTTCTGAATCAAAGCCAGAGGTTTCAGTGGTCATATCTAACCAGGTGCTGAATCAAAGCCTGAGTTTTAAGTGGTCATGTCTCACCAGTTTCTGAATCAAAGCCGGAAGTTTCAGTGGTTATGTGTAAACAACTGCTGAATAAAAGCCATGAGTTTCATTGGTCATGCCTAAGCAATTTCTGAATTAAACCAGAGGTCTCAGTGGTCATGTCTCACCAGTTGCTGAAGCAAAGCCAGAGGTTTCAGTGGTCATGTCTAAGCAGTTTAAACGTCAAAGCCACGTGCTTCGGTGGTCATGTCTAACCAGTTCCTGAATTAAAGCCGGAGGTTTCAGCGGTCATGTCTAAAAAGTTTCTGAATCAAAGCTAGAGATTTCAGTGGTCATATCTAACCAGTTTCTGAAACAAAGCCAGAGATTAAAGTGGTCAGCTCTAACCAGTTCCTGAATCAAAGCCAGAAGTTTCAGTGGTCATGTGTAAACAGTTGCTGAATAAAAGCCAAGTTGTTTCATCGGTCATGCCTAAGCAGTTTCTGAAGTAAATCCAGAGGTCTCAGTGGTCATGTCTCACCAGTTGCTGAAGGAAAGCCAGAGGTTTCAATGGTCATGTCTAACCAGTTTCAATGTCAAAGCCACGTGCTTCGGTGGTCATGTCTAACCAGTTCCTGAATCAAAGCCGGAGGTGTCAGTGGTCATGTATAACCAGTTTCCGAATAAAAGCCAAGGGTTTCAGTGGTCATCTCCGACCAGTTCTTGAATGAAAGCCAGACGTTTCAGTGGTCATGTCTAACCAGTTTCTGAATCCATGCCGGAGAATTCATTGGTCTTGTGTAACCAGTTTCTGAATCAAACCCTGAGTTTTCACTGGTCATCTCTAACCATTTTCAGAATGAAGGCCAGAGGTAACAGTGGTCATGTTTCATCAGTTTCAGGATCAAAGCCAAGTGTTGCAGTGGTCATGTCTAACGAGTTTCTGAATCAATGCCAGTTTTCAGTGGTCATGTCTAACCAGTTGCTGAATCAAAGCGCAGGTTTCAGTGGTCATTTCCAACCAGCTTCTCAATCAAAGCCAGAGAATTCACGGTCATGTCTAAGCAGTTGCTGAATCAAAGCCAAGGCTTTCAGTGGTCATTGTCTAACCAGTTTCTGAATCAGAGCCAAAGGTTTCAGTGGTTGTATCTAACAAGTTTCTGAATCAAAGCCAGAGGTTTCAGTGGTCATGTTTAAGCTGTTGCTGAATAAAGCCAAGGGTTTCAGTGGTCACGTCTAATCACTTATTGAATCAAAGCTAAGGGTTTTAGTGGTCATGTCTAAACAGTTTCTGAATCAAAGCCAAGGGTTTCAGTGGTCACGTCTAACCAGTTTCTGAATCAAAGCCAAGGCTTTCTGTGGTCATTGTCTAACCAGTTTCTGAATCAAAGCCAAAGGTTTCAGTGGTTGTATCTAACAAGTTTCTGAATCAAAGCCAGAGGTTTCAGTGGTCATGTTTAAGCTGTTGCTGAATAAAGCCAAGGGTTTCAGTGGTCACGTCTAATCACTTATTGAATCAAAGCTAAGGGTTTTAGTGGTCATGTCTAAACAGTTTCTGAATCAAAGCCAAGGGTTTCAGTGGTCACGTCTAACCAGTTTCTGAATCAAAGCCAAAGGTTTCAGTGGTCATGTCTAACCAGTTTCTGAAACAAAGCCAGAGGTTTCAGTGGTCATGTCTAACCAGTTCCTGAATCAAAGCCAGAGTTTTCACTGGTCATGTCTAACCAGTTCCTGAATCATAGCCAGAGTTTTCAGTAGTCCTATCTAACCAGTTCCTGAATCAAAGCCAGACGTTTCACTGGTCATAAAAACAAAAAAACAAAAAAACTGCGGATGCTGGAGATCCAAAACAAAAACAGAATTACCTGGAAAAACTCAGCAGGTCTGGCAGCATCGGCGGAGAAGAAAAGAGTTGACGTTTCGAGTCCTCCTGACCCTTCGACAGAACTTCTGTCGAAGGGTCATGAGGACTCGAAACGTCAACTCTTTTCTTCTCCACCGACGCTGCCAGACCTGCTGAGTTTTTCCAGGTAATTCTGTTTTTGTTTTCACTGGTCATGTCCAACCACTTTCTGAATCAAAGCCAGAGGTTTCAGTGGTCATATCTAACCAGGTGCTGAATCAAAGCCTGAGTTTTAAGTGGTCATGTCTCACCAGTTTCTGAATCAAAGCCGGAAGTTTCAGTGGTTATGTGTAAACAACTGCTGAATAAAAGCCATGAGTTTCATTGGTCATGCCTAAGCAATTTCTGAATTAAACCAGAGGTCTCAGTGGTCATGTCTCACCAGTTGCTGAAGCAAAGCCAGAGGTTTCAGTGGTCATGTCTAAGCAGTTTAAACGTCAAAGCCACGTGCTTCGGTGGTCATGTCTAACCAGTTCCTGAATTAAAGCCGGAGGTTTCAGCGGTCATGTCTAAAAAGTTTCTGAATCAAAGCTAGAGATTTCAGTGGTCATATCTAACCAGTTTCTGAAACAAAGCCAGAGATTAAAGTGGTCAGCTCTAACCAGTTCCTGAATCAAAGCCAGAAGTTTCAGTGGTCATGTGTAAACAGTTGCTGAATAAAAGCCAAGTTGTTTCATCGGTCATGCCTAAGCAGTTTCTGAAGTAAATCCAGAGGTCTCAGTGGTCATGTCTCACCAGTTGCTGAAGGAAAGCCAGAGGTTTCAATGGTCATGTCTAACCAGTTTCAATGTCAAAGCCACGTGCTTCGGTGGTCATGTCTAACCAGTTCCTGAATCAAAGCCGGAGGTGTCAGTGGTCATGTATAACCAGTTTCCGAATAAAAGCCAAGGGTTTCAGTGGTCATCTCCGACCAGTTCTTGAATGAAAGCCAGACGTTTCAGTGGTCATGTCTAACCAGTTTCTGAATCCATGCCGGAGAATTCATTGGTCTTGTGTAACCAGTTTCTGAATCAAACCCTGAGTTTTCACTGGTCATCTCTAACCATTTTCAGAATGAAGGCCAGAGGTAACAGTGGTCATGTTTCATCAGTTTCAGGATCAAAGCCAAGTGTTGCAGTGGTCATGTCTAACGAGTTTCTGAATCAATGCCAGTTTTCAGTGGTCATGTCTAACCAGTTGCTGAATCAAAGCGCAGGTTTCAGTGGTCATTTCCAACCAGCTTCTGAATCAAAGCCAGAGAATTCACGGTCATGTCTAAGCAGTTGCTGAATCAAAGCCAAGGCTTTCAGTGGTCATTGTCTAACCAGTTTCTGAATCAGAGCCAAAGGTTTCAGTGGTTGTATCTAACAAGTTTCTGAATCAAAGCCAGAGGTTTCAGTGGTCATGTTTAAGCAGTTGCTGAATAAAGCCAAGGGTTTCAGTGGTCACGTCTAACCAGTTATTGAATCAAAGCTAAGGGTTTCAGTGGTCATGTCTAAACAGTTTCCGAATCAAAGCCAAGGGTTTCAGTGGTCACGTCTAACCAGATTCTGAATCAGAGCCAAAGGTTTCAGTGGTCATGTCTAACCAGTTCCTGAATCAAACACGGAGGTTTCAGTGGTCATGTCTAACCAGTTTCTGACTCAAAGCCAGATTTTGCAGGGGTCATGTGTAACCAGTTCCTGAATCAAAGCAAGAGATTTCACTGGTCACGTATAACTAGTTTCTGCATCAAAGCCAAGGGTGTCAGTGGTCATGTCCAACCACTTTCTGAATCAAAGCCAGATGTTTCAGTGGTCATGTCTAACCATTTGCTGAATCAAAAACTGAGGTTCAAGGCTCATGTCTAACCAGTTTCTGAATCAAAACTGGAGGTTTTAGTGGTCATGTCTAACCGGTTGCTGAATCAAAGACGGAGGTTTCAGTGGGCATGTCGAACCAAATTCTGAATAAAAGTCAAAGTTTTCAGTGGTCATGTCAAGCCAGTTTCTGAATCAAAGCCAGAGGTTTCAGTGGTCATGTCTAACCAGTTTCTGAATTAAAGCCGGAGGTTTCAGCGGTCATGTCTAAAAAGTTTCTGAATCAAAGCTAGAGTTTTCAGTGGTCATGTCTAACCAGTTTCTGAAACAAAGCCAGAGGTTTCTGTGGTCATGTCTAACCAGTTTCTGAATCAAAGCCAGAGTTTTCACTGGTCATGTCTAACCAGTTCCTGAATCATACCCAGAGTTTTCAGTGGTCATATCTAACCAGTTCCTGAATCAAAGCCAGACGTTTCACTGGTCCTCTCTAACCAGTTTCTGAATCAAAACCAAGGCTTTCAGTGGTCATGTCCAACCACTTTCTGAATCAAAGACAGGGGTTTCAGTGGTCATATCTAACCAGGTGCTGAATCAAAGCCTGAGGTTCAAGTGGTCATGTCTCACCAGTTTCTGAATCAAAGCCAGAGGTTTCAGTGGTCATGTCTAACCAGGTGCTGAATCAAAGCCTGAGTTTTAAGTGGTCATGTCTCACCAGTTTCTGAATCAAAGCCGGAAGTTTCAGTGGTTATGTGTAAACAACTGCTGAATAAAAGCCATGAGTTTCATTGGTCATGCCTAAGCAATTTCTGAATTAAACCAGAGGTCTCAGTGGTCATGTCTCACCAGTTGCTGAAGCAAAGCCAGAGGTTTCAGTGGTCATGTCTAACGAGTTTCTGAATCAATGCCAGTTTTCAGTGGTCATGTCTAACCAGTTGCTGAATCAAAGCGCAGGTTTCAGTGGTCATTTCCAACCAGCTTCTCAATCAAAGCCAGAGAATTCACGGTCATGTCTAAGCAGTTTCTGAATCAAAGCCAAGGCTTTCTGTGGTCATTGTCTAACCAGTTTCTGAATCAAAGCCAAAGGTTTCAGTGGTTGTATCTAACAAGTTTCTGAATCAAAGCCAGAGGTTTCAGTGGTCATGTTTAAGCTGTTGCTGAATAAAGCCAAGGGTTTCAGTGGTCACGTCTAATCACTTATTGAATCAAAGCTAAGGGTTTTAGTGATCATGTCTAAACAGTTTCTGAATCAAAGCCAAGGGTTTCAGTGGTCACGTCTAACCAGTTTCTGAATCAAAGCCAAAGGTTTCAGTGGTCATGTCTAACCAGTTCCTGAATCAAAGCCAGAGTTTTCACTGGTCATGTCTAACCAGTTCCTGAATCATAGCCAGAGTTTTCAGTAGTCCTATCTAACCAGTTCCTGAATCAAAGCCAGACGTTTCACTGGTCATAAAAACAAAAAAACAAAAAAACTGCGGATGCTTGGAGATCCAAAACAAAAACAGAATTACCTGGAAAAACTCAGCAGGTCTGGCAGCATCGGCGGAGAAGAAAAGAGTTGACGTTTCGAGTCCTCCTGACCCTTCGACAGAACTTCTGTCGAAGGGTCATGAGGACTCGAAACGTCAACTCTTTTCTTCTCCACCGACGCTGCCAGACCTGCTGAGTTTTTCCAGGTAATTATGTTTTTGTTTTCACTGGTCATGTCCAACCACTTTCTGAATCAAAGCCAGAGGTTTCAGTGGTCATATCTAACCAGGTGCTGAATCAAAGCCTGAGTTTTAAGTGGTCATGTCTCACCAGTTTCTGAATCAAAGCCGGAAGTTTCAGTGGTTATGTGTAAACAACTGCTGAATAAAAGCCATGAGTTTCATTGGTCATGCCTAAGCAATTTCTGAATTAAACCAGAGGTCTCAGTGGTCATGTCTCACCAGTTGCTGAAGCAAAGCCAGAGGTTTCAGTGGTCATGTCTAAGCAGTTTAAACGTCAAAGCCACGTGCTTCGGTGGTCATGTCTAACCAGTTCCTGAATTAAAGCCGGAGGTTTCAGCGGTCATGTCTAAAAAGTTTCTGAATCAAAGCTAGAGATTTCAGTGGTCATATCTAACCAGTTTCTGAAACAAAGCCAGAGATTTCAGTGGTCAGCTCTAACCAGTTCCTGAATCAAAGCCAGAAGTTTCAGTGGTCATGTTTAAACAGTTGCTGAATAAAAGCCAAGTTGTTTCATCGGTCATGCCTAAGCAGTTTCTGAAGTAAATCCAGAGGTCTCAGTGGTCATGTCTCACCAGTTGCTGAAGGAAAGCCAGAGGTTTCAATGGTCATGTCTAACCAGTTTCAATGTCAAAGCCACATGCTTCGGTGGTCATGTCTAACCAGTTCCTGAATCAAAGCCGGAGGTGTCAGTGGTCATGTATAACCAGTTTCTGAATAAAAGCCAAGGGTTTCAGTGGTCATCTCCGACCAGTTCTTGAATGAAAGCCAGACGTTTCAGTGGTCATGTCTAAACAGTTTCTGAATCCATGCTGGAGAATTCATTGGTCTTGTCAAACCAGTTTCTGAATCAAACCCTGAGTTTTCAGTGGTCATCTCTAACCATTTTCAGAATGAAGGCCAGAGGTAACAATGGTCATGTCTCATCAGTTTCAGGATCAAAGCCAAGTGTTTCAGTGGTCATGTCTAACGAGTTTCTGAATCAATGCCAGTTTTCAGTGGTCATGTCTAACCAGTTGCTGAATCAAAGCGCAGGTTTCAGTGGTCATTTCCAACCAGCTTCTGAATCAAAGCCAGAGAATTCACGGTCATGTCTAAGCAGTTTCTGAATCAAAGCCAAGGCTTTCTGTGGTCATTGTCTAAACAGTTTCTGAATCAAAGCCAAAGGTTTCAGTGGTTGTATATAACAAGTTTCTGAATCAAAGCCAGAGGTTTCAGTGGTCGTGTTTAAGCTGTTGCTGAATAAAGCCAAGGGTTTCAGTGGTCACGTCTAATCACTTATTGAATCAAAGCTAAGGGTTTTAGTGGTCATGTCTAAACAGTTTCTGAATCAAAGCCAAGGGTTTCAGTGGTCACGTCTAACCAGTTTCTGAATCAAAGCCAAAGGTTTCAGTGGTCATGTCTAACCAGTTTCTGAAACAAAGCCAGAGGTTTCAGTGGTCATGTCTAACCAGTTCCTGAATCAAAGCCAGAGTTTTCACTGGTCATGTCTAACCAGTTCCTGAATCATAGCCAGAGTTTTCAGTAGTCCTATCTAACCAATTCCTGAATCAAAGCCAGACGTTTCACTGGTCATAAAAACAAAAAAACAAAAAAACTGCGGATGCTGGAGATCCAAAACAAAAACAGAATTACCTGGAAAAACTCAGCAGGTCTGGCAGCATCGGCGGAGAAGAAAAGAGTTGACGTTTCGAGTCCTCCTGACCCTTCAACAGAACTTCTGTCGAAGGGTCATGAGGACTCGAAACGTCAACTCTTTTCTTCTCCACCGACGCTGCCAGACCTGCTGAGTTTTTCCAGGTAATTCTGTTTTTGTTTTCACTGGTCATGTCCAACCACTTTCTGAATCAAAGCCAGAGGTTTCAGTGGTCATATCTAACCAGGTGCTGAATCAAAGCCTGAGTTTTAAGTGGTCATGTCTCACCAGTTTCTGAATCAAAGCCGGAAGTTTCAGTGGTTATGTGTAAACAACTGCTGAATAAAAGCCATGAGTTTCATTGGTCATGCCTAAGCAATTTCTGAATTAAACCAGAGGTCTCAGTGGTCATGTCTCACCAGTTGCTGAAGCAAAGCCAGAGGTTTCAGTGGTCATGTCTAAGCAGTTTAAACGTCAAAGCCACGTGCTTCGGTGGTCATGTCTAACCAGTTCCTGAATTAAAGCCGGAGGTTTCAGCGGTCATGTCTAAAAAGTTTCTGAATCAAAGCTAGAGATTTCAGTGGTCATATCTAACCAGTTTCTGAAACAAAGCCAGAGATTTCAGTGGTCAGCTCTAACCAGTTCCTGAATCAAAGCCAGAAGTTTCAGTGGTCATGTGTAAACAGTTGCTGAATAAAAGCCAAGTTGTTTCATCGGTCATGCCTAAGCAGTTTCTGAAGTAAATCCAGAGGTCTCAGTGGTCATGTCTCACCAGTTGCTGAAGGAAAGCCAGAGGTTTCAATGGTCATGTCTAACCAGTTTCAATGTCAAAGCCACGTGCTTCGGTGGTCATGTCTAACCAGTTCCTGAATCAAAGCCGGAGGTGTCAGTGGTCATGTATAACCAGTTTCCGAATAAAAGCCAAGGGTTTCAGTGGTCATCTCCGACCAGTTCTTGAATGAAAGCCAGACGTTTCAGTGGTCATGTCTAACCAGTTTCTGAATCCATGCCGGAGAATTCATTGGTCTTGTGTAACCAGTTTCTGAATCAAACCCTGAGTTTTCACTGGTCATCTCTAATCATTTTCAGAATGAAGGCCAGAGGTAACAGTGGTCATGTTTCATCAGTTTCAGGATCAAAGCCAAGTGTTGCAGTGGTCATGTCTAACGAGTTTCTGAATCAATGCCAGTTTTCAGTGGTCATGTCTAACCAGTTGCTGAATCAAAGCGCAGGTTTCAGTGGTCATTTCCAACCAGCTTCTGAATCAAAGCCAGAGAATTCACGGTCATGTCTAAGCAGTTGCTGAATCAAAGCCAAGGCTTTCAGTGGTCATTGTCTAACCAGTTTCTGAATCAGAGCCAAAGGTTTCAGTGGTTGTATCTAACAAGTTTCTGAATCAAAGCCAGAGGTTTCAGTGGTCATGTTTAAGCTGTTGCTGAATAAAGCCAAGGGTTTCAGTGGTCACGTCTAATCACTTATTGAATCAAAGCTAAGGGTTTTAGTGGTCATGTCTAAACAGTTTCTGAATCAAAGCCAAGGGTTTCAGTGGTCACGTCTAACCAGTTTCTGAATCAAAGCCAAAGGTTTCAGTGGTCATGTCTAACCAGTTTCTGAAACAAAGCCAGAGGTTTCAGTGGTCATGTCTAACCAGTTCCTGAATCAAAGCCAGAGTTTTCACTGGTCATGTCTAACCAGTTCCTGAATCATAGCCAGAGTTTTCAGTAGTCCTATCTAACCAGTTCCTGAATCAAAGCCAGACGTTTCACTGGTCATAAAAACAAAAAAACAAAAAAACTGCGGATGCTGGAGATCCAAAACAAAAACAGAATTACCTGGAAAAACTCAGCAGGTCTGGCAGCATCGGCGGAGAAGAAAAGAGTTGACGTTTCGAGTCCTCCTGACCCTTCGACAGAACTTCTGTCGAAGGGTCATGAGGACTCGAAACGTCAACTCTTTTCTTCTCCACCGACGCTGCCAGACCTGCTGGGTTTTTCCAGGTAATTCTGTTTTTGTTTTCACTGGTCATGTCCAACCACTTTCTGAATCAAAGCCAGAGGTTTCAGTGGTCATATCTAACCAGGTGCTGAATCAAAGCCTGAGTTTTAAGTGGTCATGTCTCACCAGTTTCTGAATCAAAGCCGGAAGTTTCAGTGGTTATGTGTAAACAACTGCTGAATAAAAGCCATGAGTTTCATTGGTCATGCCTAAGCAATTTCTGAATTAAACCAGAGGTCTCAGTGGTCATGTCTCACCAGTTGCTGAAGCAAAGCCAGAGGTTTCAGTGGTCATGTCTAAGCAGTTTAAACGTCAAAGCCACGTGCTTCGGTGGTCATGTCTAACCAGTTCCTGAATTAAAGCCGGAGGTTTCAGCGGTCATGTCTAAAAAGTTTCTGAATCAAAGCTAGAGATTTCAGTGGTCATATCTAACCAGTTTCTGAAACAAAGCCAGAGATTAAAGTGGTCAGCTCTAACCAGTTCCTGAATCAAAGCCAGAAGTTTCAGTGGTCATGTGTAAACAGTTGCTGAATAAAAGCCAAGTTGTTTCATCGGTCATGCCTAAGCAGTTTCTGAAGTAAATCCAGAGGTCTCAGTGGTCATGTCTCACCAGTTGCTGAAGGAAAGCCAGAGGTTTCAATGGTCATGTCTAACCAGTTTCAATGTCAAAGCCACGTGCTTCGGTGGTCATGTCTAACCAGTTCCTGAATCAAAGCCGGAGGTGTCAGTGGTCATGTATAACCAGTTTCCGAATAAAAGCCAAGGGTTTCAGTGGTCATCTCCGACCAGTTCTTGAATGAAAGCCAGACGTTTCAGTGGTCATGTCTAACCAGTTTCTGAATCCATGCCGGAGAATTCATTGGTCTTGTGTAACCAGTTTCTGAATCAAACCCTGAGTTTTCACTGGTCATCTCTAACCATTTTCAGAATGAAGGCCAGAGGTAACAGTGGTCATGTTTCATCAGTTTCAGGATCAAAGCCAAGTGTTGCAGTGGTCATGTCTAACGAGTTTCTGAATCAATGCCAGTTTTCAGTGGTCATGTCTAACCAGTTGCTGAATCAAAGCGCAGGTTTCAGTGGTCATTTCCAACCAGCTTCTCAATCAAAGCCAGAGAATTCACGGTCATGTCTAAGCAGTTGCTGAATCAAAGCCAAGGCTTTCAGTGGTCATTGTCTAACCAGTTTCTGAATCAGAGCCAAAGGTTTCAGTGGTTGTATCTAACAAGTTTCTGAATCAAAGCCAGAGGTTTCAGTGGTCATGTTTAAGCTGTTGCTGAATAAAGCCAAGGGTTTCAGTGGTCACGTCTAATCACTTATTGAATCAAAGCTAAGGGTTTTAGTGGTCATGTCTAAACAGTTTCTGAATCAAAGCCAAGGGTTTCAGTGGTCACGTCTAACCAGATTCTGAATCAGAGCCAAAGGTTTCAGTGGTCATGTCTAACCAGTTCCTGAATCAAACACGGAGGTTTCAGTGGTCATGTCTAACCAGTTTCTGACTCAAAGCCAGATTTTGCAGGGGTCATGTGTAACCAGTTCCTGAATCAAAGCAAGAGATTTCACTGGTCACGTATAACTAGTTTCTGCATCAAAGCCAAGGGTGTCAGTGGTCATGTCCAACCACTTTCTGAATCAAAGCCAGATGTTTCAGTGGTCATGTCTAACCATTTGCTGAATCAAAAACTGAGGTTCAAGGCTCATGTCTAACCAGTTTCTGAATCAAAACTGGAGGTTTTAGTGGTCATGTCTAACCGGTTGCTGAATCAAAGACGGAGGTTTCAGTGGGCATGTCGAACCAAATTCTGAATAAAAGTCAAAGTTTTCAGTGGTCATGTCAAGCCAGTTTCTGAATCAAAGCCAGAGGTTTCAGTGGTCATGTCTAACCAGTTTCTGAATTAAAGCCGGAGGTTTCAGCGGTCATGTCTAAAAAGTTTCTGAATCAAAGCTAGAGTTTTCAGTGGTCATGTCTAACCAGTTTCTGAAACAAAGCCAGAGGTTTCTGTGGTCATGTCTAACCAGTTTCTGAATCAAAGCCAGAGTTTTCACTGGTCATGTCTAACCAGTTCCTGAATCATACCCAGAGTTTTCAGTGGTCATATCTAACCAGTTCCTGAATCAAAGCCAGACGTTTCACTGGTCATCTCTAACCAGTTTCTGAATCAAAACCAAGGCTTTCAGTGGTCATGTCCAACCACTTTCTGAATCAAAGACAGGGGTTTCAGTGGTCATATCTAACCAGGTGCTGAATCAAAGCCTGAGGTTCAAGTGGTCATGTCTCACCAGTTTCTGAATCAAAGCCGGAGGTTTCAGTGGTCATGTGTAAACAGTTGCTGTATAAAAGCCATGAGTTTCATTGGTCATGCCTAAGCAGTTTCTGAATTAAACCAGAGGTCTCAGTGGTCATGTCTCACCAGTTGCTGAAGCAAAGTCAGAGGTTTCAGTGGTCATGTCTAACCAGTTTAAACAGCAAAGCCACGTGCTTCGGTGGTCATGTCTAACCAGTTCCTGAATCAAACACGGAGGTTTCAGTGGTGATGTCTAACCAGTTCCGGAATCAAACACAGAGGTTTCAGTGGTGATGGCTAACCAGTTCCGGAATCAAAGCCAAGGGTTTCAGTGGTCTTGTCCAAACACTTTCTGAATCAAAGCCAGATGTTTCAGTGGTCATGTCTAACCAGTTGCCGAATCAAAGACTGAGGTTCAAGTACTAATGTCTAACCAGTTTCTGAATCAAAACCGGAGTTTTCAGTGCTCATGACTAAACAGTTTCTGAATCAAACCCAGAGATTTCAGTGGTCATGTCTAACCAGTTCCTGAATCAAAGCCAGAAGTTTCAGTGGTCATGTGTAAACAGTTGCTGAATAAAAGCCAAGTTGTTTCACTGGTCATGCCTAAGCAGTTTCTGAAGTAAATCCAGAGGTCTCAGTGGTCATGTCTCACCAGTTGCTGAAGGAAAGCCAGAGGTTTCAATGGTCATGTCTAACCAGTTTCAATGTCAAAGCCACATGCTTCGGTGGTCATTTCTAACCAGTTCCTGAATCAAAGACGGAGGTGTCAGTGGTCATGTATAACCAGTTTCTGAATAAAAGCCAAGGGTTTCAGTGGTCATCTCCGACCAGTTCTTGAATGAAAGCCAGACGTTTCAGTGGTCATGTCTAACCAGTTTCTGAATCCATGCTTGAGAATTCATTGGTCTTGTGTAACCAGTTTCTGAATCAAACCCTGAGTTTTCACTGGTCATCTCTAACCATTTTCAGAATGAAGGCCAGAGGTAACAGTGGTCATGTTTCATCAGTTTCAGGATCAAAGCCAAGTGTTGCAGTGGTCATGTCTAACGAGTTTCTGAATCAATGCCAGTTTTCAGTGGTCATGTCTAACCAGTTGCTGAATCAAAGCGTAGGTTTCAGTGGTCATTTCCAACCAGCTTCTGAATCAAAGCCAGAGAATTCACGTCATGTCTAAGCAGTTGCTGAATCAAAGCCAAGGCTTTCAGTGGTCATTGTCTAACCAGTTTCTGAATCAAAGCCAAAGGTTTCAGTGGTTGTATCTAACAAGTTTCTGAATCAAAGCCAGAGGTTTCAGTGGTCATGTTTAAGCAGTTGCTGAATAAAGCCAAGGGTTTCCGTGGTCACGTCTAACCAGTTATTGAATCAAAGCTAAGGGTTTCAGTGGTCATGTCTAAACAGTTTCTGAATCAAAGCCAAGGGTTTCAGTGGTCACGTCTAACCAGATTCTGAATCAGAGCCAAAGGTTTCAGTGGTCATGTCTAACCAGTTCCTGAATCAAACACGGAGGTTTCAGTGGTCATGTCTAACCAGTTTCTGACTCAAAGCCAGATTTTGCAGTGGTCATGTGTAACCAGTTCCTGAATCAAAGCAAGAGATTTCACTGGTCACGTATAACTAGTTTCTGCATCAAAGCCAAGGGTTTCAGTGGTCATGTCCAACCACTTTCTGAATCAAAGCCAGATGTTTCAGTGGTCATATCTAACCATTTGCTGAATCAAAAACTGAGGTTCAAGGCTCATGTCTAACCAGTTTCTGAATCAAAACTGGAGGTTTTAGTGGTCATGTCTAACCAGTTGCTGAATCAAAGGTGGAGGTTTCAGTGGGCATGTCGAACCAAATTCTGAATAAAAGTCAAAGTTTTCAGTGGTCATGTCAAGCCAGTTTCTGAATCAAAGACAGAGGTTTCCGTGGTCATGTCTAACCAGTTTCTGAATTAAAGCCGGAGGTTTCAGCGGTCATGTCTAAAAAGTTTCTGAATCAAAGCTAGAGTTTTCAGTGGTCATGTCTAACCAGTTTCTGAAACAAAGCCAGAGGTTTCTGTGGTCATGTCTAACCAGTTTCTGAATCAAAGCCAGAGTTTTCACTGGTCATGTCTAACCAGTTCCTGAATCATACCCAGAGTTTTCAGTGGTCATATCTAACCAGTTCCTGAATCAAAGCCAGACGTTTCACTGGTCCTCTCTAACCAGTTTCTGAATCAAAACCAAGGCTTTCAGTGGTCATGTCCAACCACTTTCTGAATCAAAGACAGGGGTTTCAGTGGTCATATCTAACCAGGTGCTGAATCAAAGCCTGAGGTTCAAGTGGTCATGTCTCACCAGTTTCTGAATCAAAGCCGGAGGTTTCAGTGGTCATGTGTAAACAGTTGCTGTATAAAAGCCATGAGTTTCATTGGTCATGCCTAAGCAGTTTCTGAATTAAACCAGAGGTCTCAGTGGTCATGTCTCACCAGTTGCTGCAGCAAAGCCAGAGGTTTCAGTGGTCATGTCTAACCAGTTTAAACAGCAAAGCCACGTGCTTCGGTGGTCATGTCTAACCAGTTCCTGAATCAAACACGGAGGTTTCAGTGGTGATGTCTAACCAGTTCCGGAATCAAACACAGAGGTTTCAGTGGTGATGGCTAACCAGTTCCGGAATCAAAGCCAAGGGTTTCCGTGGTCTTGTCCAAACACTTTCTGAATCAAAGCCAGATGTTTCAGTGGTCATGTCTAACCAGTTGCCGAATCAAAGGCTGAGGTTCAAGTACTAATGTCTAACCAGTTTCTGAATCAAAACCGGAGTTTTCAGTGCTCATGTCTAAACAGTTTCTGAATCAAACCCAGAGATTTCAGTGGTCATGTCTAACCAGTTCCTGAATCAAAGCCGGAAGTTTCAGTGGTCATGTGTAAACAGTTGCTGAATAAAAGCCAAGTTGTTTCACTGGTCATGCCTAAGCAGTTTCTGAAGTAAATCCAGAGGTCTCAGTGGTCATGTCTCACCAGTTGCTGAAGGAAAGCCAGAGGTTTCAATGGTCATGTCTAACCAGTTTCAATGTCAAAGCCACATGCTTCGGTGGTCTTTCTAACCAGTTCCTGAATCAAAGCCGGAGGTGTCAGTGGTCATGTATAACCAGTTTCTGAATAAAAGCCAAGGGTTTCAGTGGTCATCTCCGACCAGTTCTTGAATGAAAGCCAGACGTTTCAGTGGTCATGTCTAACCAGTTTCTGAATCCATGCCGGAGAATTCATTGGTCTTGTGTAACCAGTTTCTGAATCAAACCCTGAGTTTTCAGTGGTCATCTCTAACCATTTTCAGAATGAAGGCCAGAGGTAACAGTGGTCATGTCTCATCAGTTTCAGGATCAAAGCCAAGTGTTTCAGTGGTCATGTCTAATGAGTTTCTGAATCAATGCCAGTTTTCAGTGGTCATGTCTAACCAGTTGCTGAATCAAAGCGCAGGTTTCAGTGGTCATTTCCAACCAGCTTCTGAATCAAAGCCAGAGAATTCACGGTCATGTCTAACCAGTTTCTGAATCAAAGCCAAGGCTTTCACTGGTCATGTCCAACCACTTTCTGAATCAAAGCCAGAGGTTTCAGTGGTCATATCTAACCAGGTGCTGAATCAAAGCATGACGTTCAAGTGGTCATGTCTCACCAGTTTCTGAATCAAAGCCGGAGGTTTCAGTGGTCATGTGTAAACAGTTGCTGAATAAAAGCCATGAGTTTCATTGGTCATGCCTAAGCAGTTTCTGAATTAAACCAGAGGTCTCAGTGGTCATGTCTCACCAGTTGCTGAAGCAAAGCCAGAGGTTTCAGTGGTCATGTCTAACCAGTTTAAACATCAAAGACACGTGCTTCGGTGGTCATGTCTAACCAGTTCCTGAATCAAACACGAAGGTTTCAGTGGTGATGTCTAACCAGTTCTGGAATCAAACACGGAGGTTTCAGTGGTGATGTCTAACCAGTTCCGGAATCAAAGCCAAGGGTTTCAGTGGTCATATCTAAGCAGTTGCTGAATCAAAGCCAATGGTTTCAGTGGTCATGTCTAACCAGTTGCTGAATCAAAACCTGAGGTTCACGTGGTCATGCCTAACCAGTTTCTGTATCAAAACAGGAGGTTTCAATGGTCATGTCTAACCAGTTCCTGAAGCAAAGCCGCAGGTTTCAGTGGACATGTCTAACCAGTTTCTGAATCAAAGCCAAGGGTTTCACTGGTCATCTCTAAACACTTTCTGAATCAAAGCCAAAGGTTTCAGTGGTCATGTCTAACCATTTTCTGAATCAATGCCAAGGGTTTCAGTGGTCATGTCTAAACGCTTTCTGAATCAAAGCCAGATGTTTCAGTGGTCATGTCTAACCATTTGCTAAATCAAACCCTGAGGTTCAAGGCTCATGTCTAACCAGTTTCTGAATCAAAACCGGAGGTTTTAGTTCTCATGTCTAACCAGTTGCTGAATCAAAGACGGAGCTTTCAGTGGGCATGTCGAACCAAATTCTGAATAAAAGTCAAGGTTTTCAGTGGTCATGTCTAACCAGTTTCTGAATCAAAGCCAATGGTTTCAGTGGTCATGTCTAACCAGTTGCTGAATCAAAACCTGAGGTTCAAGTGGTCATGCCTAACCAGTTTCTGTATCAAAACAGGAGGTTTCAGTGGTCATGTCTAACCAGTTCCTGAATCAAAGCCGCAGGTTTCAGTGGACATGTCTAACCAGTTTCTGAATCAAAGCCAAGGGTTTCACTGGTCATGTCTAAACACTTTCTGAATCAAAGCCAAGGGTTTCAGTGGTCATGTCTAAACACTTTCTGAATCAAAGCCAAAGATTTCAGTGGTCATGTCTCAACAGATTCTGAATCAAAGACAAAGGTTTCAGTGGTCATGTCTAAGCAGTTCCTGAATCAAAGCCAAGGGTTTCAGTGGTCATATCTAACCATTTTCTGAATCAAAGCCAAGGGTTTCAGTGGTCATGTCTAAACGCTTTCTGAATCAAAGCCAGATGTTTCAGTGGTCATGTCTAACCATTTGCTAAATCAAAGCCTGAGGTTCAAGGCTCATGTCTAACCAGTTTCTGAATCAAAACCGGAGGTTTTAGTTCTCATGTCTAACCAGTTGCTGAATCAAAGACGGAGCTTTCAGTGGGCATGTCGAACCAAATTCTGAATAAAAGTCAAGGTTTTCAGTGGTCATGTCTAACCAGTTTCTGAATCAAAGCCAATGGTTTCAGTGGTCATGTCTAACCAGTTGCTGAATCAAAACCTGATGTTCAAGTGGTCATGCCTAACCAGTTTCTGTATCAAAACAGGAGGTTTCAGTGGTCATGTCTAACCAGTTCCTGAATCAAAGCCGCAGGTTTCAGTGGACATGTCTAACCAGTTTCTGAATCAAAGCCAAGGGTTTCACTGGTCATGTCTAAACACTTTCTGAATCAAAGCCAAGGGTTTCAGTGGTCATGTCTAAACACTTTCTGAATCAAAGCCAAAGATTTCAGTGGTCATGTCTCAACAGATTCTGAATCAAAGACAAAGGTTTCAGTGGTCATGTCTAAGCAGTTCCTGAATCAAAGCCAAGGGTTTCAGTGGTCATGTCTAACCATTTTCTGAATCAAAGCCAAGGGTTTCAGTGGTCATGTCTAAACGCTTTCTGAATCAAAGCCAGATGTTTCAGTGGTCATGTCTAACCATTTGCTAAATCAAAGCCTGAGGTTCAAGGCTCATGTCTAACCAGTTGCTGAATCAAAGACGGAGCTTTCAGTGGGCATGTCGAACCAAATTCTGAATAAAAGTCAAGGTTTTCAGTGGTCATGTCTAACCAGTTTCTGAATCAAAGCCAGAGGTTTCAGTGGTCATGTCTAACCAGTTTCTGAATTAAAGCCGGAGGTTTCAGCGGTCATGTCTAAAAAGTTTCTGAATCAAAGCTAGAGTTTTCAGTGGTCATGTCTAACCAGTTTCTGAAACAAAGCCAGAGATTTCAGTGGTCATGTCTAACCAGTTCCAGAATCAAAGCCGAAAGTTTCAGTGGTCATGTGTAAACAGTTGCTGAATAAAAGCCAAGTTGCTTCATTGGTCAAGTCTAAGCAGTTTCTGAAGTAAATCCAGAGGTCTCAGTGGTCATGTCTCACCAGTTGCTGAAGCAAAGCCAGAGGTTTCAATGGTCATGTCTAACCAGTTTCAATGTCAAAGCCACGTGCTACAGTGGTCATGTCTAACCAGTTCCTGAATCAAAGCCGGAGGTGTCAGTGGTCATGTATAACCAGTTTCTGAATGAAAGCCAGACGTTTCAGTGGTCTTGTCTAAACAGTTTCTGAATCCATGCCAGAGAATTCATTGGTCTTGTCTAACCAGTTTCTGAATCAAACCCTGAGTTTTCAGTGGTCATCTCTAACCATTTTCAGAATGAAGGCCAGAGGTAACAGTGGTCATGTCTCATCAGTTTCAGGATCAAAGCCAAGTGTTTCAGTGGTCATGTCTAATGAGTTTCTGAATCAATGCCAGTTTTCAGTGGTCATGTCTAACCAGTTGCTGAATCAAAGCGCAGGTTTCAGTGGTCATTTCCAACCAGCTTCTGAATCAAAGCCAGAGAATTCACGGTCATGTCTAAGCAGTTGCTGAATCAAAGACAAGGCTTTCAGTGGTCATTGTCTAACCAGATTCTGAATCAAAGCCAAGAGTTTCAGTGGTCATGTCTAAACACTTTCTGAATCAAAGCGCAGGTTTCAGTGGTCATTTCCAACCAGCTTCTGAATCAAAGCCAGAGAATTCACGGTCATGTCTAACCAGTTTCTGAATCAAAGCCAAGGCTTTCACTGGTCATGTCCAACCACTTTCTGAATCAAAGCCAGAGGTTTCAGTGGTCATATCTAACCAGGTGCTGAATCAAAGCCTGACGTTCAAGTGGTCATGTCTCACCAGTTTCTGAATCAAAGCCGGAGGTTTCAGTGGTCATGTGTAAACAGTTGCTGAATAAAAGCCATGAGTTTCATTGGTCATGCCTAAGCAGTTTCTGAATTAAACCAGAGGTCTCAGTGGCCATGTCTCACCAGTTGCTGAAGCAAAGCCAGAGGTTTCAGTGGTCATGTCTAACCAGTTTAAACATCAAAGACACGTGCTTCGGTGGTCATGTCTAACCAGTTCCTGAATCAAACACGAAGGTTTCAGTGGTGATGTCTAACCAGTTCTGGAATCAAACACAGAGGTTTCAGTGGTGATGTCTAACCAGTTCTGGAATCAAAGCCAAGGGTTTCAGTGGTCATATCTAAGCAGTTGCTGAATCAAAGCCAATGGTTTCAGTGGTCATGTCTAACCAGTTGCTGAATCAAAACCTGAGGTTCACGTGGTCATGCCTAACCATTTTCTGTATCAAAACAGGAGGTTTCAATGGTCATGCCTAACCAGTTCCTGAATCAAAGCCGCAGGTTTCAGTGGACATGTCTAACCAGTTTCTGAATCAAAGCCAAGGGTTTCACTGGTCATCTCTAAACACTTTCTGAATCAAAGCCAAAGGTTTCAGTGGTCATGTCTAACCATTTTCTGAATCAATGCCAAGTGTTTCAGTGGTCATGTCTAAACGCTTTCTGAATCAAAGCCAGATGTTTCAGTGGTCATGTCTAACCATTTGCTAAATCAAAGCCTGAGGTTCAAGGCTCATGTCTAACCAGTTTCTGAATCAAAACCGGAGGTTTTAGTTCTCATGTCTAACCAGTTGCTGAATCAAAGACGGAGCTTTCAGTGGGCATGTCGAACCAAATTCTGAATAAAAGTCAAGGTTTTCAGTGGTCATGTCTAACCAGTTTCTGAATCAAAGCCAATGGTTTCAGTGGTCATGTCTAACCAGTTGCTGAATCAAAACCTGATGTTCAAGTGGTCATGCCTAACCAGTTTCTGTATCAAAACAGGAGGTTTCAGTGGTCATGTCTAACCAGTTCCTGAATCAAAGCCGCAGGTTTCAGTGGACATGTCTAACCAGTTTCTGAATCAAAGCCAAGGGTTTCACTGGTCATGTCTAAACACTTTCTGAATCAAAGCCAAGGGTTTCAGTGGTCATGTCTAAACACTTTCTGAATCAAAGCCAAAGATTTCAGTGGTCATGTCTCAACAGATTCTGAATCAAAGACAAAGGTTTCAGTGGTCATGTCTAACCAGTTCCTGAATCAAAGCCAAGGGTTTCAGTGGTCATGTCTAACCATTTTCTGAATCAAAGCCAAGGTTTTTTTTGGTCATGTCTAACCAGTTTCTGAATCAAAGCCAGAGGTTTCAGTGGTCATGTCTAACCAGTTTCTGAATTAAAGCCGGAGGTTTCAGCGGTCATGTCTAAAAAGTTTCTGAATCAAAGCTAGAGTTTTCAGTGGTCATGTCTAACCAGTTTCTGAAACAAAGCCAGAGATTTCAGTGGTCATGTCTAACCAGTTCCTGAATCAAAGCCGAAAGTTTCAGTGGTCATGTGTAAACAGTTGCTGAATAAAAGCCAAGTTGTTTCATTGGTCAAGTCTAAGCAGTTTCTGAAGTAAATCCAGAGGTCTCAGTGGTCATGTCTCACCAGTTGCTGAAGCAAAGCCAGAGGTTTCAATGGTCATGTCTAACCAGTTTCAATGTCAAAGCCACGTGCTACAGTGGTCATGTCTAACCAGTTCCTGAATCAAAGCCGGAGGTGTCAGTGGTCATGTATAACCAGTTTCTGAATGAAAGCCAGACGTTTCAGTGGTCTTGTCTAAACAGTTTCTGAATCCATGCCAGAGAATTCATTGGTCTTGTCTAACCAGTTTCTGAATCAAACCCTGAGTTTTCAGTGGTCATCTCTAACCATTTTCAGAATGAAGGCCAGAGGTAACAGTGGTCATGTCTCATCAGTTTCAGGATCAAAGCCAAGTGTTTCAGTGGTCATGTCTAATGAGTTTCTGAATCAATGCCAGTTTTCAGTGGTCATGTCTAACCAGTTGCTGAATCAAAGCGCAGGTTTCAGTGGTCATTTCCAACCAGCTTCTGAATCAAAGCCAGAGAATTCACGGTCATGTCTAAGCAGTTGCTGAATCAAAGCCAAGGCTTTCAGTGGTCATTGTCTAACCAGTTTCTGAATCAAAACCAAAGGTTTCAGTGGTTGTATCTAACAAGTTTCTGAATCAAAGCCAGAGGTTTCAGTGGTCATGTTTAAGCAGTTGCTGAATAAAGCCAAGGGTTTCAGTGGTCACGTCTAACCAGTAATTGAATCAAAGCTAAGGGTTTCAGTGGTCATGTCTAAACAGTTTCTGAATCAAAGCCAAGGGTTTCATTGGTCACGTCTAACCAGTTTCTGAATCAAAGCCAAAGGTTTCAGTGGTCATGTCTAACCAGTTCCTGAATCAAACACGGAAGTTTCAGTGGTCATGTCTAACCAGATTCTGACTCAAAGCCAGATGTTTCAGTGGTCATGTGTAACCAGTTCCTGAATCAAAGCAAGAGATCTTACTGGTCACGTATAACTAGTTTCTGCATCAAAGCCAAGGGTTTCAGTGGTCATGTCCAACCACTTTCTGAATCAAAGCCAGATGTTTCAGTGGTCATGTCTAACCATTTGCTGAATCAAAAACTGAGGTTCAAGGCTCATGTCTAACCAGTTTCTAAATCAAAACCGGAGGTTTTAGTGGTCATGTCTAACCAGTTTCTGACTCAAAGACGGAGGTTTCAGTGGGCATGTATAACCAGTTACTGAATAAAAGACAAGGGTTTCAGTGGTCATCTCCGACCAGTTCTTGAATGAAAGCCAGACGTTTCAGTGGTCATGTCTAACCAGTTTCTGAATCCATGCCGGAGAATTCATTGGTCTTGTGTAACCAGTTTCTGAATCAAACCCTGAGTTTTCAGTGGTCATCTCTAACCATTTTCAGAATGAAGGCCAGAGGTAACAGTGGTCATGTCTCATCAGTTTCAGGATCAAAGCCAAGTGTTTCAGTGGTCATGTCTAACGAGTTTCTGAATCAATGCCAGTTTTCAGTGGTCATCTCTAACCAGTTGCTGAATCAAAGCGCAGGTTTCAGTGGTCATTTCCAACCAGCTTCTGAATCAAAGCCAGAGAATTCACGGTCATGTCTAACCAGTTTCTGAATCAAAGCCAAGGCTTTCACTGGTCATGTCCAACCACTTTCTGAATCAAAGCCAGAGGTTTCAGTGGTCATATCTAACCAGGTGCTGAATCAAAGCCTGACGTTCAAGTGGTCATGTCTCACCAGTTTCTGAATCAAAGCCGGAGGTTTCAGTGGTCATGTGTAAACAGTTGCTGAATAAAAGCCATGAGTTTCATTGGTCATGCCTAAGCAGTTTCTGAATTAAACCAGAGGTCTCAGTGGCCATGTCTCACCAGTTGCTGAAGCAAAGCCAGAGGTTTCAGTGGTCATGTCTAACCAGTTTAAACATCAAAGCCACGTGCTTCGGTGGTCATGTCTAACCAGTTCCTGAATCAAACACGAAGGTTTCAGTGGTGATGTCTAACCAGTTCTGGAATCAAACACAGAGGTTTCAGTCGTCATATCTAAGCAGTTGCTGAATCAAAGCCAATGGTTTCAGTGGTCATGTCTAACCAGTTGCTGAATCAAAACCTGAGGTTCACGTGGTCATGCCTAACCAGTTTCTGTATCAAAACAGGAGGTTTCAATGGTCATGCCTAACCAGTTCCTGAATCAAAGCCGCAGGTTTCAGTGGACATGTCTAACCAGTTTCTGAATCAAAGCCAAGGGTTTCACTGGTCATCTCTAAACACTTTCTGAATCAAAGCCAAAGGTTTCAGTGGTCATGTCTAACCATTTTCTGAATCAATGCCAAGGTTTTCAGTGGTCATGTCTAAACGCTTTCTGAATCAAAGCCAGATGTTTCAGTGGTCATGTCTAACCATTTGCTAAATCAAAGCCTGAGGTTCAAGGCTCATGTCTAACCAGTTTCTGAATCAAAACCGGAGGTTTTAGTTCTCATGTCTAACCAGTTGCTGAATCAAAGACGGACCTTTCAGTGGGCATGTCGAACCAAATTCTGAATAAAGGTCAAGGTTTTCAGTGGTCATGTCTAACCAGTTTCTGAATCAAAGCCAATGGTTTCAGTGGTCATGTCTAACCAGTTGCTGAATCAAAACCTGATGTTCAAGTGGTCATGCCTAACCAGTTTCTGTATCAAAACAGGAGGTTTCAGTGGTCATGTCTAACCAGTTCCTGAATCAAAGCCGCAGGTTTCAGTGGACATGTCTAACCAGTTTCTGAATCAAAGCCAAGGGTTTCAGTGGTCATGTCTAAACACTTTCTGAATCAAAGCCAAAGATTTAAGTGGTCATGTCTCAACAGATTCTGAATCAAAGACAAAGGTTTCAGTGGTCATGTCTAACCAGTTCCTGAATCAAAGCCAAGGGTTTCAGTGGTCATGTCTAACCATTTTCTGAATCAAAGCCAAGGGTTTCAGTGGTCATGTCTAAACGCTTTCTGAATCAAAGCCAGATGTTTCAGTGGTCATGTCTAACCATTTGCTAAATCAAAGCCTGAGGTTCAAGGCTCATGTCTAACCAGTTTCTGAATCAAAACCGGAGGTTTTAGTTCTCATGTCTAACCAGTTGCTGAATCAAAGACGGAGCTTTCAGTGGGCATGTCGAACCAAATTCTGAATAAAAGTCAAGGTTTTCAGTGGTCATGTCTAACCAGTTTCTGAATCAAAGCCAGAGGTTTCAGTGGTCATGTCTAACCAGTTTCTGAATTAAAGCCGGAGGTTTCAGCGGTCATGTCTAACCAGTTCCTGAATCAAAGCCGAAAGTTTCAGTGGTCATGTGTAAACAGTTGCTGAATAAAAGCCAAGTTGTTTCATTGGTCATGCCTAAGCAGTTTCTGAAGTAAATCCAGAGGTCTCAGTGGTCATGTCTCACCAGTTGCTGAAGCAAAGCCAGAGGTTTCAATGGTCATGTCTAACCAGTTTCAATGTCAAAGCCACGTGCTACAGTGGTCATGTCTAACCAGTTCCTGAATCAAAGCCGGAGGTGTCAGTGGTCATGTATAACCAGTTTCTGAATGAAAGCCAGACGTTTCAGTGGTCTTGTCTAAACAGTTTCTGAATCCATGCCAGAGAATTCATTGGTCTTGTCTAACCAGTTTCTGAATCAAACCCTGAGTTTTCAGTGGTCATCTCTAACCATTTTCAGAATGAAGGCCAGAGGTAACAGAGGTCATGTCTCATCAGTTTCAGGATCAAAGCCAAGTGTTTCAGTGGTCATGTCTAATGAGTTTCTGAATCAATGCCAGTTTTCAGTGGTCATGTCTAACCAGTTGCTGAATCAAAGCGCAGGTGTCAGTGGTCATTTCCAACCAGCTTCTGAATCAAAGCCAGAGAATTCACGGTCATGTCTAAGCAGTTGCTGAATCAAAGCCAAGGCTTTCAGTGGTCATTGTCTAACCAGTTTCTGAATAAAAGCCAAAGGTTTCAGTGGTTGTATCTAACAAGTTTCTGAATCAAAGCCAGAGGTTTCAGTGGTCATGTTTAAGCAGTTGCTGAATAAAGCCAAGGGTTTCAGTGGTCACGTCTAACCAGTAATTGAATCAAAGCTAAGGGTTTCAGTGGTCATGTCTAAACAGTTTCTGAATCAAAGCCAAGGGTTTCAGTGGTCACGTCTAACCAGTTTCTGAATCAAAACCAAAGGTTTCAGTGGTCATGTCTAACCAGTTCCTGAATCAAACACGGAAGTTTCAGTGGTCATGTCTAACCAGTTTCTGACTCAAAGCCAGATGTTTCAGTGGTCATGTGTAACCAGTTCCTGAATCAAAGCAAGAGATCTCACTGGTCACGTATAACTAGTTTCTGCATCAAAGCCAAGGGTTTCAGTGGTCATGTCCAACCACTTTCTGAATCAAAGCCAGATGTTTCAGTGGTCATGTCTAACCATTTGCTGAATCAAAAACTGAGGTTCAAGGCTCATGTCTAACCAGTTTCTCAATCAAAACCGGAGGTTTTAGTGGTCATGTCTAACCAGTTGCTGAATCAAAGACGGAGGTTTCAGTGGGCATGTCGAACCAAATTCTGAATAAAAGTCAAAGTTTTCAGTGGTCATGTCAAGCCAGTTTCTGAATCAAAGCCAGAGGTTTCCGTGGTCATGTCTAACCAGTTTCTGAATTAAAGCCGGAGGTTTCAGCGGTCATGTATAAAAAGTTTCTGAATCAAAGCTAGAGTTTTCAGTGGTCATGTCTAACCAGTTTCTGAAACAAAGCCAGAGATTTCAGTGGTCATGTCTAACCAGTTCCTGAATCAAAGCCGATAGTTTCAGTGGTCATGTGTAAACAGTTGCTGAATAAAAGCCAAGTTGTTTCATTGGTCAAGTCTAAGCAGTTTCTGAAGTAAATCCAGAGGTCTCAGTGGTCATGTCTCACCAGTTGCTGAAGCAAAGCCAGAGGTTTCAATGGTCATGTCTAACCAGTTTCAATGTCAAAGCCACGTGCTACAGTGGTCATGTCTAACCAGTTCCTGAATCAAAGCCGGAGGTGTCAGTGGTCATGTATAACCAGTTTCTGAATGAAAGCCAGACGTTTCAGTGGTCTTGTCTAAACAGTTTCTGAATCCATGCCAGAGAATTCATTGGTCTTGTCTAACCAGTTTCTGAATCAAACCCTGAGTTTTCAGTGGTCATCTCTAACCATTTTCAGAATGAAGGCCAGAGGTAACAGTGGTCATGTCTCATCAGTTTCAGGATCAAAGCCAAGTGTTTCAGTGGTCATGTCTAATGAGTTTCTGAATCAATGCCAGTTTTCAGTGGTCATGTCTAACCAGTTGCTGAATCAAAGCGCAGGTTTCAGTGGTCATTTCCAACCAGCTTCTGAATCAAAGCCAGAGAATTCACGGTCATGTCTAAGCAGTTGCTGAATCAAAGCCAAGGCTTTCAGTGGTCATTGTCTAACCAGTTTCTGAATCAAAACCAAAGGTTTCAGTGGTTGTATCTAACAAGTTTCTGAATCAAAGCCAGAGGTTTCAGTGGTCATGTTTAAGCAGTTGCTGAATAAAGCCAAGGGTTTCAGTGGTCACGTCTAACCAGTAATTGAATCAAAGCTAAGGGTTTCAGTGGTCATGTCTAAACAGTTTCTGAATCAAAGCCAAGGGTTTCAGTGGTCACGTCTAACCAGTTTCTGAATCAAAGCCAAAGGTTTCAGTGGTCATGTCTAACCAGTTCCTGAATCAAACACGGAAGTTTCAGTGGTCATGTCTAACCAGTTTCTGACTCAAAGCCAGATGTTTCAGTGGTCATGTGTAACCAGTTCCTGAATCAAAGCAAGAGATCTCACTGGTCACGTATAACTAGTTTCTGCATCAAAGCCAAGGGTTTCAGTGGTCATGTCCAACCACTTTCTGAATCAAAGCCAGATGTTTCAGTGGTCATGTCTAACCATTTGCTGAATCAAAAACTGAGGTTCAAGGCTCATGTCTAACCAGTTTCTCAATCAAAACCGGAGGTTTTAGTGGTCATGTCTAACCAGTTGCTGAATCAAAGACGGAGGTTTCAGTGGGCATGTATAACCAGTTTCTGAATAAAAGACAAGGGTTTCAGTGGTCATCTCCGACCAGTTCTTGAATGAAAGCCAGACGTTTCAGTGGTCATGTCTAACCAGTTTCTGAATTAAAGCCGGAGGTTTCAGCGGTCATGTCTAAAAAGTTTCTGAATCAAAGCTAGAGTTTTCAGTGGTCATGTCTAACCAGTTTCTGAAACAAAGCCAGAGATTTCAGTGGTCATGTCTAACCAGTTCCTGAATCAAAGCCGAAAGTTTCAGTGGTCATGTGTAAACAGTTGCTGAATAAAAGCCAAGTTGTTTCATTGGTCATGCCTAAGCAGTTTCTGAAGTAAATCCAGAGGTCTCAGTGGTCATGTCTCACCAGTTGCTGAAGCAAAGCCAGAGGTTTCAATGGTCATGTCTAACCAGTTTCAATGTCAAAGCCACGTGCTACAGTGGTCATGTCTAACCAGTTCCTGAATCAAAGCCGGAGGTGTCAGTGGTCATGTATAACCAGTTTCTGAATGAAAGCCAGACGTTTCAGTGGTCTTGTCTAAACAGTTTCTGAATCCATGCCAGAGAATTCATTGGTCTTGTCTAACCAGTTTCTGAATCAAACCCTGAGTTTTCAGTGGTCATCTCTAACCATTTTCAGAATGAAGGCCAGAGGTAACAGAGGTCATGTCTCATCAGTTTCAGGATCAAAGCCAAGTGTTTCAGTGGTCATGTCTAATGAGTTTCTGAATCAATGCCAGTTTTCAGTGGTCATGTCTAACCAGTTGCTGAATCAAAGCGCAGGTTTCAGTGGTCATTTCCAACCAGCTTCTGAATCAAAGCCAGAGAATTCACGGTCATGTCTAAGCAGTTGCTGAATCAAAGCCAAGGCTTTCAGTGGTCATTGTCTAACCAGTTTCTGAATCAAAGCCAAAGGTTTCAGTGGTTGTATCTAACAAGTTTCTGAATCAAAGCCAGAGGTTTCAGTGGTCATGTTTAAGCAGTTGCTGAATAAAGCCAAGGGTTTCAGTGGTCACGTCTAACCAGTAATTGAATCAAAGCTAAGGGTTTCAGTGGTCATGTCTAAACAGTTTCTGAATCAAAGCCAAGGGTTTCAGTGGTCACGTCTAACCAGTTTCTGAATCAAAGCCAAAGGTTTCAGTGGTCATGTCTAACCAGTTCCTGAATCAAACACGGAAGTTTCAGTGGTCATGTCTAACCAGTTTCTGACTCAAAGCCAGATGTTTCAGTGGTCATGTGTAACCAGTTCCTGAATCAAAGCAAGAGATCTCACTGGTCACGTATAACTAGTTTCTGCATCAAAGCCAAGGGTTTCAGTGGTCATGTCCAACCACTTTCTGAATCAAAGCCAGATGTTTCAGTGGTCATGTCTAACCATTTGCTGAATCAAAAACTGAGGTTCAAGGCTCATGTCTAACCAGTTTCTCAATCAAAACCGGAGGTTTTAGTGGTCATGTCTAACCAGTTGCTGAATCAAAGATGGAGGTTTCAGTGGGCATGTATAAACAGTTTCTGAATAAAAGACAAGGGTTTCAGTGGTCATCTCCGACCAGTTCTTGAATGAAAGCCAGACGTTTCAGTGGTCATGTCTAACCAGTTTCTGAATTAAAGCCGGAGGTTTCAGCGGTCATGTCTAAAAAGTTTCTGAATCAAAGCTAGAGTTTTCAGTGGTCATGTCTAACCAGTTTCTGAAACAAAGCCAGAGATTTCAGTGGTCATGTCTAACCAGTTCCTGAATCAAAGCCGAAAGTTTCAGTGGTCATGTGTAAACAGTTGCTGAATAAAAGCCAAGTTCTTTAATTGGTCATGCCTAAGCAGTTTCTGAAGTAAATCCAGAGGTCTCAGTGGTCATGTCTCACCAGTTGCTGAAGCAAAGCCAGAGGTTTCAATGGTCATGTCTAACCAGTTTCAATGTCAAAGCCACGTGCTACAGTGGTCATGTCTAACCAGTTCCTGAATCAAAGCCGGAGGTGTCAGTGGTCATGTATAACCAGTTTCTGAATGAAAGCCAGACGTTTCAGTGGTCTTGTCTAAACAGTTTCTGAATCCATGCCAGAGAATTCATTGGTCTTGTCTAACCAGTTTCTGAATCAAACCCTGAGTTTTCAGTGGTCATCTCTAACCATTTTCAGAATGAAGGCCAGAGGTAACAGAGGTCATGTCTCATCAGTTTCAGGATCAAAGCCAAGTGTTTCAGTGGTCATGTCTAATGAGTTTCTGAATCAATGCCAGTTTTCAGTGGTCATGTCTAACCATTTGCTGAATCAAAAACTGAGGTTCAAGGCTCATGTCTAACCAGTTTCTCAATCAAAACCGGAGGTTTTAGTGGTCATGTCTAACCAGTTGCTGAATCAAAGACGGAGGTTTCAGTGGGCATGTATAACCAGTTTCTGAATAAAAGCCAAGGGTTTCAGTGGTCATCTCCGACCAGTTCTTGAATGAAAGCCAGACGTTTCAGTGGTCATGTCTAAACAGTTTCTGAATCCATGCCGGAGAATTCATTGGTCTTGTGTAACCAGTTTCTGAATCAAACCCTGAGTTTTCAGTGGTCATCTCTAACCATTTTCAGAATGAAGGCCAGAGGTAACAGTGGTCATGTCTCATCAGTTTCAGGATCAAAGCCAAGTGTTTCAGTGGTCATGTCTAACGAGTTTCTGAATCAATGCCAGTTTTCAGTGGTCATGTCTAACCAGTTGCTGAATCAAAGCGCAGGTTTCAGTGGTCATTTCCAACCAGCTTCTGAATCAAAGCCAGAGAATTCACGGTCATGTCTAACCAGTTTCTGAATCAAAGCCAAGGCTTTCACTGGTCATGTCCAACCACTTTCTGAATCAAAGCCAGAGGTTTCAGTGGTCATATCTAACCAGGTGCTGAATCAAAGCCTGACGTTCAAGTGGTCATGTCTCACCAGTTTCTGAATCAAAGCCGGAGGTTTCAGTGGTCATGTGTAAACAGTTGCTGAATAAAAGCCATGAGTTTCATTGGTCATGCCTAAGCAGTTTCTGAATTAAACCAGAGGTCTCAGTGGCCATGTCTCACCAGTTGCTGAAGCAAAGCCAGAGGTTTCAGTGGTCATGTCTAACCAGTTTAAACATCAAAGCCAGGTGCTTCGGTGGTAATGTCTAACCAGTTCCTGAATCAAACACGAAGGTTTCAGTGGTGATGTCTAACCAGTTCTGGAATCAAACACGGAGGTTTCAGTGGTGATGTCTAACCTGTTCCGGAATCAAAGCCAAGGGTTTCAGTGGTCATATCTAAGCAGTTGCTGAATCAAAGCCAATGGTTTCAGTGGTCATGTCTAACCAGTTGCTGAATCAAAACCTGAGGTTCACGTGGTCATGCCTAACCAGTTTCTGTATCAAAACAGGAGGTTTCAATGGTCATGCCTAACCAGTTCCTGAATCAAAGCCGCAGGTTTCAGTGGACATGTCTAACCAGTTTCTGAATCAAAGCCAAGGGTTTCACTGGTCATCTCTAAACACTTTCTGAATCAAAGCCAAAGGTTTCAGTGGTCATGTCTAACCATTTTCTGAATCAATGCCAAGGGTTTCAGTGGTCATGTCTAAACGCTTTCTGAATCAAAGCCAGATGTTTCAGTGGTCATGTCTAACCATTTGCTAAATCAAACCCTGAGGTTCAAGGCTCATGTCTAACCAGTTTCTGAATCAAAACCGGAGGTTTTAGTTCTCATGTCTAACCAGTTGCTGAATCAAAGACGGAGCTTTCAGTGGGCATGTCGAACCAAATTCTGAATAAAAGTCAAGGTTTTCAGTGGTCATGTCTAACCAGTTTCTGAATCAAAGCCAATGGTTTCAGTGGTCATGTCTAACCAGTTGCTGAATCAAAACCTGATGTTCAAGTGGTCATGCCTAACCAGTTTTTGTATCAAAACAGGAGGTTTCAGTGGTCATGTCTAACCAGTTCCTGAATCAAAGCCGCAGGTTTCAGTGGACATGTCTAACCAGTTTCTGAATCAAAGCCAAGGGTTTCACTGGTCATGTCTAAACACTTTCTGAATCAAAGCCAAGGGTTTCAGTGGTCATGTCTAAACACTTTCTGAATCAAAGCCAAAGATTTCAGTGGTCATGTCTCAACAGATTCTGAATCAAAGACAAAGGTTTCAGTGGTCATGTCTAACCAGTTCCTGAATCAAAGCCAAGGGTTTCAGTGGTCATGTCTAACCATTTTCTGAATCAAAGCCAAGGGTTTCAGTGGTCATGTCTAAACGCTTTCTGAATCAAAGCCAGATGTTTCAGTGGTCATGTCTAACCATTTGCTAAATCAAAGCCTGAGGTTCAAGGCTCATGTCTAACCAGTTTCTGAATCAAAACCGGAGGTTTTAGTTCTCATGTCTAACCAGTTGCTGAATCAAAGACGGAGCTTTCAGTGGGCATGTCGAACCAAATTCCGAATAAAAGTCAAGGTTTTCAGTGGTCATGTCTAACCAGTTTCTGAATCAAAGCCAGAGGTTTCAGTGGTCATGTCTAACCAGTTTCTGAATTAAAGCCGGAGGTTTCAGCGGTCATGTCTAAAAAGTTTCTGAATCAAAGCTAGAGTTTTCAGTGGTCATGTCTAACCAGTTTCTGAAACAAAGCCAGAGATTTCAGTGGTCATGTCTAACCAGTTCCTGAATCAAAGCCGAAAGTTTCAGTGGTCATGTGTAAACAGTTGCTGAATAAAAGCCAAGTTGTTTCATTGGTCATGCCTAAGCAGTTTCTGAAGTAAATCCAGAGGTCTCAGTGGTCATGTCTCACCAGTTGCTGAAGCAAAGCCAGAGGTTTCAATGGTCATGTCTAACCAGTTTCAATGTCAAAGCCACGTGCTACAGTGGTCATGTCTAACCAGTTCCTGAATCAAAGCCGGAGGTGTCAGTGGTCATGTATAACCAGTTTCTGAATGAAAGCCAGACTTTTCAGTGGTCTTGTCTAAACAGTTTCTGAATCCATGCCAGAGAATTCATTGGTCTTGTCTAACCAGTTTCTGAATCAAACCCTGAGTTTTCAGTGGTCATCTCTAACCATTTTCAGAATGAAGGCCAGAGGTAACAGTGGTCATGTCTCATCAGTTTCAGGATCAAAGCCAAGTGTTTCAGTGGTCATGTCTAATGAGTTTCTGAATCAATGCCAGTTTTCAGTGGTCATGTCTAACCCGTTGCTGAATCAAAGCGCAGGTTTCAGTGGTCATTTCCAACCAGCTTCTGAATCAAAGCCAGAGAATTCACGGTCATGTCTAAGCAGTTGCTGAATCAAAGCCAAGGCTTTCAGTGGTCATTGTCTAACCAGTTTCTGAATCAAAGCCAAAGGTTTCAGTGGTTGTATCTAACAAGTTTCTGAATCAAAGCCAGAGGTTTCAGTGGTCATGTTTAAGCAGTTGCTGAATAAAGCCAAGGGTTTCAGTGGTCACGTCTAACCAGTAATTGAATCAAAGCTAAGGGTTTCAGTGGTCATGTCTAAACAGTTTCTGAATCAAAGCCAAGGGTTTCAGTGGTCACGTCTAACCAGTTTCTGAATCAAAGCCAAAGGTTTCAGTGGTCATGTCTAACCAGTTCCTGAATCAAACACGGAAGTTTCAGTGGTCATGTCTAACCAGTTTCTGACTCAAAGCCAGATGTTTCAGTGGTCATGTGTAACCAGTTCCTGAATCAAAGCCAGAGATCTCACTGGTCACGTATAACTAGTTTCTGCATCAAAGCCAAGGGTTTCAGTGGTCATGTCCAACCACTTTCTGAATCAAAGCCAGATGTTTCAGTGGTCATGTCTAACCATTTGCTGAATCAAAAACTGAGGTTCAAGGCTCATGTCTAACCAGTTTCTCAATCAAAACCGGAGGTTTTAGTGGTCATGTCTAACCAGTTGCTGAATCAAAGACGGAGGTTTCAGTGGGCATGTATAACCAGTTTCTGAATAAAAGCCAAGGGTTTCAGTGGTCATCTCCGACCAGTTCTTGAATGAAAGCCAGACGTTTCAGTGGTCATGTCTAAACAGTTTCTGAATCCATGCCGGAGAATTCATTGGTCTTGTGTAACCAGTTTCTGAATCAAACCCTGAGTTTTCAGTGGTCATCTCTAACCATTTTCAGAATGAAGGCCAGAGGTAACAGTGGTCATGTCTCATCAGTTTCAGGATCAAAGCCAAGTGTTTCAGTGGTCATGTCTAACGAGTTTCTGAATCAATGCCAGTTTTCAGTGGTCATGTCTAACCAGTTGCTGAATCAAAGCGCAGGTTTCAGTGGTCATTTCCAACCAGCTTCTGAATCAAAGCCAGAGAATTCACGGTCATGTCTAACCAGTTTCTGAATCAAAGCCAAGGCTTTCACTGGTCATGTCCAACCACTTTCTGAATCAAAGCCAGAGGTTTCAGTGGTCATATCTAACCAGGTGCTGAATCAAAGCCTGACGTTCAAGTGGTCATGTCTCACCAGTTTCTGAATCAAAGCCGGAGGTTTCAGTGGTCATGTGTAAACAGTTGCTGAATAAAAGCCATGAGTTTCATTGGTCATGCCTAAGCAGTTTCTGAATTAAACCAGAGGTCTCAGTGGTCATGTCTCACCAGTTGCTGAAGCAAAGCCAGAGGTTTCAGTGGTCATGTCTAACCAGTTTAAACATCAAAGCCACGTGCTTCGGTGGTCATGTCTAACCAGTTCCTGAATCAAACACGAAGGTTTCAGTGGTGATGTCTAACCAGTTCTGGAATCAAACACGGAGGTTTCAGTGGTGATGTCTAACCTGTTCCGGAATCAAAGCCAAGGGTTTCAGTGGTCATATCTAAGCAGTTGCTGAATCAAAGCCAATGGTTTCAGTGGTCATGTCTAACCAGTTGCTGAATCAAAACCTGAGGTTCACGTGGTCATGCCTAACCAGTTTCTGTATCAAAACAGGAGGTTTCAATGGTCATGCCTAACCAGTTCCTGAATCAAAGCCGCAGGTTTCAGTGGACATGTCTAACCAGTTTCTGAATCAAAGCCAAGGGTTTCACTGGTCATCTCTAAACACTTTCTGATTCAAAGCCAAAGGTTTCAGTGGTCATGTCTAACCATTTTCTGAATCAATGCCAAGGGTTTCAGTGGTCATGTCTAAACGCTTTCTGAATCAAAGCCAGATGTTTCAGCGGTCATGTCTAACCATTTGCTAAATCAAACCCTGAGGTTCAAGGCTCATGTCTAACCAGTTTCTGAATCAAAACCGGAGGTTTTAGTTCTCATGTCTAACCAGTTGCTGAATCAAAGACGGAGCTTTCAGTGGGCATGTCGAACCAAATTCTGAATAAAAGTCAAGGTTTTCAGTGGTCATGTCTAACCAGTTTCTGAATCAAAGCCAATGGTTTCAGTGGTCATGTCTAACCAGTTGCTGAATCAAAACCTGATGTTCAAGTGGTCATGCCTAACCAGTTTCTGTATCAAAACAGGAGGTTTCAGTGGTCACGTCTAACCAGTTCCTGAATCAAAGCCGCAGGTTTCAGTGGACATGTCTAACCAGTTTCTGAATCAAAGCCAAGGGTTTCACTGGTCATGTCTAAACACTTTCTGAATCAAAGCCAAGGGTTTCAGTGGTCATGTCTAAACACTTTCTGAATCAAAGCCAAAGATTTCAGTGGTCATGTCTCAACAGATTCTGAATCAAAGACAAAGGTTTCAGTGGTCATGTCTAACCAGTTCCTGAATCAAAGCCAAGGGTTTCAATGGTCATGTCTAACCATTTTCTGAATCAAAGCCAAGGGTTTCAGTGGTCATGTCTAAACGCTTTCTGAATCAAAGCCAGATGTTTCAGTGGTCATGTCTAACCATTTGCTAAATCAAAGCCTGAGGTTCAAGGCTCATGTCTAACCAGTTTCTGAATCAAAACCGGAGGTTTTAGTTCTCATGTCTAACCAGTTGCTGAATCAAAGACGGAGCTTTCAGTGGGCATGTCGAACCAAATTCTGAATAAAAGTCAAGGTTTTCAGTGGTCATGTCTAACCAGTTTCTGAATTAAAGCCGGAGGTTTCAGCGGTCATGTCTAAAAAGTTTCTGAATCAAAGCTAGAGTTTTCAGTGGTCATGTCTAACCAGTTTCTGAAACAAAGCCAGAGATTTCAGTGGTCATGTCTAACCAGTTCCTGAATCAAAGCCGAAAGTTTCAGTGGTCATGTGTAAACAGTTGCTGAATAAAAGCCAAGTTGTTTCATTGGTCATGCCTAAGCAGTTTCTGAAGTAAATCCAGAGGTCTCAGTGGTCATGTCTCACCAGTTGCTGAAGCAAAGCCAGAGGTTTCAATGGTCATGTCTAACCAGTTTCAATGTCAAAGCCACGTGCTACAGTGGTCATGTCTAACCAGTTCCTGAATCAAAGCCGGAGGTGTCAGTGGTCATGTATAACCAGTTTCTGAATGAAAGCCAGACGTTTCAGTGGTCTTGTCTAAACAGTTTCTGAATCCATGCCAGAGAATTCATTGGTCTTGTCTAACCAGTTTCTGAATCAAACCCTGAGTTTTCAGTGGTCATCTCTAACCATTTTCAGAATGAAGGCCAGAGGTAACAGAGGTCATGTCTCATCAGTTTCAGGATCAAAGTCAAGTGTTTCAGTGGTCATGTCTAATGAGTTTCTGAATCAATGCCAGTTTTCAGTGGTCATGTCTAACCAGTTGCTGAATCAAAGCGCAGGTGTCAGTGGTCATTTCCAACCAGCTTCTGAATCAAAGCCAGAGAATTCACGGTCATGTCTAAGCAGTTGCTGAATCAAAGCCAAGGCTTTCAGTGGTCATTGTCTAACCAGTTTCTGAATCAAAGCCAAAGGTTTCAGTGGTTGTATCTAACAAGTTTCTGAATCAAAGCCAGAGGTTTCAGTGGTCATGTTTAAGCAGTTGCTGAATAAAGCCAAGGGTTTCAGTGGTCACGTCTAACCAGTAATTGAATCAAAGCTAAGGGTTTCAGTGGTCATGTCTAAACAGTTTCTGAATCAAAGCCAAGGGTTTCAGTGGTCACGTCTAACCAGTTTCTGATTCAAAGTTGCAGGTTTCAGTGGTCATATCTAAGCAGTTGCTGAATCAAAGCCAATGGTTTCAGTGGTCATGTCTAACCAGTTGCTGAATCAAAACCTGAGGTTCACGTGGTCATGCCTAACCAGTTTCTGTATCAAAACAGGAGGTTTCAGTGGTCATGTCTAACCAGTTCCTGAATCAAAGCCGCAGGTTTCAGTGGACATGTCTAACCAGTTTCTGAATCAAAGCCAAGGGTTTCACTGGTCATGTCTAAACACTTTCTGAATCAAAGACAATGGTTTCAGTGGTCATTTCTCAACAGTTTCTGAATCAAAGCCAAAGGACTCAGTGGTCATGTCTAACCAGGTTCTGAATCAAAACCAAAGGCTCCAGTAGTCGTATCTAATCATTTTCTGAATCAAATTCAGATATTTCAGTGGTCATGTCTAACCAGTTTCTGAATCAAAGTCGGAGGTTTCAGTGGTCATCTCTAAGCAGTTGCTGAATCAAAGCCAAGGGTTTCAGTGGTCATGACTAACCAATTGCTGCATCAAAGCCTGAGGTTCAAGTGGTCATGTCTAATGAGTTTATGAATCAAAACAGGAAGTTTCAGTAGTCATGTCTACCCAGTTCCTGAATCAAAACCGGAGGTTTCAGTGGAAATGTCTAACCAGATTCTGAATCAAAGCCAAGGGTTTCAATGGTCATGTCTAAACACTTTCTGAATCAAATCCAAAGATTTCAGTGGTCATGTCTCAACAGATTCTGAATCAAAGCCAAAGGTTTCAGTGGTCATGTCTAACCAGTTCCTGAATCAAAGCCAAGGGTTTCAGTGGTCGTGTCTAACCATTTTCTGAATCAAAGCCAAGGGTTTCAGTGGTCATGTCTAAACACTTTCTGATTCAAAGCCAGCTGTTTCAGCGGTCATGTCTAACCATTTGCTAAATCAAAGCCTGAGGTTCAAGGCTCATGTCTAACCATTTTCTGAATCAAAACCGGAGGTTTTAGTTCTCATGTCTAACCAGTTGCTGAATCAAAGACGGAGCTTTCAGTGGGCATGTCGAACCAAATTCTGAATAAAAGTCAAGGTTTTCAGTGGTCATGTCTAACGAGTTTCTGAATCAAAGCCAGAGGTTTCAGTGGTCATGTCTAACCAGTTTCTGAATTAAAGCCGGAGGTTTCAGCGGTCATGTCTAAAATGTTTCTGAATCAAAGCTAGAGTTTTCAGTGGTCATGTCTAACCAGTTTCTGAAACAAAGCCAGAGATTTCAGTGGTCATGTCTAACCAGTTCCTGAATCAAAGCAAGAGGTTTCACTGCTCACATCTAACCAGGTTCTGAAGCAAAGCCAGATGATTCAGTGGTCATGTCTAACCAGTTGCTGAATCAAAGCCTGAGGTTCAAGTGCTAATGTCTAACCAGTTTCTGAATCAAAACCGGAGTTTTCAGTGGTCATTTCTAACCAGTTTCTGAATCAAAGCCAGAGATTTCAGTGGTCATGTCTAACCAGTTCCTGAATCAAAACCGGAAGTTTCAGTGGTCATGTGTTAACAGTTGCTGAATAAAAGCCAAGTTGTTTCATTGGTCAGGTCTAAGCAGTTTCTGAAGTAAATCCAGAGGTCTCAGTGGTCGTGTCTCACCAGTTGCTGAAGGAAAGCCAGAGGTTTCAATGGTCATGTCTAACCAGTTGCAATGTCAAAGCCACATGCTTCGGTGGTCATGTCTAACCAGTTCCTGAATCAAAGGCAGAGCTTTCAGTGGTCGTATCTAACCAGCTGCTGAATCAAAGCCTGCGGTTCAAGTGGTCATATCTCACCTGTTTCTGAATCAAAGCCGGAGGTTTCAGTGGTCATGTGTAAACAACTGCTGATTAAAAGCCATGAGTTTCATTGGTCATGCCTAAGCAGTTTCTGAATTAAACCAGAGGTCTCAGTGGTCATGTCTCACCAGTTGCTGAAGCAAAGCCAGAGGTTTCAGTGGTCATGTCTAACCAGTTTAAACATCAAAGCCACGTGCTTCGGTGGTCATGTCTAACCAGTTCCTGAATCAAACATGGAGGTTTCAGTGGTGATGTCTAACCAGTTCCAGAATCAAACACGGAGGTTTCAGTGGTGATGTCTAACCAGTTCCGGAATCAAAGCCAAGGGTTTCAGTGGTCATGTCTAACCAGGTTCTGATTCAAAGTTGCAGGTTTCAGTGGTCATATCTAAGCAGTTGCTGAATCAAAGCCAATGGTTTCAGTGGTCATGTCTAACCAGTTGCTGAATCAAAACCTGAGGTTCACGTGGTCATGCCTAACCAGTTTCTGTATCAAAACAGGAGGTTTCAGTGGTCATGTCTAACCAGTTTCTGAATCAAAGCCAAGGGTTTCACTGGTCATGTCTGAACACTTTCCGAATCAAAGACAAAGGTTTCCGTGGTCATTTCTCAACAGTTTCTGAATCAAATCCAAAGGTTTCAGTGGTCATGTCTAACCAGGTTCTGAATCAAAACAAAGGGTTTCAGTAGTCATATCTAATCATTTTCTGAATCAAAGCCAAGGGTTTCAGTGGTCATGTCTAAATACTTTCTGAATCAAAGCCAAAGATTTTAGTGGTCATGTCTCAACAGATTCTGAATCAAAGCTAAAGGTTTCAGTGGTCATGTCTAAGCTGTTGCTGAATCAAAGCCAACAGTTTCAGTGATCATGTCTATCCAGTTGCTGAGTCAAAACAGGAGGTTTCAGTGGTCATGTCTAACTAGTTCCTGAATCAAAGCCACAGGTTTCCATGGTCAGGTCAAACCAGTTTCTGAATCAAAGCCAAGGGTTTCAGTTGTCATGTCTCAACAGTTTCTGAATCAAAGCCAAAGGCTTCAGTGGTCATGTCTAACCAGTTTCTGAATCAAAGCCAGAGGTTTCAGTGGTCATGTCTAAGCAGTTGCTGAATCAAAGCCAAGCGTTTCAGTGGTCATGTCTAACCAGTTCCTGTATCAAAGCTGAAGGTTTCAGTGGACATGTCTAACCAGTTTCTGAATCAAAGCCAAGGGTTTCAGAGGTCATGTCTAAACACTTTCTGAATCAAAGCCAAAGTTTTCAGTGGTCACGTCTCAACAGGTTCTGAATCAAAGACAAAGGTTTCAGTTGTCATGTCTAACCAGTTCCTGAATCAAAGCCGTGGGATTCAGTGGTCATGCCTGAGCATTTCCTGAATCATAGTAGTAGTTTTACTGGTCATGTCTAACCAGTTGCTGAATCAAAGCCAGAGATTTCAGCGGCCATGTCTACCCAGTTGGGGAAACAAAGCCTGAGGAGTCAGTGGTCATATCTAGCCAGTTTCTGAATCAAAGCCAAGGGTTTCAGTGGTCATTGTCTAACCAGTTTCTGAATCAAAGCCAAAGGTTTCAGTGGTTGTATCTAACTAGTTTCTGAATCAAAGCCAGAGGTTTCAGTGGTCATGTCTAATCAGTTGCTGAATCAATGCCAAGGGTTTCAGTGGTCATGCCTAACCAGTTTGTGAATCAAAGCTAAGGGTTTCAGTGGTCGTATCTAACTAGTTTCTGAATAAAAGTCAAAGTTTTCAGTGGTCATGTCTAACCAGTTTCTGAATCAAAGCCAGAGGATTCCGTGGTCATGTCTAACCAGTTTCTGAATTAAAGCCGGAGGTTTCAGCGGTCATGTATAAAAAGTTTCTGAATCAAAGCTAGAGTTTTCAGTGGTCATGTCTAACCAGTTTCTGAAACAAAGCCAGAGGTTTCTGTGGTCATGTCTAACCAGTTTCTGAATCAAAGCCAGAGTTTTCACTGGTCATGTCTAACCAGTTCCTGAATCATAGCCAGAGTTTTCAGTGGTCATATCTAACCAGTTCCTGAATCAAAGCCAGACGTTTCACTGGTCATGTCTAACCAGTTTCTGAATCAAAGCCAAGGCTTTCACTGGTCATGTCCAACCACTTTCTGAATCAAAGCCAGAGGTTTCAGTGGTCATATCTAACCAGGTGCTGAATCAAAACCGGAGGTTCAAGTGGTCATGTCTCACCAGTTTCTCAATCAAAGCCGGAGGTTTCAGTGGTCATGTGTAAACAGTTGCTGAATAAAAGCCATGAGTTTCATTGGTCATGCCTAAGCAGTTTCTGAATTAAACCAGAGGTCTCAGTGGTCATGTCTCACCAGTTGCTGAAGCAAAGCCAGAGGTTTCAGTGGTCATGTCTAACCAGTTTAAACATCAAAGCCACGTGCTTCGGTGGTCATGTCTAACCAGTTCCTGAATCAAACACGGAGGTTTCAGTGGTGATGTCTAACCAGTTCCAGAATCAAACACGGAGGTTTCAGTGGTGATGTCTAACCAGTTCCGGAATCAAAGCCAATGGTTTCAGTGGTCATGTCTAACCAGTTGCTGAATCAAAACCTGAGACTCACGTGGTCATGCCTAACCAGTTTCTGTATCAAAACAGGAGGTTTCAGTGGTCATGTCTAACCAGTTCCTGAATCAAAGCCGCAGGTTTCGGTGGACATGTCTAACCAGTTTCTGAATCAAAGCCAAGGGTTTCACTGGTCATGTCTAAACACTTTCTGAATCAAAGACAAAGGTTTCAGTGGTCATTTCTCAACAGTTTCTGAATCAAAGCCAAAGGCTTCAGTGGTCATGTCTAACCAGGTTCTGAATCAAAACCAAGGGTTTCAGTAGTCGTATCTAATCACTTTCTGAATCAAATCCAGATATTTCAGTGGTCATGTCTAACCAGTTTCTGAATCAAAGACGGAGGTTTCAGTGGTCATCTCTAAGCAGTTGCTGAATCAAAGCCAAGGGTTTCAGTGGTCATGCCTAACCAGTTGCTGCATCAAAGCCTGAGGTTCAAGTGGTCATGTCTAATGAGTTTATGAATCAAAACAGGACGTTTCAGTAGTCATGTCTAACCAGATTCTGAATCAAAGCCAAGAGTTTCAGTGGTCATGTCTAAACACTTCCTGAATCAAAGCCAAAGATTTCAGTGGTCATGTCTCAACAGATTCTGAATCAAAGCCAAAGGTTTCAGTGGTCATGTCTAACCAGGTTCTGAATCAAAGTCGGAGGTTTCAGTGGTCATCTCTAAGCAGTTGCTGAATCAAAGCCAAGGGTTTCAGTGGTCATGCCTAACCAGTTGCTGCATCAAAGCCTGAGGTTCAAGTGGTCATGTCTAATGAGTTTATGAATCAAAACAGGAGCTTTCAGTAGTCATGTCTACCCAGTTCCTAAATCAAAACCGGAGGTTTCAGTGGACATGTCTAACCAGATTCTGAATCAAAGCCAAGGGTTTCAGTGGTCATGTCTAAATACTTTCTGAATCAAAGCCAAAGATTTTAGTGGTCATGTCTCAACAGATTCTGAATCAAAGCCAAAGGTTTCAGTGGTCATGTCTTAGCTGTTGCTGAATCAAAGCCAACAGTTTCAGTGATCATGTCTATCCAGTTGCTGAGTCAAAACAGGAGGTTTCAGTGGTCATGTCTATCTAGTTCCTGAATCAAAGCCACAGGTTTCCATGGTCAGGTCAAACCAGTTTCTGAATCAAAGCCAAGGGTTTCAGTTGTCATGTCTCAACAGTTTCTGAATCAAAGCCAAAGGCTTCAGTGGTCATGTCTAACCAGTTTCTGAATCAAAGCCAGAGGTTTCAGTGGTCATGTCTAAGCAGTTGCTGAATCAAAGCCAAGCGTTTCAGTGGTCATGTCTAACCAGTTCCTGTATCAAAGCCGAAGGTTTCAGTGGACATGTCTAACCAGTTTCTGAATCAAAGCCAAGGGTTTCAGAGGTCATGTCTAAACACTTTCTGAATCAAAGCCAAAGTTTTCAGTGGTCACGTCTCAACAGGTTCTGAATCAAAGACAAAGGTTTCAGTTGTCATGTCTAACCAGTTCCTGAATCAAAGCCGTGGGATTCAGTGGTCATGCCTGAGCATTTCCTGAATCATAGTAGTAGTTTTACTGGTCATGTCTAACCAGTTGCTGAATCAAAGCCAGAGATTTCAGCGGCCATGTCTACCCAGTTGGGGAAACAAAGCCTGAGGAGTCAGTGGTCATATCTAGCCAGTTTCTGAATCAAAGCCAAGGGTTTCAGTGGTCATTGTCTAACCAGTTTCTGAATCAAAGCCAAAGGTTTCAGTGGTTGTATCTAACTAGTTTCTGAATCAAAGCCAGAGGTTTCAGTGGTCATGTCTAATCAGTTGCTGAATCAATGCCAAGGGTTTCAGTGGTCATGCCTAACCAGTTTGTGAATCAAAGCTAAGGGTTTCAGTGGTCGTATCTAACTAGTTTCTGAATAAAAGTCAATGTTTTCAGTGGTCACGTCTAACCAGTTTCTGAATCAAAGCCAGAGGATTCAGTGGTCATGTCTAACCAGTTTCTGAATTAAAGCCGGAGGTTTCAGCGGTCATGTATAAAAAGTTTCTGAATCAAAGCTAGAGTTTTCAGTGGTCATGTCTAACCAGTTTCTGAAACAAAGCCAGAGGTTTCTGTGGTCATGTCTAACCATTTTCTGAATCAAAGCCAAGGGTTTCAGTGGTAATGTCTAAACGCTTTCTGAATCAAAGCCAGATGTTTCAGTGGTCATGTCTAACCATTTGCTAAATCAAAGCCTGAGATTCAAGGCTCATGTCTAACCAGTTTCTGAATCAAAACCGGAGGTTTTAGTTCTCATGTCTAACCAGTTGCTGAATCAAAGACGGAGCTTTCAGTGGGCATGTCGAACCAAATTCTGAATAAAAGTCAAGGTTTTCAGTGGTCATGTCTAACCAGTTTCTGAATCAAAGCCAGAGGTTTCAGTGGTCATGTCTAACCAGTTTCTGAATTAAAGCTGGAGGTTTCAGCGGTCATGTCTAAAAAGTTTCTGAATCAAAGCTAGAGTTTTCAGTGGTCATGTCTAACCAGTTTCTGAAACAAAGCCAGAGATTTCAGTGGTCATGTCTAACCAGTTCCTGAATCAAAGCCGAAAGTTTCAGTGGTCATGTGTAAACAGTTGCTGAATAAAAGCCAAGTTGTTTCATTGGTCAAGTCTAAGCAGTTTCTGAAGTAAATCCAGAGGTCTCAGTGGTCATGTCTCACCAGTTGCTGAAGCAAAGCCAGAGGTTTCAATGGTCATGTCTAACCAGTTTCAATGTCAAAGCCACGTGCTACAGTGGTCATGTCTAACCAGTTCCTGAATCAAAGCCGGAGGTGTCAGTGGTCATGTATAACCAGTTTCTGAATGAAAGCCAGACGTTTCAGTGGTCTTGTCTAAACAGTTTCTGAATCCATGCCAGAGAATTCATTGGTCTTGTCTAACCAGTTTCTGAATCAAACCCTGAGTTTTCAGTGGTCATCTCTAACCATTTTCAGAATGAAGGCCAGAGGTAACAGTGGTCATGTCTCATCAGTTTCAGGATCAAAGCCACGTGTTTCAGTGGTCATGTCTAATGAGTTTCTGAATCAATGCCAGTTTTCAGTGGTCATGTCTAACCAGTTGCTGAATCAAAGCGCAGGTTTCAGTGGTCATTTCCAACCAGCTTCTGAATCAAAGCCAGAGAATTCACGGTCATGTCTAAGCAGTTGCTGAATCAAAGCCAAGGCTTTCAGTGGTCATTGTCTAACCAGTTTCTGAATCAAAGCCAAAGGTTTCAGTGGTTGTATCTAACAAGTTTCTGAATCAAAGCCAGAGGTTTCAGTGGTCATGTTTAAGCAGTTGCTGAATAAAGCCAAGGGTTTCAGTGGTCACGTCTAACCAGTAATTGAATCAAAGCTAAGGGTTTCAGTGGTCATGTCTAAACAGTTTCTGAATCAAAGCCAAGGGTTTCAGTGGTCACGTCTAACCAGTTTCTGAATCAAAGCCAAAGGTTTCAGTGGTCATGTCTAACCAGTTCCTGAATCAAACACGGAAGTTTCAGTGGTCATGTCTAACCAGTTTCTGACTCAAAGCCAGATGTTTCAGTGGTCATGTGTAACCAGTTCCTGAATCAAAGCAAGAGATCTCACTGGTCACGTATAACTAGTTTCTGCATCAAAGCCAAGGGTTTCAGTGGTCATGTCCAACCACTTTCTGAATCAAAGCCAGATGTTTCAGTGGTCATGTCTAACCATTTGCTGAATCAAAAACTGAGGTTCAAGGCTCATGTCTAACCAGTTTCTCAATCAAAACCGGAGGTTTTAGTGGTCATGTCTAACCAGTTGCTGAATCAAAGACGGAGGTTTCAGTGGGCATGTATAACCAGTTTCTGAATAAAAGACAAGGGTTTCAGTGGTCATCTCCGACCAGTTCTTGAATGAAAGCCAGACGTTTCAGTGGTCATGTCTAACCAGTTTCTGAATCCATGCCGGAGAATTCATTGGTCTTGTGTAACCAGTTTCTGAATCAAACCCTGAGTTTTCAGTGGTCATCTCTAACCATTTTCAGAATGAAGGCCAGAGGTAACAGTGGTCATGTCTCATCAGTTTCACGATCAAAGCCAAGTGTTTCAGTGGTCATGTCTAACGAGTTTCTGAATCAATGCCAGTTTTCAGTGGTCATGTCTAACCAGTTGCTGAATCAAAGCGCAGGTTTCAGTGGTCATTTCCAACCAGCTTCTGAATCAAAGCCAGAGAATTCACGGTCATGTCTAACCAGTTTCTGAATCAAAGCCAAGGCTTTCACTGGTCATGTCCAACCACTTTCTGAATCAAAGCCAGAGGTTTCAGTGGTCATATCTAACCAGGTGCTGAATCAAAGCCTGAGGTTCAAGTGGTCATGTCTCACCAGTTTCTGAATCAAAGCCGGAGGTTTCAGTAGTCATGTGTAAACAGTTGCTGAATAAAAGCCATGAGTTTCATTGGTCATGCCTAAGCAGTTTCTGAATTAAACCAGAGGTCTCAGTGGTCATGTCTCACCAGTTGCTGAAGCAAAGCCAGAGGTTTCAGTGGTCATGTCTAACCAGTTTAAACATCAAAGCCACGTGCTTCGGTGGTCATGTCTAACCAGTTCCTGAATCAAACACGAAGGTTTCAGTGGTGATGTCTAACCAGTTCTGGAATCAAACACGGAGGTTTCAGTGGTGATGTCTAACCTGTTCCGGAATCAAAGCCAAGGGTTTCAGTGGTCATATCTAAGCAGTTGCTGAATCAAAGCCAATGGTTTCAGTGGTCATGTCTAACCAGTTGCTGAATCAAAACCTGAGGTTCACGTGGTCATGCCTAACCAGTTTCTGTATCAAAACAGGAGGTTTCAATGGTCATGCCTAACCAGTTCCTGAATCAAAGCCGCAGGTTTCTGTGGACATGTCTAACCAGTTTCTGAATCAAAGCCAAGGGTTTCACTGGTCATCTCTAAACACTTTCTGATTCAAAGCCAAAGGTTTCAGTGGTCATGTCTAACCATTTTCTGAATCAATGCCAAGGGTTTCAGTGGTCATGTCTAAACGCTTTCTGAATCAAAGCCAGATGTTTCAGTGGTCATGTCTAACCATTTGCTAAATCAAACCCTGAGGTTCAAGGCTCATGTCTAACCAGTTTCTGAATCAAAACCGGAGGTTTTAGTTCTCATGTCTAACCAGTCGCTGAATCAAAGACGGAGCTTTCAGTGGGCATGTCGAACCAAATTCTGAATAAAAGTCAAGGTTTTCAGTGGTCATGTCTAACCAGTTGCTGAATCAAAACCTGATGTTCAAGTGGTCATGCCTAACCAGTTTCTGTATCAAAACAGGAGGTTTCAGTGGTCACGTCTAACCAGTTCCTGAATCAAAGCCGCAGGTTTCAGTGGACATGTCTAACCAGTTTCTGAATCAAAGCCAAGGGTTTCACTGGTCATGTCTAAACACTTTCTGAATCAAAGCCAAGGGTTTCAGTGGTCATGTCTAAACACTTTCTGAATCAAAGCCAAAGATTTCAGTGGTCATGTCTCAACAGATTCTGAATCAAAGACAAAGGTTTCAGTGGTCATGTCTAACCAGTTCCTGAATCAAAGCCAAGGGTTTCAATGGTCATGTCTAACCATTTTCTGAATCAAAGCCAAGGGTTTCAGTGGTCATGTCTAAACGCTTTCTGAATCAAAGCCAGATGTTTCAGTGGTCATGTCTAACCATTTGCTAAATCAAACCCTGAGGTTCAAGGCTCATGTCTAACCAGTTTCTGAATCAAAACTGGAGGTTTTAGTTCTCATGTCTAACCAGTTGCTGAATCAAAGACGGAGCTTTCAGTGGGCATGTCGAACCAAATTCTGAATAAAAGTCAAGGTTTTCAGTGGTCATGTCTAACCAGTTTCTGAATTAAATCCGGAGGTTTCAGCGGTCATGTCTAAAAAGTTTCTGAATCAAAGCTAGAGTTTTCAGTGGTCATGTCTAACCAGTTTCTGAAACAAAGCCAGAGATTTCAGTGGTCATGTCTAACCAGTTCCTGAATCAAAGCCGAAAGTTTCAGTGGTCATGTGTAAACAGTTGCTGAATAAAAGCCAAGTTGTTTCATTGGCCATGCCTAAGCAGTTTCTGAAGTAAATCCAGAGGTCTCAGTGGTCATGTCTCACCAGTTGCTGAAGCAAAGCCAGAGGTTTCAATGGTCATGTCTAACCAGTTTCAATGTCAAAGCCACGTGCTACAGTGGTCATGTCTAACCAGTTCCTGAATCAAAGCCGGAGGTGTCAGTGGTCATGTATAACCAGTTTCTGAATGAAAGCCAGACGTTTCAGTGGTCTTGTCTAAACAGTTTCTGAATCCATGCCAGAGAATTCATTGGTCTTGTCTAACCAGTTTCTGAATCAAACCCTGAGTTTTCAGTGGTCATCTCTAACCATTTTCAGAATGAAGGCCAGAGGTAACAGAGGTCATGTCTCATCAGTTTCAGGATCAAAGCCAAGTGTTTCAGTGGTCATGTCTAATGAGTTTCTGAATCAATGCCAGTTTTCAGTGGTCATGTCTAACCAGTTGCTGAATCAAAGCGCAGGTGTCAGTGGTCATTTCCAACCAGCTTCTGAATCAAAGCCAGAGAATTCACGGTCATGTCTAAGCAGTTGCTGAATCAAAGCCAAGGCTTTCAGTGGTCATTGTCTAACCAGTTTCTGAATCAAAGCCAAAGGTTTCAGTGGTTGTATCTAACAAGTTTCTGAATCAAAGCCAGAGGTTTCAGTGGTCATGTTTAAGCAGTTGCTGAATAAAGCCAAGGGTTTCAGTGGTCACGTCTAACCAGTAATTGAATCAAAGCTAAGGGTTTCAGTGGTCATGTCTAAACAGTTTCTGAATCAAAGCCAAGGGTTTCAGTGGTCACGTCTAACCAGTTTCTGAATCAAAGCCAAAGGTTTCAGTGGTCATGTCTAACCAGTTCCTGAATCAAACACGGAAGTTTCAGTGGTCATGTCTAACCAGTTTCTGACTCAAAGCCAGATGTTTCAGTGGTCATGTGTAACCAGTTCCTGAATCAAAGCAAGAGATCTCACTGGTCACGTATAACTAGTTTCTGCATCAAAGCCAAGGGTTTCAGTGGTCATGTCCAACCACTTTCTGAATCAAAGCCAGATGTTTCAGTGGTCATGTCTAACCATTTGCTGAATCAAAAACTGAGGTTCAAGGCTCATGTCTAACCAGTTTCTCAATCAAAACCGGAGGTTTTAGTGGTCATGTCTAACCAGTTGCTGAATCAAAGACGGAGGTTTCAGTGGGCATGTCGAACCAAATTCTGAATAAAAGTCAAAGTTTTCAGTGGTCATGTCAAGCCAGTTTCTGAATCAAAGCCAGAGGTTTCCGTGGTCATGTCTAACCAGTTTCTGAATTAAAGCCGGAGGTTTCAGCGGTCATGTATAAAAAGTTTCTGAATCAAAGCTAGAGTTTTCAGTGGTCATGTCTAACCAGTTTCTGAAACAAAGCCAGAGGTTCCTGTGGTCATGTCTAACCAGTTTCTGAATCAAAGCCAGAGTTTTCACTGGTCATGTCTAACCAGTTCCTGAATCATACCCAGAGTTTTCAGTGGTCATATCTAACCAGTTCCTGAATCAAAGCCAGACGTTTCACTGGTCATGTCTAAACAGTTTCTGAATCAAAGCCAAGGCTTTCACTGGTCATGTCCAACCACTTTCTGAATCAAAGCCAGAGGTTTCAGTGGTCATATCTAACCAGGTGCTGAATCAAAGCCTGAGGTTCAAGTGGTCATTTCTCACCAGTTTCTGAATCAAAGCCGAAGGTTTCAGTGGTCATGTGTAAACAGTTGCTGAATAAAAGCCATGAGTTTCATTGGTCATGCCTAAGCAGTTTCTGAATTAAACCAGAGGTCTCAGTGGTCATGTCTCACCAGTTGCTGAAGCAAAGCCAGAGGTTTCAGTGGTCATGTCTAACCAGTTTAAACATCAAAGCCACGTGCTTCGGTGGTCATGTCTAACCAGATCCTGAATCAAACACGGAGGTTTCAGTGGTGATGTCTAACCAGTTCCGAAATCAAACACGGAGGTTTCAGTGGTGATGTCTAACCAGTTCCGGAATCAAAGCCAAGGGTTTCAGTGGTCATGTCTAACCAGGTTCTGATTCAAAGTTGCAGGTTTCAGTGGTCATATCTAAGCAGTTGCTGAATCAAAGCCAATGGTTTCAGTGGTCATGTCTAACCAGTTGCTGAATCAAAACCTGAGGTTCACGTGGTCATGCCTAACCAGTTTCTGTATCAAAACAGGAGGTTTCAGTGGTCATGTCTAACCAGTTCCTGAATCAAAGCCGCAGGTTTCAGTGGACATGTCTAACCAGTTTCTGAATCAAAGCCTAGGGTTTCACTGGTCATGTCTAAACACTTTCTGAATCAAAGACAATGGTTTCAGTGGTCATTTCTCAACAGTTTCTGAATCAAAGCCAAAGGACTCAGTGGTCATGTATAACCAGGTTCTGAATCAAAACCAAAGGCTCCAGTAGTCGTATCTAATCATTTTCTGAATCAAATTCAGATATTTCAGTGGTCATGTCTAACCAGTTTCTGAATCAAAGTCGGAGGTTTCAGTGGTCATCTCTAAGCAGTTGCTGAATCAAAGCCAAGGGTTTCAGTGGTCATGACTAACCAGTTGCTGCATCAAAGCCTGAGGTTCAAGTGGTCATGTCTAATGAGTTTATGAATCAAAACAGGAGGTTTCAGTAGTCATGTCTACCCCGTTCCTGAATCAAAACCGGAGGTTTCAGTGGAAATGTCTAACCAGATTCTGAATCAAAGCCAAGGGTTTCAATGGTCATGTCTAAACACTTTCTGAATCAAATCCAAAGATTTCAGTGGTCATGTCTCAACAGATTCTGAATCAAAGCCAAAGGTTTCAGTGGTCATGTCTAACCAGTTCCTGAATCAAAGCCAAGGGTTTCAGTGGTCGTGTCTAACCATTTTCTGAATCAAAGCCAAGGGTTTCAGTGGTCATGTCTAAACACTTTCTGATTCAAAGCCAGCTGTTTCAGCGGTCATGTCTAACCATTTGCTAAATCAAAGCCTGAGGTTCAAGGCTCATGTCTAACCATTTTCTGAATCAAAACCGGAGGTTTTAGTTCTCATGTCTAACCAGTTGCTGAATCAAAGACGGAGCTTTCAGTGGGCATGTCGAACCAAATTCTGAATAAAAGTCAAGGTTTTCAGTGGTCATGTCTAACGAGTTTCTGAATCAAAGCCAGAGGTTTCAGTGGTCATGTCTAACCAGTTTCTGAATTAAAGCCGGAGGTTTCAGCGGTCATGTCTAAAATGTTTCTGAATCAAAGCTAGAGTTTTCAGTGGTCATGTCTAACCAGTTTCTGAAACAAAGCCAGAGATTTCAGTGGTCATGTCTAACCAGTTCCTGAATCAAAGCAAGAGGTTTCACTGGTCACATCTAACCAGGTTCTGAAGCAAAGCCAGATGTTTCAGTGGTCATGTCTAACCAGTTGCTGAATCAAAGCCTGAGGTTCAAGTGCTAATGTCTAACCAGTTTCTGAATCAAAACCGGAGTTTTCAGTGGTCATTTCTAACCAGTTTCTGAATCAAAGCCAGAGATTTCAGTGGTCATGTCTAACCAGTTCCTGAATCAAAACCGGAAGTTTCAGTGGTCATGTGTTAACAGTTGCTGAATAAAAGCCAAGTTGTTTCATTGGTCAGGTCTAAGCAGTTTCTGAAGTAAATCCAGAGGTCTCAGTGGTCGTGTCTCACCAGTTGCTGAAGGAAAGCCAGAGGTTTCAATGGTCATGTCTAACCAGTTTCAATGTCAAAGCCACATGCTTCGGTGGTCATGTCTAACCAGTTCCTGAATCAAAGGCAGAGCTTTCAGTGGTCGTATCTAACCAGCTGCTGAATCAAAGCCTGCGGTTCAAGTGGTCATATCTGACCCGTTTCTGAATCAGAGCCAGAGGTTTCAGTGGTCATGTGTAAACAAATGCTGAATAAAAGCCATGAGTTTCATTGGTCATGCCTAAGCAGTTTCTGAATTAAACCAGAGGTCTCAGTGGTCATGTCTCACCAGTTGCTGAAGCAAAGCCAGAGGTTTCAGTGGTCATGTCTAACCAGTTTAAACATCAAAGCCACGTGCTTCGGTGGTCATGTCTAACCAGTTCCTGAATCAAACATGGAGGTCTCAGTGGTGATGTCTAACCAGTTCCAGAATCAAACATGGAGGTTTCAGTGGTGATGTCTAACCAGTTCCTGATTCAAAGCCAAGGGTTTCAGTGGTCATGTCTAACCAGGTTCTGATTCAAAGTTGCAGGTTTCAGTGGTCATATCTAAGCAGTTGCTGAATCAAAGCCAATGGTTTCAGTGGTCATGTCTAACCAGTTGCTGAATCAAAACCTGAGGTTCACGTGGTCATGCCTAACCAGTTTCTGTATCAAAACAGGAGGTTTCAGTGGTCATGTCTAACCAGTTTCTGAATCAAAGCCAAGGGTTTCACTGGTCATGTCTAAACACTTTCTGAATCAAAGACAAAGGTTTCCGTGGTCATTTCTCAACAGTTTCTGAATCAAAGCCAAAGGTTTCAGTGGTCATGTCTAACCAGGTTCTGAATCAAAACAAAGGGTTTCAGTAGTCATATCTAATCATTTTCTGAATCAAAGCCAAGGGTTTCAGTGGTCATGTCTAAATACTTTCTGAATCAAAGCCAAAGATTTTAGTGGTCATGTCTCAACAGATTCTGAATCAAAGCCAAAGGTTTCAGTGGTCATGTCTAAGCTGTTGCTGAATCAAAGCCAACAGTTTCAGTGATCATGTCTATCCAGTTGCTGAGTCAAAACAGGAGGTTTCAGTGGTCATGTCTAACTAGTTCCTGAATCAAAGCCACAGGTTTCCATGGTCAGGTCAAACCAGTTTCTGAATCAAAGCCAAGGGTTTCAGTTGTCATGTCTCAACAGTTTCTGAATCAAAGCCAAAGGCTTCAGTGGTCATGTCTAACCAGTTTCTGAATCAAAGCCAGAGGTTTCAGTGGTCATGTCTAAGCAGTTGCTGAATCAAAGCCAAGCGTTTCAGTGGTCATGTCTAACCAGTTCCTGTATCAAAGCCGAAGGTTTCAGTGGACATGTCTAACCAGTTTCTGAATCAAAGCCAAGGGTTTCAGAGGTCATGTCTAAACACTTTCTGAATCAAAGCCAAAGTTTTCAGTGGTCACGTCTCAACAGGTTCTGAATCAAAGACAAAGGTTTCAGTTGTCATGTCTAACCAGTTCCTGAATCAAAGCCATGGGATTCAGTGGTCATGCCTGAGCATTTCCTGAATCATAGTAGTAGTTTTACTGGTCATGTCTAACCAGTTGCTGAATCAAAGCCAGAGATTTCAGCGGCCATGTCTACCCAGTTGGGGAAACAAAGCCTGAGGAGTCAGTGGTCATATCTAGCCAGTTTCTGAATCAAAGCCAAGGGTTTCAGTGGTCATTGTCTAACCAGTTTCTGAATCAAAGCCAAAGGTTTCAGTGGTTGTATCTAACTAGTTTCTGAATCAAAGCCAGAGGTTTCAGTGGTCATGTCTAATCAGTTGCTGAATCAATGCCAAGGGTTTCAGTGGTCATGCCTAACCAGTTTGTGAATCAAAGCTAAGGGTTTCAGTGGTCGTATCTAACTAGTTTCTGAATAAAAGTCAATGTTTTCAGTGGTCATGTCTAACCAGTTTCTGAATCAAAGCCAGAGGATTCCGTGGTCATGTCTAACCAGTTTCTGAATTAAAGCCGGAGGTTTCAGCGGTCATGTATAAAAAGTTTCTGAATCAAAGCTAGAGTTTTCAGTGGTCATGTCTAACCAGTTTCTGAAACAAAGCCAGAGGTTTCTGTGGTCATGTCTAACCAGTTTCTGAATCATAGCCAGAGTTTTCAGTGGTCATATCTAACCAGTTCCTGAATCAAAGCCAGACGTTTCACTGGTCATGTCTAACCAGTTTCTGAATCAAAGCCAAGGCTTTCACTGCTCATGTCCAACCACTTTCTGAATCAAAGCCAGAGGTTTCAGTGGTCATATCTAACCAGGTGCTGAATCAAAACCGGAGGTTCAAGTGGTCATGTCTCACCAGTTTCTCAATCAAAGCCGGAGGTTTCAGTGGTCATGTGTAAACAGTTGCTGAATAAAAGCCATGAGTTTCATTGGTCATGCCTAAGCAGTTTCTGAAGTAAACCAGAGGTCTCACTGATCATGTCTCACCAGTTGCTGAAGCAAAGCCAGAGGTTTCAGTGGTCATGTCTAACCAGTTTAAACATCAAAGCCACGTGCTTCGGTGGTCATGTCTAACCAGTTCCTGAATCAAACATGGAGGTTTCAGTGGTGATGTCTAACCAGTTCCGGAATCAAAGCCAAGGGTTTCAGTGGTCATGTCTAACCAGGTTCTGATTCAAAGTTGCAGGTTTCAGTGGTCATATCTAAGCAGTTGCTGAATCAAAGCCAATGGTTTCAGTGGTCATGTATAACCAGTTGCTGAATCAAAACCTGAGGTTCACGTGGTCATGCCTAACCAGTTTCTGTATCAAAACAGGAGGTTTCAGTGGTCATGTCTAACCAGTTCCTGAATCAAATCCAGAGGTTTCTGTGGTCATGTCTAACCAGTTTCTGAATCAAAGCCAGAGTTTTCAGTGGTCATATCTAACCAGTTCCTGAATCAAAGCCAGACGTTTCACTGGTCATGTCTAACCAGTTTCTGAATCAAAGCCAAGGCTTTCACTGGTCATGTCCAACCACTTTCTGAATCAAAGCCAGAGGTTTCAGTGGTCATATCTAACCAGGTGCTGAATCAAAACCGAAGGTTCAAGTGGTCATGTCTCACCAGTTTCTCAATCAAAGCCGGAGGTTTCAGTGGTCATGTGTAAACAGTTGCTGAATAAAAGCCATGAGTTTCATTGGTCATGCCTAAGCAGTTTCTGAATTAAACCAGAGGTCTCAGTGGTCATGTCTCACCAGTTGCTGAAGCAAAGCCAGAGGTTTCAATGGTCATGTCTAACCAGTTTAAACATCAAAGCCACGTGCTTCGGTGGTCATGTCTAACCAGTTCCTGAATCAAACATGGAGGTTTCAGTGGTGATGTCTAACCAGTTCCGGAATCAAAGCCAAGGGTTTCAGTGGTCATGTCTAACCAGGTTCTGATTCAAAGTTGCAGGTTTCAGTGGTCATATCTAAGCAGTTGCTGAATCAAAGCCAATGGTTTCAGTGGTCATGTCTAACCAGTTGCTGAATCAAAACCTGAGGTTCACGTGGTCATGCCTAACCACTTTCTGTATCAAAACAGGAGGCTTCAGTGGTCATGTCTAACAAGTTCCTGAATCAAAGCCGCAGGTTTCAGTGGACATGTCTAACCAGTTTCTGAATCAAAGCCAAGGGTTTCACTGGTCATTTCTAAACACTTTCTGAATCAAAGACAAAGGTTTCCGTTGTCATTTCTCAACAGTTTCTGAATCAAAGCCAAAGGTTTCAGTGGTCATGTCTAACCAGGTTCTGAATCAAAGTCGGAGGTTTCAGTGGTCATCTCTAAGCAGTTGCTGAATCAAAGCCAAGGGTTTCAGTGGTCATGCCTAACCAGTTGCTGCATCAAAGCCTGAGGTTCAAGTGGTCATGTCTAATGAGTTTATGAATCAAAACAGGAGCTTTCAGTAGTCATGTCTACCCAGTTCCTAAATCAAAACCGGAGGTTTCAGTGGACATGTCTAACCAGATTCTGAATCAAAGCCAAGGGTTTCAGTGGTCATGTCTAAATACTTTCTGAATCAAAGCCAAAGATTTCAGTGGTCATGTCTCAACAGATTCTGAATCAAAGCCAAAGGTTTCAGTTGTCATGTCTAAGCTGTTGCTGAATCAAAGCCAACAGTTTCAGTGATCATGTCTATCCAGTTGCTGAGTCAAAACAGGAGGTTTCAGTGGTCATGTCTAACTAGTTCCTGAATCAAAGCCACAGGTTTCCATGGTCAGGTCAAACCAGTTTCTGAATCAAAGCCAAGGGTTTCAGTTGTCATGTCTCAACAGTTTCTGAATCAAAGCCAAAGGCTTCAGTGGTCATGTCTAACCAGTTTCTGAATCAAAGCCAGAGGTTTCAGTGGTCATGTCTAAGCAGTTGCTGAATCAAAGCCAAGCGTTTCAGTGGTCATGTCTAACCAGTTCCTGTATCAAAGCCGAAGGTTTCAGTGGACATGTCTAACCAGTTTCTAAATCAAACCCTGAGTTTTCAGTGGTCATCTCTAACCATTTTCATAATGAAGGCCAGAGGTAACAGTGGTCATGTCTCATCAGTTTCAGGATCAAAGCCAAGTGTTTCAGTGGTCATTTCTAATGAGTTTCTGAATCAATGCCAGTTTTCAGTGGTCATGTCTAACGAGTTTCTGAATCAATGCCAGTTTTCAGTGGTCATGTCTAACCAGTTGCTGAATCAAAGCGCAGGTTTCAGTGGTCATTTCCAACCAGGTGCTGAATCAAAACCGGAGGTTCAAGTGGTCATGTCTCACCAGTTTCTCAATCAAAGCCGGAGGTTTCAGTGGTCATGTGTAAACAGTTGCTGAATAAAAGCCATGAGTTTCATTGGTCATGCCTAAGCAGTTTCTGAATTAAACCAGAGGTTTAATCTCAGTGATCATGTCTCACCAGTTGCTGAAGCAAAGCCAGAGGTTTCAGTGGTCATGTCTAACCAGTTTAAACATCAAAGCCAGGTGCTTCGGTGGTCATGTCTAACCAGTTCCTGAATCAAACATGGAGGTTTCAGTGGTGATGTCTAACCAGTTCCGGAATCAAAGCCAAGGGATTCAGTGGTCATGTCTAACCAGGTTCTGATTCAAAGTTGCAGGTTTCAGTGGTCATATCTAAGCAGTTGCTGAATCAAAGCCAATGGTTTCAGTGGTCATGTCTAACCAGTTGCTGAATCAAAACCTGAGGTTCACGTGGTCATGCCTAACCAGTTTCTGTATCAAAACAGGAGGTTTCAGTGGTCATGTCTAACCAGTTCCTGAATCAAAGCCGCAGGTTTCAGTGGACATGTCTAACCAGTTTCTGAATCAAAGCCAAGGGTTTCACTGGTCATGTCTAAACACTTTCTGAATCAAAGACAAAGGTTTCCGTGGTCATTTCTCAACAGTTTCTGAATCAAAGCCAAAGGTTTCAGTGGTCATGTCTAACCAGGTTCTGAATCAAAGTCGGAGGTTTCAGTGGTCATCTCTAAGCAGTTGCTGAATCAAAGCCAAGGGATTCAGTGGTCATGCCTAACCAGTTGCTGCATCAAAGCCTGAGGTTCAAGTGGTCATGTCTAATGAGTTTATGAATCAAAACAGGAGCTTTCAGTAGTCATGTCTACCCAGTTCCTAAATCAAAACCGGAGGTTTCAGTGGACATGTCTAACCAGATTCTGAATCAAAGCCAAGGGTTTCAGTGGTCATGTCTAAATACTTTCTGAATCAAAGCCAAAGATTTTAGTGGTCATGTCTCAACAGATTCTGAATCAAAGCCAAAGGTTTCAGTGGTCATGTCTAAGCTGTTGCTGAATCAAAGCCAACAGTTTCAGTGATCATGTCTATCCAGTTGCTGAGTCAAAACAGGAGGTTTCAGTGGTCATGTCTAACTAGTTCCTGAATCAAAGCCACAGGTTTCCATGGTCAGGTCAAACCAGTTTCTGAATCAAAGCCAAGGGTTTCAGTTGTCATGTCTCAACAGTTTCTGAATCAAAGCCAAAGGCTTCAGTGGTCATGTCTAACCAGTTTCTGAATCAAAGCCAGAGGTTTCAGTGGTCATGTCTAAGCAGTTGCTGAATCAAAGCCAAGCGTTTCAGTGGTCATGTCTAACCAGTTCCTGTATCAAAGCCGAAGGTTTCAGTGGACATGTCTAACCAGTTTCTAAATCAAACACTGAGTTTTCAGTGGTCATCTCTAACCATTTTCATAATGAAGGCCAGAGGTAACAGTGGTCATGTCTCATCAGTTTCAGGATCAAAGCCAAGTGTTTCAGTGGTCATTTCTAATGAGTTTCTGAATCAATGCCAGTTTTCAGTGGTCATGTCTAACGAGTTTCTGAATCAATGCCAGTTTTCAGTGGTCATGTCTAACCAGTTGCTGAATCAAAGCGCAGGTTTCAGTGGTCATTTCCAACCAGCTTCTGAATCAAAGCCCGAGAATTCACGGTCATGTCTAAGCAGTTGCTGAATCAAAGCCAAGGCTTTCAGTGGTCATTGTCTAACCAGTTTCTGAATCAAAGCCAAAGGTTTCAGTGGTTGTATCTAACTAGTTTCTGAATCAAAGCCAGAGGTTTCAGTGGTCATGTTTAAGCAGTTGCTGAATAAAGCCAAGGGTTTCAGTGGTCACGTCTAACCAGTTTGTGAATCAAAGCTAAGGGTTTCAGTGGTCATGTCTAAACAGTTTCTGAATCAAAGCCAAGGGTTTCAGTGGTCACGTCTAACCAGTTTCTGAATCAAAGCCAAAGGTTTCAGTGGTCATGTCTAACCAGTTTCTGAAACAAAGCCAGAGGTTTCAGTGGTCATGTCTAACCAGTTTCTGAATCAAAGCCAGAGTTTTCACTGGTCATGTCTAACCAGTTCCTGAATCATAGCCAGAGTTTTCAGTGGTCATATCTAACCAGTTCCTGAATCAAAGCCAGACGTTTCACTGGTCATGTCTAACCAGTTTCTGAATCAAAGCCAAGGCTTTCACTGGTCATGTCCAACCACTTTCTGAATCAAAGCCAGAGGTTTCAGTGGTCATATCTAACCAGGTGCTGAATCAAAACCGGAGGTTCAAGTGGTCATGTCTCACCAGTTTCTCAATCAAAGCCGGAGGTTTCAGTGGTCATGTGTAAACAGTTGCTGAATAAAAGCCATGAGTTTCATTGGTCATGCCTAAGCAGTTTCTGAATTAAACCAGAGGTTTAATCTCAGTGATCATGTCTCACCAGTTGCTGAAGCAAAGCCAGAGGTTTCAGTGGTCATGTCTAACCAGTTTAAACATCAAAGCCAGGTGCTTCGGTGGTCATGTCTAACCAGTTCCTGAATCAAACATGGAGGTTTCAGTGGTGATGTCTAACCAGTTCCGGAATCAAAGCCAAGGGATTCAGTGGTCATGTCTAACCAGGTTCTGATTCAAAGTTGCAGGTTTCAGTGGTCATATCTAAGCAGTTGCTGAATCAAAGCCAATGGTTTCAGTGGTCATGTCTAACCAGTTGCTGAATCAAAACCTGAGGTTCACGTGGTCATGCCTAACCAGTTTCTGTATCAAAACAGGAGGTTTCAGTGGTCATGTCTAACCAGTTCCTGAATCAAAGCCGCAGGTTTCAGTGGACATGTCTAACCAGTTTCTGAATCAAAGCCAAGGGTTTCACTGGTCATGTCTAAACACTTTCTGAATCAAAGACAAAGGTTTCCGTGGTCATTTCTCAACAGTTTCTGAATCAAAGCCAAAGGTTTCAGTGGTCATGTCTAACCAGGTTCTGAATCAAAGTCGGAGGTTTCAGTGGTCATCTCTAAGCAGTTGCTGAATCAAAGCCAAGGGATTCAGTGGTCATGCCTAACCAGTTGCTGCATCAAAGCCTGAGGTTCAAGTGGTCATGTCTAATGAGTTTATGAATCAAAACAGGAGCTTTCAGTAGTCATGTCTACCCAGTTCCTAAATCAAAACCGGAGGTTTCAGTGGACATGTCTAACCAGATTCTGAATCAAAGCCAAGGGTTTCAGTGGTCATGTCTAAATACTTTCTGAATCAAAGCCAAAGATTTTAGTGGTCATGTCTCAACAGATTCTGAATCAAAGCCAAAGGTTTCAGTGGTCATGTCTAAGCTGTTGCTGAATCAAAGCCAACAGTTTCAGTGATCATGTCTATCCAGTTGCTGAGTCAAAACAGGAGGTTTCAGTGGTCATGTCTAACTAGTTCCTGAATCAAAGCCACAGGTTTCCATGGTCAGGTCAAACCAGTTTCTGAATCAAAGCCAAGGGTTTCAGTTGTCATGTCTCAACAGTTTCTGAATCAAAGCCAAAGGCTTCAGTGGTCATGTCTAACCAGTTTCTGAATCAAAGCCAGAGGTTTCAGTGGTCATGTCTAAGCAGTTGCTGAATCAAAGCCAAGCGTTTCAGTGGTCATGTCTAACCAGTTCCTGTATCAAAGCCGAAGGTTTCAGTGGACATGTCTAACCAGTTTCTAAATCAAACCCTGAGTTTTCAGTGGTCATCTCTAACCATTTTCATAATGAAGGCCAGAGGTAACAGTGGTCATGTCTCATCAGTTTCAGGATCAAAGCCAAGTGTTTCAGTGGTCATTTCTAATGAGTTTCTGAATCAATGCCAGTTTTCAGTGGTCATGTCTAACGAGTTTCTGAATCAATGCCAGTTTTCAGTGGTCATGTCTAACCAGTTGCTGAATCAAAGCGCAGGTTTCAGTGGTCATTTCCAACCAGCTTCTGAATCAAAGCCCGAGAATTCACGGTCATGTCTAAGCAGTTGCTGAATCAAAGCCAAGGCTTTCAGTGGTCATTGTCTAACCAGTTTCTGAATCAAAGCCAAAGGTTTCAGTGGTTGTATCTAACTAGTTTCTGAATCAAAGCCAGAGGTTTCAGTGGTCATGTTTAAGCAGTTGCTGAATAAAGCCAAGGGTTTCAGTGGTCACGTCTAACCAGTTTGTGAATCAAAGCTAAGGGTTTCAGTGGTCATGTCTAAACAGTTTCTGAATCAAAGCCAAGGGTTTCAGTGGTCACGTCTAACCAGTTTCTGAATCAAAGCCAAAGGTTTCAGTGGTCATGTCTAACCAGTTTCTGAAACAAAGCCAGAGGTTTCAGTGGTCATGTCTAACCAGTTTCTGAATCAAAGCCAGAGTTTTCACTGGTCATGTCTAACCAGTTCCTGAATCATAGCCAGAGTTTTCAGTGGTCATATCTAACCAGTTCCTGAATCAAAGCCAGACGTTTCACTGGTCATGTCTAACCAGTTTCTGAATCAAAGCCAAGGCTTTCACTGGTCATGTCCAACCACTTTCTGAATCAAAGCCAGAGGTTTCAGTGGTCATATCTAACCAGGTGCTGAATCAAAACCGGAGGTTCAAGTGGTCATGTCTCACCAGTTTCTCAATCAAAGCCGGAGGTTTCAGTGGTCATGTGTAAACAGTTGCTGAATAAAAGCCATGAGTTTCATTGGTCATGCCTAAGCAGTTTCTGAATTAAACCAGAGGTTTAATCTCAGTGATCATGTCTCACCAGTTGCTGAAGCAAAGCCAGAGGTTTCAGTGGTCATGTCTAACCAGTTTAAACATCAAAGCCAGGTGCTTCGGTGGTCATGTCTAACCAGTTCCTGAATCAAACATGGAGGTTTCAGTGGTGATGTCTAACCAGTTCCGGAATCAAAGCCAAGGGATTCAGTGGTCATGTCTAACCAGGTTCTGATTCAAAGTTGCAGGTTTCAGTGGTCATATCTAAGCAGTTGCTGAATCAAAGCCAATGGTTTCAGTGGTCATGTCTAACCAGTTGCTGAATCAAAACCTGAGGTTCACGTGGTCATGCCTAACCAGTTTCTGTATCAAAACAGGAGGTTTCAGTGGTCATGTCTAACCAGTTCCTGAATCAAAGCCGCAGGTTTCAGTGGACATGTCTAACCAGTTTCTGAATCAAAGCCAAGGGTTTCACTGGTCATGTCTAAACACTTTCTGAATCAAAGACAAAGGTTTCCGTGGTCATTTCTCAACAGTTTCTGAATCAAAGCCAAAGGTTTCAGTGGTCATGTCTAACCAGGTTCTGAATCAAAGTCGGAGGTTTCAGTGGTCATCTCTAAGCAGTTGCTGAATCAAAGCCAAGGGATTCAGTGGTCATGCCTAACCAGTTGCTGCATCAAAGCCTGAGGTTCAAGTGGTCATGTCTAATGAGTTTATGAATCAAAACAGGAGCTTTCAGTAGTCATGTCTACCCAGTTCCTAAATCAAAACCGGAGGTTTCAGTGGACATGTCTAACCAGATTCTGAATCAAAGCCAAGGGTTTCAGTGGTCATGTCTAAATACTTTCTGAATCAAAGCCAAAGATTTTAGTGGTCATGTCTCAACAGATTCTGAATCAAAGCCAAAGGTTTCAGTGGTCATGTCTAAGCTGTTGCTGAATCAAAGCCAACAGTTTCAGTGATCATGTCTATCCAGTTGCTGAGTCAAAACAGGAGGTTTCAGTGGTCATGTCTAACTAGTTCCTGAATCAAAGCCACAGGTTTCCATGGTCAGGTCAAACCAGTTTCTGAATCAAAGCCAAGGGTTTCAGTTGTCATGTCTCAACAGTTTCTGAATCAAAGCCAAAGGCTTCAGTGGTCATGTCTAACCAGTTTCTGAATCAAAGCCAGAGGTTTCAGTGGTCATGTCTAAGCAGTTGCTGAATCAAAGCCAAGCGTTTCAGTGGTCATGTCTAACCAGTTCCTGTATCAAAGCCGAAGGTTTCAGTGGACATGTCTAACCAGTTTCTAAATCAAACCCTGAGTTTTCAGTGGTCATCTCTAACCATTTTCATAATGAAGGCCAGAGGTAACAGTGGTCATGTCTCATCAGTTTCAGGATCAAAGCCAAGTGTTTCAGTGGTCATTTCTAATGAGTTTCTGAATCAATGCCAGTTTTCAGTGGTCATGTCTAACGAGTTTCTGAATCAATGCCAGTTTTCAGTGGTCATGTCTAACCAGTTGCTGAATCAAAGCGCAGGTTTCAGTGGTCATTTCCAACCAGCTTCTGAATCAAAGCCCGAGAATTCACGGTCATGTCTAAGCAGTTGCTGAATCAAAGCCAAGGCTTTCAGTGGTCATTGTCTAACCAGTTTCTGAATCAAAGCCAAAGGTTTCAGTGGTTGTATCTAACTAGTTTCTGAATCAAAGCCAGAGGTTTCAGTGGTCATGTTTAAGCAGTTGCTGAATAAAGCCAAGGGTTTCAGTGGTCACGTCTAACCAGTTTGTGAATCAAAGCTAAGGGTTTCAGTGGTCATGTCTAAACAGTTTCTGAATCAAAGCCAAGGGTTTCAGTGGTCACGTCTAACCAGTTTCTGAATCAAAGCCAAAGGTTTCAGTGGTCATGTCTAACCAGTTTCTGAAACAAAGCCAGAGGTTTCAGTGGTCATGTCTAACCAGTTTCTGAATCAAAGCCAGAGTTTTCACTGGTCATGTCTAACCAGTTCCTGAATCATAGCCAGAGTTTTCAGTGGTCATATCTAACCAGTTCCTGAATCAAAGCCAGACGTTTCACTGGTCATGTCTAACCAGTTTCTGAATCAAAGCCAAGGCTTTCACTGGTCATGTCCAACCACTTTCTGAATCAAAGCCAGAGGTTTCAGTGGTCATATCTAACCAGGTGCTGAATCAAAACCGGAGGTTCAAGTGGTCATGTCTCACCAGTTTCTCAATCAAAGCCGGAGGTTTCAGTGGTCATGTGTAAACAGTTGCTGAATAAAAGCCATGAGTTTCATTGGTCATGCCTAAGCAGTTTCTGAATTAAACCAGAGGTTTAATCTCAGTGATCATGTCTCACCAGTTGCTGAAGCAAAGCCAGAGGTTTCAGTGGTCATGTCTAACCAGTTTAAACATCAAAGCCAGGTGCTTCGGTGGTCATGTCTAACCAGTTCCTGAATCAAACATGGAGGTTTCAGTGGTGATGTCTAACCAGTTCCGGAATCAAAGCCAAGGGATTCAGTGGTCATGTCTAACCAGGTTCTGATTCAAAGTTGCAGGTTTCAGTGGTCATATCTAAGCAGTTGCTGAATCAAAGCCAATGGTTTCAGTGGTCATGTCTAACCAGTTGCTGAATCAAAACCTGAGGTTCACGTGGTCATGCCTAACCAGTTTCTGTATCAAAACAGGAGGTTTCAGTGGTCATGTCTAACCAGTTCCTGAATCAAAGCCGCAGGTTTCAGTGGACATGTCTAACCAGTTTCTGAATCAAAGCCAAGGGTTTCACTGGTCATGTCTAAACACTTTCTGAATCAAAGACAAAGGTTTCCGTGGTCATTTCTCAACAGTTTCTGAATCAAAGCCAAAGGTTTCAGTGGTCATGTCTAACCAGGTTCTGAATCAAAGTCGGAGGTTTCAGTGGTCATCTCTAAGCAGTTGCTGAATCAAAGCCAAGGGATTCAGTGGTCATGCCTAACCAGTTGCTGCATCAAAGCCTGAGGTTCAAGTGGTCATGTCTAATGAGTTTATGAATCAAAACAGGAGCTTTCAGTAGTCATGTCTACCCAGTTCCTAAATCAAAACCGGAGGTTTCAGTGGACATGTCTAACCAGATTCTGAATCAAAGCCAAGGGTTTCAGTGGTCATGTCTAAATACTTTCTGAATCAAAGCCAAAGATTTTAGTGGTCATGTCTCAACAGATTCTGAATCAAAGCCAAAGGTTTCAGTGGTCATGTCTAAGCTGTTGCTGAATCAAAGCCAACAGTTTCAGTGATCATGTCTATCCAGTTGCTGAGTCAAAACAGGAGGTTTCAGTGGTCATGTCTAACTAGTTCCTGAATCAAAGCCACAGGTTTCCATGGTCAGGTCAAACCAGTTTCTGAATCAAAGCCAAGGGTTTCAGTTGTCATGTCTCAACAGTTTCTGAATCAAAGCCAAAGGCTTCAGTGGTCATGTCTAACCAGTTTCTGAATCAAAGCCAGAGGTTTCAGTGGTCATGTCTAAGCAGTTGCTGAATCAAAGCCAAGCGTTTCAGTGGTCATGTCTAACCAGTTCCTGTATCAAAGCCGAAGGTTTCAGTGGACATGTCTAACCAGTTTCTAAATCAAACCCTGAGTTTTCAGTGGTCATCTCTAACCATTTTCATAATGAAGGCCAGAGGTAACAGTGGTCATGTCTCATCAGTTTCAGGATCAAAGCCAAGTGTTTCAGTGGTCATTTCTAATGAGTTTCTGAATCAATGCCAGTTTTCAGTGGTCATGTCTAACGAGTTTCTGAATCAATGCCAGTTTTCAGTGGTCATGTCTAACCAGTTGCTGAATCAAAGCGCAGGTTTCAGTGGTCATTTCCAACCAGCTTCTGAATCAAAGCCCGAGAATTCACGGTCATGTCTAAGCAGTTGCTGAATCAAAGCCAAGGCTTTCAGTGGTCATTGTCTAACCAGTTTCTGAATCAAAGCCAAAGGTTTCAGTGGTTGTATCTAACTAGTTTCTGAATCAAAGCCAGAGGTTTCAGTGGTCATGTTTAAGCAGTTGCTGAATAAAGCCAAGGGTTTCAGTGGTCACGTCTAACCAGTTTGTGAATCAAAGCTAAGGGTTTCAGTGGTCATGTCTAAACAGTTTCTGAATCAAAGCCAAGGGTTTCAGTGGTCACGTCTAACCAGTTTCTGAATCAAAGCCAAAGGTTTCAGTGGTCATGTCTAACCAGTTTCTGAAACAAAGCCAGAGGTTTCAGTGGTCATGTCTAACCAGTTTCTGAATCAAAGCCAGAGTTTTCACTGGTCATGTCTAACCAGTTCCTGAATCATAGCCAGAGTTTTCAGTGGTCATATCTAACCAGTTCCTGAATCAAAGCCAGACGTTTCACTGGTCATGTCTAACCAGTTTCTGAATCAAAGCCAAGGCTTTCACTGGTCATGTCCAACCACTTTCTGAATCAAAGCCAGAGGTTTCAGTGGTCATATCTAACCAGGTGCTGAATCAAAACCGAAGGTTCAAGTGGTCATGTCTCACCAGTTTCTCAATCAAAGCCGGAGGTTTCAGTGGTCATGTGTAAACAGTTGCTGAATAAAAGCCATGAGTTTCATTGGTCATGCCTAAGCAGTTTCTGAATTAAACCAGAGGTTTAATCTCAGTGATCATGTCTCACCAGTTGCTGAAGCAAAGCCAGAGGTTTCAGTGGTCATGTCTAACCAGTTTAAACATCAAAGCCAGGTGCTTCGGTGGTCATGTCTAACCAGTTCCTGAATCAAACATGGAGGTTTCAGTGGTGATGTCTAACCAGTTCCGGAATCAAAGCCAAGGGATTCAGTGGTCATGTCTAACCAGGTTCTGATTCAAAGTTGCAGGTTTCAGTGGTCATATCTAAGCAGTTGCTGAATCAAAGCCAATGGTTTCAGTGGTCATGTCTAACCAGTTGCTGAATCAAAACCTGAGGTTCACGTGGTCATGCCTAACCAGTTTCTGTATCAAAACAGGAGGTTTCAGTGGTCATGTCTAACCAGTTCCTGAATCAAAGCCGCAGGTTTCAGTGGACATGTCTAACCAGTTTCTGAATCAAAGCCAAGGGTTTCACTGGTCATGTCTAAACACTTTCTGAATCAAAGACAAAGGTTTCCGTGGTCATTTCTCAACAGTTTCTGAATCAAAGCCAAAGGTTTCAGTGGTCATGTCTAACCAGGTTCTGAATCAAAGTCGGAGGTTTCAGTGGTCATCTCTAAGCAGTTGCTGAATCAAAGCCAAGGGATTCAGTGGTCATGCCTAACCAGTTGCTGCATCAAAGCCTGAGGTTCAAGTGGTCATGTCTAATGAGTTTATGAATCAAAACAGGAGCTTTCAGTAGTCATGTCTACCCAGTTCCTAAATCAAAACCGGAGGTTTCAGTGGACATGTCTAACCAGATTCTGAATCAAAGCCAAGGGTTTCAGTGGTCATGTCTAAATACTTTCTGAATCAAAGCCAAAGATTTTAGTGGTCATGTCTCAACAGATTCTGAATCAAAGCCAAAGGTTTCAGTGGTCATGTCTAAGCTGTTGCTGAATCAAAGCCAACAGTTTCAGTGATCATGTCTATCCAGTTGCTGAGTCAAAACAGGAGGTTTCAGTGGTCATGTCTAACTAGTTCCTGAATCAAAGCCACAGGTTTCCATGGTCAGGTCAAACCAGTTTCTGAATCAAAGCCAAGGGTTTCAGTTGTCATGTCTCAACAGTTTCTGAATCAAAGCCAAAGGCTTCAGTGGTCATGTCTAACCAGTTTCTGAATCAAAGCCAGAGGTTTCAGTGGTCATGTCTAAGCAGTTGCTGAATCAAAGCCAAGCGTTTCAGTGGTCATGTCTAACCAGTTCCTGTATCAAAGCCGAAGGTTTCAGTGGACATGTCTAACCAGTTTCTAAATCAAACACTGAGTTTTCAGTGGTCATCTCTAACCATTTTCATAATGAAGGCCAGAGGTAACAGTGGTCATGTCTCATCAGTTTCAGGATCAAAGCCAAGTGTTTCAGTGGTCATTTCTAATGAGTTTCTGAATCAATGCCAGTTTTCAGTGGTCATGTCTAACGAGTTTCTGAATCAATGCCAGTTTTCAGTGGTCATGTCTAACCAGTTGCTGAATCAAAGCGCAGGTTTCAGTGGTCATTTCCAACCAGCTTCTGAATCAAAGCCCGAGAATTCACGGTCATGTCTAAGCAGTTGCTGAATCAAAGCCAAGGCTTTCAGTGGTCATTGTCTAACCAGTTTCTGAATCAAAGCCAAAGGTTTCAGTGGTTGTATCTAACTAGTTTCTGAATCAAAGCCAGAGGTTTCAGTGGTCATGTTTAAGCAGTTGCTGAATAAAGCCAAGGGTTTCAGTGGTCACGTCTAACCAGTTTGTGAATCAAAGCTAAGGGTTTCAGTGGTCATGTCTAAACAGTTTCTGAATCAAAGCCAAGGGTTTCAGTGGTCACGTCTAACCAGTTTCTGAATCAAAGCCAAAGGTTTCAGTGGTCATGTCTAACCAGTTTCTGAAACAAAGCCAGAGGTTTCAGTGGTCATGTCTAACCAGTTTCTGAATCAAAGCCAGAGTTTTCACTGGTCATGTCTAACCAGTTCCTGAATCATAGCCAGAGTTTTCAGTGGTCATATCTAACCAGTTCCTGAATCAAAGCCAGACGTTTCACTGGTCATGTCTAACCAGTTTCTGAATCAAAGCCAAGGCTTTCACTGGTCATGTCCAACCACTTTCTGAATCAAAGCCAGAGGTTTCAGTGGTCATATCTAACCAGGTGCTGAATCAAAACCGGAGGTTCAAGTGGTCATGTCTCACCAGTTTCTCAATCAAAGCCGGAGGTTTCAGTGGTCATGTGAAAACAGTTGCTGAATAAAAGCCATGAGTTTCATTGGTCATGCCTAAACAGTTTCTGAATTAAACCAGAGGTTTAATCTCAGTGATCATGTCTCACCAGTTGCTGAAGCAAAGCCAGAGGTTTCAGTGGTCATGTCTAACCAGTTTAAACATCAAAGCCAGGTGCTTCGGTGGTCATGTCTAACCAGTTCCTGAATCAAACATGGAGGTTTCAGTGGTGATGTCTAACCAGTTCCGGAATCAAAGCCAAGGGATTCAGTGGTCATGTCTAACCAGGTTCTGATTCAAAGTTGCAGGTTTCAGTGGTCATATCTAAGCAGTTGCTGAATCAAAGCCAATGGTTTCAGTGGTCATGTCTAACCAGTTGCTGAATCAAAACCTGAGGTTCACGTGGTCATGCCTAACCAGTTTCTGTATCAAAACAGGAGGTTTCAGTGGTCATGTCTAACCAGTTCCTGAATCAAAGCCGCAGGTTTCAGTGGACATGTCTAACCAGTTTCTGAATCAAAGCCAAGGGTTTCACTGGTCATGTCTAAACACTTTCTGAATCAAAGACAAAGGTTTCCGTGGTCATTTCTCAACAGTTTCTGAATCAAAGCCAAAGGTTTCAGTGGTCATGTCTAACCAGGTTCTGAATCAAAGTCGGAGGTTTCAGTGGTCATCTCTAAGCAGTTGCTGAATCAAAGCCAAGGGATTCAGTGGTCATGCCTAACCAGTTGCTGCATCAAAGCCTGAGGTTCAAGTGGTCATGTCTAATGAGTTTATGAATCAAAACAGGAGCTTTCAGTAGTCATGTCTACCCAGTTCCTAAATCAAAACCGGAGGTTTCAGTGGACATGTCTAACCAGATTCTGAATCAAAGCCAAGGGTTTCAGTGGTCATGTCTAAATACTTTCTGAATCAAAGCCAAAGATTTTAGTGGTCATGTCTCAACAGATTCTGAATCAAAGCCAAAGGTTTCAGTGGTCATGTCTAAGCTGTTGCTGAATCAAAGCCAACAGTTTCAGTGATCATGTCTATCCAGTTGCTGAGTCAAAACAGGAGGTTTCAGTGGTCATGTCTAACTAGTTCCTGAATCAAAGCCACAGGTTTCCATGGTCAGGTCAAACCAGTTTCTGAATCAAAGCCAAGGGTTTCAGTTGTCATGTCTCAACAGTTTCTGAATCAAAGCCAAAGGCTTCAGTGGTCATGTCTAACCAGTTTCTGAATCAAAGCCAGAGGTTTCAGTGGTCATGTCTAAGCAGTTGCTGAATCAAAGCCAAGCGTTTCAGTGGTCATGTCTAACCAGTTCCTGTATCAAAGCCGAAGGTTTCAGTGGACATGTCTAACCAGTTTCTAAATCAAACACTGAGTTTTCAGTGGTCATCTCTAACCATTTTCATAATGAAGGCCAGAGGTAACAGTGGTCATGTCTCATCAGTTTCAGGATCAAAGCCAAGTGTTTCAGTGGTCATTTCTAATGAGTTTCTGAATCAATGCCAGTTTTCAGTGGTCATGTCTAACGAGTTTCTGAATCAATGCCAGTTTTCAGTGGTCATGTCTAACCAGTTGCTGAATCAAAGCGCAGGTTTCAGTGGTCATTTCCAACCAGCTTCTGAATCAAAGCCCGAGAATTCACGGTCATGTCTAAGCAGTTGCTGAATCAAAGCCAAGGCTTTCAGTGGTCATTGTCTAACCAGTTTCTGAATCAAAGCCAAAGGTTTCAGTGGTTGTATCTAACTAGTTTCTGAATCAAAGCCAGAGGTTTCAGTGGTCATGTTTAAGCAGTTGCTGAATAAAGCCAAGGGTTTCAGTGGTCACGTCTAACCAGTTTGTGAATCAAAGCTAAGGGTTTCAGTGGTCATGTCTAAACAGTTTCTGAATCAAAGCCAAGGGTTTCAGTGGTCACGTCTAACCAGTTTCTGAATCAAAGCCAAAGGTTTCAGTGGTCATGTCTAACCAGTTTCTGAAACAAAGCCAGAGGTTTCAGTGGTCATGTCTAACCAGTTTCTGAATCAAAGCCAGAGTTTTCACTGGTCATGTCTAACCAGTTCCTGAATCATAGCCAGAGTTTTCAGTGGTCATATCTAACCAGTTCCTGAATCAAAGCCAGACGTTTCACTGGTCATGTCTAACCAGTTTCTGAATCAAAGCCAAGGCTTTCACTGGTCATGTCCAACCACTTTCTGAATCAAAGCCAGAGGTTTCAGTGGTCATATCTAACCAGGTGCTGAATCAAAACCGGAGGTTCAAGTGGTCATGTCTCACCAGTTTCTCAATCAAAGCCGGAGGTTTCAGTGGTCATGTGTAAACAGTTGCTGAATAAAAGCCATGAGTTTCATTGGTCATGCCTAAGCAGTTTCTGAATTAAACCAGAGGTTTAATCTCAGTGATCATGTCTCACCAGTTGCTGAAGCAAAGCCAGAGGTTTCAGTGGTCATGTCTAACCAGTTTAAACATCAAAGCCAGGTGCTTCGGTGGTCATGTCTAACCAGTTCCTGAATCAAACATGGAGGTTTCAGTGGTGATGTCTAACCAGTTCCGGAATCAAAGCCAAGGGATTCAGTGGTCATGTCTAACCAGGTTCTGATTCAAAGTTGCAGGTTTCAGTGGTCATATCTAAGCAGTTGCTGAATCAAAGCCAATGGTTTCAGTGGTCATGTCTAACCAGTTGCTGAATCAAAACCTGAGGTTCACGTGGTCATGCCTAACCAGTTTCTGTATCAAAACAGGAGGTTTCAGTGGTCATGTCTAACCAGTTCCTGAATCAAAGCCGCAGGTTTCAGTGGACATGTCTAACCAGTTTCTGAATCAAAGCCAAGGGTTTCACTGGTCATGTCTAAACACTTTCTGAATCAAAGACAAAGGTTTCCGTGGTCATTTCTCAACAGTTTCTGAATCAAAGCCAAAGGTTTCAGTGGTCATGTCTAACCAGGTTCTGAATCAAAGTCGGAGGTTTCAGTGGTCATCTCTAAGCAGTTGCTGAATCAAAGCCAAGGGATTCAGTGGTCATGCCTAACCAGTTGCTGCATCAAAGCCTGAGGTTCAAGTGGTCATGTCTAATGAGTTTATGAATCAAAACAGGAGCTTTCAGTAGTCATGTCTACCCAGTTCCTAAATCAAAACCGGAGGTTTCAGTGGACATGTCTAACCAGATTCTGAATCAAAGCCAAGGGTTTCAGTGGTCATGTCTAAATACTTTCTGAATCAAAGCCAAAGATTTTAGTGGTCATGTCTCAACAGATTCTGAATCAAAGCCAAAGGTTTCAGTGGTCATGTCTAAGCTGTTGCTGAATCAAAGCCAACAGTTTCAGTGATCATGTCTATCCAGTTGCTGAGTCAAAACAGGAGGTTTCAGTGGTCATGTCTAACTAGTTCCTGAATCAAAGCCACAGGTTTCCATGGTCAGGTCAAACCAGTTTCTGAATCAAAGCCAAGGGTTTCAGTTGTCATGTCTCAACAGTTTCTGAATCAAAGCCAAAGGCTTCAGTGGTCATGTCTAACCAGTTTCTGAATCAAAGCCAGAGGTTTCAGTGGTCATGTCTAAGCAGTTGCTGAATCAAAGCCAAGCGTTTCAGTGGTCATGTCTAACCAGTTCCTGTATCAAAGCCGAAGGTTTCAGTGGACATGTCTAACCAGTTTCTGAATCAAAGCCAAGGGTTTCAGAGGTCATGTCTAAACACTTTCTGAATCAAAGCCAAAGTTTTCAGTGGTCACGTCTCAACAGGTTCTGAATCAAAGACAAAGGTTTCAGTTGTCATGTCTAACCAGTTCCTGAATCAAAGCCATGGGATTCAGTGGTCATGCCTGAGCATTTCCTGAATCATAGTAGTAGTTTTACTGGTCATGTCTAACCAGTTGTTGAATCAAAGCCAGAGATTTCAGCGGCCATGTCTACCCAGTTGGGGAAACAAAGCCTGAGGAGTCAGTGGTCATATCTAGCCAGTTTCTGAATCAAAGCCAAGGGTTTCAGTGGTCATTGTCTAACCAGTTTCTGAATCAAAGCCAAAGGTTTCAGTGGTTGTATCTAACTAGTTTCTGAATCAAAGCCAGAGGTTTCAGTGGTCATGTCTAATCAGTTGCTGAATCAATGCCAAGGGTTTCAGTGGTCATGCCTAACCAGTTTGTGAATCAAAGCTAAGGGTTTCAGTGGTCGTATCTAACTAGTTTCTGAATAAAAGTCAAAGTTTTCAGTGGTCATGTCTAACCAGTTTCTGAATCAAAGCCAGAGGATTCCGTGGTCATGTCTAACCAGTTTCTGAATTAAAGCCGGAGGTTTCAGCGGTCATGTATAAAAAGTTTCTGAATCAAAGCTAGAGTTTTCAGTGGTCATGTCTAACCAGTTTCTGAAACAAAGCCAGAGGTTTATGTGGTCATGTTTAACCAGTTTCTGAATCAAAGCCAGAGTTTTCACTGGTCATGTCTAACCAGTTCCTGAATCATAGCCAGAGTTTTCAGTGGTCATATCTAACCAGTTCCTGAATCAAAGCCAGACGTTTCACTGGTCATGTCTAACCAGTTTCTGAATCAAAGCCAAGGCTTTCACTGGTCATGTCCAACCACTTTCTGAATCAAAGCCAGAGGTTTCAGTGGTCATATCTAACCTGGTGCTGAATCAAAACCGGAGGTTCAAGTGGTCATGTCTCACCACTTTCTGAATCAAAGCCAGAGGTTTCAGTGGTCATATCTAACCAGGTGCTGAATCAAAGCATGACGTTCAAGTGGTCATGTCTCACCAGTTTCTGAATCAAAGCCGGAGGTTTCAGTGGTCATGTGTAAACAGTTGCTGAATAAAAGCCATGAGTTTCATTGGTCATGCCTAAGCAGTTTCTGAATTAAACCAGAGGTCTCAGTGGTCATGTCTCACCAGTTGCTGAAGCAAAGCCAAAGGTTTCAGTGGTCATGTCTAACCAGTTTAAACATCAAAGCCACGTGCTTCGGTGGTCATGTCTAACCAGTTCCTGAATCAAACACGGAGGTTTCAGTGGTGATGTCTAACCAGTTCCAGAATCAAACACGGAGGTTTCAGTGGTGATGTCTAACCAGTTCCGGAATCAAAGCCAATGGTTTCAGTGGTCATGTCTAACCAGTTGCTGAATCAAAACCTGAGGCTCACGTGGTCATGCCTAACCAGTTTCTGTATCAAAACAGGAGGTTTCAATGGTCATGTCTAACCAGTTCCTGAATCAAAACAGGAGGTTTCAATGGTCATGTCTAACCAGTTCCTGAATCAAAGCCAAGGGTTTCACTGGTCATGTCTAAACACTTTCTGAATCAAAGACAAAGGTTTCATTGGTCATTTCTCAACAGTTTCTGAATCAAAGCCAAAGGTTTCAGTGGTCATGTCTAACCAGGTTCTGAATCAAAACCAAGGGTTTCAGTAGTCGTATCTAATCACTTTCTGAATCAAATCCAGATATTTCAGTGGTCATGTCTAACCAGTTTCTGAATCAAAGCCTGAGGTTCAAGTGGTCATGTCTAATGAGTTTATGAATCAAAACAGGAGGTTTCAGTAGTCATGTCTAACCAGATTCTGAATCAAAGCCAAGAGTTTCAGTGGTCATGTCTAAACACTTTCTGAATCAAACCCATAGGTTTCAGTGGTCATGTCTAACCAGGTTCTGAATCAAACCCATAGGTTTCAGTGGTCATGTCTAACCAGGTTCTGAATCAAAGTCGGAGGTTTCAGTGGTCATCTCTAAGCAGTTGCTGAATCAAAGCCAAGGGTTTCAGTGGTCATGCCTAACCAGTTGCTGCATCAAAGCCTGAGGTTCAAGTGGTCATGTCTAATGAGTTTATGAATCAAAACAGGAGCTTTCAGTAGTCATGTCTACCCAGTTCCTAAATCAAAACCGGAGGTTTCAGTGGACATGTCTAACCAGATTCTGAATCAAAGCCAAGGGTTTCAGTGGTCATGTCTAAATACTTTCTGAATCAAAGCCAAAGATTTTAGTGGTCATGTCTCAACAGATTCTGAATCAAAGCCAAAGGTTTCAGTGGTCATGTCTAAGCTGTTGCTGAATCAAAGCCAACAGTTTCAGTGATCATGTCTATCCAGTTGCTGAGTCAAAACAGGAGGTTTCAGTGGTCATGTCTATCTAGTTCCTGAATCAAAGCCACAGGTTTCCATGGTCAGGTCAAACCAGTTTCTGAATCAAAGCCAAGGGTTTCAGTTGTCATGTCTCAACAGTTTCTGAATCAAAGCCAAAGGCTTCAGTGGTCATGTCTAACCAGTTTCTGAATCAAAGCCAGAGGTTTCAGTGGTCATGTCTAAGCAGTTGCTGAATCAAAGCCAAGCGTTTCAGTGGTCATGTCTAACCAGTTCCTGTATCAAAGCCGAAGGTTTCAGTGGACATGTCTAACCAGTTTCTGAATCAAAGCCAAGGGTTTCAGAGGTCATGTCTAAACACTTTCTGAATCAAAGCCAAAGTTTTCAGTGGTCACGTCTCAACAGGTTCTGAATCAAAGACAAAGGTTTCAGTTGTCATGTCTAACCAGTTCCTGAATCAAAGCCGTGGGATTCAGTGGTCATGCCTGAGCATTTCCTGAATGATAATAGTAGTTTTACTGGTCATGTCTAACCAGTTGCTGAATCAAAGCCAGAGATTTCAGCGGCCATGTCTACCCAGTTGGGGAAACAAAGCCTGAGGAGTCAGTGGTCATATCTAGCCAGTTTCTGAATCAAAGCCAAGGGTTTCAGTGGTCATTGTCTAACCAGTTTCTGAATCAAAGCCAAAGGTTTCAGTGGTTGTATCTAACTAGTTTCTGAATCAAAGCCAGAGGTTTCAGTGGTCATGTCTAATCAGTTGCTGAATCAATGCCAAGGGTTTCAGTGGTCATGCCTAACCAGTTTGTGAATCAAAGCTAAGGGTTTCAGTGGTCGTATCTAACTAGTTTCTGAATAAAAGTCAATGTTTTCAGTGGTCATGTCTAACCAGTTTCTGAATCAAAGCCAGAGGATTCCGTGGTCATGTCTAACCAGTTTCTGAATTAAAGCCGGAGGTTTCAGCGGTCATGTATAAAACGTTTCTGAATCAAAGCTAGAGTTTTCAGTGGTCATGTCTAACCAGTTTCTGAAACAAAGCCAGAGGTTTCTGTGGTCATGTCTAACCAGTTTCTGAATCAAAGCCAGAGTTTTCACTGGTCATGTCTAACCAGTTCCTGAATCATAGCCAGAGTTTTCATTGGTCATATCTAACCAGTTCCTGAATCAAAGCCAGACGTTTCACTGGTCATGTCTAACCAGTTTCTGAATCAAAGCCAAGGCTTTCACTGGTCATGTCCAACCACTTTCTGAATCAAAGCCAGAGGTTTCAGTGGTCATATCTAACCAGGTGCTGAATCAAAACCGGAGGTTCAAGTGGTCATGTCTCACCAGTTTCTCAAGCAAAGCCGGAGGTTTCAGTGGTCATGTGTAAACAGTTGCTGAATAAAAGCCATGAGTTTCATTGGTCATGCCTAAGCAGTTTCTGAATTAAACCAGAGGTCTCACTGATCATGTCTCACCAGTTGCTGAAGCAAAGCCAGAGGTTTCAGTGGTCATGTCTAACCAGTTTAAACATCAAAGCCACGTGCTTCGGTGGTCATGTCTAACCAGTTCCTGAATCAAACATGGAGGTTTCAGTGGTGATGTCTAACCAGTTCCGGAATCAAAGCCAAGGGTTTCAGTGGTCATGTCTAACCAGGTTCTGATTCAAAGTTGCAGGTTTCAGTGGTCATATCTAAGCAGTTGCTGAATCAAAGCCAATGGTTTCAGTGGTCATGTATAACCAGTTGCTGAATCAAAACCTGAGGTTCACGTGGTCATGCCTAACCAGTTTCTGTATCAAAACAGGAGGTTTCAGTGGTCATGTCTAACCAGTTCCTGAATCAAAGCCAGAGGTTTCTGTGGTCATGTCTAACCAGTTTCTGAATCAAAGCCAGAGTTTTCAGTAGTCATATCTAACCAGTTCCTGAATCAAAGCCAGACGTTTCACTGGTCATGTCTAAACAGTTTCTGAATCAAAGCCAAGGCTTTCACTGGTCATGTCCAACCACTTTCTGAATCAAAGCCAGAGGTTTCAGTGGTCATATCTAACCAGGTGCTGAATCAAAACCGAAGGTTCAAGTGGTCATGTCTCACCAGTTTCTCAATCAAAGCCGGAGGTTTCAGTGGTCATGTGTAAACAGTTGCTGAATAAAAGCCATGAGTTTCATTGGTCATGCCTAAGCAGTTTCTGAATTAAACCAGAGGTCTCAGTGGTCATGTCTCACCAGTTGCTGAAGCAAAGCCAGAGGTTTCAATGGTCATGTCTAACCAGTTTAAACATCAAAGCCACGTGCTTCGGTGGTCATGTCTAACCAGTTCCTGAATCAAACATGGAGGTTTCAGTGGTGATGTCTAACCAGTTCCGGAATCAAAGCCAAGGGTTTCAGTGGTCATGTCTAACCAGGTTCTGATTCAAAGTTGCAGGTTTCAGTGGTCATATCTAAGCAGTTGCTGAATCAAAGCCAATGGTTTCAGTGGTCATGTCTAACCAGTTGCTGAATCAAAACCTGAGGTTCACGTGGTCATGCCTAACCACTTTCTGTATCAAAACAGGAGGCTTCAGTGGTCATGTCTAACAAGTTCCTGAATCAAAGCCGCAGGTTTCAGTGGACATGTCTAACCAGTTTCTGAATCAAAGCCAAGGGTTTCACTGGTCATTTCTAAACACTTTCTGAATCAAAGACAAAGGTTTCCGTGGTCATTTCTCAACAGTTTCTGAATCAAAGCCAAAGGTTTCAGTGGACATGTCTAACCAGATTCTGAATCAAAGCCAAGGGTTTCAGTGGTCATGTCTAAATACTTTCTGAATCAAAGCCAAAGATTTTAGTGGTCATGTCTCAACAGATTCTGAATCAAAGCCAAAGGTTTCAGTGGTCATGTCTAAGCTGTTGCTGAATCAAAGCCACCAGTTTCAGTGATCATGTCTATCCAGTTGCTGAGTCAAAACAGGAGGTTTCAGTGGTCATGTCTAACTAGTTCCTGAATCAAAGCCACAGGTTTCCATGGTCAGGTCAAACCAGTTTCTGAATCAAAGCCAAGGGTTCCAGTTGTCATGTCTCAACAGTTTCTGAATCAAAGCCAAAGGCTTCAGTGGTCATGTCTAACCAGTTTCTGAATCAAAGCCAGAGGTTTCAGTGGTCATGTCTAAGCAGTTGCTGAATCAAAGCCAAGCGTTTCAGTGGTCATGTCTAACCAGTTCCTGTATCAAAGCCGAAGGTTTCAGTGGTCATGTCTAACCAGTTTAAACATCAAAGCCAGGTGCTTCGGTGGTCATGTCTAACCAGTTCCTGAATCAAACATGGAGGTTTCAGTGGTGATGTCTAACCAGTTCCGGAATCAAAGCCAAGGGATTCAGTGGTCATGTCTAACCAGGTTCTGATTCAAAGTTGCAGGTTTCAGTGGTCATATCTAAGCAGTTGCTGAATCAAAGCCAATGGTTTCAGTGGTCATGTCTAACCAGTTGCTGAATCAAAACCTGAGGTTCACGTGGTCATGCCTAACCAGTTTCTGTATCAAAACAGGAGGTTTCAGTGGTCATGTCTAACCAGTTGCTGCATCAAAGCCTGAGGTTCAAGTGGTCATGTCTAATGAGTTTATGAATCAAAACAGGAGCTTTCAGTAGTCATGTCTACCCAGTTCCTAAATCAAAACCGGAGGTTTCAGTGGACATGTCTAACCAGATTCTGAATCAAAGCCAAGGGTTTCAGTGGTCATGTCTAAATACTTTCTGAATCAAAGCCAAAGATTTTAGTGGTCATGTCTCAACAGATTCTGAATCAAAGCCAAAGGTTTCAGTGGTCATGTCTAAGCTGTTGCTGAATCAAAGCCAACAGTTTCAGTGATCATGTCTATCCAGTTGCTGAGTCAAAACAGGAGGTTTCAGTGGTCATGTCTAACTAGTTCCTGAATCAAAGCCACAGGTTTCCATGGTCAGGTCAAACCAGTTTCTGAATCAAAGCCAAGGGTTTCAGTTGTCATGTCTCAACAGTTTCTGAATCAAAGCCAAAGGCTTCAGTGGTCATGTCTAACCAGTTTCTGAATCAAAGCCAGAGGTTTCAGTGGTCATGTCTAAGCAGTTGCTGAATCAAAGCCAAGCGTTTCAGTGGTCATGTCTAACCAGTTCCTGTATCAAAGCCAAAGGTTTCAGTGGACATGTCTAACCAGTTTCTGAATCAAAGCCAAGGGTTTCAGAGGTCATGTCTAAACACTTTCTGAATCAAAGCCAAAGTTTTCAGTGGTCACGTCTCAACAGGTTCTGAATCAAAGACAAAGGTTTCAGTTGTCATGTCTAAACAGTTCCTGAATCAAAGCCATGGGATTCAGTGGTCATGCCTGAGCATTTCCTGAATCATAGTAGTAGTTTTACTGGTCATGTCTAACCAGTTGCTGAATCAAAGCCAGAGATTTCAGCGGCCATGTCTACCCAGTTGGGGAAACAAAGCCTGAGGAGTCAGTGGTCATATCTAGCCAGTTTCTGAATCAAAGCCAAGGGTTTCAGTGGTCATTGTCTAACCAGTTTCTGAATCAAAGCCAAAGGTTTCAGTGGTTGTATCTAACTAGTTTCTGAATCAAAGCCAGAGGTTTCAGTGGTCATGTCTAATCAGTTGCTGAATCAATGCCAAGGGTTTCAGTGGTCATGCCTAACCAGTTTGTGAATCAAAGCTAAGGGTTTCAGTGGTCGTATCTAACTAGTTTCTGAATAAAAGTCAAAGTTTTCAGTGGTCATGTCTAACCAGTTTCTGAATCAAAGCCAGAGGATTCCGTGGTCATGTCTAACCAGTTTCTGAATTAAAGCCGGAGGTTTCAGCGGTCATGTATAAAAAGTTTCTGAATCAAAGCTAGAGTTTTCAGTGGTCATGTCTAACCAGTTTCTGAAACAAAGCCAGAGGTTTATGTGGTCATGTTTAACCAGTTTCTGAATCAAAGCCAGAGTTTTCACTGGTCATGTCTAACCAGTTCCTGAATCATAGCCAGAGTTTTCAGTGGTCATATCTAACCAGTTCCTGAATCAAAGCCAGACGTTTCACTGGTCATGTCTAACCAGTTTCTGAATCAAAGCCAAGGCTTTCACTGGTCATGTCCAACCACTTTCTGAATCAAAGCCAGAGGTTTCAGTGGTCATATCTAACCTGGTGCTGAATCAAAACCGGAGGTTCAAGTGGTCATGTCTCACCACTTTCTGAATCAAAGCCAGAGGTTTCAGTGGTCATATCTAACCAGGTGCTGAATCAAAGCATGACGTTCAAGTGGTCATGTCTCACCAGTTTCTGAATCAAAGCCGGAGGTTTCAGTGGTCATGTGTAAACAGTTGCTGAATAAAAGCCATGAGTTTCATTGGTCATGCCTAAGCAGTTTCTGAATTAAACCAGAGGTCTCAGTGGTCATGTCTCACCAGTTGCTGAAGCAAAGCCAGAGGTTTCAGTGGTCATGTCTAACCAGTTTAAACATCAAAGCCACGTGCTTCGGTGGTCATGTCTAACCAGTTCCTGAATCAAACACGGAGGTTTCAGTGGTGATGTCTAACCAGTTCCAGAATCAAACACGGAGGTTTCAGTGGTGATGTCTAACCAGTTCCGGAATCAAAGCCAATGGTTTCAGTGGTCATGTCTAACCAGTTGCTGAATCAAAACCTGAGGCTCACGTGGTCATGCCTAACCAGTTTCTGTATCAAAACAGGAGGTTTCAATGGTCATGTCTAACCAGTTCCTGAATCAAAGCCGCAGGTTTCAGTGGACATGTCTAACCAGTTTCTGAATCAAAGCCAAGGGTTTCACTGGTCATGTCTAAACACTTTCTGAATCAAAGACAAAGGTTTCATTGGTCATTTCTCAACAGTTTCTGAATCAAAGCCAAAGGTTTCAGTGGTCATGTCTAACCAGGTTCTGAATCAAAACCAAGGGTTTCAGTAGTCGTATCTAATCACTTTCTGAATCAAATCCAGATATTTCAGTGGTCATGTCTAACCAGTTTCTGAATCAAAGACGGAGGTTTCAGTGGTCATCTCTAAGCAGTTGCTGAATCAAAGCCAAGGGTTTCAGTGGTCATGCCTAACCAGTTGCTGCATCAAAGCCTGAGGTTCAAGTGGTCATGTCTAATGAGTTTATGAATCAAAACAGGAGGTTTCAGTAGTCATGTCTAACCAGATTCTGAATCAAAGCCAAGGGTTTCAGTGGTCATGTCTAAACACTTTCTGAATCAAAGCCAAAGATTTCAGTGGTCATGTCTCAACAGATTCTGAATCAAAGCCAAAGGTTTCAGTGGTCATGTCTAACCAGGTTCTGAATCAAAGTCGGAGGTTTCAGTGGTCATCTCTAAGCAGTTGCTGAATCAAAGCCAAGGGTTTCAGTGGTCATGCCTAACCAGTTGCTGCATCAAAGCCTGAGGTTCAAGTGGTCATGTCTAATGAGTTTATGAATCAAAACAGGAGCTTTCAGTAGTCATGTCTACCCAGTTCCTAAATCAAAACCGGAGGTTTCAGTGGACATGTCTAACCAGATTCTGAATCAAAGCCAAGGGTTTCAGTGGTCATGTCTAAATACTTTCTGAATCAAAGCCAAAGATTTTAGTGGTCATGTCTCAACAGATTCTGAATCAAAGCCAAAGGTTTCAGTGGTCATGTCTAAGCTGTTGCTGAATCAAAGCCAACAGTTTCAGTGATCATGTCTATCCAGTTGCTGAGTCAAAACAGGAGGTTTCAGTGGTCATGTCTATCTAGTTCCTGAATCAAAGCCACAGGTTTCCATGGTCAGGTCAAACCAGTTTCTGAATCAAAGCCAAGGGTTTCAGTTGTCATGTCTCAACAGTTTCTGAATCAAAGCCAAAGGCTTCAGTGGTCATGTCTAACCAGTTTCTGAATCAAAGCCAGAGGTTTCAGTGGTCATGTCTAAGCAGTTGCTGAATCAAAGCCAAGCGTTTCAGTGGTCATGTCTAACCAGTTCCTGTATCAAAGCCAAAGGTTTCAGTGGACATGTCTAACCAGTTTCTGAATCAAAGCCAAGGGTTTCAGAGGTCATGTCTAAACACTTTCTGAATCAAAGCCAAAGTTTTCAGTGGTCACGTCTCAACAGGTTCTGAATCAAAGACAAAGGTTTCAGTTGTCATGTCTAACCAGTTCCTGAATCAAAGCCGTGGGATTCAGTGGTCATGCCTGAGCATTTCCTGAATCATAGTAGTAGTTTTACTGGTCATGTCTAACCAGTTGCTGAATCAAAGCCAGAGATTTCAGCGGCCATGTCTACCCAGTTGGGGAAACAAAGCCTGAGGAGTCAGTGGTCATATCTAGCCAGTTTCTGAATCAAAGCCAAGGGTTTCAGTGGTCATTGTCTAACCAGTTTCTGAATCAAAGCCAAAGGTTTCAGTGGTTGTATCTAACTAGTTTCTGAATCAAAGCCAGAGGTTTCAGTGGTCATGTCTAATCAGTTGCTGAATCAATGCCAAGGGTTTCAGTGGTCATGCCTAACCAGTTTGTGAATCAAAGCTAAGGGTTTCAGTGGTCGTATCTAACTAGTTTCTGAATAAAAGTCAAAGTTTTCAGTGGTCATGTCTAACCAGTTTCTGAATCAAAGCCAGAGGATTCCGTGGTCATGTCTAACCAGTTTCTGAATTAAAGCCGAAGGTTTCAGCGGTCATGTATAAAAAGTTTCTGAATCAAAGCTAGAGTTTTCAGTGGTCATGTCTGACCAGTTTCTGAAACAAAGCCAGAGGTTTATGTGGTCATGTTTAACCAGTTTCTGAATCAAAGCCAGAGTTTTCACTGGTCATGTCTAACCAGTTCCTGAATCATAGCCAGAGTTTTCAGTGGTCATATCTAACCAGTTCCTGAATCAAAGCCAGACGTTTCACTGGTCATGTCTAACCAGTTTCTGAATCAAAGCCAAGGCTTTCACTGGTCATGTCCAACCACTTTCTGAATCAAAGCCAGAGGTTTCAGTGGTCATATCTAACCAGGTGCTGAATCAAAACCGGAGGTTCAAGTGGTCATGTCTCACCAGTTTCTCAATCAAAGCCGGAGGTTTCAGTGGTCATGTGTAAACAGTTGCTGAATAAAAGCCATGAGTTTCATTGGTCATGCCTAAGCAGTTTCTGAATTAAACCAGAGGTCTCACTGATCATGTCTCACCAGTTGCTGAAGCAAAGCCAGAGGTTTCAGTGGTCATGTCTAACCAGTTTAAACATCAAAGCCACGTGCTTCGGTGGTCATGTCTAACCAGTTCCTGAATCAAACATGGAGGTTTCAGTGGTGATGTCTAACCAGTTCCGGAATCAAAGCCAAGGGTTTCAGTGGTCATGTCTAACCAGGTTCTGATTCAAAGTTGCAGGTTTCAGTGGTCATATCTAAGCAGTTGCTGAATCAAAGCCAATGGTTTCAGTGGTCATGTATAACCAGTTGCTGAATCAAAACCTGAGGTTCACGTGGTCATGCCTAACCAGTTTCTGTATCAAAACAGGAGGTTTCAGTGGTCATGTCTAACCAGTTCCTGAATCAAAGCCAGAGGTTTCTGTGGTCATGTCTAACCAGTTTCTGAATCAAAGCCAGAGTTTTCAGTGGTCATATCTAACCAGTTCCTGAATCAAAGCCAGACGTTTCACTGGTCATGTCTAACCAGTTTCTGAATCAAAGCCAAGGCTTTCACTGGTCATGTCCAACCACTTTCTGAATCAAAGCCAGAGGTTTCAGTGGTCATATCTAACCAGGTGCTGAATCAAAACCGAAGGTTCAAGTGGTCATGTCTCACCAGTTTCTCAATCAAAGCCGGAGGTTTCAGTGGTCATGTGTAAACAGTTGCTGAATAAAAGCCATGAGTTTCATTGGTCATGCCTAAGCAGTTTCTGAATTAAACCAGAGGTCTCAGTGGTCATGTCTCACCAGTTGCTGAAGCAAAGCCAGAGGTTTCAATGGTCATGTCTAACCAGTTTAAACATCAAAGCCACGTGCTTCGGTGGTCATGTCTAACCAGTTTCTGAATCAAAGCCAGAGTTTTCAGTGGTCATATCTAACCAGTTCCTGAATCAAAGCCAGACGTTTCACTGGTCATGTCTAACCAGGTTCTGATTCAAAGTTGCAGGTTTCAGTGGTCATATCTAAGCAGTTGCTGAATCAAAGCCAATGGTTTCAGTGGTCATGTCTAACCAGTTGCTGAATCAAAACCTGAGGTTCACGTGGTCATGCCTAACCACTTTCTGTATCAAAACAGGAGGCTTCAGTGGTCATGTCTAACAAGTTCCTGAATCAAAGCCGCAGGTTTCAGTGGACATGTCTAACCAGTTTCTGAATCAAAGCCAAGGGTTTCACTGGTCATTTCTAAACACTTTCTGAATCAAAGACAAAGGTTTCCGTTGTCATTTCTCAACAGTTTCTGAATCAAAGCCAAAGGTTTCAGTGGTCATGTCTAACCAGGTTCTGAATCAAAGTCGGAGGTTTCAGTGGTCATCTCTAAGCAGTTGCTGAATCAAAGCCAAGGGTTTCAGTGGTCATGCCTAACCAGTTGCTGCATCAAAGCCTGAGGTTCAAGTGGTCATGTCTAATGAGTTTATGAATCAAAACAGGAGCTTTCAGTAGTCATGTCTACCCAGTTCCTAAATCAAAACCGGAGGTTTCAGTGGACATGTCTAACCAGATTCTGAATCAAAGCCAAGGGTTTCAGTGGTCATGTCTAAATACTTTCTGAATCAAAGCCAAAGATTTTAGTGGTCATGTCTCAACAGATTCTGAATCAAAGCCAAAGATTTCAGTGGTCATGTCTCAACAGATTCTGAATCAAAGCCAAAGGTTTCAGTTGTCATGTCTAAGCTGTTGCTGAATCAAAGCCAACAGTTTCAGTGATCATGTCTATCCAGTTGCTGAGTCAAAACAGGAAGTTTCAGTGGTCATGTCTAACTAGTTCCTGAATCAAAGCCACAGGTTTCCATGGTCAGGTCAAACCAGTTTCTGAATCAAAGCCAAGGGTTTCAGTTGTCATGTCTCAACAGTTTCTGAATCAAAGCCAAAGGCTTCAGTGGTCATGTCTAACCAGTTTCTGAATCAAAGCCAGAGGTTTCAGTGGTCATGTCTAAGCAGTTGCTGAATCAAAGCCAAGCGTTTCAGTGGTCATGTCTAACCAGTTCCTGTATCAAAGCCGAAGGTTTCAGTGGACATGTCTAACCAGTTTCTAAATCAAACCCTGAGTTTTCAGTGGTCATCTCTAACCATTTTCATAATGAAGGCCAGAGGTAACAGTGGTAATGTCTCATCAGTTTCAGGATCAAAGCCAAGTGTTTCAGTGGTCATTTCTAATGAGTTTCTGAATCAATGCCAGTTTTCAGTGGTCATGTCTAACGAGTTTCTGAATCAATGCCAGTTTTCAGTGGTCATGTCTAACCAGTTGCTGAATCAAAGCGCAGGTTTCAGTGGTCATTTCCAACCAGCTTCTGAATCAAAGCCCGAGAATTCACGGTCATGTCTAAGCAGTTGCTGAATCAAAGCCAAGGCTTTCAGTGGTCATTGTCTAACCAGTTTCTGAATCAAAGCCAAAGGTTTCAGTGGTTGTATCTAACTAGTTTCTGAATCAAAGCCAGAGGTTTCAGTGGTCATGTTTAAGCAGTTGCTGAATAAAGCCAAGGGTTTCAGTGGTCACGTCTAACCAGTTTGTGAATCAAAGCTAAGGGTTTCAGTGGTCATGTCTAAACAGTTTCTGAATTAAAGCCAAGGGTTTCAGTGGTCACGTCTAACCAGTTTCTGAATCAAAGCCAAAGGTTTCAGTGGTCATGTCTAACCAGTTTCTGAAACAAAGCCAGAGGTTTCAGTGGTCATGTCTAACCAGTTTCTGAATCAAAGCCAGAGTTTTCACTGGTCATGTCTAACCAGTTCCTGAATCATAGCCAGAGTTTTCAGTGGTCATATCTAACCAGTTCCTGAATCAAAGCCAGACGTTTCACTGGTCATGTCTAACCAGTTTCTGAATCAAAGCCAAGGCTTTCACTGGTCATGTCCAACCACTTTCTGAATCAAAGCCAGAGGTTTCAGTGGTCATATCTAACCAGGTGCTGAATCAAAACCGGAGGTTCAAGTGGTCATGTCTCACCAGTTTCTCAATCAAAGCCGGAGGTTTCAGTGGTCATGTGTAAACAGTTGCTGAATAAAAGCCATGAGTTTCATTGGTCATGTCTAAGCAGTTTCTGAATTAAACCAGAGGTTTAATCTCAGTGATCATGTCTCACCAGTTGCTGAAGCAAAGCCAGAGGTTTCAGTGGTCATGTCTAACCAGTTTAAACATCAAAGCCAGGTGCTTCGGTGGTCATGTCTAACCAGTTCCTGAATCAAACATGGAGGTTTCAGTGGTGATGTCTAACCAGTTCCGGAATCAAAGCCAAGGGTTTCAGTGGTCATGTCTAACCAGGTTCTGATTCAAAGTTGCAGGTTTCAGTGGTCATATCTAAGCAGTTGCTGAATCAAAGCCAATGGTTTCAGTGGTCATGTCTAACCAGTTGCTGAATCAAAACCTGAGGTTCACGTGGTCATGCCTAACCAGTTTCTGTATCAAAACAGGAGGTTTCAGTGGTCATGTCTAACCAGTTCCTGAATCAAAGCCGCAGGTTTCAGTGGACATGTCTAACCAGTTTCTGAATCAAAGCCAAGGGTTTCACTGGTCATGTCTAAACACTTTCTGAATCAAAGACAAAGGTTTCCGTGGTCATTTCTCAACAGTTTCTGAATCAAAGCCAAAGGTTTCAGTGGTCATGTCTAACCAGGTTCTGAATCAAAGTCGGAGGTTTCAGTGGTCATCTCTAAGCAGTTGCTGAATCAAAGCCAAGGGATTCAGTGGTCATGCCTAACCAGTTGCTGCATCAAAGCCTGAGGTTCAAGTGGTCATGTCTAATGAGTTTATGAATCAAAACAGGAGCTTTCAGTAGTCATGTCTACCCAGTTCCTAAATCAAAACCGGAGGTTTCAGTGGACATGTCTAACCAGATTCTGAATCAAAGCCAAGGGTTTCAGTGGTCATGTCTAAATACTTTCTGAATCAAAGCCAAAGATTTTAGTGGTCATGTCTCAACAGATTCTGAATCAAAGCCAAAGGTTTCAGTGGTCATGTCTAAGCTGTTGCTGAATCAAAGCCAACAGTTTCAGTGATCATGTCTATCCAGTTGCTGAGTCAAAACAGGAGGTTTCAGTGGTCATGTCTAACTAGTTCCTGAATCAAAGCCACAGGTTTCCATGGTCAGGTCAAACCAGTTTCTGAATCAAAGCCAAGGGTTTCAGTTGTCATGTCTCAACAGTTTCTGAATCAAAGCCAAAGGCTTCAGTGGTCATGTCTAACCAGTTTCTGAATCAAAGCCAGAGGTTTCAGTGGTCATGTCTAAGCAGTTGCTGAATCAAAGCCAAGCGTTTCAGTGGTCATGTCTAACCAGTTCCTGTATCAAAGCCGAAGGTTTCAGTGGACATGTCTAACCAGTTTCTGAATCAAAGCCAAGGGTTTCAGAGGTCATGTCTAAACACTTTCTGAATCAAAGCCAAAGTTTTCAGTGGTCACGTCTCAACAGGTTCTGAATCAAAGACAAAGGTTTCAGTTGTCATGTCTAACCAGTTCCTGAATCAAAGCCGTGGGATTCAGTGGTCATGCCTGAGCATTTCCTGAATCATAGTAGTAGTTTTACTGGTCATGTCTAACCGGTTGCTGAATCAAAGCCAGAGATTTCAGCGGCCATGTCTACCCAGTTGGGGAAACAAAGCCTGAGGAGTCAGTGGTCATGTCTAGCCAGTTTCTGAATCAAAGCCAAGGGCTTCAGTGGTCATTGTCTAACCAGTTTCTGAATCAAAGCCAAAGGTTTCAGTGGTTGTATCTAACTAGTTTCTGAATCAAAGCCAGAGGTTTCAGTGGTCATGTCTAATCAGTTGCTGAATCAATGCCAAGGGTTTCAGTGGTCATGCCTAACCAGTTTGTGAATCAAAGCTAAGGGTTTCAGTGGTCGTATCTAACTAGTTTCTGAATAAAAGTCAAAGTTTTCAGTGGTCATGTCTAACCAGTTTCTGAATCAAAGCCAGAGGATTCCGTGGTCATGTCTAACCAGTTTCTGAATTAAAGCCGGAGGTTTCAGCGGTCATGTATAAAAAGTTTCTGAATCAAAGCTAGAGTTTTCAGTGGTCATGTCTAACCAGTTTCTGAAACAAAGCCAGAGGTTTCTGTGGTCATGTCTAACCAGTTTCTGAATCAAAGCCAGAGTTTTCACTGGTCATGTCTAACCAGTTCCTGAATCATAGCCAGAGTTTTCAGTGGTCATATCTAACCAGTTCCTGAATCAAAGCCAGACGTTTCACTGGTCATGTCTAACCAGTTTCTGAATCAAAGCCAAGGCTTTCACTGGTCATGTCCAAACACTTTCTGAATCAAAGCCAGAGGTTTCAGTGGTCATATCTAACCTGGTGCAGAATCAAAACCGGAGGTTCAAGTGGTCATGTCTCACCAGTTTCTCAATCAAAGCCGGAGGTTTCAGTGGTCATGTGTAAACAGTTGCTGAATAAAAGCCATGAGTTTCATTGGTCATGCCTAAGCAGTTTCTGAATTAAACCAGAGGTCTCAGTGGTCATGTCTCACCAGTTGCTGAAGCAAAGCCAGAGGTTTCAGTGGTCATGTCTAACCAGTTTAAACATCAAAGCCACGTGCTTCGGTGGTCATGTCTAACCAGTTCCTGAATCAAACACGGAGGTTTCAGTGGTGATGTCTAACCAGTTCCAGAATCAAACACGGAGGTTTCAGTGGTGATGTCTAACCAGTTCCTGAATCAAAGCCGCAGGTTTCAGTGGACATGTCTAACCAGTTTCTGAATCAAAGCCAAGGGTTTCACTGGTCATGTCTAAACACTTTCTGAATCAAAGACAAAGGTTTCAGTGGTCATTTCTCAACAGTTTCTGAATCAAAGCCAAAGGTTTCAGTGGTCATGTCTAACCAGGTTCTGAATCAAAACCAAGGGTTTCAGTAGTCGTATCTAATCACTTTCTGAATCAAATCCAGATATTTCAGTGGTCATGTCTAACCAGTTTCTGAATCAAAGACGGAGGTTTCAGTGGTCATCTCTAAGCAGTTGCTGAATCAAAGCCAAGGGTTTCAGTGGTCATGCCTAACCAGTTGCTGCATCAAAGCCTGAGGTTCAAGTGGTCATGTCTAATGAGTTTATGAATCAAAACAGGAGCTTTCAGTAGTCATGTCTAACCAGATTCTGAATCAAAGCCAAGAGTTTCAGTGGTCATGTCTAAACACTTTCTGAATCAAAGCGAAAGATTTCAGTGGTCATGTCTCAACAGATTCTGAATCAAAGCCAAAGGTTTCAGTGGTCATGTCTAACCAGGTTCTGAATAAAAGTCGGAGGTTTCAGTGGTCATCTCTAAGCAGTTGCTGAATCAAAGCCAAGGGCTTCAGTGGTCATGCCTAACCAGTTGCTGCATCAAAGCCTGAGGTTCAAGTGGTCATGTCTAATGAGTTTATGAATCAAAACAGGAGGTTTCAGTAGTCATGTCTACCCAGTTCCTAAATGAAAGCCGAAGGTTTCAGTGGACATGTCTAACCAGTTTCTAAATCAAACCCTGAGTTTTCAGTGGTCATCTCTAACCATTTTCATAATGAAGGCCAGAGGTAACAGTGGTCATGTCTCATCAGTTTCAGGATCAAAGCCAAGTGTTTCAGTGGTCATGTCTAACGAGTTTCTGAATCAATGCCAGTTTTCAGTGGTCATGTCTAACGAGTTTCTGAATCAATGCCAGTTTTCAGTGGTCATGTCTAACCAGTTGCTGAATCAAAGCGCAGGTTTCAGTGGTCATTTCCAAACAGCTTCTGAATCAAAGCCAGAGAATTCACGGTCATGTCTAAGCAGTTGCTGAATCAAAGCCAAGGCTTTCAGTGGTCATTGTCTAACCAGTTTCTGAATCAAAGCCAAAGGTTTCAGTGGTTGTATCTAACTAGTTTCTGAATCAAAGCCAGAGGTTTCAGTGGTCATGTTTAAGCAGTTGCTGAATAAAGCCAAGGGTTTCAGTGGTCACGTCTAACCAGTTTGTGAATCAAAGCTAAGGGTTTCAGTGGTCATGTCTAAACAGTTTCTGAATCAAAGCCAAGGGTTTCAGTGGTCACGTCTAACCAGTTTCTGAATCAAAGCCAAAGGTTTCAGTGGTCATGTCTAACCAGTTTCTGAAACAAAGCCAGAGGTTTCAGTGGTCATGTCTAACCAGTTTCTGAATCAAAGCCAGAGTTTTCACTGGTCATGTCTAACCAGTTCCTGAATCATAGCAAGAGTTTTCAGTGGTCATATCTAACCAGTTCCTGAATCAAAGCCAGACGTTTCACTGGTCATGTCTAACCAGTTTCTGAATCAAAGCCAAGGCTTTCACTGGTCATGTCCAACCACTTTCTGAATCAAAGCCAGAGGTTTCAGTGGTCATATCTAACCAGGTGCTGAATCAAAACCGGAGGTTCAAGTGGTCATGTCTCACCAGTTTCTCAATCAAAGCCGGAGGTTTCAGTGGTCATGTGTAAACAGTTGCTGAATAAAAGCCATGAGTTTCATTGGTCATGCCTAAGCAGTTTCTGAATTAAACCAGAGGTCTCAGTGATCATGTCTCACCAGTTGCTGAAGCAAAGCCAGAGGTTTCAGTGGTCATGTCTAACCAGTTTAAACATCAAAGCCACGTGCTTCGGTGGTCATGTCTAACCAGTTCCTGAATCAAACATGGAGGTTTCAGTGGTGATGTCTAACCAGTTCCGGAATCAAAGCCAAGGGATTCAGTGGTCATGTCTAACCAGGTTCTGATTCAAAGTTGCAGGTTTCAGTGGTCATATCTAAGCAGTTGCTGAATCAAAGCCAATGGTTTCAGTGGTCATGTCTAACCAGTTGCTGAATCAAAACCTGAGGTTCACGTGGTCATGCCTAACCAGTTTCTGTATCAAAACAGGAGGTTTCAGTGGTCATGTCTAACCAGTTCCTGAATCAAAGCCGCAGGTTTCAGTGGACATGTCTAACCAGTTTCTGAATCAAAGCCAAGGGTTTCACTGGTCATGTCTAAACACTTTCTGAATCAAAGACAAAGGTTTCCGTGGTCATTTCTCAACAGTTTCTGAATCAAAGCCAAAGGTTTCAGTGGTCATGTCTAACCAGGTTCTGAATCAAAGTCGGAGGTTTCAGTGGTCATCTCTAAGCAGTTGCTGAATCAAAGCCAAGGGTTTCAGTGGTCATGCCTAACCAGTTGCTGCATCAAAGCCTGAGGTTCAAGTGGTCATGTCTAATGAGTTTATGAATCAAAACAGGAGCTTTCAGTAGTCATGTCTACCCAGTTCCTAAATCAAAACCGGAGGTTTCAGTGGACATTTCTAACCAGATTCTGAATCAAAGCCAAGGGTTTCAGTGGTCATGTCTAAATACTTTCTGAATCAAAGCCAAAGATTTTAGTGGTCATGTCTCAACAGATTCTGAATCAAAGCCAAAGGTTTCAGTGGTCATGTCTAAGCTGTTGCTGAATCAAAGCCAACAGTTTCAGTGATCATGTCTATCCAGTTGCTGATTCAAAACAGGAGGTTTCAGTGGTCATGTCTATCTAGTTCCTGAATCAAAGCCACAGGTTTCCATGGTCAGGTCAAACCAGTTTCTGAATCAAAGCCAAGGGTTTCAGTTGTCATGTCTCAACAGTTTCTGAATCAAAGCCAAAGGCTTCAGTGGTCATGTCTAACCAGTTTCTGAATCAAAGCCAGAGGTTTCAGTGGTCATGTGTAAGCAGTTGCTGAATCAAAGCCAAGCGTTTCAGTGGTCATGTCTAACCAGTTCCTGTATCAAAGCCGAAGGTTTCAGTGGACATGTCTAACCAGTTTCTGAATCAAAGCCAAGGGTTTCAGAGGTCATGTCTAAACACTTTCTGAATCAAAGCCAAAGTTTTCAGTGGTCACGTCTCAACAGGTTCTGAATCAAAGACAAAGGTTTCAGTTGTCATGTCTAACCAGTTCCTGAATCAAAGCCGTGGGATTCAGTGGTCATGCCTGAGCATTTCCTGAATCATAGTAGTAGTTTTACTGGTCATGTCTAACCAGTTGCTGAATCAAAGCCAGAGATTTCAGCGGCCATGTCTACCCAGTTGGGGAAACAAAGCCTGAGGAGTCAGTGGTCATATCTAGCCAGTTTCCGAATCAAAGCCAAGGGTTTCAGTGGTCATTGTCTAACCAGTTTCTGAATCAAAGCCAAAGGTTTCAGTGGTTGTATCTAACTAGTTTCTGAATCAAAGCCAGAGGTTTCAGTGGTCATGTCTAATCAGTTGCTGAATCAATGCCAAGGGTTTCAGTGGTCATGCCTAACCAGTTTATGAATCAAAGCTAAGGGTTTCAGTGGTCGTATCTAACTAGTTTCTGAATAAAAGTCAAAGTTTTCAGTGGTCATGTCTAACCAGTTTCTGAATCAAAGCCAGAGGATTCCGTGGTCATGTCTAACCAGTTTCTGAATTAAAGCCGGAGGTTTCAGCGGTCATGTATAAAAAGTTTCTGAATCAAAGCTAGAGTTTTCAGTGGTCATGTCTAACCAGTTTCTGAAACAAAGCCAGAGGTTTCTGTGGTCATGTCTAACCAGTTTCTGAATCAAAGCCAGAGTTTTCACTGGTCATGTCTAACCAGTTCCTGAATCATAGCCAGAGTTTTCAGTGGTCATATCTAACCAGTTCCTGAATCAAAGCCAGACGTTTCACTGGTCATGTCTAACCAGTTTCTGAATCAAAGCCAAGGCTTTCACTGGTCATGTCCAACCACTTTCTGAATCAAAGCCAGAGGTTTCAGTGGTCATATCTAACCAGGTGCTGAATCAAAACCGGAGGTTCAAGTGGTCATGTCTCACCAGTTTCTGAATCAAAGTCGGAGGTTTCAGTGGTCATGTGTAAACAGTTGCTGAATAAAAGCCATGAGTTTCATTGGTCATGCCTAAGCAGTTTCTGAATTAAACCAGAGGTCTCAGTGGTCATGTCTCACCAGTTGCTGAAGCAAAGCCAGAGGTTTCAGTGGTCATGTCTAACCAGTTTAAACATCAAAGCCACGTGCTTCGGTGGTCATGTCTAACCAGTTCCTGAATCAAACACGGAGGTTTCAGTGATGATGTCTAACCAGTTCCAGAATCAAGCACGGAGGTTTCAGTGGTGATGTCTAACCAGTTCCGGAATCAAAGCCAATGGTTTCAGTGGTCATGTCTAACCAGTTGCTGAATCAAAACTTGAGGCTCACGTGGTCATGCCTAACCAGTTTCTGTATCAAAACAGGGGGTTTCAGTGGTCATGTCTAACCAGTTCCTGAATCAAAGCCGCAGGTTTCAGTGGACATGTCTAACCAGTTTCTGAATCAAAGCCAAGGGTTTCACTGGTCATGTCTAAACACTTTCTGAATCAAAGACAAAGGTTTCAGTGGTCATTTCTCAACAGTTTCTGAATCAAAGCCAAAGGTTTCAGTGGTCATGTCTAACCAGGTTCTGAATCAAAACCAAGGGTTTCAGTAGTCGTATCTAATCACTTTCTGAATCAAATCCAGATATTTCAGTGGTCATGTCTAAACAGTTTCTGAATCAAAGACGGAGGTTTCAGTGGTCATCTCTAAGCAGTTGCTGAATCAAAGCCAAGGGTTTCATTGGTCATGCCTAACCAGTTGCTGCATCAAAGCCTGAGGTTCAAGTGGTCATGTCTAATGAGTTTATGAATCAAAACAGGAGGTTTCAGTAGTCATGTCTAACCAGATTCTGAATCAAAGCCAAGAGTTTCAGTGGTCATGTCTAAACACTTTCTGAATCAAAGCCAAAGATTTCAGTGGTCATGTCTCAACAGATTCTGAATCAAAGCCAAAGGTTTCAGTGGTCATGTCTAACCAGGTTCTGAATCAAAGTCGGAGGTTTCAGTGGTCATCTCTAAGCAGTTGCTGAATCAAAGCCAAGGGTTTCAGTGGTCATGCCTAACCAGTTGCTGCATCAAAGCCTGAGGTTCAAGTGGTTATGTCTAATGAGTTTATGAATCAAAACAGGAGCTTTCAGTAGTCATGTCTACCCAGTTCCTAAATCAAAACCGGAGGTTTCAGTGGACATGTCTAACCAGATTCTGAATCAAAGCCAAGGGTTTCAGTGGTCATGTCTAAATACTTTCTGAATCAAAGCCAAAGATTTTAGTGGTCATGTCTCAACAGATTCTGAATCAAAGCCAAAGGTTTCAGTGGTCATGTCTAAGCTGTTGCTGAATCAAAGCCAACAGTTTCAGTGATCATGTCTATCCAGTTGCTGATTCAAAACAGGAGGTTTCAGTGGTCATGTCTATCTAGTTCCTGAATCAATGCCACAGGTTTCCATGGTCAGGTCAAACCAGTTTCTGAATCAAAGCCAAGGGTTTCAGTTGTCTTGTCTCAACAGTTTCTGAATCAAAGCCAAAGGCTTCAGTGGTCATGTCTAACCAGTTTCTGAATCAAAGCCAGAGGTTTCAGTGGTCATGTCTAAGCAGTTGCTGAATCAAAGCCAAGCGTTTCAGTGGTCATGTCTAACCAGTTCCTGTATCAAAGCCGAAGGTTTCAGTGGACATGTCTAACCAGTTTCTGAAACAAAGCCAAGGGTTTCAGAGGTCATGTCTAAACACTTTCTGAATCAAAGCCAAAGTTTTCAGTGGTCACGTCTCAACAGGTTCTGAATCAAAGACAAAGGTTTCAGTTGTCATGTCTAACCAGTTCCTGAATCAAAGCCGTGGGATTCAGTGGTCATGCCTGAGCATTTCCTGAATCATAGTAGTAGTTTTACTGGTCATGTCTAACCAGTTGCTGAATCAAAGCCAGAGATTTCAGCGGCCATGTCTACCCAGTTGGGGAAACAAAGCCTGAGGAGTCAGTGGTCATATCTAGCCAGTTTCCGAATCAAAGCCAAGGGTTTCAGTGGTCATTGTCTAACCAGTTTCTGAATCAAAGCCAAAGGTTTCAGTGGTTGTATCTAACTAGTTTCTGAATCAAAGCCAGAGGTTTCAGTGGTCATGTCTAATCAGTTGCTGAATCAATGCCAAGGGTTTCAGTGGTCATGCCTAACCAGTTTATGAATCAAAGCTAAGGGTTTCAGTGGTCGTATCTAACTAGTTTCTGAATAAAAGTCAAAGTTTTCAGTGGTCATGTCTAACCAGTTTCTGAATCAAAGCCATAGGATTCCGTGGTCATGTCTAACCAGTTTCTGAATTAAAGCCGGAGGTTTCAGCGGTCATGTATAAAAAGTTTCTGAATCAAAGCTAGAGTTTTCAGTGGTCATGTCTAACCAGTTTCTGAAACAAAACCAGAGGTTTCTGTGGTCATGTCTAACCAGTTTCTGAATCAAAGCCAGAGTTTTCACTGGTCATGTCTAACCAGTTCCTGAATCATAGCCAGAGTTTTCAGTGGTCATATCTAACCAGTTCCTGAATCAAAGCCAGACGTTTCACTGGTCATGTCTAACCAGTTTCTGAATCAAAGCCAAGGCTTTCACTGCTCATGTCCAACCACTTTCTGAATCAAAGCCAGAGGTTTCAGTGGTCATATCTAACCAGGTGCTGAATCAAAACCGGAGGTTCAAGTGGTCATGTCTCACCAGTTTCTGAATCAAAGTCGGAGGTTTCAGTGGTCATGTGTAAACAGTTGCTGAATAAAAGCCATGAGTTTCATTGGTCATGCCTAAGCAGTTTCTGAATTAAACCAGAGGTCTCAGTGGTCATGTCTCACCAGTTGCTGAAGCAAAGCCAGAGGTTTCAGTGGTCATGTCTAACCAGTTTAAACATCAAAGCCACGTGCTTCGGTGGTCATGTCTAACCAGTTCCTGAATCAAACACGGAGGTTTCAGTGGTGATGTCTAACCAGTTCCAGAATCAAACACGGAGGTTTCAGTGGTGATGTCTAACCAGTTCCGGAATCAAAACCTGAGGCTCACGTGGTCATGCCTAACCAGTTTCTGTATCAAAACAGGAGGTTTCAGTGGTCATGTCTAACCAGTTCCTGAATCAAAGCCGCAGGTTTCAGTGGACATGTCTAACCAGTTTCTGAATCAAAGCCAAGGGTTTCACTGGTCATGTCTAAACACTTTCTGAATCAAAGACAATGGTTTCAGTGGTCATTTCTCAACAGTTTCTGAATCAAAGCCAAAGGACTCAGTGGTCATGTCTAACCAGGTTCTGAATCAAAACCAAAGGCTCCAGTAGTCGTATCTAATCATTTTCTGAATCAAATTCAGATATTTCAGTGGTCATGTCTAACCAGTTTCTGAATCAAAGTCGGAGGTTTCAGTGGTCATCTCTAAGCAGTTGCTGAATCAAAGCCAAGGGTTTCAGTGGTCATGCCTAACCAGTTGCTGCATCAAAGCCTGAGGTTCAAGTGGTCATGTCTAATGAGTTTATGAATCAAAACAGGACGTTTCAGTAGTCATGTCTAACCAGATTCTGAATCAAAGCCAAGAGTTTCAGTGGTCATGTCTAAACACTTCCTGAATCAAAGCCAAAGATTTCAGTGGTCATGTCTCAACAGATTCTGAATCAAAGCCAAAGGTTTCAGTGGTCATGTCTAACCAGGTTCTGAATCAAAGTCGGAGGTTTCAGTGGTCATCTCTAAGCAGTTGCTGAATCAAAGCCAAGGGTTTCAGTGGTCATGCCTAACCAGTTGCTGCATCAAAGCCTGAGGTTCAAGTGGTCATGTCTAATGAGTTTATGAATCAAAACAGGAGCTTTCAGTAGTCATGTCTAACCAGATTCTGAATCAAAGCCAAGAGTTTCAGTGGTCATGTCTAAACACTTTCTGAATCAAAGCCAAAGATTTCAGTGGTCATGTCTCAACAGATTCTGAATCAAAGCCAAAGGTTTCAGTGGTCATGTCTAATCAGGTTCTGAATCAAAGTCGGAGGTTTCAGTGGTCATCTCTAAGCAGTTGCTGAATCAAAGCCAAGGGTTTCAGTGGTCATGCCTAACCAGTTGCTGCATCAAAGCCTGAGGTTCAAGTGGTCATGTCTAATGAGTTTATGAATCAAAACAGGAGCTTTCAGTAGTCATGTCTACCCAGTTCCTAAATCAAAACCGGAGGTTTCAGTGGACATGTCTAACCAGATTCTGAATCAAAGCCAAGGGTTTCAGTGGTCATGTCTAAATACTTTCTGAATCAAAGCCAAAGATTTTAGTGGTCATGTCTCAACAGATTCTGAATCAAAGCCAAAGGTTTCAGTGGTCATGTCTTAGCTGTTGCTGAATCAAAGCCAACAGTTTCAGTGATCATGTCTATCCAGTTGCTGAGTCAAAACAGGAGGTTTCAGTGGTCATGTCTATCTAGTTCCTGAATCAAAGCCACAGGTTTCCATGGTCAGGTCAAACCAGTTTCTGAATCAAAGCCAAGGGTTTCAGTTGTCATGTCTCAACAGTTTCTGAATCAAAGCCAAAGGCTTCAGTGGTCATGTCTAACCAGTTTCTGAATCAAAGCCAGAGGTTTCAGTGGTCATGTGTAAGCAGTTGCTGAATCAAAGCCAAGCGTTTCAGTGGTCATGTCTAACCAGTTCCTGTATCAAAGCCAAAGGTTTCAGTGGACATGTCTAACCAGTTTCTGAATCAAAGCCAAGGGTTTCAGAGGTCATGTCTAAATACTTTCTGAATCAAAGCCAAAGTTTTCAGTGGTCACGTCTCAACAGGTTCTGAATCAAAGACAAAGGTTTCAGTTGTCATGTCTAACCAGTTCCTGAATCAAAGCCGTGGGATTCAGTGGTCATGCCTGAGCATTTCCTGAATCATAGTAGTAGTTTTACTGGTCATGTCTAACCAGTTGCTGAATCAAAGCCAGAGATTTCAGCGGCCATGTCTACCCAGTTGGGGAAACAAAGCCTGAGGAGTCAGTGGTCATATCTAGCCAGTTTCTGAATCAAAGCCAAGGGTTTCAGTGGTCATTGTCTAATCAGTTTCTGAATCAAAGCCAAAGGTTTCAGTGGTTGTATCTAACTAGTTTCTGAATCAAAGCCAGAGGTTTCAGTGGTCATGTCTAATCAGTTGCTGAATCAATGCCAAGGGTTTCAGTGGTCATGCCTAACCAGTTTGTGAATCAAAGCTAAGGGTTTCAGTGGTCGTATCTAACTAGTTTCTGAATAAAAGTCAATGTTTTCAGTGGTCATGTCTAACCAGTTTCTGAATTAAAGCCGGAGGTTTCAGCGGTCATGTATAAAAAGTTTCTGAATCAAAGCTAGAGTTTTCAGTGGTCATGTCTAACCAGTTTCTGAAACAAAGCCAGACGTTTCACTGGTCATGTCTAACCAGTTTCTGAATCAAAGCCAAGGCTTTCACTGGTCATGTCCAACCACTTTCTGAATCAAAGCCAGAGGTTTCAGTGGTCATATCTAACCAGGTGCTGAATCAAAACCGGAGGTTCAAGTGGTCATGTCTCACCAGTTTCTGAATCAAAGCCGGAGGTTTCAGTGGTCATGTGTAAACAGTTGCTGAATAAAAGCCATGAGTTTCATTGGTCATGCCTAAGCAGTTTCTGAATTAAACCAGAGGTCTCAGTGGTCATGTCTCACCAGTTGCTGAAGCAAAGCCAGAGGTTTCAGTGGTCATGTCTAACCAGTTTAAACATCAAAGCCACGTGCTTCAGTGGTCATGTCTAACCAGTTCCTGAATCAAACACGGAGGTTTCAGTGGTGATGTCTAACCAGTTCCAGAATCAAACACGGAGGTTTCAGTGGTGATGTCTAACCAGTTCCGGAATCAAAGCCAATGGTTTCAGTGGTCATGTCTAACCAGTTGCTGAATCAAAACCTGAGGCTCTCGTGGTCATGCCTAACCAGTTTCTGTATCAAAACAGGAGGTTTCAGTGGTCATGTCTAACCAGTTCCTGAATCAAAGCCGCAGGTTTCAGTGGACATGTCTAACCAGTTTCTGAATCAAAGCCAAGGGTTTCACTGGTCATGTCTAAACACTTTCTGAATCAAAGACAAAGGTTTCATTGGTCATTTCTCAACAGTTTCTGAATCAAAGCCAAAGGTTTCAGTGGTCATGTCTAACCAGGTTCTGAATCAAAACCAAGGGTTTCAGTAGTCGTATCTAATCACTTTCTGAATCAAATCCAGATATTTCAGTGGTCATGTCTAACCAGTTTCTGAATCAAAGACGGAGGTTTCAGTGGTCATCTCTAAGCAGTTGCTGAATCAAAGCCAAGGGTTTCAGTGGTCATGCCTAACCAGTTGCTGCATCAAAGCCTGAGGTTCAAGTGGTCATGTCTAATGAGTTTATGAATCAAAACAGGAGGTTTCAGTAGTCATGTCTAACCAGATTCTGAATCAAAGCCAAGAGTTTCAGTGGTCATGTCTAAACACTTTCTGAATCAAAGCCAAAGATTTCAGTGGTCATGTCTCAACAGATTCTGAATCAAAGCCAAAGGTTTCAGTGGTCATGTCTAACCAGTTCCTGAATCAAAGCCAAGGGTTTCAGTGGTCATGTCTAACCATTTTCTGAATCAAAGCCAAAGATTTCAGTGGTCATGTCTAAACACTTTCTGAATCAAAGCCTGAGGTTCAGGGCTCATGTCTAACCAGTTTCTGCATCAAAACCAGAGGTTTTAGTGGTCATGTCTAACCAGTTGCTGAATCAAAGACGGAGATTTCAGTGGGCATGTCGAACCAAATTCTGAATAAAAGTCAAGGTTTTCAGTCTAAAAAGTTTTTGAATCAAAGCTAGAGTTTTCAGTGGTCATGTCTAATCAGTTTCTGAAACAAAGCCAGAGTTTTCAGTGGTCATGTCTAACCAGTTTCTGAATCAAAGCCAGGGTTTTAACTGGTAATGCCTAACCAGTTCCTGAATCAAAGCTTGAGGTTCAAGTGGTCATGTCTCACCAGTTTCTAAATCAAACACGAAGGTTTCAGTGGTCATGTCTAAGCAGTTTCTGACTCAAAGCCAGATGTTTCAGTGGTCATGTCTAACCAGTTCCTGAATCAAAGCAAAAGGTTTCACTGGTCACATCTAACCAGGTTCTGAAGCAAAGCCAGATGTTTCAGTGGTCATGTCTAACCAGTTGCCGAATCAAAGCCTGAGGTTCAAGTGCTAATGTCTAACCAGTTTCTGAATCAAAACCGGAGTTTTCAGTGGTCATTTCTAATCAGTTTCTGAAAAAAGCCAGAGATTTCAGTGGTCATGTCTAACCAGTTTCTGAATCAAAGCCAAGGGTTTCAGTGGTCATGTGTAAATACTTTCTGAATCAAAGCCAAAGATTTCAGTGGTCATGTCTCAACAGATTCTGAATCAAAGCCAAAGGTTTCAGAGGTCATGTCTAAACACTTCCTGAATCAAAGCCAAAGTTTTCAGTGGTCACGTCTCAACAGGTTCTGAATCAAAGACAAAGGTCTCAGTTGTCATGTCTAACCAGTTCCTGAATCAAAGCCGTGGGATTCAGTGGTCATGCCTGAGCATTTCCTGAATCATAGTAGTAGTTTTACTGGTCATGTCTAACCAGTTGCTGAATCAAAGCCAGAGATTTCAGCGGCCATGTCTACCCAGTTGGGGAAACAAAGCCTGAGGAGTCAGTGGTCATATCTAGCCAGTTTCTGAATCAAAGCCAAGGGTTTCAGTGGTCATTGTCTAACCAGTTTCTGAATCAAAGCCAAAGGTTTCAGTGGTTGTATCTAACTAGTTTCTGATTCAAAGCCAGAGGTTTCAATGGTCATGTCTAATCAGTTGCTGAATCAATGCCAAGGATTTCAGTGGTCATGCCTAACCAGTTTGTGAATCAAAGCAAAGGGTTTCAGTGGTCATATCTAACTAGATTCTGAATAAAAGTCAAAGTTTTCAGTGGTCATGTCTAACCAGTTTCTGAATCAAAGCCAGAGGATTCCGTGGTCATGTCTAACCAGTTTCTGAATTAAAGCCGGAGGTTTCAGCGGTCATGTATAAAAAGTTTCTGAATCAAAGCTAGAGTTTTCAGTGGTCATGTCTAACCAGTTTCTGAAACAAAGCCAGAGGTTTCAGTGGTCATGTCTAACCAGTTCCGGAATCAAAGCCAAGGGTTTCAGTGGTCATGTCTAACCAGGTTCTGATTCAAAGTTGCAGGTTTCAGTGGTCATATCTAAGCAGTTGCTGAATCAAAGCCAATGGTTTCAGTGGTCATGTCCAACCAGTTGCTGAATCAAAACCTGAGGCTCACGTGGTTATGCCTAACCAGTTTCTGTATCAAAACAGGAGGTTTCAGTGGTCATGTCTAACCAGTTCCTGAATCAAAGCCGCAGGTTTCAGTGGATATGTCTAACCAGTTTCTGAATCAAAGCCAAGGGTTTCACTGGTCATGTCTAAACACTTTCTGAATCAAAGACAAAGGTTTCAGTGGTCATTTCTCAACAGTTTCTGAATCAAAGCCAAAGGTTTCAGTGGTCATGTCTAACCAGGTTCTGAATCAAAACCAAGGGTTTCAGTAGTCGTATCTAATCACTTTCTGAATCAAATCCAGATATTTCAGTGGTCATGTCTAACCAGTTTCTGAATCAAAGACGGAGGTTTCAGTGGTCATCTCTAAGCAGTTGCTGAATCAAAGCCAAGGGTTTCAGTGGTCATGCCTAACCAGTTGCTGCATCAAAGCCTGAGGTTCAAGTGGTCATGTCTAATGAGTTTATGAATCAAAACAGGAGCTTTCAGTAGTCATGTCTACCCAGTTCCTGCATCAAAACCGGAGGTTTCAGTGGACATGTCTAACCAGATTCTGAATCAAAGCCAAGAGTTTCAGTGGTCATGTCTAACCACTTTCTGAATCAAAGCCAAAGATTTCAGTGGTCATGTCTCAACAGATTCTGAATCAAAGCCAAAGGTTTCAGTGGTCATGTCTAACCAGTTCCTGAATCAAAGCCAAGGGTTTCAGTGGTCATGTCTAACCATTTTCTGAATCAAAGCCAACGGTTTCAGTGGTCATGTCTAAACACTTTCTGAATCAAAGCCTGAGGTTCAAGGCTCATGTCTAACCAGTTTCCGAATCAAAACCGGAGGTTTTAGTGGTCATGTCTAACCAGTTGCTGAATCAAAGACAGAGGTTTCAGTGGGCATGTCGAACCAAATTCTGAATAAAAGTCAAGGTTTTCAGTGGTCATGTCTAACCAGTTTCTGAATCAAAGCCAGAGGTTTCAGTGGTCATGTCTAACCAGTTTCTGAATTAAAGCTGGAGGTTTCAGAGGTCATGTCTAAGAGGTTTCTGAATCAAAGCTAGAGTTTTCAGTGGTCATGTCCAACCACTTTCTGAATCAAAGCCAGATGTTTCAGTGGTCATGTCTAAACATTTGCTGAATCAAAGCCTGAGGTTCAAGGCTCATGTCTAACCAGTTTCTGAATCAAAGCCAGAGGTTTCCGTTGTCATGTCTAACCAGTTTCTGAATTAAAGCCGGAGGTTTCAGCGGTCATGTCTAAAAAGTTTCTGAATCAAAGCTAGAGTTTTCAGTGGTCATGTCTAACCAGTTTCTGAATCAAAGCCAGAGTTTTCACTGGTAATGCCTAACCAGTTCGTGAATCAAAGCCAGACGTTTCACTGGTCATGTCATACCAGTTGCTGAATCAAAGCCAAGGTTTTCAGTGGTCATGTCTAACCAGTTTCTGAATCAAAGCCACAGGTTTCAGTGGTGATGTCTAACCAGTTTCTGAATTAAAGCTGGAGGTTTCAGCGGTCATGTCTAACAAGTTTCTGAATCAAAGCTAGAGTTTTCAGTGGTCATGTCCAACCACTTTCTGAATCAAAGCCAGATGTTTCAGTGGTCATGTCTAACCATTTGCTGAATCAAAGCCTGAGGTTCAAGGCTCATGTCTAACCAGTTTCTGAATCAAAGCCAGAGGTTTCCGTGGTCATGTCTAACCAGTTTCTGAATTAAAGCCGGAGGTTTCAGCGGTCATGTCTAAAAAGTTTCTGAATCAAAGCTAGAGTTTTCAGTGGTCATGTCTAACCAGTTTCTGAATCAAAGCCAGAGTTTTCACTGGTAATGCCTAACCAGTTCCTGAATCAAAGCCAGACGTTTCACTGGTCATGTCTAACCAGTTGCTGAATCAAAGCCAAGGCTTTCAGTGGTCATGTCCAACCACTTTCTCAATCAAAGCCAGAGGTTTCAGTGGTCGTATCTAACCAGGTGCTGAATCAAAGCCTGAGGTTCAAGTGTTCATGTCTCACCAGTTTCTGAATCAAACACGAAGGTTTCAGTGGTCATGTCTAAGCAGTTTCTGACTCAAAGCCAGATGTTTCAGTGGTCATGTCTAACCAGTTCCTGAATCAAAGCAAAAGGTTTCACTGGTCACATCTAACCAGGTTCTGAAGCAAAGCCAGATATTTCAGTGGTCATGTCTAACCAGTTTCTGAATCCATGCTTGGGAATTCATTGGTCTTGTCTAACCAGTTTCTACATCAAACCCTGAGTTTTCAGTGGTCATCTCTAAGCATTTTCAGAATGAAGGCCAGAGGTAACAGTGGTCATGTCTCATCAGTTTCAGCATCAAAGCCAAGTGTTTCAATGGTCATGTCTAACGAGTTTCTGAATCAATGCCAGTTTTCAGTGGTCATGTCTAACCAGTTGCTGAATCAAAGCGCAGGTTTCAGTGGTCATTTCCAACCAGCTTCTGAATCAAAGCCAGAGAATTCACGGTCATGTCTAAGCAGTTGCTGAATCAAAGCCAAGGCTTTCAGTGGTCATTGTCTAACCAGTTTCTGAATCAAAGCCAAAGGTTTCAGTGGTTGTATCTAACTAGTTTCTGAATCAAAGCCAGAGGTTTCAGTGGTCATGTTAAAGCAGTTGATGAATAAAGCCAAGGGTTTCAGTGGTCACGTCTAACCAGTTATTGAATCAAAGCTAAGGGTTTCAGTGGTCATGTCTAAACAGTTTCTGAATCAAAGCCAAGGGTTTCAGTGGTCACGTCTAACCAGTTTCTGAATCAAAGCCAAAGGTTTCAGTGGTCATGTCTAACCAGTTTCTGAATCAAAGCCAAAGGTTTCAGTGGTCATGTCTAACCAGTTTGGGAAACAAAGCCAGAGGTTTCAGTGGTCATGTCTAACCAGTTTCTGAATCAAAGCCAAGGCTTTCACTGGTCATGTCCAACCACTTTCTGAATCAAAGCCAGAGGTTTCAGTGGTCATATCTAACCAGGTGCTGAATCAAAACCGGAGGTTCAAGTGGTCATGTCTCACCAGTTTCTCAATCAAAGCCGGATGTTTCAGTGGTCATGTGTAAACAGTTGCTGAATAAAAGCCATGAGTTTCATTGGTCATGCCTAAGCAGTTTCTGAATTAAACCAGAGGTCTCAGTGGTCATGTCTCACCAGTTGCTGAAGCAAAGCCAGAGGTTTCAGTGGTCATGTCTAACCAGTTTAAACATCAAAGCCACGTGCTTCGGTGGTCATGTCTAACCAGTTCCTGAATCAAACATGGAGGTTTCAGTGGTGATGTCTAACCAGTTCTGGAATCAAAGCCAAGGGTTTCAGTGGTCATGTCTAACCAGGTTCTGATTCAAAGTTGCAGGTTTCAGTGGTCATATCTAAGCAGTTGCTGAATCAAAGCCAATGGTTTCAGTGGTCATGTCTAACCAGTTGCTGAATCAAAACCTGAGGCTCATTTGGTCATGCCTAACCAGTTTCTGTATCAAAACAGGAGGTTTCAGTGGTCATGTCTAACCAGTTCCTGAATCAAACCGCAGGTTTCAGTGGACATTTCTAACCAGTTTCTGAATCAAAGCCAAGGGTTTCACTGGTCATGTCTAAACACTTTCTGAATCAAAGACAAAGGTTTCAGTGGTCATTTCTCAACAGTTTCTGAATCAAAGCCAAAGGTTTCAGTGGTCATGTCTAACCAGGTTCTGAATCAAAGTCGGAGGTTTCAGGGGTCATCTCTAAGCATTTGCTGAATCAAAGCCAATGGTTTCAGTGGTCATGCCTAACCCGTTGCTGCATCAAAGCCTGAGGTTCAAGTGGTCATGTCTAATGAGTTTATGAATCAAAACAGGAGCTTTCAGTAGTCATGTCTACCCAGTTCCTAAATCAAAACCGGAGGTTTCAGTGGACATGTCTAACCAGATTCTGAATCAAAGCCAAAGGTTTCAGTGGTCATGTCTAAGCTGTTGCTGAATCAAAGCCAACAGTTTCAGTGATCATGTCTATCCAGTTGCTGAGTCAAAACAGGAGGTTTCAGTGGTCATGTCTAACTAGTTCCTGAATCAAAGCCACAGGTTTCCATGGTCAGGTCAAACCAGTTTCTGAATCAAAGCCAAAGGCTTCAGTGGTCATGTCTAACCAGTTTCTGAATCAAAGCCAGAAGTTTCAGTGGTCATGTCTAAGCAGTTGCTGTATCAAAGCCGAAGGTTTCAGTGGACATGTCTAACCAGTTTCTGAATCAAAGCCAAGGGTTTCAGAGGTCATGTCTAAATACTTTCTGAATCAAAGCCAAAGTTTTCAGTGGTCACGTCTCAACAGGTTCTGAATCAAAGACAAAGGTTTCAGTTGTCATGTCTAACCAGTTCTTGAATCAAAGCCGTGGGATTCAGTGATCATGCCTGAGCATTTCCTGAATCATAGTAGTAGTTTCAGTGGTCATGTCCAACAAGTTGCTGAATCAAAGCCAGAGATTTCAGCGGCCATGTCTACCCAGTTGGGGAAACAAAGCCTGAGGAGTCAGTGGTCATATCTAGCCAGTTTCTGAATCAAAGCCAAGGGTTTCAGTGGTCATTGTCTAACCAGTTTCTGAATCAAAGCCAAAGGTTTCAGTGGTTGTATCCAACTAGTTTCTGAATCAAAGCCAGAGGTTTCAGTGGTCATGTCTAATCAGTTGCTGAATCAATGCCAAGGATTTCAGTGGTCATGCCTAACCAGCTTGTGAATCAAAGCTAAGGGTTTCAGTGGTTGTATCTAACTAGTTTCTGAATAAAAGTCAAAGTTTTCAGTGGTCATGTCTAACCAGTTTCTGAATCAAAGCCAGAGGATTCCGTGGTCATGTCTAACCAGTTTCTGAATTAAAGCCTGAGGTTTCAGCGGTCATGTATAAAAACTTTCTGAATCAAAGCCAAAGGTTTCAGTGGTCACGTCTAACCAGTTTCTGAAACAAAACCAGAGGTTTCTGTGGTCATGCCTAACCAGTTTCTGAATCAAAGCCAGAGTTTTCACTGGTCATGTCTAACCAGTTCCTGAATCATAGCCAGAGTTTTCAGTGGTCATGTCCAACCACTTTCTGAATCAAAGCCAGATGTTTCAGTGGTCATGTCTAACCATTTGCTGAATCAAAGCCTGAGGTTCAAGGCTCATGTCTAACCAGTTTCTGAATCAAAGCCAGAGGTTTCCGTGGTCATGTCTAACCAGTTTCTGAATTAAAGCCGGAGGTTTCAGCGGTCATGTCTAACCAGTTCCTGAATCAAAGCAAAAGGTTTCACTGGTCACATCTAACCAGGTTCTGAAGCAAAGCCAGATATTTCAGTGGTCATGTCTAACCAGTTTCTGAATCCATGCTTGGGAATTCATTGGTCTTGTCTAACCAGTTTCTACATCAAACCCTGAGTTTTCAGTGGTCATCTCTAAGCATTTTCAGAATGAAGGCCAGAGGTAACAGTGGTCATGTCTCATCAGTTTCAGCATCAAAGCCAAGTGTTTCAGTGGTCATGTCTAACGAGTTTCTGAATCAATGCCAGTTTTCAGTGGTCATGTCTAACCAGTTGCTGAATCAAAGCGCAGGTTTCAGTGGTCATTTCCAACCAGCTTCTGAATCAAAGCCAGAGAATGCACGGTCATGTCTAAGCAGTTGCTGAATCAAAGCCAAGGCTTTCAGTGGTCATTGTCTAACCAGTTTCTGAATCAAAGCCAAAGGTTTCAGTGGTTGTATCTAACTAGTTTCTGAATCAAAGCCAGAGGTTTCAGTGGTCATGTTAAAGCAGTTGATGAATAAAGCCAAGGGTTTCAGTGGTCACGTCTAACCAGTTATTGAATCAAAGCTAAGGGTTTCAGTGGTCATGTCTAAACAGTTTCTGAATCAAAGCCAAGGGTTTCAGTGGTCACGTCTAACCAGTTTCTGAATCAAAGCCAAAGGTTTCAGTGGTCATGTCTAACCAGTTTCTGAATCAAAGCCAAAGGTTTCAGTGGTCATGTCTAACCAGTTTGGGAAACAAAGCCAGAGGTTTCAGTGGTCATGTCTAACCAGTTTCTGAATCAAAGCCAAGGCTTTCACTGGTCATGTCCAACCACTTTCTGAATCAAAGCCAGAGGTTTCAGTGGTCATATCTAACCAGGTGCTGAATCAAAACCGGAGGTTCAAGTGGTCATGTCTCACCAGTTTCTCAATCAAAGCCGGATGTTTCAGTGGTCATGTGTAAACAGTTGCTGAATAAAAGCCATGAGTTTCATTGGTCATGCCTAAGCAGTTTCTGAATTAAACCAGAGGTCTCAGTGGTCATGTCTCACCAGTTGCTGAAGCAAAGCCAGAGGTTTCAGTGGTCATGTCTAACCAGTTTAAACATCAAAGCCACGTGCTTCGGTGGTCATGTCTAACCAGTTCCTGAATCAAACATGGAGGTTTCAGTGGTGATGTCTAACCAGTTCTGGAATCAAAGCCAAGGGTTTCAGTGGTCATGTCTAACCAGGTTCTGATTCAAAGTTGCAGGTTTCAGTGGTCATATCTAAGCAGTTGCTGAATCAAAGCCAATGGTTTCAGTGGTCATGTCTAACCAGTTGCTGAATCAAAACCTGAGGCTCATTTGGTCATGCCTAACCAGTTTCTGTATCAAAACAGGAGGTTTCAGTGGTCATGTCTAACCAGTTCCTGAATCAAACCGCAGGTTTCAGTGGACATGTCTAACCAGTTTCTGAATCAAAGCCAAGGGTTTCACTGGTCATGTCTAAACACTTTCTGAATCAAAGACAAAGGTTTCAGTGGTCATTTCTCAACAGTTTCTGAATCAAAGCCAAAGGTTTCAGTGGTCATGTCTAACCAGGTTCTGAATCAAAGTCGGAGGTTTCAGGGGTCATCTCTAAGCATTTGCTGAATCAAAGCCAATGGTTTCAGTGGTCATGCCTAACCCGTTGCTGCATCAAAGCCTGAGGTTCAAGTGGTCATGTCGAATGAGTTTATGAATCAAAACAGGAGCTTTCAGTAGTCATGTCTACCCAGTTCCTAAATCAAAACCGGAGGTTTCAGTGGACATGTCTAACCAGATTCTGAATCAAAGCCAAAGGTTTCAGTGGTCATGTCTAAGCTGTTGCTGAATCAAAGCCAACAGTTTCAGTGATCATGTCTATCCAGTTGCTGAGTCAAAACAGGAGGTTTCAGTGGTCATGTCTAACTAGTTCCTGAATCAAAGCCACAGGTTTCCATGGTCAGGTCAAACCAGTTTCTGAATCAAAGCCAAAGGCTTCAGTGGTCATGTCTAACCAGTTTCTGAATCAAAGCCAGAAGTTTCAGTGGTCATGTCTAAGCAGTTGCTGTATCAAAGCCGAAGGTTTCAGTGGACATGTCTAACCAGTTTCTGAATCAAAGCCAAGGGTTTCAGAGGTCATGTCTAAATACTTTCTGAATCAAAGCCAAAGTTTTCAGTGGTCACGTCTCAACAGGTTCTGAATCAAAGACAAAGGTTTCAGTTGTCATGTCTAACCAGTTCTTGAATCAAAGCCGTGGGATTCAGTGATCATGCCTGAGCATTTCCTGAATCATAGTAGTAGTTTCAGTGGTCATGTCCAACAAGTTGCTGAATCAAAGCCAGAGATTTCAGCGGCCATGTCTACCCAGTTGGGGAAACAAAGCCTGAGGAGTCAGTGGTCATATCTAGCCAGTTTCTGAATCAAAGCCAAGGGTTTCAGTGGTCATTGTCTAACCAGTTTCTGAATCAAAGCCAAAGGTTTCAGTGGTTGTATCCAACTAGTTTCTGAATCAAAGCCAGAGGTTTCAGTGGTCATGTCTAATCAGTTGCTGAATCAATGCCAAGGATTTCAGTGGTCATGCCTAACCAGCTTGTGAATCAAAGCTAAGGGTTTCAGTGGTTGTATCTAACTAGTTTCTGAATAAAAGTCAAAGTTTTCAGTGGTCATGTCTAACCAGTTTCTGAATCAAAGCCAGAGGATTCCGTGGTCATGTCTAACCAGTTTCTGAATTAAAGCCTGAGGTTTCAGCGGTCATGTATAAAAACTTTCTGAATCAAAGCCAAAGGTTTCAGTGGTCACGTCTAACCAGTTTCTGAAACAAAACCAGAGGTTTCTGTGGTCATGCCTAACCAGTTTCTGAATCAAAGCCAGAGTTTTCACTGGTCATGTCTAACCAGTTCCTGAATCATAGCCAGAGTTTTCAGTGGTCATGTCCAACCACTTTCTGAATCAAAGCCAGATGTTTCAGTGGTCATGTCTAACCATTTGCTGAATCAAAGCCTGAGGTTCAAGGCTCATGTCTAACCAGTTTCTGAATCAAAGCCAGAGGTTTCCGTGGTCATGTCTAACCAGTTTCTGAATTAAAGCCGGAGGTTTCAGCGGTCATGTCTAACCAGTTCCTGAATCAAAGCAAAAGGTTTCACTGGTCACATCTAACCAGGTTCTGAAGCAAAGCCAGATATTTCAGTGGTCATGTCTAACCAGTTTCTGAATCCATGCTTGGGAATTCATTGGTCTTGTCTAACCAGTTTCTACATCAAACCCTGAGTTTTCAGTGGTCATCTCTAAGCATTTTCAGAATGAAGGCCAGAGGTAACAGTGGTCATGTCTCATCAGTTTCAGCATCAAAGCCAAGTGTTTCAGTGGTCATGTCTAACGAGTTTCTGAATCAATGCCAGTTTTCAGTGGTCATGTCTAACCAGTTGCTGAATCAAAGCGCAGGTTTCAGTGGTCATTTCCAACCAGCTTCTGAATCAAAGCCAGAGAATGCACGGTCATGTCTAAGCAGTTGCTGAATCAAAGCCAAGGCTTTCAGTGGTCATTGTCTAACCAGTTTCTGAATCAAAGCCAAAGGTTTCAGTGGTTGTATCTAACTAGTTTCTGAATCAAAGCCAGAGGTTTCAGTGGTCATGTTAAAGCAGTTGCTGAATAAAGCCAAGGGTTTCAGTGGTCACGTCTAACCAGTTATTGAATCAAAGCTAAGGGTTTCAGTGGTCATGTCTAAACAGTTTCTGAATCAAAGCCAAGGGTTTCAGTGGTCACGTCTAACCAGTTTCTGAATCAAAGCCAAAGGTTTCAGTGGTCATGTCTAACCAGTTTCTGAATCAAAGCCAAAGGTTTCAGTGGTCATGTCTAACCAGTTTGGGAAACAAAGCCAGAGGTTTCAGTGGTCATGTCTAACCAGTTTCTGAATCAAAGCCAAGGCTTTCACTGGTCATGTCCAACCACTTTCTGAATCAAAGCCAGAGGTTTCAGTGGTCATATCTAACCAGGTGCTGAATCAAAACCGGAGGTTCAAGTGGTCATGTCTCACCAGTTTCTGAATCAAAGCCGGAGGTTTCAGTGGTCATGTGTAAACAGTTGCTGAATAAAAGCCATGAGTTTCATTGGTCATGCCTAAGCAGTTTCTGAATTAAACCAGAGGTCTCAGTGGTCATGTCTCACCAGTTGCTGAAGCAAAGCCAGAGGTTTCAGTGGTCATGTCTAACCAGTTTAAACATCAAAGCCACGTGCTTCGGTGGTCATGTCTAACCAGTTCCTGAATCAAACATGGAGGTTTCAGTGGTGATGTCTAACCAGATCCGGAATCAAAGCCAAGGGTTTCAGTGGTCATGTCTAACCAGGTTCTGATTCAAAGTTGCAGGTTTCAGTGGTCATATCTAAGCAGTTGCTGAATCAAAGCCAATGGTTTCAGTGGTCATGTCTAACCAGTTGCTGAATCAAAACCTGAGGCTCACGTGGTCATGCCTAACCAGTTTCTGTATCAAAACAGGAGGTTTCAGTGGTCATGTCTAACAAGTTCCTGAATCAAACCGCAGGTTTCAGTGGACATGTCTAACCAGTTTCTGAATCAAAGCCAAGGGTTTCACTGGTCATGTCTAAACACTTTCTGAATCAAAGACAAAGGTTTCAGTGGTCATTTCTCAACAGTTTCTGAATCAAAGCCAAAGGTTTCAGTGGTCATGTCTAACCAGGTTCTGAATCAAAGTCGGAGGTTTCAGGGGTCATCTCTAAGCATTTGCTGAATCAAAGCCAATGGTTTCAGTGGTCATGCCTAACCAGTTGCTGCATCAAAGCCTGAGGTTCAAGTGGTCATGTCTAATGAGTTTATGAATCAAAACAGGAGCTTTCAGTAGTCATGTCTACCCAGTTCCTAAATCAAAACCGGAGGTTTCAGTGGACATGTCTAACCAGATTCTGAATCAAAGCCAAGGGTTTCAGTGGTCATGTCTAAATGCTTTCTGAATCAAAGCCAAAGATTTCAGTGGTCATGTATCAACAGATTCTGAATCAAAGCCAACGGTTTCAGTGGTCATGTCTAAGCTGTTGCTGAATCAAAGCCAACAGTTTCAGTGATCATGTCTATCCAGTTGCTGAGTCAAAACAGGAGGTTTCAGTGGTCATGTCTAACTAGTTCCTGAATCAAAGCCACAGGTTTCCATGGTCAGGTCAAACCAGTTTCTGAATCAAAGCCAAAGGCTTCAGTGGTCATGTCTAACCAGTTTCTGAATCAAAGCCAGAGGTTTCAGTGGTCATGTCTAAGCAGTTGCTGAATCAAAGCCAAGCGTTTCAGTGGTCATGTCTAACCAGTTCCTGTATCAAAGCCGAAGGTTTCAGTGGACATGTCTAACCAGTTTCTGAATCAAAGCCAAGGGTTTCAGAGGTCATGTCTAAACACTTCCTGAATCAAAGCCAAAGTTTTCAGTGGTCACATCTCAACAGGTTCTGAATCAAAGACAAAGGTTTCAGTTGTCATGTCTAACCAGTTCTTGAATCAAAGCCGTGGGATTCAGTGATCATGCCTGAGCATTTCCTGAATCATTGTAGTAGTTTCAGTGGTCATGTCCAACCAGTTGCTGAATCAAAGCCAGAGATTTCAGCGGCCATGTCTACCCAGTTGGGGAAACAAAGCCTGAGGAGTCAGTGGTCATATCTAGCCAGTTTCTGAATCAAAGCCAAGGGTTTCAGTGGTCATTGTCTAACCAGTTTCTGAATCAAAGCCAAAGGTTTCAGTGGTTGTATCCAACTAGTTTCTGAATCAAAGCCAGAGGTTTCAGTGGTCATGTCTAATCAGTTGCTGAATCAATGCCAAGGATTTCAGTGGTCATGCCTAACCAGTTTGTGAATCAAAGCTAAGGGTTTCAGTGGTTGTATCTAACTAGTTTCTGAATAAAAGTCAAAGTTTTCAGTGGTCATGTCTAACCAGTTTCTGAATCAAAGCCAGAGGATTCCGTGGTCATGTCTAACCAGTTTCTGAATTAAAGCCTGAGGTTTCAGCGGTCATGTATAAAAGGTTTCTGAATCAAAGCCAAAGGTTTCAGTGGACACGTCTAACCAGTTTCTGAAACAAAACCAGAGGTTTCTGTGGTCATGTCTAACCAGTTTCTGAATCAAAGCCAGAGTTTTCACTGGTCATGTCTAACCAGTTCCTGAATCATAGCAAGAGTTTTCAGTGGTCATATCTAACCAGTTCCTGAATCAAAGCCAGAAGTTTCACTGGTCATGTCTAACCAGTTTCTGAATCAAAGCCAAGGGTTTCACTGGTCATGTACAACCACTTTCTGAATCAAAGCCAGAGGTTTCAGTGGTCATATCTAACCAGGTGCTGAATCAAAACCGGAGGTTCATGTGGTCATGTCTCACCAGTTTCTGAATCAAAGCCGGAGGTTTCAGTGGTCATGTGTAAACAGTTGCTGAATAAAAGCCATGAGTTTCATTGGTCATGCCTAAGCAGTTTCTGAATTAAACCAGAGGTCTCAGTGGTCATGTCTCACCAGTTGCTGAAGCAAAGCCAGAGGTTTCAGTGGTCATGTCTAACCAGTTCCTGAATCAAAGCCAAGGGTTTCAGTGGTCATGTCTAACCATTTTCTGAATCAAAGCCAACGGTTTCAGTGGTCATGTCTAAACACTTTCTGAATCAAAGCCTGAGGTTCAAGGCTCATGTCTAACCAGTTTCCGAATCAAAACCGGAGGTTTTAGTGGTCATGTCTAACCAGTTGCTGAATCAAAGACGGAGGTTTCAGTGGGCATGTCGAACCAAATTCTGAATAAAAGTCAAGGTTTTCAGTGGTCATGTCTAACCAGTTTCTGAATCAAAGCCAGAGGTTTCAGTGGTCATGTCTAACCAGTTTCTGAATTAAAGCTGGAGGTTTCAGCGGTCATGTCTAAAAAGTTTCTGAATCAAAGCTAGAGTTTTCAGTGGTCATGTCCAACCACTTTCTGAATCAAAGCCAGATGTTTCAGTGGTCATGTCTAACCATTTGCTGAATCAAAGCCTGAGGTTCAAGGCTCATGTCTAACCAGTTTCCGAATCAAAGCCAGAGGTTTCCGTGGTCATGTCTAACCAGTTTCTGAATTAAAGCCGGAGGTTTCAGCGGTCATGTCTAAAAAGTTTCTGAATCAAAGCTAGAGTTTTCAGTGGTCATGTCTAATCAGTTTCTGAAACAAAGCCAGAGTTTTCAGTGGTCATGTCTAACCAGTTTCTGAATCAAAGCCAGAGTTTTCACTGGTAATGCCTAACCAGTTCCTGAATCAAAGCCAGACGTTTCACTGGTCATGTCTAACCAGTTGCTGAATCAAAGCCAAGGCTTTCAGTGGTCATGTCCAACCACTTTCTCAATCAAAGCCAGAGGTTTCAGTGGTCGTATCTAACCAGGTGCTGAATCAAAGCCTGAGGTTCAAGTGGTCATGTCTCACCAGTTTCTGAATCAAACACGAAGGTTTCAGTGGTCATGTCTAAGCAGTTTCTGACTCAAAGCCAGATGTTTCAGTGGTCATGTCTAACCAGTTCCTGAATCAAAGCAAAAGGTTTCACTGGTCACATCTAACCAGGTTCTGAAGCAAAGCCAGATGTTTCAGTGGTCATGTCTAACCAGTTGCCGAATCAAAGCCTGAGGTTCAAGTGCTAATGTCTAACCAGTTTCTGAATCAAAACCGGAGTTTTCAGTGGTCATTTCTAACCAGTTTCTGAATCAAAGCCAGAGATTTCAGTGGTCATGTCTAACCAGTTCCTGAATCAAAGCCGGAAGTTTCAGTGGTCATGTGTTAACAGTTGCTGAATAAAAGCCAAGTTGTTTCATTGGTCATGTCTAAGCAGTTTCTGAAGTAAATCCAGAGGTCTCAGTGGTCATGTCTCACCAGTTGCTGAAGGAAAGCCAGAGGTTTCAATGGTCATGTCTAATCAGTTTCAATGTCAAAGCCACATGCTTCGGTGGTCATGTCTAACCAGTTCCTGAATCAAAGCCGGAGGTGTCAGTGGTCATGTATAACCAGTTTCTGAATAAAAACCAAGGGTTTCAGTGGTCATCTCCGACCAGTTCTTGAATGAAAGCCAGACATTTTAGTGGTCATGTCTAACCAGTTTCTGAATCCATGCTTGAGAATTCATTGGTCTTGTCTAACCAGTTTCTAAATCAAACCCTGAGTTTTCAGTGGTCATCTCTAACCATTTTCAGAATGAAGGCCAGAGTAACAGTGGTCATGTCTCATCAGTTTCAGCATCAAAGCCAAGTGTTTCAGTGGTCATGTCTAACGAGTTTCTGAATCAATGCCAGTTTTCAGTGGTCATGTCTAACCAGTTGCTGAATCAAAGCGCAGGTTTCAGTGGTCATTTCCAACCAGCTTCTGAATCAAAGCCAGAGAATTCACGGTCATGTCTAAGCAGTTGCTGAATCAAAGCCAAGGCTTTCAGTGGTCATTGTCTAACCAGTTTCTGAATCAAAGCCAAAGGTTTCAGTGGTTGTATCTAACTAGTTTCTGAATCAAAGCCAGAGGTTTCAGTGGTCATGTTTAAGCAGTTTCTGAATAAAGCCAAGGGTTTCAGTGGTCACGTCTAACCAGTTATTGAATCAAAGCTAAGGGTTTCAGTGGTCATGAATAAACAGTTTCTGAATCAAAGCCAAGGGTTTCAGTGGTCACGTCTAACCAGTTTCTGAATCAAAGCCAAAGGTTTCAGCGGTCATGTATAACCAGTTTCTGAAACAAAGCCAGAGGTTTCAGTGGTCATGTCTAACCAGTTTCTGAATCAAAGCCAGAGTTTTCACTGGTCATGTCTAACCAGTTCCTGAATCATAGCCAGAATTTTCAGTGGTCATATCTAACCAGTTCCTTTATCAAAGCCAAGGGTTTCAGTGGTCATGTCTAACCATTTTCTGAATCAAAGCCAAGAGTTTCAGTGGTCATGTCTAAACACTTTCTGAATCAAAGCCAAAGATTTCAGTGGTCATGTCTCAACAGATTCTGAATCAAAGCCAAAGGTTTCAGTGGTCATGTCTAACCAGTTCCTGAATCAAAGCCAACGGTTTCAGTGGTCATGTCTAACCATTTTCTGAATCAAAGCCAAGGGTTTCAGTGGTCATGTCTAAACACTTTCTGAATCAAAGCCTGAGGTTCAAGGCTCATGTCTAACCAGTTTCTGAATCAAAACCGGAGGTTTTAGTGGTCATGTCTAACCAGTTGCTGAATCAAAGACGGAGGTTTCAGTGGGCATGTCAAACCAAATTCTGAATAAAAGTCAAGGTTTTCAGTGGTCATGTCTAACCAGTTTCTGAATCAAAGCCAGAGGTTTCAGTGGTCATGTCTAACCAGTTTCTGAATTAAAGCTGGAGGTTTCAGCGGAAATGTCTAAGAAGTTTCTGAATCAAAGCTAGAGTTTTCAGTGGTCATGTCCAACCACTTTCTGAATCAAAGCCAGATGTTTCAGTGGTCATGTCTAAACATTTGCTAATCAAAGCCTGAGGTTCAAGGCTCATGTCTAACCAATTTCTGAATCAAAGCCAGAGGTTTCCGTGGTCATGTCTAACCAGTTTCTGAATTAAAGCCGGAGGTTTCAGCGGTCATGTCTAAAAAGTTTCTGAATCAAAGCTAGAGTTTTCAGTGGTCATGTCTAACCAGTTTCTGAATCAAAGCCAGAGTTTTCACTGGTAATGCCTAACCAGTTCCTGAATCAAAGCCAGACGTTTCACTGGTCATGTCTAACCAGTTGCTGAATCAAAGCCAAGGCTTTCAGTGGTCATGTCCAACCACTTTCTCAATCAAAGCCAGAGGTTTCAGTGGTCGTATCTAACCAGGTGCTGAATCAAAGCCTGAGGTTCAAGTGGTCATGTCTCACCAGTTTCTGAATCAAACACGAAGGTTTCAGTGGTCATGGCTAAGCAGTTTCTGACTCAAAGCCAGATGTTTCAGTGGTCATGTCTAACCTGTTCCTGAATCAAAGCAAAAGGTTTCACTGGTCACATCTAACCAGGTTCTGAAGCAAAGCCAGATGTTTCAGTGGTCATCTCTAACCAGTTTCTGAATCCATGCTTGAGAATTCATTGGTCTTGTCTAACCAGTTTCTACATCAAACCCTGAGTTTTCAGTGGTCATCTCTAAGCATTTTCAGAATGAAGGCCAGAGGTAACAGTGGTCATGTCTCATCAGTTTCAGCATCAAAGCCAAGTGTTTCAGTGGTCATGTCTAACGAGTTTCTGAATCAATGCCAGTTTTCAGTTGTCATGTCTAACCAGTTGCTGAATCAAAGCGCAGGTTTCAGTGGTCATTTCCAACCAGCTTCTGAATCAAAGCCAGAGAATTCACGGTCATGTCTAAGCAGTTGCTGAATCAAAGCCAAGGCTTTCAGTGGTCATTGTCTAACCAGTTTCTGAATCAAAGCCAAAGGTTTCAGTGGTTGTATCTAACTAATTTCTGAATCAAAGCCAGAGGTTTCAGTGGTCATGTTAAAGCAGTTGCTGAATAAAGCCAAGGGTTTCAGTGGTCACGTCTAACCAGTTATTGAATCAAAGCTAAGGGTTTCAGTGGTCATGTCTAGACAGTTTCTGAATCAAAGCCAAGGGTTTCAGTGGTCACGTCTAACCAGTTTCTGAATCAAAGCCAAAGGTTTCAGTGGTCATGTCTAACCAGTTTCTGAATCAAAGCCAAGGCTTTCACTGGTCATGTACAACCATTTTCTGAATCAAAGCCAGAGGTTTCAGTGGTCATATCTAACCAGGTGCTGAATCAAAACCGGAGGTTCAAGTGGTCATGTCTCACCAGTTTCTCAATCAAAGCCGGAGGTTTCAGTGGTCATGTGTAAACAGTTGCTGAATAAAAGCCATGAGTTTCATTGGTCATGCCTAAGCAGTTTCTGAATTAAACCAGAGGTCTCAGTGGTCATGTCTCACCAGTTGCTGAAGCAAAGCCAGAGGTTTCAGTGGTCATGTCTAACCAGTTTAAACATCAAAGCCACGTGCTTCGGTGGTCATGTCTAACCAGTTCCTGAATCAAACATGGATGTTTCAGTGGTGATGTCTAACCAGTTCCGGAATCAAAGCCAAGGGTTTCAGTGGTCATGTCTAACCAGGTTCTGATTCAAAGTTGCAGGTTTCAGTGGTCATATCTAAGCAGTTGCTGAATCAAAGCCAATGGTTTCAGTGGTCATGTCTAACCAGTTGCTGAATCAAAACCTGAGGCTCACTTGGTCATGCCTAACCAGTTTCTGTATCAAAACAGGAGGATTCAGTGGTCATGTCTAACCAGTTCCTGAATCAAACCGCAGGTTTCAGTGGACATGTCTAACCAGTTTCTGAATCAAAGCCAAGGGTTTCACTGGTCATGTCTAAACACTTTCTGAATCAAAGACAAAGGTTTCAGTGGTCATTTCTCAACAGTTTCTGAATCAAAGCCAAAGGTTTCAGTGGTCATGTCTAACCAGGTTCTGAATCAAAGTCGGAGGTTTCAGGGGTCATCTCTAAGCATTTGCTGAATCAAAGCCAATGGTTTCAGTGGTCATGCCTAACCAGTTGCTGCATCAAAGCCTGAGGTTCAAGTGGTCATGTCTAATGAGTTTATGAATCAAAACAGGAGCTTTCAGTGGTCATGTCTACCCAGTTCCTAAATGAAAACCGGAGGTTTCAGTGGACATGTCTAACCAGATTCTGAATCAAAGCCAAGGGTTTCAGTGGTCATGTCTAAATGCTTTCTGAATCAAAGCCAAAGATTTCAGCGGTCATGTATAAAAAGTTTCTGAATCAAAGCCAAAGGTTTCAGTGGACACGTCTAACCAGTTTCTCAAACAAAACCAGAGGTTTCTGTGGTCATGTCTAACCAGTTTCTGAATCAAAGCCAGAGTTTTCACTGGTCATGTCTAACCAGTTCCTGAATCATAGCCAGAGTTTTCAGTGGTCATATCTAACCAGTTCCTGTATCAAAGCCAGAAGTTTCACTGGTCATGTCTAACCATTTTCTGAATCAAAGCCAAGGCTTTCACTGGTCATGTCCAACCACTTTCTGAATCAAAGCCAGAGGTTTCAGTGGTCATATCTAACCAGGTGCTGAATCAAAACCGGAGGTTCATGTGGTTATGTCTCACCAGTTTCTGAATCAAAGCCGGAGGTTTCAGTGGTCATGTGTAAACAGTTGCTGAATAAAAGCCATGAGTTTCATTGGTCATGCCTAAGCAGTTTCTGAATTAAACCAGAGGTCTCAGTGGTCATGTCTCACCAGTTGCTGAAGCAAAGCCAGAGGTTTCAGTGGTCATGTCTAACCAGTTTAAACATCAAAGCCACGTGCTTCGGTGGTCATGTCTAACCAGTTCCAGAATCAAACACGGAGGTTTCAGTGGTGATGTCTAACCAGTTCCGGAATCAAAGCCAAGGGTTTCAGTGGTCATGTCTAACCAGGTTCTGATTCAAAGTTGCAGGTTTCAGTGGTCATATCTAAGCAGTTGCTGAATCAAAGCCAATGGTTTCAGTGGTCATGTCCAACCAGTTGCTGAATCAAAACCTGAGGCTCACGTGGTCATGCCTAACCAGTTTCTGTATCAAAACAGGAGGTTTCAGTGGTCATGTCTAACCAGTTCCTGAATCAAAGCCGCAGGTTTCAGTGGACATGTCTAACCAGTTTCTGAATCAAAGCCAAGGGTTTCACTGGTCATGTCTAAACACTTTCTGAATCAAAGACAAAGGTTTCAGTGGTCATTTCTCAACAGTTTCTGAATCAAAGCCAAAGGTTTCAGTGGTCATGTCTAACCAGTTCCTGAATCAAAGCCAAGGGTTTCAGTGGTCATGTCTAAACACTTTCTGAATCGAAGCCTGAGGTTCAAGGCTCATGTCTAACCAGTTTCCGAATCAAAACCGGAGGTTTTAGTGGTCATGTCTAACCAGTTGCTGAATCAAAGACGGAGGTTTCAGTGGGCATGTCGAACCAAATTCTGAATAAAAGTCAAGGTTTTCAGTGGTCATGTCTAACCAGTTTCTGAATCAAAGCCAGAGGTTTCAGTGGTCATGTCTAACCAGTTTCTGAATTAAAGCTGGAGGTTTCAGCGGTCATGTCTAAAAAGTTTCTGAATCAAAGCTAGAGTTTTCAGTGGTCATGTCCAACCACTTTCTGAATCAAAGCCAGATGTTTCAGTGGTCATGTCTAACCATTTGCTGAATCAAAGCCTGAGGTTCAAGGCTCATGTCTAACCAGTTTCTGAATAAAAGCCTGACGCTTCCGTGGTCATGTCTAACCAGTTTCTGAATTAAAGCTGGAGGTTTCAGCGGTCATGTCTAAAAAGTTTCTGAATCAAAGCTAGAGTTTTCAGTGGTCATGTCTAATCAGTTTCTGAAACAAAGCCAGAGTTTTTAGTGGTCATGTCTAACCAGTTTCTGAATCAAAGCCAGAGTTTTCACTGGTAATGCCTGACCAGTTCCTGAATCAAAGCCAGACGTTTCACTGGTCATGTCTAACCAGTTGCTGAATCAAAGCCAAGGCTTTCAGTGGTCATGTCCAACCACTTTCTCAATCAAAGCCAGAGGTTTCAGTGGTCGTATCTAACCAGGTGCTGAATCAAAGCCTGAGGTTCAAGTGGTCATGTCTCACCAGTTTCTGAATCAAACACGAAGGTTTCAGTGGTCATGTCTAAGCAGTTTCTGACTCAAAGCCAGATGTTTCAGTGGTCATGTCTAACCAGTTCCTGAATCAAAGCAAAAGGTTTCACTGGTCACATCTAACCAGGTTCTGAAGCAAAGCCAGATGTTTCAGTGGTCATGTCTAACCAGTTGCCGAATCAAAGCCTGAGGTTCAAGTGCTAATGTCTAACCAGTTTCTGAATCAAAACCGGAGTTTTCAGTGGTCATTTCTAACCAGTTTCTGAATCAAAGCCAGAGATTTCAGTGGTCATGTCTAACCAGTTCCTGAATCAAAGCCGGAAGTTTCAGTGGTCATGTGTTAACAGTTGCTGAATAAAAGCCAAGTTGTTTCATTGGTCATGTCTAAGCAGTTTCTGAAGTAAATCCAGAGGTCTCAGTGGTCATGTCTCACCAGTTGCTGAAGGAAAGCCAGAGGTTTCAATGGTCATGTCTAACCAGTTTCAATGTCAAAGCCACATGCTTCGGTGGTCATGTCTAACCAGTTCCTGAATCAAAGCCGGAGGTGTCAGTGGTCATGTATAACCAGTTTCTGAATAAAAGCCAAGGGTTTCAGTGGTCATCTCCGACCAGTTCTTGAATGAAAGCCAGACATTTTAGTGGTCATGTCTAACCAGTTTCTGAATCCATGCTTGAGAATTCATTGGTCTTGTCTAACCAGTTTCTAAATCAAACCCTGAGTTTTCAGTGGTCATCTCTAACCATTTTCAGAATGAAGGCCAGAGGTAACAGTGGTCATGTCTCATCAGTTTCAGCATCAAAGCCAAGTGTTTCAGTGGTCATGTCTAACGAGTTTCTGAATCAATGCCAGTTTTCAGTGGTCATGTCTAACCAGTTGCTGAATCAAAGCGCAGGTTTCAGTGGTCATTTCCAACCAGCTTCTGAATCAAAGCCAGAGAATTCACGGTCATGTCTAAGCAGTTGCTGAATCAAAGCCAAGGCTTTCAGTGGTCATTGTCTAACCAGTTTCTGAATCAAAGCCAAAGGTTTCAGTGGTTGTATCTAACTAGTTTCTGAATCAAAGCCAGAGGTTTCAGTGGTCATGTTTAAGCAGTTGCTGAATAAAGCCAAGGGTTTCAGTGGTCACGTCTAACCAGTTATTGAATCAAAGCTAAGGGTTTCAGTGGTCATGTATAACCAGTTTCTGAAACAAAGCCAGAGGTTTCAGTGGTCATGTCTAACCAGTTTCTGAATCAAAGCCAGAGTTTTCACTGGTCATGTCTAACCAGTTCCTGAATCATAGCCAGAATTTTCAGTGGTCATATCTAACCAGTTCCTTTATCAAAGCCAAGGGTTTCAGTGGTCATGTCTAACCATTTTCTGAATCAAAGTCAAGGGTTTCAGTGGTCATGTCTAAACACTTTCTGAATCAAAGCCTGAGGTTGAAGGCTCATGTCTAACCAGTTTCCGAATCAAAGCTGAAGGTTTTAGTGGTCATGTCTAACCAGGTTCTGAATCAAAGTCGGAGGTTTCAGTGGTCATCTCTAAGCAGTTGCTGAATCAAAGCCAAGGGTTTCAGTGGTCATGCCTAACCAGTTCCTGCATCAATGCCTGAGGTTCAGGTGGTCATGTCTAATGAGTTTATGAATCAAAACAGGAGGTTTCAGTAGTCATGTCTACCCAGTTCCTGCATCAAAACCGGAGGTTTCAGTGGACATGTCTAACCAGATTCTGAATCAAAGCCAAGAGTTTCAGTGGTCATGTCTAAACACTTTCTGAATCAAAGCCAAAGATTTCAGTGGTCATGTCTCAACAGATTCTGAATCAAAGCCAAAGGTTTCAGTGGTCATGTCTAACCAGTTCCTGAATCAAAGCCAAGGGTTTCAGTGGTCATGTCTAACCATTTTCTGAATCAAAGCCAACGGTTTCAGTGGTCATGTCTAAACACTTTCTGAATCAAAGCCTGAGGTTCAAGGCTCATGTCTAACCAGTTTCCGAATCAAAACCGGAGGTTTTAGTGGTCATGTCTAACCAGTTGCTGAATCAAAGACGGAGGTTTCAGTGGGCATGTCGAACCAAATTCTGAATAAAAGTCAAGGTTTTCAGTGGTCATGTCTAACGAGTTTCTGAATCAAAGCCAGAGGTTTCAGTGGTCATGTCTAACCAGTTTCTGAATTAAAGCTGGAGGTTTCAGCGGTCATGTCTAAGAAGTTTCTGAATCAAAGCTAGAGTTTTCAGTGGTCATGTCCAACCACTTTCTGAATCAAAGCCAGATGTTTCAGTGGTCATGTCTAACCATTTGCTGAATCAAAGCCTGAGGTTCAAGGCTCATGTCTAACCAGTTTCTGAATCAAAGCCAGAGGTTTCCGTGGTCATGTCTAACCAGTTTCTGAATTAAAGCCGGAGGTTTCAGCGGTCATGTCTAAAAAGTTTCTGAATCAAAGCTAGAGTTTTCAGTGGTCATGTCTAATCAGTTTCTGAAACAAAGCCAGAGTTTTCAGTGGTCATGTCTAACCAGTTTCTGAATCAAAGCCAGAGTTTTCACTGGTAATGCCTAACCAGTTCCTGAATCAAAGCCAGACGTCTCACTGGTCATGTCTAACCAGTTTCTGAATCAAAGCCAAGGCTTTCAGTGGTCATGTCCAACCTCTTTCTCAATCAAAGCCAGAGGTTTCAGTGGTCGTATCTAACCAGGTGCTGAATCAAAGCCGGAAGTTTCAGTGGTCATGTGTTAACAGTTGCTGAATAAAAGCCAAGTTGTTTCATTGGTCATGTCTAAGCAGTTTCTGAAGTAAATCCAGAGGTCTCAGTGGTCATGTCTCACCAGTTGCTGAAGGAAAGCCAGAGGTATCAATGGTCATGTCTAACCAGTTTCAATGTCAAAGCCACATGCTTCGGTGGTCATGTCTAACCAGTTCCTGAATCAAAGCCGGAGGTGTCAGTGGTCATGTCTAACCAGTTTCTGAATCCATGCTTGAGAATTCATTGGTCTTGTCTAACCAGTTTCTAAATCAAACCCTGAGTTTTCAGTGGTCATCTCTAAACATTTTCAGAATGAAGGCCAGAGGTAACAGTGGTCATGTTTAAGCAGTTGCTGAATAAAGCCAAGGGTTTCAGTGGTCACGTCTAACCAGTTATTGAATCAAAGCTAAGGGTTTCAGTGGTCATGTCTAAACAGTTTCTGAATCAAAGCCAAGGGTTTCAGTGGTCACGTCTAACCAGTTTCTGAATCAAAGCCAAAGGTTTCAGTGGTCATGTCTAACCAGTTTCTGAAACAAAGCCAGAGGTTTCAGTGGTCATGTCTAACCAGTTCCTGAATCATAGCCAGAATTTTCAGTGGTCATATCTAACCAGTTCCTGAATCAAAGCCAAGGGTTTCAGTGGTCATGTCTAACCATTTTCTGAATCAAAGCCAAGGGTTTCAGTGGTCATGTCTAAACACTTTCTGAATCAAAGCCTGAGGTTCAAGGCTCATGTCTAACCAGTTTCCGAATCAAAACCGGAGGTTTTAGTGGTCATGTCTAACCAGGTTCTGATTCAAAGTTGCAGGTTTCAGTGGTCATATCTAAGCAGTTGCTGAATCAAAGCCAATGGTTTCAGTGGTCATGTCTAACCAGTTGCTGAATCAAAAACTGAGGCTCACGTGGTCATGCCTAACCAGTTTCTGTATCAAAACCGGAGGTTTTAGTGGTCATGTCTAACCAGGTTCTGATTCAAAGTTGCAGGTTTCAGTGGACATGTCTAACCAGTTTCTGAATCAAAGCCAAGGGTTTCACTGGTCATGTCTAAACACTTTCTGAATCAAAGAAAAAGGTTTCAGTGGTCATGTCTAACCAGTTTCTGAAACAAAGCCAGAGGTTTCAGTGGTCATGTCTAACCAGTTTCTGAATCAAAGCCAGAGGATTCCGTGGTCATGTCTAACCAGTTTCTGAATTAAAGCCGGAGGTTTCAGCGGTCATGTATAAAATGTTTCTGAATCAAAGCTAGAGTTTTCAGTGGTCATGTCTAACCAGTTTCTGAAACAAAGCCAGAGGTTTCTGTGGTCATGTCTAACCAGTTTCTGAATCAAAGCCAAGGCTTTCAGTGGTCACGTCCAACCACTTTCTGAAAAAAAGCCAGAGGTTTCAGTGGTCATATCTAACCAGGTGCTGAATCAAAGCCTGAGGTTCGAGTGGTCATGTCTCACCAGTTTCTGAATCAAAGCCGGAGGTTTCAGTGGTCATGTGTAAACAGTTGCTGAATAAAAGCCATGAGTTTCATTGGTCATGCCTAAGCAGTTTCTGAATTAAACCAGAGGTCTCAGTGGTCATGTCTCACCAGTTGCTGAAGCAAAGCCAGAGGTTTCAGTGGTCATGTCTAACCAGTTTAAACATCAAAGCCACGTGCTTCGGTGGTCATGTCTAACCAGTTCCTGAATCAAACACGGAGGTTTCAGTGGTGATGTCTAACCAGTTCCAGAATCAAACACGGAGGTTTCAGTGGTCATGTCTAACCAGTTCCGGAATCAAAGCCAAGGGTTTCAGTGGTCATGTCTAACCAGGTTCTGATTCAAAGTTGCAGGTTTCAGTGGTCATATCTAAGCAGTTGCTGAATCAAAGCCAATGGTTTCAGTGGTCATGTCCAACCAGTTGCTGAATCAAAACCTGAGGCTCACGTGGTCATGCCTAACCAGTTTCTGTATCAAAACAGGAGGTTTCAGTGGTCATGTCTAACCAGTTCCTGAATCAAAGCCGCAGGTTTCAGTGGACATGTCTAACCAGTTTCTGAATCAAAGCCAAGGGTTTCACTGGTCATGTCTAAACACTTTCTGAATCAAAGACAAAGGTTTCAGTGGTCATTTCTCAACAGTTTCTGAATCAAAGCCAAAGGTTTCAGTGGTCATGTCTAACCAGTTCCTGAATCAAAGCCAAGGGTTTCAGTGGTCATGTCTAAACACTTTCTGAATCGAAGCCTGAGGTTCAAGGCTCATGTCTAACCAGTTTCCGAATCAAAACCGGAGGTTTTAGTGGTCATGTCTAACCAGTTGCTGAATCAAAGACGGAGGTTTCAGTGGGCATGTCGAACCAAATTCTGAATAAAAGTCAAGGTTTTCAGTGGTCATGTCTAACCAGTTTCTGAATCAAAGCCAGAGGTTTCAGTGGTCATGTCTAACCAGTTTCTGAATTAAAGCTGGAGGTTTCAGCGGTCATGTCTAAAAAGTTTCTGAATCAAAGCTAGAGTTTTCAGTGGTCATGTCCAACCACTTTCTGAATCAAAGCCAGATGTTTCAGTGGTCATGTCTAACCATTTGCTGAATCAAAGCCTGAGGTTCAAGGCTCATGTCTAACCAGTTTCTGAATAAAAGCCTGACGCTTCCGTGGTCATGTCTAACCAGTTTCTGAATTAAAGCTGGAGGTTTCAGCGGTCATGTCTAAAAAGTTTCTGAATCAAAGCTAGAGTTTTCAGTGGTCATGTCTAATCAGTTTCTGAAACAAAGCCAGAGTTTTTAGTGGTCATGTCTAACCAGTTTCTGAATCAAAGCCAGAGTTTTCACTGGTAATGCCTGACCAGTTCCTGAATCAAAGCCAGACGTTTCACTGGTCATGTCTAACCAGTTGCTGAATCAAAGCCAAGGCTTTCAGTGGTCATGTCCAACCACTTTCTCAATCAAAGCCAGAGGTTTCAGTGGTCGTATCTAACCAGGTGCTGAATCAAAGCCTGAGGTTCAAGTGGTCATGTCTCACCAGTTTCTGAATCAAACACGAAGGTTTCAGTGGTCATGTCTAAGCAGTTTCTGACTCAAAGCCAGATGTTTCAGTGGTCATGTCTAACCAGTTCCTGAATCAAAGCAAAAGGTTTCACTGGTCACATCTAACCAGGTTCTGAAGCAAAGCCAGATGTTTCAGTGGTCATGTCTAACCAGTTGCCGAATCAAAGCCTGAGGTTCAAGTGCTAATGTCTAACCAGTTTCTGAATCAAAACCGGAGTTTTCAGTGGTCATTTCTAACCAGTTTCTGAATCAAAGCCAGAGATTTCAGTGGTCATGTCTAACCAGTTCCTGAATCAAAGCCGGAAGTTTCAGTGGTCATGTGTTAACAGTTGCTGAATAAAAGCCAAGTTGTTTCATTGGTCATGTCTAAGCAGTTTCTGAAGTAAATCCAGAGGTCTCAGTGGTCATGTCTCACCAGTTGCTGAAGGAAAGCCAGAGGTTTCAATGGTCATGTCTAACCAGTTTCAATGTCAAAGCCACATGCTTCGGTGGTCATGTCTAACCAGTTCCTGAATCAAAGCCGGAGGTGTCAGTGGTCATGTATAACCAGTTTCTGAATAAAAGCCAAGGGTTTCAGTGGTCATCTCCGACCAGTTCTTGAATGAAAGCCAGACATTTTAGTGGTCATGTCTAACCAGTTTCTGAATCCATGCTTGAGAATTCATTGGTCTTGTCTAACCAGTTTCTAAATCAAACCCTGAGTTTTCAGTGGTCATCTCTAACCATTTTCAGAATGAAGGCCAGAGGTAACAGTGGTCATGTCTCATCAGTTTCAGCATCAAAGCCAAGTGTTTCAGTGGTCATGTCTAACGAGTTTCTGAATCAATGCCAGTTTTCAGTGGTCATGTCTAACCAGTTGCTGAATCAAAGCGCAGGTTTCAGTGGTCATTTCCAACCAGCTTCTGAATCAAAGCCAGAGAATTCACGGTCATGTCTAAGCAGTTGCTGAATCAAAGCCAAGGCTTTCAGTGGTCATTGTCTAACCAGTTTCTGAATCAAAGCCAAAGGTTTCAGTGGTTGTATCTAACTAGTTTCTGAATCAAAGCCAGAGGTTTCAGTGGTCATGTTTAAGCAGTTGCTGAATAAAGCCAAGGGTTTCAGTGGTCACGTCTAACCAGTTATTGAATCAAAGCTAAGGGTTTCAGTGGTCATGTATAACCAGTTTCTGAAACAAAGCCAGAGGTTTCAGTGGTCATGTCTAACCAGTTTCTGAATCAAAGCCAGAGTTTTCACTGGTCATGTCTAACCAGTTCCTGAATCATAGCCAGAATTTTCAGTGGTCATATCTAACCAGTTCCTTTATCAAAGCCAAGGGTTTCAGTGGTCATGTCTAACCATTTTCTGAATCAAAGTCAAGGGTTTCAGTGGTCATGTCTAAACACTTTCTGAATCAAAGCCTGAGGTTGAAGGCTCATGTCTAACCAGTTTCCGAATCAAAGCTGAAGGTTTTAGTGGTCATGTCTAACCAGGTTCTGAATCAAAGTCGGAGGTTTCAGTGGTCATCTCTAAGCAGTTGCTGAATCAAAGCCAAGGGTTTCAGTGGTCATGCCTAACCAGTTCCTGCATCAATGCCTGAGGTTCAGGTGGTCATGTCTAATGAGTTTATGAATCAAAACAGGAGGTTTCAGTAGTCATGTCTACCCAGTTCCTGCATCAAAACCGGAGGTTTCAGTGGACATGTCTAACCAGATTCTGAATCAAAGCCAAGAGTTTCAGTGGTCATGTCTAAACACTTTCTGAATCAAAGCCAAAGATTTCAGTGGTCATGTCTCAACAGATTCTGAATCAAAGCCAAAGGTTTCAGTGGTCATGTCTAACCAGTTCCTGAATCAAAGCCAAGGGTTTCAGTGGTCATGTCTAACCATTTTCTGAATCAAAGCCAACGGTTTCAGTGGTCATGTCTAAACACTTTCTGAATCAAAGCCTGAGGTTCAAGGCTCATGTCTAACCAGTTTCCGAATCAAAACCGGAGGTTTTAGTGGTCATGTCTAACCAGTTGCTGAATCAAAGACGGAGGTTTCAGTGGGCATGTCGAACCAAATTCTGAATAAAAGTCAAGGTTTTCAGTGGTCATGTCTAACGAGTTTCTGAATCAAAGCCAGAGGTTTCAGTGGTCATGTCTAACCAGTTTCTGAATTAAAGCTGGAGGTTTCAGCGGTCATGTCTAAGAAGTTTCTGAATCAAAGCTAGAGTTTTCAGTGGTCATGTCCAACCACTTTCTGAATCAAAGCCAGATGTTTCAGTGGTCATGTCTAACCATTTGCTGAATCAAAGCCTGAGGTTCAAGGCTCATGTCTAACCAGTTTCTGAATCAAAGCCAGAGGTTTCCGTGGTCATGTCTAACCAGTTTCTGAATTAAAGCCGGAGGTTTCAGCGGTCATGTCTAAAAAGTTTCTGAATCAAAGCTAGAGTTTTCAGTGGTCATGTCTAATCAGTTTCTGAAACAAAGCCAGAGTTTTCAGTGGTCATGTCTAACCAGTTTCTGAATCAAAGCCAGAGTTTTCACTGGTAATGCCTAACCAGTTCCTGAATCAAAGCCAGACGTCTCACTGGTCATGTCTAACCAGTTTCTGAATCAAAGCCAAGGCTTTCAGTGGTCATGTCCAACCTCTTTCTCAATCAAAGCCAGAGGTTTCAGTGGTCGTATCTAACCAGGTGCTGAATCAAAGCCGGAAGTTTCAGTGGTCATGTGTTAACAGTTGCTGAATAAAAGCCAAGTTGTTTCATTGGTCATGTCTAAGCAGTTTCTGAAGTAAATCCAGAGGTCTCAGTGGTCATGTCTCACCAGTTGCTGAAGGAAAGCCAGAGGTATCAATGGTCATGTCTAACCAGTTTCAATGTCAAAGCCACATGCTTCGGTGGTCATGTCTAACCAGTTCCTGAATCAAAGCCGGAGGTGTCAGTGGTCATGTCTAACCAGTTTCTGAATCCATGCTTGAGAATTCATTGGTCTTGTCTAACCAGTTTCTAAATCAAACCCTGAGTTTTCAGTGGTCATCTCTAAACATTTTCAGAATGAAGGCCAGAGGTAACAGTGGTCATGTTTAAGCAGTTGCTGAATAAAGCCAAGGGTTTCAGTGGTCACGTCTAACCAGTTATTGAATCAAAGCTAAGGGTTTCAGTGGTCATGTCTAAACAGTTTCTGAATCAAAGCCAAGGGTTTCAGTGGTCACGTCTAACCAGTTTCTGAATCAAAGCCAAAGGTTTCAGTGGTCATGTCTAACCAGTTTCTGAAACAAAGCCAGAGGTTTCAGTGGTCATGTCTAACCAGTTCCTGAATCATAGCCAGAATTTTCAGTGGTCATATCTAACCAGTTCCTGAATCAAAGCCAAGGGTTTCAGTGGTCATGTCTAACCATTTTCTGAATCAAAGCCAAGGGTTTCAGTGGTCATGTCTAAACACTTTCTGAATCAAAGCCTGAGGTTCAAGGCTCATGTCTAACCAGTTTCCGAATCAAAACCGGAGGTTTTAGTGGTCATGTCTAACCAGGTTCTGATTCAAAGTTGCAGGTTTCAGTGGTCATATCTAAGCAGTTGCTGAATCAAAGCCAATGGTTTCAGTGGTCATGTCTAACCAGTTGCTGAATCAAAAACTGAGGCTCACGTGGTCATGCCTAACCAGTTTCTGTATCAAAACCGGAGGTTTTAGTGGTCATGTCTAACCAGGTTCTGATTCAAAGTTGCAGGTTTCAGTGGACATGTCTAACCAGTTTCTGAATCAAAGCCAAGGGTTTCACTGGTCATGTCTAAACACTTTCTGAATCAAAGAAAAAGGTTTCAGTGGTCATGTCTAACCAGTTTCTGAAACAAAGCCAGAGGTTTCAGTGGTCATGTCTAACCAGTTTCTGAATCAAAGCCAGAGGATTCCGTGGTCATGTCTAACCAGTTTCTGAATTAAAGCCGGAGGTTTCAGCGGTCATGTATAAAATGTTTCTGAATCAAAGCTAGAGTTTTCAGTGGTCATGTCTAACCAGTTTCTGAAACAAAGCCAGAGGTTTCTGTGGTCATGTCTAACCAGTTTCTGAATCAAAGCCAAGGCTTTCAGTGGTCACGTCCAACCACTTTCTGAAAAAAAGCCAGAGGTTTCAGTGGTCATATCTAACCAGGTGCTGAATCAAAGCCTGAGGTTCGAGTGGTCATGTCTCACCAGTTTCTGAATCAAAGCCGGAGGTTTCAGTGGTCATGTGTAAACAGTTGCTGAATAAAAGCCATGAGTTTCATTGGTCATGCCTAAGCAGTTTCTGAATTAAACCAGAGGTCTCAGTGGTCATGTCTCACCAGTTGCTGAAGCAAAGCCAGAGGTTTCAGTGGTCATGTCTAACCAGTTTAAACATCAAAGCCACGTGCTTCGGTGGTCATGTCTAACCAGTTCCTGAATCAAACACGGAGGTTTCAGTGGTGATGTCTAACCAGTTCCAGAATCAAACACGGAGGTTTCAGTGGTCATGTCTAACCAGTTCCGGAATCAAAGCCAAGGGTTTCAGTGGTCATGTCTAACCAGGTTCTGATTCAAAGTTGCAGGTTTCAGTGGTCATATCTAAGCAGTTGCTGAATCAAAGCCAATGGTTTCAGTGGTCATGTCCAACCAGTTGCTGAATCAAAACCTGAGGCTCACGTGGTCATTCCTAACCAGTTTCTGTATCAAAACAGGAGGTTTCAGTGGTCATGTCTAACCAGTTCCTGAATCAAAGCCAAAGGTTTCAGTGGATATGTCTAACCAGTTTCTGAATCAAAGCCAAGGGTTTCACTGGTCATGTCTAAACACTTTCTGAATCAAAGACAAAGGTTTCAGTGGTCATTTCTCAACAGTTTCAGAATCAAAGCCAAAGGTTTCAGTGGTCATGTCTAACCAGGTTCTGAATCAAAACCAAGGGTTTCAGTAGTCGTATCTAATCACTTTCTGAATCAAATCCAGATATTTCAGTGGTCATGTCTAACCAGTTTCTGAATCAAAGACGGAGGTTTCAGTGGTCATCTCTAAGCAGTTGCTGAATCAAAGCCAAGGGTTTCAGTGGTCATGCCTAACCAGTTGCTGCATCAAAGCCTGAGGTTCAAGTGGTCATGTCTAATGAGTTTATGAATCAAAACAGGAGCTTTCAGTAGTCATGTCTACCCAGTTCCTGCATCAAAACCGGAGGTTTCAGTGGACATGTCTAACCAGATTCTGAATCAAAGCCAAGAGTTTCAGTGGTCATGTCTAAACACTTTCTGAATCAAAGCCAAAGATTTCAGTGGTCATGTCTCAAAAGATTCTGAATCAAAGCCAAAGGTTTCAGTGGTCATGTCTAACCAGTTCCTGAATCAAAGCCAAGGGTTTCAGTGGTCATGTCTAACCATTTTCTGAATCAAAGCCAAGGGTTTCAGTGGTCATGTCTAAACACTTTCTGAATCAAAGCCTGAGGTTCAAGGCTCATGTCTAACCAGTTTCCGAATCAAAACCGGAGGTTTTAGTGGTCATGTCTAACCAGTTGCTGAATCAAAGACGGAGGTTTCAGTGGGCATGTCGAACCAAATTCTGAATAAAAGTCAAGGTTTTCAGTGGTCATGTCTAACCAGTTTCCGAATCAAAGCCAGAGGTTTCAGTGGTCATGTCTAACCAGTTTCTGAATTAAAGCTGGAGGTTTCAGCGGTCATGTCTAATAAGTTTCTGAATCAAAGCTAGAGTTTTCAGTGGTCATGTCCAACCACTTTCTGAATCAAAGCCAGATGTTTCAGTGGTCATGTCTAACCATTTGCTGAATCAAAGCCTGAGGTTCAAGGCTCATGTCTAACCAGTTTCTGAATCAAAGCCAGAGGTTTCCGTGGTCATGTCTAACCAGTTTCTGAATTAAAGCCGGAGGTTTCAGCGGTCATGTCTAAAAAGTTTCTGAATCAAAGCTAGAGTTTTCAGTGGTCATGTCTAATCAGTTTCTGAAACAAAGCCAGAGTTTTCAGTGGTCATGTCTAACCAGTTTCTGAATCAAAGCCAGAGTTTTCACTGGTAATGCCTAACCAGTTCCTGAATCAAAGCCAGACGTCTCACTGGTCATGTCTAACCAGTTTCTGAATCAAAGCCAAGGCTTTCAGTGGTCATGTCCAACCTCTTTCTCAATCAAAGCCAGAGGTTTCAGTGGTCGTATCTAACCAGGTGCTGAATCAAAGCCTGGGGTTCAAGTGGTCATGTCTCACCAGTTTCTGAATCAAACACGAAGGTTTCAGTGGTCATGTCTAAGCAGTTTCTGACTCAAAGCCAGATGTTTCATTGGTCATGTCTAACCAGTTCCTGAATCAAAGCAAAAGGTTTCACTGGTCACATCTAACCAGGTTCTGAACCAAAGCCAGATGTTTCAGTGGTCATGTCTAACCAGTTGCCGAATCAAAGACTGAGCTTCAAGTGCTAATGTCTAACCAGTTTCTGAATCAAAACCGGAGTTTTCAGTGGTCATTTCTAACCAGTTTCTGAATCAAAGCCAGAGATTTCAGTGGTCATGTCTAACCAGTTCCTGAATCAAAGCCGGAAGTTTCAGTGGTCATGTGTTAACAGTTGCTGAATAAAAGCCAAGTTGTTTCATTGGTCATGTCTAAGCAGTTTCTGAAGTAAATCCAGAGGTCTCAGTGGTCATGTCTCACCAGTTGCTGAAGGAAAGCCAGAGGTTTCAATGGTCATGTCTAACCAGTTTCAATGTCAAAGCCACATGCTTCGGTGGTCATGTCTAACCAGTTCCTGAATCAAAGCCGGAGGTGTCAGTGGTCATGTCTAACCAGTTTCTGAATCCATGCTTGAGAATTCATTGGTCTTGTCTAACCAGTTTCTAAATCAAACCCTGAGTTTTCAGTGGTCATCTCTAAACATTTTCAGAATGAAGGCCAGAGGTAACAGTGGTCATGTTTAAGCAGTTGCTGAATAAAGCCAAGGGTTTCAGTGGTCACGTCTAACCAGTTATTGAATCAAAGCTAAGGGTTTCAGTGGTCATGTCTAAACAGTTTCTGAATCAAAGCCAAGGGTTTCAGTGGTCACGTCTAACCAGTTTCTGAATCAAAGCCAAAGGTTTCAGTGGTCATGTCTAACCAGTTTCTGAAACAAAGCCAGAGGTTTCAGTGGTCATGTCTAACCAGTTCCTGAATCATAGCCAGAATTTTCAGTGGTCATATCTAACCAGTTCCTGAATCAAAGCCAAGGGTTTCAGTGGTCATGTCTAACCATTTTCTGAATCAAAGCCAAGGGTTTCAGTGGTCATGTCTAAACACTTTCTGAATCAAAGCCTGAGGTTCAAGGCTCATGTCTAACCAGTTTCCGAATCAAAACCGGAGGTTTTAGTGGTCATGTCTAACCAGGTTCTGATTCAAAGTTGCAGGTTTCAGTGGTCATATCTAAGCAGTTGCTGAATCAAAGCCAATGGTTTCAGTGGTCATGTCTAACCAGTTGCTGAATCAAAAATTGAGGCTCACGTGGTCATGCCTAACCAGTTTCTGTATCAAAACCGGAGGTTTTAGTGGTCATGTCTAACCAGGTTCTGATTCAAAGTTGCAGGTTTCAGTGGACATGTCTAACCAGTTTCTGAATCAAAGCCAAGGGTTTCACTGGTCATGTCTAAACACTTTCTGAATCAAAGAAAAAGGTTTCAGTGGTCATGTCTAACCAGTTTCTGAAACAAAGCCAGAGGTTTCAGTGGTCATGTCTAACCAGTTTCTGAATCAAAGCCAGAGGATTCCGTGGTCATGTCTAACCAGTTTCTGAATTAAAGCCGGAGGTTTCAGCGGTCATGTATAAAATGTTTCTGAATCAAAGCTAGAGTTTTCAGTGGTCATGTCTAACCAGTTTCTGAAACAAAGCCAGAGGTTTCTGTGGTCATGTCTAACCAGTTTCTGAATCAAAGCCAAGGCTTTCAGTGGTCATGTCCAACCACTTTCTGAAAAAAAGCCAGAGGTTTCAGTGGTCATATCTAACCAGGTGCTGAATCAAAGCCTGAGGTTCGAGTGGTCATGTCTCACCAGTTTCTGAATCAAAGCCGAAGGTTTCAGTGGTCATGTGTAAACAGTTGCTGAATAAAAGCCATGAGTTTCATTGGTCATGCCTAAGCAGTTTCTGAATTAAACCAGAGGTCTCAGTGGTCATGTCTCACCAGTTGCTGAAGCAAAGCCAGAGGTTTCAGTGGTCATGTCTAACCAGTTTAAACATCAAAGCCACGTGCTTCGGTGGTCATGTCTAACCAGTTCCTGAATCAAACACGGAGGTTTCAGTGGTGATGTCTAACCAGTTCCAGAATCAAACACGGAGGTTTCAGTGGTCATGTCTAACCAGTTCCGGAATCAAAGCCAAGGGTTTCAGTGGTCATGCCTAACCAGGTTCTGATTCAAAGTTGCAGGTTTCAGTGGTCATATCTAAGCAGTTGCTGAATCAAAGCCAATGGTTTCAGTGGTCATGTCCAACCAGTTGCTGAATCAAAACCTGAGGCTCACGTGGTCATTCCTAACCAGTTTCTGTATCAAAACAGGAGGTTTCAGTGGTCATGTCTAACCAGTTCCTGAATCAAAGCCAAAGGTTTCAGTGGATATGTCTAACCAGTTTCTGAATCAAAGCCAAGGGTTTCACTGGTCATGTCTAAACACTTTCTGAATCAAAGACAAAGGTTTCAGTGGTCATTTCTCAACAGTTTCAGAATCAAAGCCAAAGGTTTCAGTGGTCATGTCTAACCAGGTTCTGAATCAAAACCAAGGGTTTCAGTAGTCGTATCTAATCACTTTCTGAATCAAATCCAGATATTTCAGTGGTCATGTCTAACCAGTTTCTGAATCAAAGACGGAGGTTTCAGTGGTCATCTCTAAGCAGTTGCTGAATCAAAGCCAAGGGTTTCAGTGGTCATGCCTAACCAGTTGCTGCATCAAAGCCTGAGGTTCAAGTGGTCATGTCTAATGAGTTTATGAATCAAAACAGGAGCTTTCAGTAGTCATGTCTACCCAGTTCCTGCATCAAAACCGGAGGTTTCAGTGGACATGTCTAACCAGATTCTGAATCAAAGCCAAGAGTTTCAGTGGTCATGTCTAAACACTTTCTGAATCAAAGACAAAGGTTTCAGTGGTCATTTCTCAACAGTTTCAGAATCAAAGCCAAAGGTTTCAGTGGTCATGTCTAACCAGGTTCTGAATCAAAACCAAGGGTTTCAGTAGTCGTATCTAATCACTTTCTGAATCAAATCCAGATATTTCAGTGGTCATGTCTAACCAGTTTCTGAATCAAAGACGGAGGTTTCAGTGGTCATCTCTAAGCAGTTGCTGAATCAAAGCCAAGGGTTTCAGTGGTCATGCCTAACCAGTTGCTGCATCAAAGCCTGAGGTTCAAGTGGTCATGTCTAATGAGTTTATGAATCAAAACAGGAGCTTTCAGTAGTCATGTCTACCCAGTTCCTGCATCAAAACCGGAGGTTTCAGTGGACATGTCTAACCAGATTCTGAATCAAAGCCAAGAGTTTCAGTGGTCATGTCTAAACACTTTCTGAATCAAAGCCAAAGATTTCAGTGGTCATGTCTCAAAAGATTCTGAATCAAAGCCAAAGGTTTCAGTGGTCATGTCTAACCAGTTCCTGAATCAAAGCCAAGGGTTTCAGTGGTCATGTCTAACCATTTTCTGAATCAAAGCCAAGGGTTTCAGTGGTCATGTCTAAACACTTTCTGAATCAAAGCCTGAGGTTCAAGGCTCATGTCTAACCAGTTTCCGAATCAAAACCGGAGGTTTTAGTGGTCATGTCTAACCAGTTGCTGAATCAAAGACGGAGGTTTCAGTGGGCATGTCGAACCAAATTCTGAATAAAAGTCAAGGTTTTCAGTGGTCATGTCTAACCAGTTTCTGAATCAAAGCCAGAGGTTTCAGTGGTCATGTCTAACCAGTTTCTGAATTAAAGCTGGAGGTTTCAGCGGTCATGTCTAAGAAGTTTCTGAATCAAAGCTAGAGTTTTCAGTGGTCATGTCCAACCACTTTCTGAATCAAAGCCAGATGTTTCAGTGGTCATGTCTAACCATTTGCTGAATCAAAGCCTGAGGTTCAAGGCTCATGTCTAACCAGTTTCTGAATCAAAGCCAGAGGTTTCCGTGGTCATGTCTAACCAGTTTCTGAATTAAAGCCGGAGGTTTCAGTGGTCATGTCTAAAACGTTTCTGAATCAAAGCTAGAGTTTTCAGTGGGCATGTCTAATCAGTTTCTGAAACAAAGCCAGAGTTTTCAGTGGTCATGTCTAACCAGTTTCTGAATCAAAGCCAGAGTTTTCACTGGTATGCCTAACCAGTTCCTGAATCAAAGCCAGACGTTTCACTGGTCATGTCTAACCAGTTGCTGAATCAAAGCCAAGGCTTTCAGTGGTCATGTCCAACCACTTTCTCAATCAAAGCCAGAGGTTTCAGTGGTCGTATCTAACCAGGTGCTGAATCAAAGCCTGAGGTTCAAGTGGTCATGTCTCACCAGTTTCTGAATCAAACACGAAGGTTTCAGTGGTCATGTCTAACCAGTTTAAACATCAAAGCCACGTGCTTCGGTGGTCATGTCTAACCAGTTCCTGAATCAAACACGGAGGTTTCAGTGGTGATGTCTAACCAGTTCCAGAATCAAACACGGAGGTTTCAGTGGTCATGTCTAACCAGTTCCGGAATCAAAGCCAAGGGTTTCAGTGGTCATGTCTAACCAGGTTCTGATTCAAAGTTGCAGGTTTCAGTGGTCATATCTAAGCAGTTGCTGAATCAAAGCCAATGGTTTCAGTGGTCATGTCCAACCAGTTGCTGAATCAAAACCTGAGGCTCACGTGGTCATTCCTAACCAGTTTCTGTATCAAAACAGGAGGTTTCAGTGGTCATGTCTAACCAGTTCCTGAATCAAAGCCAAAGGTTTCAGTGGATATGTCTAACCAGTTTCTGAATCAAAGCCAAGGGTTTCACTGGTCATGTCTAAACACTTTCTGAATCAAAGACAAAGGTTTCAGTGGTCATTTCTCAACAGTTTCAGAATCAAAGCCAAAGGTTTCAGTGGTCATGTCTAACCAGGTTCTGAATCAAAACCAAGGGTTTCAGTAGTCGTATCTAATCACTTTCTGAATCAAATCCAGATATTTCAGTGGTCATGTCTAACCAGTTTCTGAATCAAAGACGGAGGTTTCAGTGGTCATCTCTAAGCAGTTGCTGCATCAAAGCCTGAGGTTCAAGTGGTCATGTCTAATGAGTTTATGAATCAAAACAGGAGCTTTCAGTAGTCATGTCTACCCAGTTCCTGCATCAAAACCGGAGGTTTCAGTGGACATGTCTAACCAGATTCTGAATCAAAGCCAAGAGTTTCAGTGGTCATGTCTAAACACTTTCTGAATCAAAGCCAAAGATTTCAGTGGTCATGTCTCAAAAGATTCTGAATCAAAGCCAAAGGTTTCAGTGGTCATGTCTAACCAGTTCCTGAATCAAAGCCAAGGGTTTCAGTGGTCATGTCTAACCATTTTCTGAATCAAAGCCAAGGGTTTCAGTGGTCATGTCTAAACACTTTCTGAATCAAAGCCTGAGGTTCAAGGCTCATGTCTAACCAGTTTCCGAATCAAAACCGGAGGTTTTAGTGGTCATGTCTAACCAGTTGCTGAATCAAAGACGGAGGTTTCAGTGGGCATGTCGAACCAAATTCTGAATAAAAGTCAAGGTTTTCAGTGGTCATGTCTAACCAGTTTCCGAATCAAAGCCAGAGGTTTCAGTGGTCATGTCTAACCAGTTTCTGAATTAAAGCTGGAGGTTTCAGCGGTCATGTCTAAGAAGTTTCTGAATCAAAGCTAGAGTTTTCAGTGGTCATGTCCAACCACTTTCTGAATCAAAGCCAGATGTTTCAGTGGTCATGTCTAACCATTTGCTGAATCAAAGCCTGAGGTTCAAGGCTCATGTCTAACCAGTTTCTCAATCAAAGCCAGAGGTTTCCGTGGTCATGTCTAACCAGTTTCTGAATTAAAGCCGGAGGTTTCAGCGGTCATGTCTAAAAAGTTTCTGAATCAAAGCTAGAGTTTTCAGTGATCATGTCTAACCAGTTTCTGAATCAAAGCCAGAGTTTTCACTGGTAATGCCTAACCAGTTCCTGAATCAAAGCCAGACGTTTCACTGGTCATGTCTAACCAGTTGCTGAATCAAAGCCAAGGCTTTCATTGGTCATGTCCAACCACTTTCTCAATCAAAGCCAGAGGTTTCAGTGGTCGTATCTAACCAGGTGCTGAATCAAAGCCTGAGGTTCAAGTGGTCATGTCTCACCAGTTTCTGAATCAAACACGAAGGTTTCAGTGGTCATGTCTAAGCAGTTTCTGACTCAAAGCCAGATGTTTCAGTGGTCATGTCTAATCAGTTCCTGAATCAAAGCAAAAGGTTTCAATGGTCACATCTAACCAGGTTCTGAAGCAAAGCCAGATGTTTCAGTGGTCATGTCTAACCAGTTTCTGAATCCATGCTTGAGAATTCATTGGTCTTGTCTAACCAGTTTCTACATCAAACCCTGAGTTTTCAGTGGTCATCTCTAAGCATTTTCAGAATGAAGGCCAGAGGTAACAGTGGTCATGTCTCATCAGTTTCAGCATCAAAGCCAAGTGTTTCAGTGGTCATGTCTAACGAGTTTCTGAATCAATGCCAGTTTTCAGTGGTCATGTCTAACCAGTTGCTGAATCAAAGCGCAGGTTTCAGTGGTCATTTCCAACCAGCTTCTGAATCAAAGCCAGAGAATTCACGGTCATGTCTAAGCAGTTGCTGACTCAAAGCCAAAGGTTTCAGTGGTTGTATCTAACTAGTTTCTGAATCAAAGCCAGAGGTTTCAGTGGTCATGTTAAAGCAGTTGCTGAATAAAGCCAAGGGTTTCAGTGGTCACGTCTAACCAGTTATTGAATCAAAGCTAAGGGTTTCAGTGGTCATGTCTAAACAGTTTCTGAATCAAAGCCAAGGGTTTCAGTGGTCACGTCTAACCAGTTTCTGAATCAAAGCCAAAGGTTTCAGTGGTCATGTCTAACCAGTTTCTGAATCAAAGCCAAAGGTTTCAGTGGTCATGTCTAACCAGTTTGGGAAACAAAGCCAGAGGTTTCAGTGGTCATGTCTAACCAGTTTCTGAATCAAAGCCAAGGCTTTCACTGGTCATGTCCAAACACTTTCTGAATCAAAGCCAGAGGTTTCAGTGGTCATATCTAACCAGGTGCTGAATCAAAGCCTGAGGTTCAAGTGGTCATGTCTCACCAGTTTCTCAATCAAAGCCGGAGGTTTCAGTGGTCATGTGTAAACAGTTGCTGAATAAAAGCCATGAGTTTCATTGGTCAAGCCTAAGCAGTTTCTGAATTAAACCAGAGGTCTCAGTGGTCATGTCTCACCAGTTGCTGAAGCAAAGCCAGAGGTTTCAGTGGTCATGTCTAACCAGTTTAAACATCAAAGCCACGTGCTTCGGTGGTCATGTCTAACCAGTTCCTGAATCAAACACGGAGGTTTCAGTGGTGATGTCTAACCAGTTCCTGAATCAAACATGGAGGTTTCAGTGGTGATGTCTAACCAGTTCCGGAATCAAAGCCAAGGGTTTCAGTGGTCATGTCTAACCAGGTTCTGATTCAAAGTTGCAGGTTTCAGTGGTCATATCTAAGCAGTTGCTGAATCAAAGCCAATGGTTTCAGTGGTCATGTCTAACCAGGTTCTGAATCAAAGTCGGAGGTTTCAGGGGTCATCTCTAAGCAGTTGTTGAATCAAAGCCAATGGTTTCAGTGGTCATGCCTAACCAGTTGCTGCATCAAAGCCTGAGGTTCAAGTGGTCATGTCTAATGAGTTTATGAATCAAAACAGGAGCTTTCAGTAGTCATGTCTACCCAGTTCCTAAATCAAAACCGGAGGTTTCAGTGGACATGTCTAACCAGATTCTGAATCAAAGCCAAGGGTTTCAGTGGTCATGTCTAAATACTTTCTGAATCAAAGCCAAAGATTTCAGTGGTCATGTATCAACAGATTCTGAATCAAAGCCAAAGGTTTCAGTGGTCATGTCTAAGCTGTTGCTGAATCAAAGCCAACAGTTTCAGTGATCATGTCTATCCAGTTGCTGAGTCAAAACAGGAGGTTTCAGTGGTCATGTCTAACTAGTTCCTGAATCAAAGCCACAGGTTTCCATGGTCAGGTCAAACCAGTTTCTGAATCAAAGCCAAGGGTTTCAGTTGTCATGTCTCAACAGTTTCTGAATCAAAGCCAAAGGCTTCAGTGGTCATGTCTAACCAGTTTCCGAATCAAAGCCAGAGGTTTCAGTGGTCATGTTTAAGCAGTTGCTGAATCAAAGCCAAGCGTTTCAGTGGTCATGTCTAACCAGTTCCTGTATCAAAGCCGAAGGTTTCAGTGGACATGTCTAACCAGTTTCTGAATCAAAGCCAAGGGTTTCAGAGGTCATGTCTAAACACTTCCTGAATCAAAGCCAAAGTTTTCAGTGGTCACATCTCAACAGGTTCTGAATCAAAGACAAAGGTTTCAGTTGTCATGTCTAACCAGTTCCTGAATCAAAGCCGTGGGATTCAGTGGTCATGCCTGAGCATTTCCTGAATCATAGTAGTAGTTTCAGTGGTCATGTCCAACCAGTTGCTGAATCAAAGCCAGAGATTTCAGCGGCCATGTCTACCCGGTTGGGGAAACAAAGCCTGAGGAGTCAGTGGTCATATCTAGCCAGTTTCTGAATCAAAGCCAAGGGTTTCAGTGGTCATTGTCTAACCAGTTTCTGAATCAAAGCCAAAGGTTTCAGTGGTTGTATCCAACTAGTTTCTGAATCAAAGCCAGAGGTTTCAGTGGTCATGTCTAATCAGTTGCTGAATCAATGCCAAGAATTTCAGTGGTCATGCCTAACCAGTTTGTGAATCAAAGCTAAGGGTTTCAGTGGTCGTATCTAACTAGTTTCTGAATAAAAGTCAAAGTTTTCAGTGGTCATGTCTAACCAGTTTCTGAATCAAAGCCAGAGGATTCCGTGGTCAAGTCTAACCAGTTTCTGAATTAAAGCCGGAGGTTTCAGCGGTCATGTATAAAAAATTTCTGAATCAAAGCCAAAGGTTTCAGTGGTCACGTCTAACCAGTTTCTGAAACAAAACCAGAGGTTTCTGTGGTCATGTCTAACCAGTTTCTGAATCAAAGCCAGAGTTATCACTGGTCATGTCTAACCAGTTCCTGAATCATAGCCAGAGTTTTCAGTGGTCATATCTAACCAGTTCCTGAATCAAAGCCAGACGTTTCACTGGTCATGTCTAACCAGTTTCTGAATCAAAGCGAAGGCTTTCACTGGTCATGTCCAACCACTTTCTGAATCAAAGCCAGAGGTTTCAGTGGTCATATCTAACCAGGTGCTGAATCAAAACTGGAGGTTCAAGTGGTCATGTCTCACCAGTTTCTGAATCAAAGCCGGAGGTTTCAGTGGTCATGTGTAAACAGTTGCTGAATAAAAGCCATGAGCTTCATTGGTCATGCCTAAGCAGTTTCTGAATTAAACCAGAGGTCTCAGTGGTCATGTCTCACCAGTTGCTGAAGCAAAGCCAGAGGTTTCAGTGGTCATGTCTAACCAGTTTAAACATCAAAGCCACGTGCTTCAGTGGTCATGTCTAACCAGTTCCTGAATCAAACACGGAGGTTTCAGTGGTGATGTCTAACCAGTTCCAGAATAAAACACGGAGGTTTCAGTGGTCATGTCTAACCAGGTTCTGATTCAAAGTTGCAGGTTTCAGTGGTCATATCTAAGCAGTTGCTGAATCAAAGCCAATGGTTTCAGTGGTCATGTCCAACCAGTTGCTGAATCAAAACCTGAGGCTCACGTGGTCATTCCTAACCAGTTTCTGTATCAAAACAGGAGGTTTCAGTGGTCATGTCTAACCAGTTCCTGAATCAAAGCCGCAGGTTTCAGTGGACATGTCTAACCAGTTTCTGAATCAAAGCCAAGGGTTTCACTGGTCATGTCTAAACACTTTCTGAATCAAAGACAAAGGTTTCAGTGGTCATTTCTCAACAGTTTCTGAATCAAAGCCAAAGGTTTCAGTGGTCACGTCTAACCAGTTTCTGAATCAAAGCCAAAGGTTTCAGTGGTCATGTCTAACCAGTTTCTGAATCAAAGCCAAAGGTTTCAGTGGTCATGTCTAACCAGTTTAGGAAACAAAGCCAGAGGTTTCAGTGGTCATGTCTAACCAGTTTCTGAATCAAAGCCAAGGCTTTCACTGGTCATGTCCAAACACTTTCTGAATCAAAGCCAGAGGTTTCAGTGGTCATATCTAACCAGGTGCTGAATCAAAGCCTGAGGTTCAAGTGGTCATGTCTCACCAGTTTCTCAATCAAAGCCGGAGGTTTCAGTGGTCATGTGTAAACAGTTGCTGAATAAAAGCCATGAGTTTCATTGGTCAAGCCTAAGCAGTTTCTGAATTAAACCAGAGGTCTCAGTGGTCATGTCTCACCAGTTGCTGAAGCAAAGCCAGAGGTTTCAGTGGTCATGTCTAACCAGTTTAAACATCAAAGCCACGTGCTTCGGTGGTCATGTCTAACCAGTTCCTGAATCAAACATGGAGGTTTCAGTGGTGATGTCTAACCAGTTCCGGAATCAAAGCCAAGGGTTTCAGTGGTCATGTCTAACCAGGTTCTGATTCAAAGTTGCAGGTTTCAGTGGTCATATCTAAGCAGTTGCTGAATCAAAGCCAATGGTTTCAGTGGTCATGTCTAACCAGGTTCTGAATCAAAGTCGGAGGTTTCAGGGGTCATCTCTAAGCAGTTGCTGAATCAAAGCCAATGGTTTCAGTGGTCATGCCTAACCAGTTGCTGCATCAAAGCCTGAGGTTCAAGTGGTCATGTCTAATGAGTTTATGAATCAAAACAGGAGCTTTCAGTAGTCATGTCTACCCAGTTCCTAAATCAAAACCGGAGGTTTCAGTGGACATGTCTAACCAGATTCTGAATCAAAGCCAAGGGTTTCAGTGGTCATGTCTAAATACTTTCTGAATCAAAGCCAAAGATTTCAGTGGTCATGTATCAACAGATTCTGAATCAAAGCCAAAGGTTTCAGTGGTCATGTCTAAGCTGTTGCTGAATCAAAGCCAACAGTTTCAGTGATCATGTCTATCCAGTTGCTGAGTCAAAACAGGAGGTTTCAGTGGTCATGTCTAACTAGTTCCTGAATCAAAGCCACAGGTTTCCATGGTCAGGTCAAACCAGTTTCTGAATCAAAGCCAAGGGTTTCAGTTGTCATGTCTCAACAGTTTCTGAATCAAAGCCAGAGGTTTCAGTGGTCATGTTTAAGCAGTTGCTGAATCAAAGCCAAGCGTTTCAGTGGTCATGTCTAACCAGTTCCTGTATCAAAGCCGAAGGTTTCAGTGGACATGTCTAACCAGTTTCTGAATCAAAGCCAAGGGTTTCAGAGGTCATGTCTAAACACTTCCTGAATCAAAGCCAAAGTTTTCAGTGGTCACATCTCAACAGGTTCTGAATCAAAGACAAAGGTTTCAGTTGTCATGTCTAACCAGTTCCTGAATCAAAGCCGTGGGATTCAGTGGTCATGCCTGAGCATTTCCTGAATCATAGTAGTTGTTTCAGTGGTCATGTCCAACCAGTTGCTGAATCAAAGCCAGAGATTTCAGCGGCCATGTCTACCCGGTTGGGGAAACAAAGCCTGAGGAGTCAGTGGTCATATCTAGCCAGTTTCTGAATCAAAGCCAAGGGTTTCAGTGGTCATTGTCTAACCAGTTTCTGAATCAAAGCCAAAGGTTTCAGTGGTTGTATCCAACTAGTTTCTGAATCAAAGCCAGAGGTTTCAGTGGTCATGTCTAATCAGTTGCTGAATCAATGCCAAGAATTTCAGTGGTCATGCCTAACCAGTTTGTGAATCAAAGCTAAGGGTTTCAGTGGTCGTATCTAACTAGTTTCTGAATAAAAGTCAAAGTTTTCAGTGGTCATGTCTAACCAGTTTCTGAATCAAAGCCAGAGGATTCCGTGGTCATGTCTAACCAGTTTCTGAATTAAAGCCGGAGGTTTCAGCGGTCATGTATAAAAAATTTCTGAATCAAAGCCAAAGGTTTCAGTGGTCACGTCTAACCAGTTTCTGAAACAAAACCAGAGGTTTCTGTGGTCATGTCTAACCAGTTTCTGAATCAAAGCCAGAGTTATCACTGGTCATGTCTAACCAGTTCCTGAATCATAGCCAGAGTTTTCAGTGGTCATATCTAACCAGTTCCTGAATCAAAGCCAGACGTTTCACTGGTCATGTCTAACCAGTTTCTGAATCAAAGCGAAGGCTTTCACTGGTCATGTCCAACCACTTTCTGAATCAAAGCCAGAGGTTTCAGTGGTCATATCTAACCAGGTGCTGAATCAAAACCGGAGGTTCAAGTGGTCATGTCTCACCAGTTTCTGAATCAAAGCCGGAGGTTTCAGTGGTCATGTGTAAACAGTTGCTGAATAAAAGCCATGAGCTTCATTGGTCATGCCTAAGCAGTTTCTGAATTAAACCAGAGGTCTCAGTGGTCATGTCTCACCAGTTGCTGAAGCAAAGCCAGAGGTTTCAGTGGTCATGTCTAACCAGTTTAAACATCAAAGCCACGTGCTTCAGTGGTCATGTCTAAACAGTTCCTGAATCAAACACGGAGGTTTCAGTGGTGATGTCTAACCAGTTCCAGAATAAAACACGGAGGTTTCAGTGGTCATGTCTAACCAGGTTCTGATTCAAAGTTGCAGGTTTCAGTGGTCATATCTAAGCAGTTGCTGAATCAAAGCCAATGGTTTCAGTGGTCATGTCCAACCAGTTGCTGAATCAAAACCTGAGGCTCACGTGGTCATTCCTAACCAGTTTCTGTATCAAAACAGGAGGTTTCAGTGGTCATGTCTAACCAGTTCCTGAATGAAAGCCGCAGGTTTCAGTGGACATGTCTAACCAGTTTCTGAATCAAAGCCAAGGGTTTCACTGGTCATGTCTAAACACTTTCTGAATCAAAGACAAAGGTTTCAGTGGTCATTTCTCAACAGTTTCTGAATCAAAGCCAAAGGTTTCAGTGGTCACGTCTAACCAGTTTCTGAATCAAAGCCAAAGGTTTCAGTGGTCATGTCTAACCAGTTTCTGAATCAAAGCCAAAGGTTTCAGTGGTCATGTCTAACCAGTTTAGGAAACAAAGCCAGAGGTTTCAGTGGTCATGTCTAACCAGTTTCTGAATCAAAGCCAAGGCTTTCACTGGTCATGTCCAAACACTTTCTGAATCAAAGCCAGAGGTTTCAGTGGTCATATCTAACCAGGTGCTGAATCAAAGCCTGAGGTTCAAGTGGTCATGTCTCACCAGTTTCTCAATCAAAGCCGGAGGTTTCAGTGGTCATGTGTAAACAGTTGCTGAATAAAAGCCATGAGTTTCATTGGTCAAGCCTAAGCAGTTTCTGAATTAAACCAGAGGTCTCAGTGGTCATGTCTCACCAGTTGCTGAAGCAAAGCCAGAGGTTTCAGTGGTCATGTCTAAACACTTTCTGAATCAAAGACAAAGGTTTCAGTGGTCATTTCTCAACAGTTTCTGAATCAAAGCCAAAGGTTTCAGTGGTCATGTCTAACCAGGTTCTGAATCAAAACCAAGGGTTTCAGTAGTCGTATCTAATCACTTTCTGAATCAAATCCAGATATTTCAGTGGTCATGTCTAACCAGTTTCTGAATCAAAGACGGAGGTTTCAGTGGTCATCTCTAAGCAGTTGCTGAATCAAAGCCAAGGGTTTCAGTGGTCATGCCTAACCAGTTGCTGCATCAAAGCCTGAGGTTCAAGTGGTCATGTCTAATGAGTTTATGAATCAAAACAGGAGCTTTCAGTAGTCATGTCTACCCAGTTCCTGCATCAAAACTGGAGGTTTCAGTGGACATGTCTAACCAGATTCTGAATCAAAGCCAAGAGTTTCAGTGGTCATGTCTAAACACTTTCTGAATCAAAGCCAAAGATTTCAGTGGTCATGTCTCAAAAGATTCTGAATCAAAGCCAAAGGTTTCAGTGGTCATGTCTAACCAGTTCCTGAATCAAAGCCAAGGGTTTCAGTGGTCATGTCTAACCATTTTCTGAATCAAAGCCAAGGGTTTCAGTGGTCATGTCTAAACACTTTCTGAATCAAAGCCTGAGGTTCAAGGCTCATGTCTAACCAGTTTCCGAATCAAAACCGGAGGTTTTAGTGGTCATGTCTAACCAGTTGCTGAATCAAAGACGGAGGTTTCAGTGGGCATGTCGAACCAAATACTGAATAAAAGTCAAGGTTTTCAGTGGTCATGTCTAACCAGTTTCTGAATCAAAGCCAGAGGTTTCAGTGGTCATGTCTAACCAGTTTCTGAATTAAAGCTGGAGGTTTCAGCGGTCATGTCTAAGAAGTTTCTGAATCAAAGCTAGAGTTTTCAGTGGTCATGTCCAACCACTTTCTGAATCAAAGCCAGATGTTTCAGTGGTCATGTCTAACCATTTGCTGAATCAAAGCCTGAGGTTCAAGGCTCATGTCTAACCAGTTTCTGAATCAAAGCCAGAGGTTTCCGTGGTCATGTCTAACCAGTTTCTGAATTAAAGTCGGAGGTTTCAGTGGTCATGTCTAAAACGTTTCTGAATCAAAGCTAGAGTTTTCAGTGGGCATGTCTAATCAGTTTCTGAAACAAAGCCAGAGTTTTCAGTGGTCATGTCTAACCAGTTTCTGAATCAAAGCCAGAGTTTTCACTGGTAATGCCTAACCAGTTCCTGAATCAAAGCCAGACGTTTCACTGGTCATGTCTAACCAGTTGCTGAATCAAAGCCAAGGCTTTCAGTGGTCATGTCCAACCACTTTCTCAATCAAAGCCAGAGGTTTCAGTGGTCGTATCTAACCAGGTGCTGAATCAAAGCCTGAGGTTCAAGTGGTCATGTCTCACCAGTTTCTGAATCAAACACGAAGGTTTCAGTGGTCATGTCTAAGCAGTTTCTGACTCAAAGCCAGATGTTTCAGTGGTCATGTCTAACCAGTTCCTGAATCAAAGCAAAAGGTTTCACTGGTCACATCTAACCAGGTTCTGAAGCAAAGCCAGATGTTTCAGTGGTCATGTCTAACCAGTTGCCGAATCAAAGCCTGAGGTTCAAGTGCTAATGTCTAACCAGTTTCTGAATCAAAATCGGAGTTTTCAGTGGTCATTTCTGACCAGTTTCTGAATCAAAGCCAGAGATTTCAGTGGTCATGTCTAACCAGTTCCTGAATCAAAGCCGGAAGTTTCAGTAGTCATGTGTTAACAGTTGCTGAATAAAAGCCAAGTTGTTTCATTGGTCATGTCTAAGCAGTTTCTGAAGTAAATCCAGAGGTCTCAGTGGTCATGTCTCACCAGTTGCTGAAGGAAAGCCAGAGGTTTCAATGGTCATGTCTAACCAGTTTCAATGTCAAAGCCACATGCTTCGGTGGTCATGTCTAACCAGTTCCTGAATCAAAGCCGGAGGTGTCAGTGGTCATGTCTAACCAGTTTCTGAATCCATGCTTGAGAATTCATTGGTCTTGTCTAACCAGTTTCTAAATCAAACCCTGAGTTTTCAGTGGTCATCTCTAACCATTTTCAGAATGAAGGCCAGAGGTAACAGTGGTCATGTCTCATCAGTTTCAGCATCAAAGCCAATTGTTTCAGTGGTCATGTCTGACGAGTTTCTGAATCAATGCCAGTTTTCAGTGGTCATGTCTAACCAGTTTCTGAATCAAAGCGCAGGTTTCAGTGGTCATTTCCAACCAGCTTCTAAATCAAAGCCAGAGAATTCACGGTCATGTCTAAGCAGGTGCTGAATCAAAGCCAAGGCTTTCAGTGGTCATGTCTAACCAGTTCCTGAATCAAAGCAAAAGGTTTCACTGGTCACATCTAACCAGGTTCTGAAGCAAAGCCAGATGTTTCAGTGGTCATGTCTAACCAGTTGCCGAATCAAAGCCTGAGGTTCAAGTGCTAATGTCTAACCAGTTTCTGAATCAAAACCGGAGTTTTCAGTGGTCATTTCTGACCAGTTTCTGAATCAAAGCCAGAGATTTCAGTGGTCATGTCTAACCAGTTCCTGAATCAAAGCCGGAAGTTTCAGTAGTCATGTGTTAACAGTTGCTGAATAAAAGCCAAGTTGTTTCATTGGTCATGTCTAAGCAGTTTCTGAAGTAAATCCAGAGGTCTCAGTGGTCATGTCTCACCAGTTGCTGAAGGAAAGCCAGAGATTTCAATGGTCATGTCTAACCAGTTTCAATGTCAAAGCCACATGCTTCGGTGGTCATGTCTAACCAGTTCCTGAATCAAAGCCGGAGGTGTCAGTGGTCATGTATAACCAGTTTCTGAATAAAAGCCAAGGGTTTCAGTGGTCATCTCCGACCAGTTCTTGAATGAAAGCCAGACGTTTCAGTGGTCATGTCTAACCAGTTTCTGAATCCATGCTTGAGAATTCATTGGTCTTGTCTAACCAGTTTCTAAATCAAACCCTGAGTTTTCAGTGGTCATCTCTAACCATTTTCAGAATGAAGGCCAGAGGTAACAGTGGTCATGTCTCATCAGTTTCAGCATCAAAGCCAATTGTTTCAGTGGTCATGTCTAACGAGTTTCTGAATTAATGCCAGTTTTCAGTGGTCATGTCTAACCAGTTGCTGAATCAAAGCGCATGTTTCAGTGGTCATTTCCAACCAGCTTCTGAATCAAAGCCAGAGAATTCACGGTCATGTCTAAGCAGGTGCTGAATCAAAGCCAAGGCTTTCAGTGGTCATTGTCTAACCAGTTTCTGAATCAAAGCCAAAGGTTTCAGTGGTTGTATCTAACTAGTTTCTGAATCAAAGCCAGAGGATTCAGTGGTCATGTTTAAGCAGTTGCTGTATAAAGCCAAGGGTTTCAGTGGTCACGTCTAACCAGTTATTGAATCAAAGCTAAGGGTTTCAGTGGTCATGTCTAAACAGTTTCTGAATCAACGCCAAGGGTTTCAGTGGTCACGTCTAACCAGTTTCTGAATCAAAGCCAAAGGTTTCAGTGGTCATGTCTAACCAGTTTCTGAAACAAAGCCAGAGGTTTCAGTTGTCATGTCTAACCAGTTTCTGAATCAACGCCAGAGTTTTCACTGGTCATGTCTAACCAGTTCCTGAATCATAGCCAGAACTTTCAGTGGTCATATCTAACAAGTTCCTGAATCAAAGCCAGACGTTTCACTGGTCATGTCTAACCAGTTTCTGAATCAAAGCCAAGGCTTTCAGTGGTCATGTCCATCCACTTTCTGAATCAAAGCCAGAGGTTTCAGTGGTCATATCTAACCAGGTGCTGAATCAAAGCCTGAGGTTCAAGTGGTCATGTCTCACCAGTTTCTCAATCAAAGCCGGAGGTTTCAGTGGTCATGTGTAAACAGTTGCTGAATAAAAGCCATGAGTTTCATTGGTCATGCCTAAGCAGTTTCTGAATTAAACCAGAGGTCTCAGTGGTCATGTCTCACCAGTTGCTGAAGCAAAGCCAGAGGTTTCAGTGGTCATGTCTAACCAGTTTAAACATCAGAGCCACGTGCTTCGGTGGTCATGTCTAACCAGTTCCTGAATCAAACATGGAGGTTTCAGTGGTGATGTCTAACCAGTTCCAGAATCAAACACGGAGGTTTCAGTGGTGATGTCTAACCAGTTCCGGATCAAAGCCAAGGGTTTCAGTGGTCATGTCTAACCAGGTTCTGATTCAAAGTTGCAGGTTTCAGTGGTCATATCTAAGCAGTTGCTGAATCAAAGCCAATGGTTTCAGTGGTCATGTCTAACCAGTTGCTGAATCAAAACCTGAGGTTCACGTGGTCATGCCTAACCAGTTTCTGTATCAAAACAGGAGGTTTCAGTGGTCATGTCTAACCAGTTCCTGAATCAAAGCCGCAGGTTTCAGTGGACATGTCTAACCAGTTTCTGAATCAAAGCCAAGGGTTTCACTGGTCATGTCTAAACACTTTCTGAATCAAAGACAAAGGTTTCCGTGGTCATTTCTCAACAGTTTCAGAATCAAAGCCAAAGGTTTCAGTGGTCATGTCTAAGCAGGTTCTGAATCAAAACCAAGGGTTTCAGTAGTCATATCTAATCATTTTCTGAATCAAATCCAGATATTTCAGTGGTCATGTCTAACCAGTTTCTGAATCAAAGTCGGAGGTTTCAGTGGTCATCTCTAAGCAGTTGCTGAATCAAAGCCAAGGGTTTCAGTGGTCATGCCTAACCCGTTGCTGCATCAAAGCCTGAGGTTCAAGTGGTCATGTCTAATGAGTTTATGAATCAAAATAGGAGGTTTCAGTAGTCATGTCTACCCAGTTCCTAAATCAAAATTGGAGGTTTCAGTGGACATGTCTAACCAGATTCTGAATCAAAGCCAACGGTTTCAGTGGTCATGTCCAAATACTTTCTGAATCAAAGCCAAAGATTTCAGTGGTCATGTCTCAACAGATTCTGAATCAAAGCCAAAGGCTTCAGTGGTCATGTCTAACCAGTTTCTGAATCAAAGCCAGAGGTTTCAGTGGTCATGTCTAAGCAGTTGCTGAATCAAAGCCAAGCGTTTCAGTGGTCATGTCTAACCAGTTCCTGTATCAAAGCCGAAGGTTTCAGTGGACATGTCTAACCAGTTTCTGAATCAAAGCCAAGGGTTTCAGAGGTCATGTCTAAACACTTTCTGAATCAAAGCCAAAGTTTTCAGTGGTCACGTCTCAACAGGTTCTGAATCAAAGACAAAGGTTTCAGTTGTCATGTCTAACCAGTTCCTGAATCAAAGCCGTGGGATTCAGTGGTCATGCCTGAGCATTTCCTGAATCATAGTAGTAGTTTTAGTGGTCATGTCTAACCAGTTGCTGAATCAAAGCCAGAGATTTCAGCGGCCATGTCTACCCAGTTGGGGAAACAAAGCCTGAGGAGTCAGTGGTCATATCTAGCCAGTTTCTGAATCAAAGCCAAGGGTTTCAGTGGTCATTGTCTAACCAGTTTCTGAATCAAAGCCAAAGGTTTCAGTGGTTGTATCTAACTAGTTTCTGAATCAAAGCCAGAGGTTTCAGTGGTCATGTCTAATCAGTTGCTGAATCAATGCCAAGCGTTTCAGTGGTCATGCCTAACCAGTTTGTGAATCAAAGCTAAGGGTTTCAGTGGTCGTATCTAACTAGTTTCTGAATAAAAGCCAGAGATTTCAGTGGTCATGTCTAACCAGTTCCGGAATCATAGCCAAGGGTTTCAGTGGTCACATCTAACCAATTTCTGACTCAAAGTCAGATGTTTCAGTGGTCATGTCTAACCAGTTCCTGAATCAAGGCAAGACGTTTCACTGGTCACGTCTAACCAGTTTCTGCATCATAACCAAGGGTTTCAGTGGTCATGTCTAACCACTTTCTGAATCAAAGCCAGAGGTGTCAGTGGTCACGTCTAGCCAGCTGCTGAAGCAAAGCCAAGGATTTCAGTGGTCGAATCTAACTAGTTTGTGAATCAAAGCCAAGGGTTTCACTTGTCATGTCTCAACAGTTTCTGAATCAAAGCCAAAGGTTTCCGTGGTCATGTCTAACAAGTTTCTGAATCAAAGTCGGAGGTTTCAGTGGTCATGTCTAAGCAGTTGCTGAATCAAAGCCAAGGGTTTCAGTGGTCATGTCTAACCAGTTTCTGAATCAAAGCCAAGGGTTTCAGTGGTCATAACTAACCAGTTTCTGAAACAAATCCAGATATTTCAGCGGTCATGTCTAACCAGTTTCTGAATCAAACTCGGAGGTTTCAGTGGTCATGTCTAAGCAGTTGCTGAATCAAAGCCAAGGGTTTCAGTGGTCATGCCTAACCAGTTGCTGCATCAAAGTCTGAGGTTCAAGTGGTCAGGTCTAACCAGTTTCTGAATCAAAACAGGAGGTTTCAGTAGTCATGTCTAACCAGTTCCTGAATCAAAGCCTGAAGTTTCAGTGGACATGTCTAAACAGATTCTGAATCAAAGCCAAGGCTTTCAGTGATCATGTCTAACCAGTTTCTGAATCAAAGCAGGAGGTTTCAGTGGTAATGTCTAAGCAGTTGCTGAATCAAAGCAAGTGTTTCAGTGGTCGTATCTAATCAGTTCCTGAAACAAAGCCAGAGGTTTCAGTGGTCATGTCTAACCAGTTCATGAATCAAAGCTGCAGGTTTCAATGGTCATGTCTAACCTGCTTTTGACTCAAAGCTGAAGGTTTCAGTGGTCATGTCTAACCAGTTTCTGAATCAAAGCCAGAGTTTTCAGTGGTCATGTCTAACCAGTTCATGAATCAAAGCTGCAGGTTTCAATGGCCATGTCTAACCTGCTTTTGACTCAAAGCTGAAGGTTTCAGTGGTCATGTCTAACCAGTTTCTGAATCAAAGCCAGAGTTTTCAGTGGTCATGTCTAATCAGTTTCTGAATCAAAGCCAGAAGTTTCAGTGGTCATGTTTAACCAGTTTAGGAACCAAAGCCAAGAGTTTCAGTTGTCAAGTCTAACCAGTTTTTGAATTAAACCAAGAGGTGTCAGTGGTCATGTCTAACCAGATGCTGAAGAAAAGCCAAGAGTTTCAGTGGTCTTGTCTAAGCAGTTTCTGAATTAAACCCAGAGGTTTCAATGGTCATGTCTAAATAGATTACGAATTAAAGCTACAGTTTTCAGTGGTCATTTCTAACCAGTTTCAGAATCATATCCAAGGGTTTCAGTGGTCATGTCTAACCAGATTCTGAATAAAAGCCAAGAGTTTCAGTGGTCATGTCTAAGCAGTTTCTGAATTAAACCCAGAGGTTTCACTGGTCATGTCTAAATAGATTACGAATGAAAGCTACAGTTTTCAGTGGTCATGTCTAACCAGTTTCAGAATCATATCCAAGGGTTTCAGTGGTCATGTCTAACGAGTTTCTGAATCAATGCCAGTTTTCAGTGGTCATGTCTAACCAGTTGCTGAATCAAAGCGTAGGTTTCAGTGGTTATTTCCAACCAGCTTCTGAATCAAAGCCAGAGAATTCACGGTCATGTCTAAGCAGTTGCTGAATCAAAGCCAAGGCTTTCAGTGGTCATGGTCTAACCAGTTTCTGAACCAACGCCAAAGGTTTCAGTGGTTGTATCTAACTAGTTTCTGAAACAAAGCCAGAGGTTTCAGTGGTCATGTTTAAGCAGTTGCTGAATCAAAGCCAAGGGTTTCAGTGGTCATGTCTAACCAGTTTGTGAATCAAAGCCAGAGGTTTCAGAGGTCATGTCTAGCCCGTTCCTGAATCAAACACGGAGCTTTCAGTGGTCATGTCTAACCAGTTCCGGAATCATAGTCAAGGGTTTCCGTGGTCATATCTAATCAGTTGCTGATTCAAAGCCAAGGGTATCAGTGGTCCTGTCAAACCAGTTGCTGAATCAAAGCCAAGGGTTTCAGTGGTCATGTCTAACCAGTGCCTGAATCAAAGCGAGAGGTGTCAGTGGTCATGTCTAACCTGTTGCTGAATCAAAGCCTGAGGTTCAAGTGTTCATGTCTAAATGGTTTTTGAATCAAAAAGGAGGTTTCAGTGGCCATGCCTAACCAGTTCCTGAATCAAAGCCAGAGGATTCAGTGGAGATGTCTAACCAGTTTCTGAATCAAAGCCAGATGTTTCAGTGGTCATGTCTAACCAGTTGCTGAAGCAAAGCAAGAGGTTTCACCGGTCACGTCTAACCAGTTTCTGAATCATAACCAAGGGTTTCAGTGGTCATGTCTAAACACTTTCTGAATAAAAGCCAGAGTTGTCAGTGGTCATGTCTAAGCAGTTGCTGAATCAAAGCCAAGGGTTTCAGTGGTCATGTCTAACCAGTTTCTGAATCAAAGCCAAGGGTTTCAGTGGTCGTATCTAACCAGTTTCTGAATCAAATCCAGATATTTCAGTGCTCATGTCTAACCAGTTTCTGAATCAAACTCGGAGGTTTCAGTGGTCATTTCTAAGCAGTTGCTGAATCAAAGCCAAGGGATTCAGTGGTCATGCCTAACTGGTTGCTGCATCAAAGTCTGAGGTTCAAGTGGTCATGTCAACCAGTTTCTGAATCAAAACAGGAGGTTTCAGTAGTCATGTCTAACCAGTTCCTGAATCAAAGCCTGAGGTTTCAGTGGACATGTCTAAACAGATTCTGAATCAAAGCCAATGCTTTCAGTGCTCATGTCTAAACACTTTCTGAAGCAAAGCCAAAGATTTCAGTGGTCATTTCTCAACAGGTTCTGAATCAAAGACAAAGGTTTCAGTGGTCATGCCTAAGCAGTTTCTGAATCAGAGCCGGAGGATTCAGTGGTCATGTCTAACCAGCTTCAGACACAAAGCCGGAGAATTCAGTGGTCATGTCTAACCAGTTTTGGAATCAAAGCCTGAGATGTCAGTGGTCATGTCCGAACAGATGCTGAATGAAAGCCAGAGAATTCAATGGTCATGTCTAACCAGTTTCGGAATCAAAGCCTGCGATGTCAGTGGTCATGTCCGAACAGATGTTGAATGAAAGCCAAGGGTTTCAGCGGTCGTATCTAACCAGTTTCTGAATCAAAACCAAAGTTTTCAGTGGTCATGTCTAACATGTTTCTCAATCAAATTCGGAGATTTCAGTGGTCAGGTCTAACCGGTTTGTGAATCAAAGCCAATGGTTTCAGTGCTCATGTCTAACCAGTGCCTGAATCAAAGCCAGAGGAGTCAGTGCTCATGTCTAACCAGTTGCTGAATCAAAGTCTGAGGTTCAAGTGTTCATGTCTAACCAGTTTCTGAATCAAAACAGGAGGTTTCAGTGGCCATGCCTAACCAGTTCCTGACACATAGCAAGAGGTTTCACTGGTCATCTCTAACCAGTTTCTGAATCAAAGCCAGAGGTTTCAGTGGTCATATCTAACCAGGTGCTGAATCAAAGACTGAGGTTCAAGTGGTCATGTCTAACCAGTTTCTGAATCAAAACTGGAGGTTTCAGTGACCATGCCTAACCTGTTTCTGAACCAAAGCCAGATATTTCAGTGGTCATGTCTAACCAGTTGCTGAAGCAAAGCAAGAGGTTTCACTGGTCACGCCTAACCAGTTTCTGAATCATAACCAAGGGTTTCAGTGGTCATGTCCAACCACTTTCTGAATCAAAGCCAGAGGTGTCAGTGGTCATGTCTAAGCAGTTGCTGAATCAAAGCCAAGGGTTTCAGTGGTCATGTCTAACCAGTTTCTGAATCAAAGCCAAGGGTTTCAGTGGTCATATCTAACCAGTTTCTGAATCAAATCCAGATATTTCAGTGCTCATGTCTAACCAGTTTCTGAATCAAACTCGGAGGTTTCAGTGGTCATGTCTAAGCAGTTGCTGAATCAAAGCCAAGGGGGTTCAGTGGTCATGCCTAACTGGTTGCTGCATCAAAGTCTGAGGTTCAAGTGGTCATGTCAACCAGTTTCCGAATCAAAACAGGAGGTTTCAGTAGTCATGTCTAACCAGTTTCTGAATCAAAGCCAGATGTTTCAGTGGTCATGTCTAACCAGTTCCTGAAGCAAAGCAAGAGGTTTCACTGGTCACTTCTAACCAGTTTCTGAATCATAACCAAGGGATTCAGTGGTCATGTCCAACCACTTTCTGAATCAAAGCCAGAGGTGTCAGTGGTCATGTCGAAGCAGTTGCTGAATCAAAGCCAAGAGTTTCAGTGGTCATGTCTAAGCAGTTTCTGAATTAAACCCAGAGGTTTCAAAGGTCATGTCTAAACACATTCCGAATGAAAGCTACAGTTTTCAGTAGTCATGTCTAACCAGTTTCAGAATCATATCCAAGGGTTTCAGTGGTCATGTCTAACCAGTTTCTGAATCAATGCCAGTTTTCAGTGGTCATGTCTAACCAGTTGCTGAATCAAAGCGTAGGTTTCAGTGGTTATTTCCAACCAGCTTCTGAATCAAAGCCAGAGAATTCATGGTCATGTCTAAGCAGTTGCTGAATCAAAGCCAAGGCTTTCAGTGGTCATTGTCTAACTAGTTTCTGAAACAAAGCCAGAGGTTTCAGTGGTCATGTTTAAGCAGTTGCTGAATCAAAGCCAAGGGTTTCAGTGGTCATGTCTAACCAGTTTGTGAATCAAAGCCAGAGGTTTCAGAGGTCATGTCTAGCCCGTTCCTGAATCAAACACGGAGATTTCAGTGGTCATGTCTAACCAGTTCCGGAATCATAGTCAAGGGTTTCAGTGGTCATATCTAATCAGTTGCTGATTCAAAGCCAAGGGTATCAGTGGTCCTGTCAAACCAGTTGCTGAATCAAAGCCAAGGGTTTCAGTGGTCATGTCTAACCTGTGCCTCAATCAAAGCGAGAGGTGTCAGTGCTCATGTCTAACCTGTTGCTGAATCAAAGCCTGAGGTTCAAATGTTCATGTCTAAACAGTTTTTGAATCAAAAAGGAGGTTTCAGTGGCCATGCCTAACCAGTTCCTGAATCAAAGCCGTGGGATTCAGTGGTCATGCCTGAGCATTTCCTGAATCATAGTAGTAGTTTTAGTGGTCATGTCTAACCAGTTGCTGAATCAAAGCCAGAGATTTCAGCGGCCATGTCTACCCAGTTGGGGAAACAAAGCCTGAGGAGTCAGTGGTCATATCTAGCCAGTTTCTGAATCAAAGCCAAGGGTTTCAGTGGTCATTGTCTAACCAGTTTCTGAATCAAAGCCAAAGGTTTCAGTGGTTGTATCTAACTAGTTTCTGAATCAAAGCCAGAGGTTTCAGTGGTCATGTCTAATCAGTTGCTGAATCAATGCCAAGCGTTTCAGTGGTCATGCCTAACCAGTTTGTGAATCAAAGCTAAGGGTTTCAGTGGTCGTATCTAACTAGTTTCTGAATAAAAGCCAGAGATTTCAGTGGTCATGTCTAACCAGTTCCGGAATCATAGCCAAGGGTTTCAGTGGTCACATCTAACCAATTTCTGACTCAAAGTCAGATGTTTCAGTGGTCATGTCTAACCAGTTCCTGAATCAAAGCAAGACGTTTCACTGGTCACGTCTAACCAGTTTCTGCATCATAACCAAGGGTTTCAGTGGTCATGTCTAACCACTTTCTGAATCAAAGCCAGAGGTGTCAGTGGTCACGTCTAGCCAGCTGCTGAAGCAAAGCCAAGGATTTCAGTGGTCGAATCTAACTAGTTTGTGAATCAAAGCCAAGGGTTTCACTTGTCATGTCTCAACAGTTTCTGAATCAAAGCCAAAGGTTTCCGTGGTCATGTCTAACATGTTTCTGAATCAAAGTCGGAGGTTTCAGTGGTCATGTCTAAGCAGTTGCTGAATCAAAGCCAAGGGTTTCAGTGGTCATGTCTAAGCAGTTTCTGAATCAAAGCCAAGGGTTTCAGTGGTCGTAACTAACTGGTTGCTGCATCAAAGTCTGAGGTTCAAGTGGTCATGTCAACCAGTTTCTGAATCAAAACAGGAGGTTTCAGTAGTCATGTCTAACCAGTTCCTGAATCAAAGCCTGAGGTTTCAGTGGACATGTCTAACCAGTTTCTGACTCAAAGCCAGATGTTTCAGTGGTCATGTCTAACCAGTTCCTGAAGCAAAGCAAGAGGTTTCACTGGTCACGTCTAACCAGTTTCTGAATCATAACCAAGGGTTTCAGTGGTCATGTCCAAACACTTTCTGAATCAAAGCCAGAGGTGTCAGTGGTCATGTCTAAGCAGTTGCTGAATCAAAGCCAATGCTTTCAGTGGTCATGTCTAAACACTTTCTGAATCAAAGCCAAAGATTTCACTGGTCATTTCTCAACAAGTTCTGAATCAAAGACAAAGGTTTCAGTGGTCATGTCTAACCAGTTTCTGAATCAAAGTGGGCGGTTTCAGTGGCAATGTCTAAGCAGTTGCTGAATCAAAGCAAGGATTTCAGTGGTCCTATCTAACCAGTTCCTGAAACAAACCCAGAGGTTTCAGTGGTCATGCCTATCCAGTTCATGAATCAAAGCTGCAGGTTTCAATGGTCATGTCTAACCTGTTTTTGAATCAAAGCCGAAGGTTTCAGTGGTCATGTCTAAACAGTTTCTGAATCAAAGCCAAAGATTGCAGCGGTCATATCTAACCAGTTTCTGATTCAAAGACAAGGGTTTCAGTGGTCACGCCTAACAAGTTTCTGAATCAAAGCCGGAGGTTTGACTGGACATGTCTAACCAGGTTCTGAATCAAAGCCAGAGGTTTCAGTGGTCATGCCTAAGCAGTTTCTGAATCAGAGCCGGAGGTTTCTGTGGTCATGTCTAACCAGTTTCAGACTCAAAGCCGGAGAATTCAGTGGTCAGGTCTAACCAGTTTCGGAATCAAAGCCTGAGATGTCAGTGGTCATGTCCGAACAGATGCTGAATGAAAGCCGAAGAATTCAGTGGTCATGTCTAACCAGTTTCGGAATCAAAGCCTGAGATGTCCGTGGTCATGTCCGAACAGATGTTGAATGAAAGCCAAGGGTTTAAGCGGTCGTATCTAACCAGTTTCTGAATCAAAGCCAAAGTTTTCAGTGGTCATGTCTAACATGTTTCTCAATCAAATTCGGAGATTTCAGTGGTCAGGTCTAACCAGTTGCTGAATCAAAGCCTGAGGTTCAAGTGTTCATGTCTAACCAGTTTCTGAATCAAAACAGGAGGTTTCAGTGGCCATGCCTAACCAGTTCCTGAAACATAGCAAGAGGTTTCACTGGTCATGTCTAACCAGTTTCTGAATCAAAGCCAAGGCTTTCAGTGGTCATGTCCAACCACTTTCCAAATCAAAGCCAGAGGTTTCAGTGGTCGTATCTGACCAGGTGCTGAATCAAAGCCTGAGGTTCAAGTGGTCATGTCTAACCAGTTTCTGAATCAAAACCGAAGGTTTCAGTGTCCATGCCTAACCAGTTTCTGAATCAAAGTCAGATGTTTCAGTGGTCATGTCTAACCAGTTGCTGAAGCAAAGCAAGAAGTTTCACTGGTCACGTCTAACCAGTTTCTGAATCATAACCAAGGGTTTCAGTGGTCATGTCCAACCACTTTCGGAATCAAAGCCAGAGGTGTCAGCGGTCATGTCTAAGCAGTTTCTGAATCAAAGCCAAGGGTTTCAGTGGTCATATCTAACCAGTTTCTGAATCAAATCCAGATATTTCAGTGCTCATGTCTAACCAGTTTCTGAATCAAACTCGGAGGTTTCAGTGGTCATGCCTAAGCAGTTGCTGAATCAAAGCCAAGGGATTCAGTGGTCATGCCTAACTGGTTGCTGCATCAAAGTCTGAGGTTCAAGTGGTCATGTCATCCAGTTTCTGAATCAAAACAGGAGGTTTCAGTAGTCATGTCTAACCAGTTCCTGAATCAAAGCCTGAGGTTTCAGTGGACATGTCTAACCAGTTTCTGAATCAAAGCAAGAGGTTTCACTGGTCACGTCTAACCAGTTTTTGAATCATAACCAAGGGTTTCAGTGGTCATGTCCAACCACTTTCTGAATCAAAGCCAGAGGTGTCAGTGGTCATGTCTAAGCAGTTGCTGAATCAAAGCCAAGAGTTTCAGTGGTCATGTCCAACCACTTTCTGAATCAATGCCAGAGTGGTCAGTGGTCATGTCTAAGCAGTTGCCGAATCAAAGCCAAGGGTTTCAGTGGTCATGTCCAACCACCTTCTGAATCAAAGCTAGAGGTGTCAGTGGTCATATCTAAGCAGTTGCTGAATCAAAGCCAAGGGTTTCAGTGGTCATGTCTAACCATTTTCTGAATCAAAGCCAAGGGTTTCAGTGGTTGTATCTAACCAGTTTCTGAATCAAATCCAGATATTTCAAGTGCTCATGTCAAACCAGTTTCTGAATCAAACTCGGAGGTTTAAGTGGTCACGTCTAAGCAGTTGCTGAATCAAAGCCAAGGGATTCAGTGGTCATGCCTAACCGGTTGCTGCATCAAAGTCTGAGGTTCAAGTGGTCATGTCAACCAGTTTCTGAATCAAAACAGGAGGTTTCAGTACTCATGTCTAACCAGTTCCTGAATCAAAGCCTGAGGTTTCAGTGGTCATGTCTAACAAGTTGCTGAATCAAAGCCGGAGGTTACAGTGGTCATGTCTAACCAGTTGCTGAATCAAAGCCAAAGATTTCAGTGGTCATTTCTCAACAGGTTCTGAATCAAAGACAAAGATTTCAGTGGTCATGTCTAACCAGTTTCTGAATCAAAATGGGCGGTTTCAGTGGTAATGTCTAAGCAGTTGCTGAATCAAAGCCAAGGGATTCAGTGGTCATGCCTAACCGGTTGCTGCATCAAAGTCTGACGTTCAAGTGGTCATGTCAACCAGTTTCTGAATCAAAACAGGAGGTTTCAGTAGTCATGTCTAACCAGTTCCTGAATCAAAGCCTGAGGTTTCCGTGGTCATGTCTAAACAGTTTCTGAATCAAAGCCAAAGATTGCAGCGGTCATATCTAACCAGTTTCTGATTCAAAGACAAGGGTTTCAGTGGTCACGCCTAACAAGTTTCTGAATCAAAGCCGGAGGTTTGACTGGACATGTCTAACCAGATTCTGAATCAAAGCCAGAGGTGTCCGTGGTCATGTCTAAGCAGTTGCTGAATCAAAGCCAAGGGTTTCAGTGGTCATGTCTAACCATTTTCTGAATCAAAGCCAAAGCTTTCAGTGGTCGTATCTAACCAGTTTCTGAATCAAATCCAGATATTTCAGTGCTCATGTCTAACCAGTTTCTGAATCAAACTCGGAGGTTTCAGTAGTCATGTCTAACCAGTTTCTGAATCAAAGCCAAGTGATTCAGTGGTCATGCCTAACCGGTTGCTGCATCAAAGTCTGAGGTTCAAGTGGTCATGTCAACCAGTTTCTGAATCAAAACAGGAGGTTTCAGTAGTCATGTCTAACCAGTTCCTGAATCAAAGCCTGAGGTTTCAGTGGACATGTCTAAACAGATTCTGAATCAAAGCCAATGCTTTCAGTGGTCATGTCTAAACACTTTCAATCAAAGCCAAAGATTTCACTGGTCATTTCTCAACAGGTTCTGAATCAAATACAAAGATTTCAGTGGTCATGTCTAACCAGTTTCTGAATCAAAGTGGGCGGTTTCAGTGGCAATGTCTAAGCAGTTGCTGAATCAAAGCAAGGATTTCAGTGGTCCTATCTAACCAGTTCCTGAAACAAAGCCAGAGGTTTCAGTGGTCATGTCTATCCAGTTCATGAATCAAAGCTGCAGGTTTCAATGGTCATGTCTAACCTGTTTTTGAATCAAAGCCGAAGGTTTCAGTGGTCATGTCTAAACAGTTTCTGAATCAAAGCCAAAGATTGCAGCGGTCATATCTAACCAGTTTCTGATTCAAAGACAAGGGTTTCAGTGGTCACGCATAACAAGTTTCTGAATCAAAGCCGGAGGTTTGTCTGGACATGTCTAACCAGGTTCTGAATCAAAGCCAGAGGTTTCAGTGGTCATGCCTAAGCAGTTTCTGAATCAGAGCCGGAGGTTTCAGTGGTCATGTCTAACCAGTTTCAGACTCAAAGCCGGAGAATTCAGTGGTCAAGTCTAACCAGTTTCGGAATCAAAGCCTGAGATGTCAGTGGTCATGTCCGAACAGATGCTGAATGAAAGCCAAGGGTTTCAGCGGTCGTATCTAACCAGTTTCTGAATCAAAGCCAAAGTTTTCAGTGGTCATGTCTAACATGTTTCTCAATCAAATTCGGAGATTTCAGTGGTCAGGTCTAACCAGTTTGTGAATCAAAGCCAATGGTTTCAGTGGTCATGTATAACAAGATTCTGAATCAAAGCCAAAGGTTTCAGTGTTCATGTCTAACATGTTTCTCAATCAAATTCGCAGAATCCAGTGGTCAGGTCTAACCAGTTTCAAAATCAAAGCCAAGGGTTTCAGTGGTCATGTCTAACCAGTTTCTGAATCAAAGCCGGAGAATTCAGTGGTCACATCTAACCCGTTCCTGAATCAAAGACAAGGGTTTGAGTAGTCATGTTTAAGCAGTTTCATGAATCAAAGACAACGGTTTCAGTGGCTATTTCTAATGAGTTCCTGAATCAAAGACAAAGGTTTCAGTGTTCATGTCTAACTAGTTTCTCAATAAAATCCAGAGGTTTCAGTGGTCATGTCTAACAGTTCCTGAATCAAAGCCGGAAGTTGCAGTGGTAATTTCTAATCAGTTACTGAATCAAAGACGTAGGTTTAAGTGGTCATGTCTAACCATTTCATGAATCAAAGTGAAGGTTTCAGGGTCATGTCTAGCCAGTTTCTGAATTAAAGCAAAAAGTTTCAGCAGTTATGTCTAACCAGTTCCTGGAACAAGGACAAAGGTTTCAGTGGTCATGTCTAACCAGTTTCAGAATCAAAGACAACGGTTTCAGTGGCTATTTCTAATGAGTTCCTGAATCAAAGACAAAGGTTTCAGTGTTCATGTCTAACTAGTTTCTCAATAAAATCCAGAGGTTTCAGTGGTCATGTCTAACAGTTCCTGAATCAAAGCCGGATGTTGCAGTGGTCATGTCTCACCAGTTCCTGAATCAAAGCCATGGGTTTCAGTGGTCTTGTCGAACCAGTTTCTGAATCAAAGCCAGACATTTCAGTGATCATGTCTAACCAGTTTTTGAATCAAAGCTGGAGGTTTCAGCGGTCATGTCTAACCAGTTTCTGAAGCAAAGCCAGAGGTTTCAGTGGTAATGTCTAGCCAGTTTCTGAATTAAAGCAAAAGGTTTCAGCGTTTATGTCTAACCAGTTCCTGGAACAAGAGCAAAGGTTTCAGTGGTCATTTCTAACGAGTTCCTGAATCAAAGCCAAAGGTTTCAGTGGTCATGTGTAACAAGATTCTGAATCAAAGCTAGAGGTTTCGGTGGTCATGTCTAACCAGGTTCTCAATCAAAGCCATGGGTTTCAGTGGTCATACTTAAGCAGTTTCTGAATCAGAGCCGTAGTTCTCTGTGGTTATGTCTAACCAGTTTCCGAATGAAAGCTAGAGCTTCAGTGGCCAAGTCTAAAAAGTTTCAGAATGAAAGCCGGAGGTTGCATTGGTTATGTCTAACCAGTTCCTTGAACAAACGGAAAGGTTTCAGTGGTCACGTCTAAACAATTTCAGAATCAAAGAGAATGGTTTCAGTGGTCATGTCTAACCAGTTCCTGAATCAAAGCTGGAGGTTCCAGTGGTTATGTCAAACCAATAACTGAATCAAAGCCGGTGGTTGCAGTGGTCATGTCTAACCAGTTGCTGAACCAAAGCCAAGGGTTTCAGCGGTAAGTCTAATCAGTTTCTGAACCAAAGCCAGGTTTCAGTGGTCATGTCTAACAAGTTGCTGAATCAAAGCCGGAGGTTACAGTGGTCATGTCTAACCAGTTGCTGAATCAAAGCCAGAGGTGTCAGTGGTCATGTCTAAGCAGTTGCTGAATCAAAGCCAAGAGTTTCAGTGGTCATGTCCAACCACTTTCTGAATCAATGCCAGAGTGGTCAGTGGTCATGTCTAAGCAGTTGCCGAATCAAAGCCAAGGGTTTCAGTGGTCATGTCCAACCACCTTCTGAATCAAAGCTAGAGGTGTCAGTGGTCATATCTAAGCAGTTGCTGAATCAAAGCCAAGGGTTTCAGTGGTCATGTCTAACCATTTTCTGAATCAAAGCCAAGGGTTTCAGTGGTTGTATCTAACCAGTTTCTGAATCAAATCCAGATATTTCAGTGCTCATGTCAAACCAGTTTCTGAATCAAACTCGGAGGTTTAAGTGGTCACGTCTAAGCAGTTGCTGAATCAAAGCCAAGGGATTCAGTGGTCATGCCTAACCGGTTGCTGCATCAAAGTCTGAGGTTCAAGTGGTCATGTCAACCAGTTTCTGAAAAAAACAGGAGGTTTCAGTACTCATGTCTAACCAGTTCCTGAATCAAAGCCTGAGGTTTCAGTGGTCATGTCTAACAAGTTGCTGAATCAAAGCCGGAAGTTACAGTGGTCATGTCTAACCAGTTGCTGAATCAAAGCCAAAGATTTCAGTGGTCATTTCTCAACAGGTTCTGAATCAAAGACAAAGATTTCAGTGGTCATGTCTAACCAGTTTCTGAATCAAAGTGGGCGGTTTAAGTGGTAATGTCTAAGCAGTTGCTGAATCAAAGCCAAGGGATTCAGTGGTCATGCCTAACCGGTTGCTGCATCAAAGTCTGAGGTTCAAGTGGTCATGTCAACCAGTTTCTGAATCAAAACAGGAGGTTTCAGTAGTCATGTCTAACCAGTTCCTGAATCAAAGCCTGAGGTTTCCGTGGTCATGTCTAAACAGTTTCTGAATCAAAGCCAAAGATTGCAGCGGTCATATCTAACCAGTTTCTGATTCAAAGACAAGGGTTTCAGTGGTCACGCCTAACAAGTTTCTGAATCAAAGCCGGAGGTTTGACTGGACATGTCTAACCAGATTCTGAATCAAAGCCAGAGGTGTCCGTGGTCATGTCTAAGCAGTTGCTGAATCAAAGCCAAGGGTTTCAGTGGTCATGTCTAACCATTTTCTGAATCAAAGCCAAAGCTTTCAGTGGTCGTATCTAACCAGTTTCTGAATCAAATCCAGATATTTCAGTGCTCATGTCTAACCAGTTTCTGAATCAAACTCGGAGGTTTCAGTAGTCATGTCTAACCAGTTTCTGAATCAAAGCCAAGGGATTCAGTGGTCATGCCTAACCGGTTGCTGCATCAAAGTCTGAGGTTCAAGTGGTCATGTCAACCAGTTTCTGAATCAAAACAGGAGGTTTCAGTAGTCATGTCTAACCAGTTCCTGAATCAAAGCCTGAGGTTTCAGTGGACATGTCTAAACAGATTCTGAATCAAAGCCAATGCTTTCAGTGGTCATGTCTAAACACTTTCAATCAAAGCCAAAGATTTCACTGGTCATTTCTCAACAGGTTCTGAATCAAAGACAAAGATTTCAGTGGTCATGTCTAACCAGTTTCTGAATCAAAGTGGGCGGTTTCAGTGGCAATGTCTAAGCAGTTGCTGAATCAAAGCAAGGATTTCAGTGGTCCTATCTAACCAGTTCCTGAAACAAAGCCAGAGGTTTCAGTGGTCATGTCTATCCAGTTCATGAATCAAAGCTGCAGGTTTCAATGGTCATGTCTAACCTGTTTTTGAATCAAAGCCGAAGGTTTCAGTGGTCATGTCTAAACAGTTTCTGAATCAAAGCCAAAGATTGCAGCGGTCATATCTAACCAGTTTCTGATTCAAAGACAAGGGTTTCAGTGGTCACGCATAACAAGTTTCTGAATCAAAGCCGGAGGTTTGTCTGGACATGTCTAACCAGGTTCTGAATCAAAGCCAGAGGTTTCAGTGGTCATGCCTAAGCAGTTTCTGAATCAGAGCCGGAGGTTTCAGTGGTCATGTCTAACCAGTTTCAGACTCAAAGCCGGAGAATTCAGTGGTCAAGTCTAACCAGTTTCGGAATCAAAGCCTGAGATGTCAGTGGTCATGTCCGAACAGATGCTGAATGAAAGCCAAGGGTTTCAGCGGTCGTATCTAACCAGTTTCTGAATCAAAGCCAAAGTTTTCAGTGGTCATGTCTAACATGTTTCTCAATCAAATTCGGAGATTTCAGTGGTCAGGTCTAACCAGTTTGTGAATCAAAGCCAATGGTTTCAGTGGTCATGTATAACAAGATTCTGAATCAAAGCCAAAGGTTTCAGTGTTCATGTCTAACATGTTTCTCAATCAAATTCGCAGAATCCAGTGGTCAGGTCTAACCAGTTTCAAAATCAAAGCCAAGGGTTTCAGTGGTCATGTCTAACCAGTTTCTGAATCAAAGCCGGAGAATTCAGTGGTCACATCTAACCCGTTCCTGAATCAAAGACAAGGGTTTGAGTGGTCATGTTTAAGCAGTTTCATGAATCAAAGACAACGGTTTCAGTGGCTATTTCTAATGAGTTCCTGAATCAAAGACAAAGGTTTCAGTGTTCATGTCTAACTAGTTTCTCAATAAAATCCAGAGGTTTCAGTGGTCATGTCTAACAGTTCCTGAATCAAAGCCGGAAGTTGCAGTGGTAATTTCTAATCAGTTACTGAATCAAAGACGTAGGTTTAAGTGGTCATGTCTAACCATTTCATGAATCAAAGTGAAGGTTTCAGGGTCATGTCTAGCCAGTTTCTGAATTAAAGCAAAAAGTTTCAGCAGTTATGTCTAACCAGTTCCTGGAACAAGGACAAAGGTTTCAGTGGTCATGTCTAACCAGTTTCAGAATCAAAGACAATGGTTTCAGTGGCTATTTCTAATGAGTTCCTGAATCAAAGACAAAGGTTTCAGTGTTCATGTCTAACTGGTTTCACAATAAAATCCAGAGGTTTCAGTGGTCATGTCTAACAGTTCCTGAATCAAAGCCGGATGTTGCAGTGGTCATGTCTCACCAGTTCCTGAATCAAAGCCATGGGTTTCAGTGGTCTTGTCGAACCAGTTTCTGAATCAAAGCCAGACATTTCAGTGATCATGTCTAACCAGTTTTTGAATCAAAGCTGGAGGTTTCAGCGGTCATGTCTAACCAGTTTCTGAAGCAAAGCCAGAGGTTTCAGTGGTAATGTCTAGCCAGTTTCTGAATTAAAGCAAAAAGTTTCAGCGTTTATGTCTAACCAGTTCCTGGAACAAGAGCAAAGGTTTCAGTGGTCATTTCTAACGAGTTCCTGAATCAAAGCCAAAGGTTTCAGTGGTCATGTGTAACAAGATTCTGAATCAAAGCTAGAGGTTTCGGTGGTCATGTCTAACCAGGTTCTCAATCAAAGCCATAGGTTTCAGTGGTCATACTTAAGCAGTTTCTGAATCAGAGCCGTAGTTCTCTGTGGTCATGTCTAACCAGTTTCCGAATGAAAGCTAGAGCTTCAGTGGCCAAGTCTAAAAAGTTTCAGAATGAAAGCCGGAGGTTGCAGTGGTTATGTCTAACCAGTTCCTTGAACAAAGGGAAAGGTTTCAGTGGTCACGTCTAAACAATTTCAGAATCAAAGAGAATGGTTTCAGTGGTCATGTCTAACCAGTTCCTGAATCAAAGCTGGAGGTTCCAGTGGTTATGTCAAGCCAATAACTGAATCAAAGCCGGTGGTTGCAGTGGTCATGTCTAACCAGTTGCTGAACCAAAGCCAAGGGTTTCAGCAGTAAGTCTAATCAGTTTCTGAACCAAAGCCAGGTTTCAGTGGTCATGTCTAACAAGTTGCTGAATCAAAGCCGGAGGTTACAGTGGTCATGTCTAACCAGTTGCTGAATCAAAGCCAAAGGTTTCAGTGTTCGTGTCTCACAGGTATCTCAATCAAATCCGGAGGTTTCAGTAGTCATGTCTAACCCATTCCTCAATCAAATCCAATGGTTTCAGTGTTCATGACTAACCTTTCTCTGAATAAAAGCTGGAGGCTTCAATGGTCAGATCTAACCAGTTTCAAAATCAAAGCCAAGGGTTTCAGTGGTCATGTCTAAGCAGTTTCTGAATCAAAGCCAAAGGTTTCAGTGTTCGTGTCTCACAAGAATCTCAATCAAATCCGGAGGTTTCAGTAGTCATGTCTAACCCATTCCTCAATCAAAGCCAATGGTTTCAGTGTTCATGACTAACCATTCTCTGAATAAAAGCTGGAGGCTTCAATGGTCAGGTCTAACCAGTTTCAAAATCAAAGACAAGGGTTTCAGTGGTCATGTCTAAGCAGTTTCTGAATCAAAGCCAGAGGTTTCAGTGGTCCTGTTTACCTTGTTTCTGAATTAAAGCCAGAGGGTTCAGTGGTCACGTCTAACCCGTTCATGAATCAAAGACAAGGGTTTGATAGGTCATGTCTAAGCAGTTTCTGAACCAAAGCCAGAGGTTACAATGGTAATTTCGAATCAGTTACTGAATCAAAGACGTAGGTTTAAGTGGTCATGTCTAACCATTTCCTCAATCAAAGCGAAGGTTTCAGTGGTCATGTCTAGCCAGTTTCTGAAATAAAGCAAAAAGTTTCAGCAGTTATGTCTAACCACTTCCTGGAACAAGTGCAAAGGTTTCAGTGGTCACGTCTAACCAGTTTCAGAATCAAAGACAACATTTTCAGTGGCCATTTCTAATGGGTTCCTGAATCAAAGACAAAGGTTTCAGTGGTCATGTCTAGCAAGATTCTGAATCAAATCCAGAGATTGCAGTGGTTATGTCTAAGCAGTTTCTGAATCAAAGCCATGGGTTTCAGGGGTCATGCCTAACCTATTTCTGAATCAAAGCCAGAGGTTTCAGTGGTCATGTCTAAACAGTTTCTGAATCAAAGCCAAAGGTTTCAGTGGTCATGTCTAACCAGTTTCTGAATCAAAGCCGGAGGTTTCGGTGGTCATGTCTAACCAGGTTCTCAATCAAAACTGAAGGTTTCAATGGTCATGCCTAACCAGTTTCTGAATCAAAGCTGGAGGTTTCAGCCGTCATGTCTAACCAGTTTCTGAAGCAAAGCCGGAGGTTTCAGTGGTAATGTCTAGCCAGTTTCTGAATTAAAGCAAAAACTTTCAGCGTTTATGTCTAACCAGTTCCTGGAACAAGAGCAAAGGTTTCAGTGGTCATTTCTAACGAGTTCCTGAATCAAAGCCAAAGGTTTCAGTGGTCATGTGTAACAAGATTCTGAATCAAAGCTAGAGGTTTCGGTGGTCATGTCTAACCAGGTTCTCAATCAAAGCCATGGGTTTCAGTGGTCATACTTAAGCAGTTTCTGAATCAGAGCCGTAGTTCTCTGTGGACATGTCTAACCAGTTTCCGAATGAAAGCTAGAGCTTCAGTGGCCAAGTCTAAAAAGTTTCAGAATGAAAGCCGGAGGTTGCAGTGGTTATGTCTAACCAGATCCTTGAACAAACGGAAAGGTTTTAGTGGTCACGTCTAAACAATTTCAAAATCAAAGAGAATGGTTTCAGTGGTCATGTCTAACCAGTTCCTGAATCAAAGCTGGAGGTTCCAGTGGTTATATCTAACCAATAAGTGAATCAAAGACGGAGGTTGCAGTGATCACGTCTAACCAGTTGCTGAACCAAAGCCAAGGGTTTCAGCGGTAAGTCTAATCAGTTTCTGAACCAAAGCCAGGTTTCAGTGGTCATGTCTAACAAGTTGCTGAATCAAAGCCGGAGGTTACAGTGGTCATGTCTAACGAGTTGCTGAATCAAAGCCAAAGATTTCAGTGGTCATTTCTCAACAGGTTCTGAATCAAAGACAAAGGTTTCAGTGGTCATGTCTAACCAGTTTCTGAATCAAAGTGGGCGGTTTCAGTGGCAATGTCTAAGCAGTTGCTGAATAAAAGCAAGGATTTCAGTGGTCCTATCTAACCAGTTCCTGAAACAAAGCCAGAGGTTTCAGTGGTCATGTCTATCCAGTTCATGAATCAAAGCTGCAGGTTTCAATGGTCATGTCTAACCTGTTTTTGAATCAAAGCCGAAGGTTTCAGTGGTCATGTCTAAACAGTTTCTGAATCAAAGCCAAAGATTGCAGCGGTCATATCTAACCAGTTTCTGATTCAAAGACAAGGGTTTCAGTGGTCACGCCTAACAAGTTTCTGAATCAAAGCCGGAGGTTTGACTGGACATGTCTAACCAGGTTCTGAATCAAAGCCAGAGGTGTCCGTGGTCATGTCTAAGCAGTTGCTGAATCAAAGCCAAGGGTTTCAGTGGTCATGTCTAACCATTTTCTGAATCAAAGCCAAGGGTTTCAGTGGTCGTATCTAACCAGTTTCTGAATCAAATCCAGATATTTCAGTGCTCATGTCTAACCAGTTTCTGAATCAAATTCGGAGGTTTCAGTGGTCATGTCTAAGCAGTTGCTGAATCAAAGCCAAGGGATTCAGTGGTCATGCCTAACTGGTTACTGCATCAAAGTCTGAGGTTCAAGTGGTCATGTCAACCAGTTTCTGAATCAAAACAGGAGGTTTCAGTAGTCATATCTAACCAGTTCCTGAATCAAAGCCTGAGGTTTCAGTGGACATGTCTAAACAGATTCTGAATCAAAGCCAATGCTTTCAGTGGTCATGTCTAAACACTTTCTGAATCAAAGCCAAAGATTTCACTGGTCATTTCTCAACAGGTTCTGAATCAAAGACAAAGGTTTCAGTGGTCATGTCTAACCAGTTTCTGAATCAAAATGGGCGGTTTCAGTGGTCAGGTCTAACCAGTTTCGGAATCAAAGCCTGAGATGTCAGTGGTCATGTCTGAACAGATGCTGAATGAAAGCTGGAGAATTCAGTGGTCATGTCTAACCAGTTTCGGAATCAAAGCCTGAGATGTCAGTGGTCATGTCCAAACAGATGTTGAATAAAAGCCAAAGGTTTCAGCGGTCGTATCTAACCAGTTTCTGAATCAAAGCCAAAGTTTTCAGTGGTCATGTCTAACATGTTTCTCAATCAAATTCGGAGATTTCAGTGGTCAGGTCTAACCAGTTTGTGAATCAAAGCCAAGGGTTTCAGTGCTCATGTCTACCAGTGCCTGAATCAAAGCCAGAGGTGTCAGTGGTCAGGTCTAACCAGTTGCTGAATCAAAGCCTGAGGTTCAAGTGTTCATGTCTAACCAGTTTCTGAATCAAAACAGGAGGTTTCAGTGACCATGCCTAACCAGTTCCTGAAACATAGCAAGACGTTTCACTGGTCATGTCTAACCAGTTTCTGAATCAAAGCCAAGGCTTTCAGTGGTCATGTCCAACCACTTCCTGAATCAAAGCCAGAGGTTTCAATGGTCATGTCTAACCAGGTGCTGAATCAAAGCCAAGGGTTTCAGTGGTCATATCTAACCAGTTTCTGAATCAAATCCAGATATTTCAGTGCTCATGTCTAACCAGTTTCTGAATCAAACTCGGAGGTTTCAGTGTTCATGTCTAAGCAGTTGCTGAATCAAAGCCAAGGGATTCAGTAGTCATGCCTAACTGGTTGCTGCATCAAAGTCTGAGGTTCAAGTGGTCATGTCAACCAGTTTCTGAATCAAAACAGGAGGTTTCAGTAGTCATGTCTAACCAGTTCCTGAATCAAAGCCTGAGGTTTCAGTGGACATGTCTAACCAGTTTCTGAAGCAAAGCAAGAGGTTTCACTGGTCACGTCTAACCAGTTTCTGAATCATAACCAAGGGTTTCAGTGGTCATGTCCAAACACTTTCTGAATCAAAGCCAGAGGTGTCAGTGGTCATGTCTAAGCAGTTGCTGAATCAAAGCCAATGCTTTCAGTGGTCATGTCTAAACACTTGCTGAATCAAAGCCAAAGATTTCACTGGTCATTTCTCAACAAGTTCTGAATCAAAGACAAAGGTTTCAGTGGTCATGTCTAACCAGTTTCTGAATCAAAGTGGGCGGTTTCAGTGGCAATGTCTAAGCAGTTGCTGAATCAAAGCAAGGATTTCAGTGGTCCTAGCTAACCAGTTCCTGAAACAAAGCCAGAGGTTTCAGTGGTCATGTCTATCCAGTTCATGAATCAAAGCTGCAGGTTTCAATGGTCATGTCTAACCTGTTTTTGAATCAAAGCCGAAGGTTTCAGTGGTCATGTCTAAACAGTTTATGAATCAAAGCCAAAGATTGCAGCGGTCATATCTAACCAGTTTCTGATTCAAAGACAAGGGTTTCAGTGGTCACGCCTAACAAGTTTCTGAATCAAAGCCGGAGGTTTGACTGGACATGTCTAACCAGGTTCTGAATCAAAGCCAGAGGTTTCAGTGGTCATGCCTAAGCAGTTTCTGAATCAGAGCCGGAGGTTTCTGTGGTCATGTCTAACCAGTTTCAGACTCAAAGCCGGAGAATTCAGTGGTCAGGTCTAACCAGTTTCGGAATCAAAGCCTGAGATGTCAGTGGACATGTCCGAACAGATGCTGAATGAAAGCCGAAGAATTCAGTGGTCATGTCTAACCAGTTTCGGAATCAAAGCCTGAGATGTCCGTGGTCATGTCCGAACAGATGTTGAATGAAAACCAAGGGTTTCAGCGGTCGTATCTAACCAGTTTCTGAATCAAAGCCAAAGTTTTCAGTGGTCATGTCTAACATGTTTCTCAATCAAATTCGGAGATTTCAGTGGTCAGGTCTAACCAGTTGCTGAATCAAAGCCTGAGGTTCAAGTGTTCATGTCTAACCAGTTTCTGAATCAAAACAGGAGGTTTCAGTGGCCATGCCTAACCAGTTCCTGAAACATAGCAAGAGGTTTCACTGGTCATGTCTAACCAGTTTCTGAATCAAAGCCAAGGCTTTCAGTGGTCATGTCCAACCACTTTCCAAATCAAAGCCAGAGGTTTCAGTGGTCGTATCTGACCAGGTGCTGAATCAAAGCCTGAGGTTCAAGTTGTCATGTCTAACCAGTTTCTGAATCAAAACCGAAGGTTTCAGTGGCCATGCCTAACCAGTTTCTGAATCAAAGTCAGATGTTTCAGTGGTCATGTCTAACCAGTTGCTGAAGCAAAGCAAGAAGTTTCACTGGTCACGTCTAACCAGTTTCTGAATCATAACCAAGGGTTTCAGTGGTCATGTCCAACCACTTTCTGAATCAAAGTCAGATGTTTCAGTGGTCATGTCTAACCGGTTGCTGAAGCAAAGCAAAAAGTTTCACTGGTCACGTCTAAGCAGTTTCTGAATCAAAGCCAAGGGTTTCAGTGGTCATATCTAACCAGTTTCTGAATCAAATCCAGATATTTCAGTGCTCATGTCTAACCAGATTCTGAATCAAACTCGGAGGTTTCAGTGGTCATGTCTAAGCACTTGCTGAATCAAAGCCAAGGGATTCAGTGGTCATGCCTAACTGGTTGCTGCATCAAAGTCTGAAGTTCAAGTGGTCATGTCATCCAGTTTCCGAATCAAAACAGGAGGTTTCAGTGGACATGTCTAACCAGTTTCTGAATCAAAGCCAGATGTTTCAGTTGTCATGTCTAACCAGTTCCTGAAGCAAAGCAAGAGGTTTCACTGGTCACGTCTAACCAGTTTTTGAATCATAACCAAGGGTTTCAGTGGTCATGTCCAACCACTTTCTGAATCAAAGCCAGAGGTGTCAGTGGTCATGTCTAAGCAGTTGCTGAATCAAAGCCAAGAGTTTCAGTGGTCATGTCCAACCACTTTCTGAATCAATGCCAGAGGGGTCAGTGGTCATGTCTAAGCAGTTTCTGAATCAAAGTGGGCGGTTTCAGTGGTAATGTCTAAGCAGTTGCTGAATCAAAGCCAAGGGATTCAGTGGTCATGCCTAACCGGTTGCTGCATCAAAGTCTGAGGTTCAAGTGGTCATGTCAACCAGTTTCTGAATCAAAACAGGAGGTTTCAGTAGTCATGTCTAACCAGTTCCTGAATCAAAGCCTGAGGTTTCCGTGGTCATGTCTAAACAGTTTCTGAATCAAAGCCAAAGATTGCAGCGGTCATATCTAACCAGTTTCTGATTCAAAGACAAGGGTTTCAGTGGTCGCGCCTAACAGGTTTCTGAATCAAAGCCGGAGGTTTGACTGGACATGTCTAACCACCTTCTGAATCAAAGCCAGAGGTGTCCGTGGTCATGTCTAAGCAGTTGCTGAATCAAAGCCAAGGGTTTCAGTGGTCGTATCTAACCAGTTTCTGAATCAAATCCAGATATTTCAGTGCTCATGTCTAACCAGTTTCTGAATCAAATTCGGAGGTTTCAGTGGTCATGTCTAAGCAGTTGCTGAATCAAAGCCAAGGGATTCAGTGGTCATGCCTAACCGGTTGCTGCATCAAAGTCTGAGGTTCAAATGGTCATGTCAACCAGTTTCTGAATCAAAACAGGAGGTTTCAGTAGTCATGTCTAACCAGTTCCTGAATCAAAGCCTGAGGTTTCAGTGGACATGTCTAAACAGATTCTGTATCAAAGCCAATGCTTTCAGTGGTCATGTCTAAACACTTTCAATCAAAGCCAAAGATTTCACTGGTCATTTCTCAACAGGTTCTGAATCAAAGACAAAGATTTCAGTGGTCATGTCTAACCAGTTTCTGAATCAAAGTGGGCGGTTTCAGTGGTAATGTCTAAGCAGTTGCTGAATCAAAGCAAGGGTTTCAGTGGTCCTATCTAACCAGTTCCTGAAACAAAGCCAGAGGTTTCAGTGGTCATGTCTATCCAGTTCATGAATCAAAGCTGCAGGTTTCAATGGTCATGTCTAACCTGTTTTTGAATCAAAGCCGAAGGTTTCAGTGGTCATGTCTAAACAGTTTCTGAATCAAAGCCAAAGATTGCAGCGGTCATATCTAACCAGTTTCTGATTCAAAGACAAGGGTTTCAGTGGTCACGCCTAACAAGTTTCTGAATCAAAGCCGGAGGTTTGACTGGACATGTCTAACCAGGTTCTGAATCAAAGCCAGAGGTTTCAGTGGTCATGCCTAAGCAGTTTCTGAATCAGAGCCGGAGGTTTCAGTGGTCATGTCTAACCAGTTTCAGACTAAAAGCCGGAGAATTGAGTGGTCAAGTCTAACCAGTTTCGGAATCAAAGCCTGAGATGTCAGTGGTCATGTCCGAACAGATGCTGAATGAAAGCCAAGGGTTTCAGCGGTCGTATCTAACCAGTTTCTGAATCAAAGCCAAAGTTTTCAGTGGTCATGTCTAACATGTTTCTCAATCAAAGCGGAGATTTCAGTGGTCAGGTCTAACCAGTTTGTGAATCAAAGCCAATGGTTTCAGTGGTCATGTATAACAAGATTCTGAATCAAAGCCAAAGGTTTCAGTGTTCATGTCTAACATGTTTCTCAGTGGTCATGTCTAACCAGTTTCTGAATCAAAGCCGGAGTTTCGGTGGTCATGTCTAACCAGTTCTCAATCAAAGCCGAAGGTTTCAGTGGTCACATGCCTAACCAGTTTCTGAATCAAAGCCGGAGGTTCAGTGGTCATGTCTAACCAGTTTCTGAAGCAAAGCCGGAGTTTCAGTGGTAATGTCTAATGAGTTCTGAATTAAAGCAAAAACTTTCAGCGTTTATGTCTAACCAGTCCTGGAACAAGACAAAGGTTTCAGTGGTCATTTCTAACGAGTTCCTGAATCAAAGCCAAAGTTTCAGTGGTCATGTCTAACAGATTCTGAATCAAAGACGAGGTTTCGGTGGTCATGTCTAACCAGGTTCTCAATCAAAGCCATGGGTTTCAGTGGTCATACTTAAGCAGTTTCTGAATCAGAGCCGTAGTTCTCTGTGGTCATGTCTAACCAGTTTCCGAATGAAAGCTAGAGCTTCAGTGGCCAAGTCTAAAAAGTTTCAGAATGAAAGCCGGAGGTTGCAGTGGTTATGTCTAACCAGATCCTTGAACAAACGGAAAGGTTTTAGTGGTCACGTCTAAACAATTTCAAAATCAAAGAGAATGGTTTCAGTGGTCATGTCTAACCAGTTCCTGAATCAAAGCTGGAGGTTCCAGTGGTTATATCTAACCAATAACTGAATCAAAGACGGAGGTTGCAGTGATCACGTCTAACCAGTTGCTGAACCAAAGCCAAGGGTTTCAGCGGTAAGTCTAATCAGTTTCTGAACCAAAGCCAGGTTTCAGTGGTCATGTCTAACAAGTTGCTGAATCAAAGCCTGAGGTTACAGTGGTCATGTCTAACGAGTTGCTGAATCAAAGCCAAAGATTTCAGTGGTCATTTCTCAACAGGTTCTGAATCAAAGACAAAGGTTTCAGTGGTCATGTCTAACCAGTTTCTGAATCAAAGTGGGCGGTTTCAGTGGCAATGTCTAAGCAGTTGCTGAATAAAAGCAAGGATTTCAGTGGTCCTATCTAACCAGTTCCTGAAACAAAGCCAGAGGTTTCAGTGGTCATGTCTATCCAGTTCATGAATCAAAGCTGCAGGTTTCAATGGTCATGTCTAACCTGTTTTTGAATCAAAGCCGAAGGTTTCAGTGGTCATGTCTAAACAGTTTCTGATTCAAAGCCAAAGATTGCAGCGGTCATATCTAACCAGTTTCTGATTCAAAGACAAGGGCTTCAGTGGTCACGCCTAACAAGTTTCTGAATCAAAGCCGGAGGTTTGACTGGACATGTCTAACCACCTTCTGAATCAAAGCCAGAGGTGTCCGTGGTCATGTCTAAGCAGTTGCTGAATCAAAGCCAAGGGTTTCAGTGGTCATGTCGAACCATTTTCTGAATCAAAGCCAGATATTTCAGTGCTCATGTCTAACCAGTTTCTGAATCAAATTCGGAGGTTTCAGTGGTCATGTCTAAGCAGTTGCTGAATCAAAGCCAAGGGATTCAGTGGTCATGCCTAACCGGTTGCTGCATCAAAGTCTGAGGTTCAAGTGGTCATGTCAACCAGTTTCTGAATCAAAACAGGAGCTTTCAGTAGTCATGTCTAACCAGTTCCTGAATCAAAGCCTGAGGTTTCAGTGGACATGTCTAAACAGATTCTGAATCAAACCCAATGCTTTCAGTGGTCATGTCTAAACACTTTCAATCAAGCCAAAGATTTCACTGGTCATTTCTCAACAGGTTCTGAATCAAAGACAAAGATTTCAGTGGTCATGTCTAACCAGTTTCTGAATCAAAGTGGGCGGTTTCAGTGGTAATGTCTAAGCAGTTGCTGAATCAAAGCAAGGATTTCAGTGATCCTATCTAATCAGTTCCTGAAACAAAGCCAGAGGTTTCAGTGGTCACGTCTATCCAGTTCATGAATCAAAGCTGCAGGTTTCAATGGTCATGTCTAACCTGTTTTTGAATCAAAGCCGAAGGTTTCAGTGGTCATGTCTAAACAGTTTCTGAATCAAAGCCAAAGATTGCAGCGGTCATATCTAACCAGTTTCTGATTCAAAGACAAGGGTTTCAGTGGTCACGCCTAACAAGTTTCTGAATCAAAGCCGGAGGTTTGACTGGACATGTCTAACCAGGTTCTGAATCAAAGCCAGAGGTTTCAGTGGTCATGCCTAAGCAGTTTCTGAATCAGAGCCGGCGGTTTCAATGGTCATATCTAACCAGTTTCAGACTCAAAGCCGGAGAATTGAGTGGTCATGTCTAACCAGTTTCGGAATCAAAGCCTGAGATGTCAGTGGTCATGTCCGAACAGATGCTGAATTGAAAGCCGGAGAATTCAGTGGTCATGTCTAACCAGTTTCGGAATCAAAGCCTGAGATGTCAGTGGTCATGTCCGAACAGATGCTGAATGAAAGCCAAGGGTTTCAGCGGTCGTATCTAACCAGTTTCTGAATCAAAGCCAAAGTTTTCAGTGGTCATGTCTAACATGTTTCTCAATCAAATTCGGAGATTTCAGTGGTCAGGTCTAACCAGTTTGTGAATCAAAGCCAATGGTTTCAGTGGTCATGTATAACAAGATTCTGAATCAAAGCCAAGGGTTTCAGTGTTCATGTCTAACATGTTTCTCAATCAAATTCGCAGAATCCAGTGGTCAGGTCTAACCAGTTTCAAAATCAAAGCCAAGGGTTTCATTGGTCATGTCTAACCAGTTTCTGAATCAAAGCCGGAGAATTCAGTGGTCACATCTAACCCGTTCCTGAATCAAAGACAAGGGTTTGATTGGTCATGTCTAAGCAGTTTCTGAATCAAAGCCAGAGGTTACAATGGTAATTTCTAATCAGTTACTGAATCAAAGACGTAGGTTTAAGTGGTCATGTCTAACCATTTCATGAATCAAAGTGAAGGTTTCAGGGTCATGTCTAGCCAGTTTCTGAATTAAAGCAAAAAGTTTCAGCAGTTATGTCTAACCAGTTCCTGGAACAAGGACAAAGGTTTCAGTGGTCATGTCTAACCAGTTTCAGAATCAAAGACAACGGTTTCAGTGGCTATTTCTAATGAGTTCCTGAATCAAAGACAAAGGTTTCAGTGTTCATGTCTAACTAGTTTCTCAATAAAATCCAGAGGTTTCAGTGGTCATGTCTAACAGTTCCTGAATCAAAGCCGAATGTTGCAGTGGTCATGTCTCACCAGTTCCTGAATCAAAGCCGATGGTTTCAGTGGTCTTGTCTAACCAGTTTCTGAATCAAAGCCAGACAGTTTCAGTGGTCATGTCCTAACCAGTTTTTGAATCAAAGCCGGAGGTTTCAGCGGTCATGTCTAACCAGTTTCTGAAGCAAAGCCGGAGGTTTCAGTGGTAATGTCTAGCCAGTTTCTGAATTAAAGCAAAAACTTTCAGCGTTTATGTCTAACCAGTTCCTGGAACAAGAGCAAAGGTTTCAGTGGTCATTTCTAACGAGTTCCTGAATCAAAGCCAAAGGTTTCAGTGGTCATGTGTAACAAGATTCTGAATCAAAGCTAGAGGTTTCGGTGGTCATGTCTAACCAGGTTCTCAATCAAAGCCATGGGTTTCAGTGGTCATACTTAAGCAGTTTCTGAATCAGAGCCGTAGTTCTCTGTGGTCATGTCTAACCAGTTTCCGAATGAAAGCTAGAGCTTCAGTGGCCAAGTCTAAAAAGTTTCAGAATGAAAGCCGGAGGTTGCAGTGGTTATGTCTAACCAGATTCTTGAACAAACGGAAAGGTTTCAGTGGTCACGTCTAAACAATTTCAGAATCAAAGAGAATGGTTTCAGTGGTCATGTCTAACCAGTTCCTGAATCAAAGCTGGAGGTTCCAGTGGTTATGTCTAACCAATAACTGAATCAAAGCCGGTGGTTGCAGTGGTCATGTCTAACCACTTGCTGAACCAAAGCCAAGGGTTTCAGCGATAAGTCTAATCAGTTTCTGAACCAAAGCCAGGTTTCAGTGGTCATGTCTAACAAGTTGCTGAATCAAAGCCGGAGGTTACAGTGGTCATGTCTAACCAGTTGCTGAATCAAAGCCAAAGGTTTCAGTGTTCGTGTCTCACAGGTATCTCAATCAAATCCGGAGGTTTCAGTAGTCATGTCTAACCCATTCCTCAATCAAATCCAATGGTTTCAGTGTTCATGTCTAACCTTTCTCTGAATAAAAGCTGGAGGCTTCAATGGTCAGGTCTAACCAGTTTCAAAATCAAAGCCAAGGGTTTCAGTGGTCATGTCTAAGCAGTTTCTGAATCAAAGCCAAAGGTTTCAGTGTTCGTGTCTCACAAGTATCTCAATCAAATCCGGAGGTTTCAGTAGTCATGTCTAACCCATTCCTCAATCAAAGTCAATGGTTTCAGTGTTCATGACTAACCATTCTCTGAATAAAAGCTGGAGGCTTCAATGGTCAGGTCTAACCAGTTTCAAAATCAAAGACAAGGGTTTCAGTGGTCATGTCTAAGCAGTTTCTGAATCAAAGCCAGAGGTTTCAGTGGTCCTGTTTACCTTGTTTCTGAATTAAAGCCAGAGGGTTCAGTGGTCACGTCTAACCCGTTCATGAATCAAAGACAAGGGTTTGATTGGTCATGTCTAAGCAGTTTCTGAACCAAAGCCAGAGGTTACAATGGTAATTTCGAATCAGTTACTGAATCAAAGACGTAGGTTTAAGTGGTCATGTCTAACCATTTCCTCAATCAAAGCGAAGGTTTCAGTGGTCATGTCTAGCCAGTTTCTGAAATAAAGCAAAAAGTTTCAGCAGTTATGTCTAACCACTTCCTGGAACAAGTGCAAAGGTTTCAGTGGTCACGTCTAACCAGTTTCAGAATCAAAGACAACATTTTCAGTGGCCATTTCTAATGGGTTCCTGAATCAAAGACAAAGGTTTCAGTGGTCATGTCTAGCAAGATTCTGAATCAAAGCCAGAGATTGCAGTGGTTATGTCTAAGCAGTTTCTGAATCAAAGCCATGGGTTTCAGGGGTCATGCCTAACCTATTTCTGAATCAAAGCCAGAGGTTTCAGTGGTCATGTCTAAACAGTTTCTGAATCAAAGCCAAAGGTTTCAGTGGTCATGTCTAACCAGTTTCTGAATCAAAGCCGGAGGTTTCGGTGGTCATGTCTAACCAGGTTCTCAATCAAAGCCGAAGGTTTCAATGGTCATGCCTAACCAGTTTCTGAATCAAAGCCGGAGGTTTCAGCCGTCATGTCTAACCAGTTTCTGAAGCAAAGCCGGAGGTTTCAGTGGTAATGTCTAGCCAGTTTCTGAATTAAAGCAAAAACTTTCAGCGTTTATGTCTAACCAGTTCCTGGAACAAGAGCAAAGGTTTCAGTGGTCATTTCTAACGAGTTCCTGAATCAAAGCCAAAGGTTTCAGTGGTCATGTGTAACAAGATTCTGAATCAAAGCTAGAGGTTTCGGTGGTCATGTCTAACCAGGTTCTCAATCAAAGCCATGGGTTTCAGTGGTCATACTTAAGCAGTTTCTGAATCAGAGCCGTAGTTCTCTGTGGTCATGTCTAACCAGTTTCCGAATGAAAGCTAGAGCTTCAGTGGCCAAGTCTAAAAAGTTTCAGAATGAAAGCCGGAGGTTGCAGTGGTTATGTCTAACCAGATCCTTGAACAAACGGAAAGGTTTTAGTGGTCACGTCTAAACAATTTCAAAATCAAAGAGAATGGTTTCAGTGGTCATGTCTAACCAGTTCCTGAATCAAAGCTGGAGGTTCCAGTGGTTATATCTAACCAATAACTGAATCAAAGACGGAGGTTGCAGTGATCACGTCTAACCAGTTGCTGAACCAAAGCCAAGGGTTTCAGCGGTAAGTCTAATCAGTTTCTGAACCAAAGCCAGGTTTCAGTGGTCATGTCTAACAAGTTGCTGAATCAAAGCCTGAGGTTACAGTGGTCATGTCTAACGAGTTGCTGAATCAAAGCCAAAGATTTCAGTGGTCATTTCTCAACAGGTTCTGAATCAAAGACAAAGGTTTCAGTGGTCATGTCTAACCAGTTTCTGAATCAAAGTGGGCGGTTTCAGTGGCAATGTCTAAGCAGTTGCTGAATAAAAGCAAGGATTTCAGTGGTCCTATCTAACCAGTTCCTGAAACAAAGCCAGAGGTTTCAGTGGTCATGTCTATCCAGTTCATGAATCAAAGCTGCAGGTTTCAATGGTCATGTCTAACCTGTTTTTGAATCAAAGCCGAAGGTTTCAGTGGTCATGTCTAAACAGTTTCTGATTCAAAGCCAAAGATTGCAGCGGTCATATCTAACCAGTTTCTGATTCAAAGACAAGGGCTTCAGTGGTCACGCCTAACAAGTTTCTGAATCAAAGCCGGAGGTTTGACTGGACATGTCTAACCACCTTCTGAATCAAAGCCAGAGGTGTCCGTGGTCATGTCTAAGCAGTTGCTGAATCAAAGCCAAGGGTTTCAGTGGTCATGTCGAACCATTTTCTGAATCAAAGCCAGATATTTCAGTGCTCATGTCTAACCAGTTTCTGAATCAAATTCGGAGGTTTCAGTGGTCATGTCTAAGCAGTTGCTGAATCAAAGCCAAGGGATTCAGTGGTCATGCCTAACCGGTTGCTGCATCAAAGTCTGAGGTTCAAGTGGTCATGTCAACCAGTTTCTGAATCAAAACAGGAGCTTTCAGTAGTCATGTCTAACCAGTTCCTGAATCAAAGCCTGAGGTTTCAGTGGACATGTCTAAACAGATTCTGAATCAAACCCAATGCTTTCAGTGGTCATGTCTAAACACTTTCAATCAAAGCCAAAGATTTCACTGGTCATTTCTCAACAGGTTCTGAATCAAAGACAAAGATTTCAGTGGTCATGTCTAACCAGTTTCTGAATCAAAGTGGGCGGTTTCAGTGGTAATGTCTAAGCAGTTGCTGAATCAAAGCAAGGATTTCAGTGATCCTATCTAATCAGTTCCTGAAACAAAGCCAGAGGTTTCAGTGGTCACGTCTATCCAGTTCATGAATCAAAGCTGCAGGTTTCAATGGTCATGTCTAACCTGTTTTTGAATCAAAGCCGAAGGTTTCAGTGGTCATGTCTAAACAGTTTCTGAATCAAAGCCAAAGATTGCAGCGGTCATATCTAACCAGTTTCTGATTCAAAGACAAGGGTTTCAGTGGTCACGCCTAACAAGTTTCTGAATCAAAGCCGGAGGTTTGACTGGACATGTCTAACCAGGTTCTGAATCAAAGCCATAGGTTTCAGTGGTCATGCCTAAGCAGTTTCTGAATCAGAGCCGGCGGTTTCAGTGGTCATATCTAACCAGTTTCAGACTCAAAGCCGGAGAATTGAGTGGTCATGTCTAACCAGTTTCGGAATCAAAGCCTGAGATGTCAGTGGTCATGTCCGAACAGATGCTGAATTGAAAGCCGGAGAATTCAGTGGTCATGTCTAACCAGTTTCGGAATCAAAGCCTGAGATGTCAATGGTCATGTCCGAACAGATGCTGAATGAAAGCCAAGGGTTTCAGCGGTCGTATCTAACCAGTTTCTGAATCAAAGCCAAAGTTTTCAGTGGTCATGTCTAACATGTTTCTCAATCAAATTCGGAGATTTCAGTGGTCAGGTCTAACCAGTTTGTGAATCAAAGCCAATGGTTTCAGTGGTCATGTATAACAAGATTCTGAATCAAAGCCAAAGGTTTCAGTGTTCATGTCTAACATGTTTCTCAATCAAATTCGCAGAATCCAGTGGTCAGGTCTAACCAGTTTCAAAATCAAAGCCAAGGGTTTCAGTGGTCATGTCTAACCAGTTTCTGAATCAAAGCCGGAGAATTCAGTGGTCACATCTAACCCGTTCCTGAATCAAAGACAAGGGTTTGAGTGGTCATGTCTAAGCAGTTTCATGAATCAAAGACAACGGTTTCAGTGGCTATTTCTAATGAGTTCCTGAATCAAAGACAAAGGTTTCAGTGTTCATGTCTAACTAGTTTCTCAATAAAATCCAGAGGTTTCAGTGGTCATGTCTAACAGTTCCTGAATCAAAGCCGGATGTTGCAGTGGTAATTTCTAATCAGTTACTGAATCAAAGACGTAGGTTTAAGTGGTCATGTCTAACCATTTCATGAATCAAAGTGAAGGTTTCAGGGTCATGTCTAGCCAGTTTCTGAATTAAAGCAAAAAGTTTCAGCAGTTATGTCTAACCAGTTCCTGGAACAAGGACAAAGGTTTCAGTGGTCATGTCTAACCAGTTTCAGAATCAAAGACAACGGTTTCAGTGGCTATTTCTAATGAGTTCCTGAATCAAAGACAAAGGTTTCAGTGTTCATGTCTAACTAGTTTCTCAATAAAATCCAGAGGTTTCAGTGGTCATGTCTAACAGTTCCTGAATCAAAGCCGAATGTTGCAGTGGTCATGTCTCACCAGTTCCTGAATCAAAGCCATGGGTTTCAGTGGTCTTGTCAAACCAGTTTCTGAATCAAAGCCAGACATTTCAGTGGTCATGTCTAACCAGTTTTTGAATCAAAGCCGGAGGTTTCAGCGGTCATGTCTAACCAGTTTCTGAAGCAAAGCCGGAGGTTTCAGTGGTAATGTCTAGCCAGTTTCTGAATTAAAGCAAAAACTTTCAGCGTTTATGTCTAACCAGTTCCTGGAACAAGAGCAAAGGTTTCAGTGGTCATTTCTAACGAGTTCCTGAATCAAAGCCAAAGGTTTCAGTGGTCATGTGTAACAAGATTCTGAATCAAAGCTAGAGGTTTCGGTGGTCATGTCTAACCAGGTTCTCAATCAAAGCCATGGGTTTCAGTGGTCATACTTAAGCAGTTTCTGAATCAGAGCCGTAGTTCTCTGTGGTCATGTCTAACCAGTTTCCGAATGAAAGCTAGAGCTTCAGTGGCCAAGTCTAAAAAGTTTCAGAATGAAAGCCGGAGGTTGCAGTGGTTATGTCTAACCAGATTCTTGAACAAACGGAAAGGTTTCAGTGGTCACGTCTAAACAATTTCAGAATCAAAGAGAATGGTTTCAGTGGTCATGTCTAACCAGTTCCTGAATCAAAGCTGGAGGTTCCAGTGGTTATGTCTAACCAATAACTGAATCAAAGCCGGTGGTTGCAGTGGTCATGTCTAACCAGTTGCTGAACCAAAGCCAAGGGTTTCAGCAGTAAGTCTAATCAGTTTCTGAACCAAAGCCAGGTTTCAGTGGTCATGTCTAACAAGTTGCTGAATCAAAGCCGGAGGTTACAGTGGTCATGTCTAACCAGTTGCTGAATCAAAGCCAAAGGTTTCAGTGTTCGTGTCTCACAGGTATCTCAATGAAATCCGGAGGTTTCAGTAGTCATGTCTAACCCATTCCTCAATCAAATCCAATGGTTTCAGTGTTCATGACTAACCTTTCTCTGAATAAAAGCTGGAGGATTCAATGGTCAGGTCTAACCAGTTTCAAAATCAAAGCCAAGGGTTTCAGTGGTCATGTCTAAGCAGTTTCTGAATCAAAGCCAAAGGTTTCAGTGTTCGTGAGTCACAAGTATCTCAATCAAATCCGGAGGTTTCAGTAGTCATGTCTAACCCATTCCTCAATCAAATCCAATGGTTTCAGTGTTCATGACTAACCTTTCTCTGAATAAAAGCTGGAGGCTTCAATGGTCAGGTCTAACCAGTTTCAAAATCAAAGCCAAGTGTTTCAGTGGTCATGTCTAAGCAGTTTCTGAATCAAAGCCAAAGGTTTCAGTGTTCCTGAGTCACAAGTATCTCAATCAAATCCGGAGGTTTCAGTAGTCATGTCTAACCCATTCCTCAATCAAAGCCAATGGTTTCAGTGTTCATGACTAACCATTCTCTGAATAAAAGCTGGAGGCTTCAATGGTCAGGTCTAACCAGTTTCAAAATCAAAGACAAGGGTTTCAGTGGTCATGTCTAAGCAGTTTCTGAATCAAAGCCAGAGGTTTCAGTGGTCCTGTTTACCTTGTTTCTGAATTAAAGCCAGAGGGTTCAGTGGTCACGTCTAACCCGTTCATGAATCAAAGACAAGGGTTTGATTGGTCATGTCTAAGCAGTTTCTGAACCAAAGCCAGAGGTTACAATGGTAATTTCGAATCAGTTACTGAATCAAAGACGTAGGTTTAAGTGGTCATGTCTAACCATTTCCTCAATCAAAGCGAAGGTTTCAGTGGTCATGTCTAGCCAGTTTCTGAAATAAAGCAAAAAGTTTCAGCAGTTATGTCTAACCACTTCCTGGAACAAGTGCAAAGGTTTCAGTGGTCACGTCTAACCAGTTTCAGAATCAAAGACAACATTTTCAGTGGCCATTTCTAATGGGTTCCTGAATCAAAGACAAAGGTTTCAGTGGTCATGTCTAGCAAGATTCTGAATCAAAGCCAGAGATTGCAGTGGTTATGTCTAAGCAGTTTCTGAATCAAAGCCATGGGTTTCAGGGGTCATGCCTAACCTATTTCTGAATCAAAGCCAGAGGTTTCAGTGGTCATGTCTAAACAGTTTCTGAATCAAAGCCAAAGGTTTCAGTGGTCATGTCTAACCAGTTTCTGAATCAAAGCCGGAGGTTTCGGTGGTCATGTCTAACCAGGTTCTCAATCAAAGCCGAAGGTTTCAATGGTCATGCCTAACCAGTTTCTGAATCAAAGCCGGAGGTTTCAGCCGTCATGTCTAACCAGTTTCTGAAGCAAAGCCGGAGGTTTCAGTGGTAATGTCTAGCCAGTTTCTGAATTAAAGCAAAAACTTTCAGCGTTTATGTCTAACCAGTTCCTGGAACAAGAGCAAAGGTTTCAGTGGTCATTTCTAACGAGTTCCTGAATCAAAGCCAAAGGTTTCAGTGGTCATGTGTAACAAGATTCTGAATCAAAGCTAGAGGTTTCGGTGGTCATGTCTAACCAGGTTCTCAATCAAAGCCATGGGTTTCAGTGGTCATACTTAAGCAGTTTCTGAATCAGAGCCGTAGTTCTCTGTGGTCATGTCTAACCAGTTTCCGAATGAAAGCTAGAGCTTCAGTGGCCAAGTCTAAAAAGTTTCAGAATGAAAGCCGGAGGTTGCAGTGGTTATGTCTAACCAGATTCTTGAACAAACGGAAAGGTTTCAGTGGTCACGTCTAAACAATTTCAGAATCAAAGAGAATGGTTTCAGTGGTCATGTCTAACCAGTTCCTGAATCAAAGCTGGAGGTTCCAGTGGTTATGTCTAACCAATAACTGAATCAAAGCCGGTGGTTGCAGTGGTCATGTCTAACCAGTTGCTGAACCAAAGCCAAGGGTTTCAGCAGTAAGTCTAATCAGTTTCTGAACCAAAGCCAGGTTTCAGTGGTCATGTCTAACAAGTTGCTGAATCAAAGCCGGAGGTTACAGTGGTCATGTCTAACCAGTTGCTGAATCAAAGCCAAAGGTTTCAGTGTTCGTGTCTCACAGGTATCTCAATGAAATCCGGAGGTTTCAGTAGTCATGTCTAACCCATTCCTCAATCAAATCCAATGGTTTCAGTGTTCATGACTAACCTTTCTCTGAATAAAAGCTGGAGGATTCAATGGTCAGGTCTAACCAGTTTCAAAATCAAAGCCAAGGGTTTCAGTGGTCATGTCTAAGCAGTTTCTGAATCAAAGCCAAAGGTTTCAGTGTTCGTGAGTCACAAGTATCTCAATCAAATCCGGAGGTTTCAGTAGTCATGTCTAACCCATTCCTCAATCAAATCCAATGGTTTCAGTGTTCATGACTAACCTTTCTCTGAATAAAAGCTGGAGGCTTCAATGGTCAGGTCTAACCAGTTTCAAAATCAAAGCCAAGTGTTTCAGTGGTCATGTCTAAGCAGTTTCTGAATCAAAGCCAAAGGTTTCAGTGTTCCTGAGTCACAAGTATCTCAATCAAATCCGGAGGTTTCAGTAGTCATGTCTAACCCATTCCTCAATCAAAGCCAATGGTTTCAGTGTTCATGACTAACCATTCTCTGAATAAAAGCTGGAGGCTTCAATGGTCAGGTCTAACCAGTTTCAAAATCAAAGACAAGGGTTTCAGTGGTCATGTCTAAGCAGTTTCTGAATCAAAGCCAGAGGTTTCAGTGGTCCTGTTTACCTTGTTTCTGAATTAAAGCCAGAGGGTTCAGTGGTCACGTCTAACCCGTTCATGAATCAAAGACAAGGGTTTGATTGGTCATGTCTAAGCAGTTTCTGAACCAAAGCCAGAGGTTACAATGGTAATTTCGAATCAGTTACTGAATCAAAGACGTAGGTTTAAGTGGTCATGTCTAACCATTTCCTCAATCAAAGCGAAGGTTTCAGTGGTCATGTCTAGCCAGTTTCTGAAATAAAGCAAAAAGTTTCAGCAGTTATGTCTAACCACTTCCTGGAACAAGTGCAAAGGTTTCAGTGGTCACGTCTAACCAGTTTCAGAATCAAAGACAACATTTTCAGTGGCCATTTCTAATGGGTTCCTGAATCAAAGACAAAGGTTTCAGTGGTCATGTCTAGCAAGATTCTGAATCAAAGCCAGAGATTGCAGTGGTTATGTCTAAGCAGTTTCTGAATCAAAGCCATGGGTTTCAGGGGTCATGCCTAACCTATTTCTGAATCAAAGCCAGAGGTTTCAGTGGTCATGTCTAAACAGTTTCTGAATCAAAGCCAAAGGTTTCAGTGGTCATGTCTAACCAGTTTCTGAATCAAAGCCGGAGGTTTCGGTGGTCATGTCTAACCAGGTTCTCAATCAAAGCCGAAGGTTTCAATGGTCATGCCTAACCAGTTTCTGAATCAAAGCCGGAGGTTTCAGCCGTCATGTCTAACCAGTTTCTGAAGCAAAGCCGGAGGTTTCAGTGGTAATGTCTAGCCAGTTTCTGAATTAAAGCAAAAACTTTCAGCGTTTATGTCTAACCAGTTCCTGGAACAAGAGCAAAGGTTTCAGTGGTCATTTCTAACGAGTTCCTGAATCAAAGCCAAAGGTTTCAGTGGTCATGTGTAACAAGATTCTGAATCAAAGCTAGAGGTTTCGGTGGTCATGTCTAACCAGGTTCTCAATCAAAGCCATGGGTTTCAGTGGTCATACTTAAGCAGTTTCTGAATCAGAGCCGTAGTTCTCTGTGGTCATGTCTAACCAGTTTCCGAATGAAAGCTAGAGCTTCAGTGGCCAAGTCTAAAAAGTTTCAGAATGAAAGCCGGAGGTTGCAGTGGTTATGTCTAACCAGATCCTTGAACAAACGGAAAGGTTTTAGTGGTCACGTCTAAACAATTTCAAAATCAAAGAGAATGGTTTCAGTGGTCATGTCTAACCAGTTCCTGAATCAAAGCTGGAGGTTCCAGTGGTTATATCTAACCAATAACTGAATCAAAGACGGAGGTTGCAGTGATCACGTCTAACCAGTTGCTGAACCAAAGCCAAGGGTTTCAGCGGTAAGTCTAATCAGTTTCTGAACCAAAGCCAGGTTTCAGTGGTCATGTCTAACAAGTTGCTGAATCAAAGCCTGAGGTTACAGTGGTCATGTCTAACGAGTTGCTGAATCAAAGCCAAAGATTTCAGTGGTCATTTCTCAACAGGTTCTGAATCAAAGACAAAGGTTTCAGTGGTCATGTCTAACCAGTTTCTGAATCAAAGTGGGCGGTTTCAGTGGCAATGTCTAAGCAGTTGCTGAATAAAAGCAAGGATTTCAGTGGTCCTATCTAACCAGTTCCTGAAACAAAGCCAGAGGTTTCAGTGGTCATGTCTATCCAGTTCATGAATCAAAGCTGCAGGTTTCAATGGTCATGTCTAACCTGTTTTTGAATCAAAGCCGAAGGTTTCAGTGGTCATGTCTAAACAGTTTCTGATTCAAAGCCAAAGATTGCAGCGGTCATATCTAACCAGTTTCTGATTCAAAGACAAGGGCTTCAGTGGTCACGCCTAACAAGTTTCTGAATCAAAGCCGGAGGTTTGACTGGACATGTCTAACCACCTTCTGAATCAAAGCCAGAGGTGTCCGTGGTCATGTCTAAGCAGTTGCTGAATCAAAGCCAAGGGTTTCAGTGGTCATGTCGAACCATTTTCTGAATCAAAGCCAGATATTTCAGTGCTCATGTCTAACCAGTTTCTGAATCAAATTCGGAGGTTTCAGTGGTCATGTCTAAGCAGTTGCTGAATCAAAGCCAAGGGATTCAGTGGTCATGCCTAACCGGTTGCTGCATCAAAGTCTGAGGTTCAAGTGGTCATGTCAACCAGTTTCTGAATCAAAACAGGAGCTTTCAGTAGTCATGTCTAACCAGTTCCTGAATCAAAGCCTGAGGTTTCAGTGGACATGTCTAAACAGATTCTGAATCAAACCCAATGCTTTCAGTGGTCATGTCTAAACACTTTCAATCAAAGCCAAAGATTTCACTGGTCATTTCTCAACAGGTTCTGAATCAAAGACAAAGATTTCAGTGGTCATGTCTAACCAGTTTCTGAATCAAAGTGGGCGGTTTCAGTGGTAATGTCTAAGCAGTTGCTGAATCAAAGCAAGGATTTCAGTGATCCTATCTAATCAGTTCCTGAAACAAAGCCAGAGGTTTCAGTGGTCACGTCTATCCAGTTCATGAATCAAAGCTGCAGGTTTCAATGGTCATGTCTAACCTGTTTTTGAATCAAAGCCGAAGGTTTCAGTGGTCATGTCTAAACAGTTTCTGAATCAAAGCCAAAGATTGCAGCGGTCATATCTAACCAGTTTCTGATTCAAAGACAAGGGTTTCAGTGGTCACGCCTAACAAGTTTCTGAATCAAAGCCGGAGGTTTGACTGGACATGTCTAACCAGGTTCTGAATCAAAGCCAGAGGTTTCAGTGGTCATGCCTAAGCAGTTTCTGAATCAGAGCCGGCGGTTTCAATGGTCATATCTAACCAGTTTCAGACTCAAAGCCGGAGAATTGAGTGGTCATGTCTAACCAGTTTCGGAATCAAAGCCTGAGATGTCAGTGGTCATGTCCGAACAGATGCTGAATTGAAAGCCGGAGAATTCAGTGGTCATGTCTAACCAGTTTCGGAATCAAAGCCTGAGATGTCAGTGGTCATGTCCGAACAGATGCTGAATGAAAGCCAAGGGTTTCAGCGGTCGTATCTAACCAGTTTCTGAATCAAAGCCAAAGTTTTCAGTGGTCATGTCTAACATGTTTCTCAATCAAATTCGGAGATTTCAGTGGTCAGGTCTAACCAGTTTGTGAATCAAAGCCAATGGTTTCAGTGGTCATGTATAACAAGATTCTGAATCAAAGCCAAGGGTTTCAGTGTTCATGTCTAACATGTTTCTCAATCAAATTCGCAGAATCCAGTGGTCAGGTCTAACCAGTTTCAAAATCAAAGCCAAGGGTTTCATTGGTCATGTCTAACCAGTTTCTGAATCAAAGCCGGAGAATTCAGTGGTCACATCTAACCCGTTCCTGAATCAAAGACAAGGGTTTGATTGGTCATGTCTAAGCAGTTTCTGAATCAAAGCCAGAGGTTACAATGGTAATTTCTAATCAGTTACTGAATCAAAGACGTAGGTTTAAGTGGTCATGTCTAACCATTTCATGAATCAAAGTGAAGGTTTCAGGGTCATGTCTAGCCAGTTTCTGAATTAAAGCAAAAGGTTTCAGCAGTTATGTCTAACCAGTTCCTGGAACAAGGACAAAGGTTTCAGTGGTCATGTCTAGCAAGATTCTGAATCAAAGCCAGAGATTGCAGTGGTTATGTCTAAGCAGTTTCTGAATCAAAGCCATGGGTTTCAGGGGTCATGCCTAACCTATTTCTGAATCAAAGCCAGAGGTTTCAGTGGTCATGTCTAAACAGTTTCTGAATCAAAGCCAAAGGTTTCAGTGGTCATGTCTAACCAGTTTCTGAATCAAAGCCGGAGGTTTCGGTGGTCATGTCTAACCAGGTTCTCAATCAAAGCCGAAGGTTTCAATGGTCATGCCTAACCAGTTTCTGAATCAAAGCCGGAGGTTTCAGCCGTCATGTCTAACCAGTTTCTGAAGCAAAGCCGGAGGTTTCAGTGGTAATGTCTAGCCAGTTTCTGAATTAAAGCAAAAACTTTCAGCGTTTATGTCTAACCAGTTCCTGGAACAAGAGCAAAGGTTTCAGTGGTCATTTCTAACGAGTTCCTGAATCAAAGCCAAAGGTTTCAGTGGTCATGTGTAACAAGATTCTGAATCAAAGCTAGAGGTTTCGGTGGTCATGTCTAACCAGGTTCTCAATCAAAGCCATGGGTTTCAGTGATCATACTTAAGCAGTTTCTGAATCAGAGCCGTAGTTCTCTGTGGTCATGTCTAACCAGTTTCCGAATGAAAGCTAGAGCTTCAGTGGCCAAGTCTAAAAAGTTTCAGAATGAAAGCCGGAGGTTGCAGTGGTTATGTCTAACCAGTTCCTTGAACAAAGGGAAAGGTTTCAGTGGTCACGCCTAAACAATTTCAGAATCAAAGAGAATGGTTTCAGTGGTCATGTCTAACCAGTTCCTGAATCAAAGCTGGAGGTTCCAGTGGTTATGTCTAACCAATAACTGAATCAAAGCTGGAGGTTGCAGTGGTCATGTCTAACCACTTGCTGAACCAAAGCCAAGGGTTTCAGCGATAAGTCTAATCAGTTTCTGAACCAAAGCCAGGTTTCAGTGGTCATGTCTAACAAGTTGCTGAATCAAAGCCGGAGGTTACAGTGGTCATGTCTAACCAGTTGCTGAATCAAAGCCAAAGGTTTCAGTGTTCGTGTCTCACAGGTATCTCAATCAAATCCGGAGGTTTCAGTAGTCATGTCTAACCCATTCCTCAATCAAATCCAATGGTTTCAGTGTTCATGACTAACCTTTCTCTGAATAAAAGCTGGAGGCTTCAATGGTCAGGTCTAACCAGTTTCAAAATCAAAGCCAAGGGTTTCAGTGGTCATGTCTAAGCAGTTTCTGAATCAAAGCCAAAGGTTTCAGTGTTCGTGTCTCACAAGTATCTCAATCAAATCCGGAGGTTTCAGTAGTCATGTCTAACCCATTCCTCAATCAAAGTCAATGGTTTCAGTGTTCATGACTAACCATTCTCTGGATAAAAGCTGGAGGCTTCAATGGTCAGGTCTAACCAGTTTCAAAATCAAAGACAAGGGTTTCAGTGTTCATGTCTAAGCAGTTTCTGAATCAAAGCCAGAGTTTTCAGTGGTCCTGTTTACCTTGTTTCTGAATTAAAGCCAGAGGGTTCAGTGGTCACGTCTAACCCGTTCATGAATCAAAGACAAGGGTTTGATTGGTCATGTCTAAGCAGTTTCTGAACCAAAGCCAGAGGTTACAATGGTAATTTCGAATCAGTTACTGAATCAAAGACGTAGGTTTAAGTGGTCATGTCTAACCATTTCCTCAATCAAAGCGAAGGTTTCAGTGGTCATGTCTAGCCAGTTTCTGAAATAAAGCAAAAAGTTTCAGCAGTTATGTCTAACCACTTCCTGGAACAAGTGCAAAGGTTTCAGTGGTCACGTCTAACCAGTTTCAGAATCAAAGACAACATTTTCAGTGGCCATTTCTAATGGGTTCCTGAATCAAAGACAAAGGTTTCAGTGGTCATGTCTAGCAAGATTCTGAATCAAAGCCAGAGATTGCAGTGGTTATGTCTAAGCAGTTTCTGAATCAAAGCCATGGGTTTCAGGGGTCATGCCTAACCTATTTCTGAATCAAAGCCAGAGGTTTCAGTGGTCATGTCTAAACAGTTTCTGAATCAAAGCCAAAGGTTTCAGTGGTCATGTCTAACCAGTTTCTGAATCAAAGCCGGAGGTTTCGGTGGTCATGTCTAACCAGGTTCTCAATCAAAGCCGAAGGTTTCAATGGTCATGCCTAACCAGTTTCTGAATCAAAGCCGGAGGTTTCAGCCGTCATGTCTAACCAGTTTCTGAAGCAAAGCCGGAGGTTTCAGTGGTAATGTCTAGCCAGTTTCTGAATTAAAGCAAAAACTTTCAGCGTTTATGTCTAACCAGTTCCTGGAACAAGAGCAAAGGTTTCAGTGGTCATTTCTAACGAGTTCCTGAATCAAAGCCAAAGGTTTCAGTGGTCATGTGTAACAAGATTCTGAATCAAAGCTAGAGGTTTCGGTGGTCATGTCTAACCAGGTTCTCAATCAAAGCCATGGGTTTCAGTGGTCATACTTAAGCAGTTTCTGAATCAGAGCCGTAGTTCTCTGTGGTCATGTCTAACCAGTTTCCGAATGAAAGCTAGAGCTTCAGTGGCCAAGTCTAAAAAGTTTCAGAATGAAAGCCGGAGGTTGCAGTGGTTATGTCTAACCAGATCCTTGAACAAACGGAAAGGTTTTAGTGGTCACGTCTAAACAATTTCAAAATCAAAGAGAATGGTTTCAGTGGTCATGTCTAACCAGTTCCTGAATCAAAGCTGGAGGTTCCAGTGGTTATATCTAACCAATAACTGAATCAAAGACGGAGGTTGCAGTGATCACGTCTAACCAGTTGCTGAACCAAAGCCAAGGGTTTCAGCGGTAAGTCTAATCAGTTTCTGAACCAAAGCCAGGTTTCAGTGGTCATGTCTAACAAGTTGCTGAATCAAAGCCTGAGGTTACAGTGGTCATGTCTAACGAGTTGCTGAATCAAAGCCAAAGATTTCAGTGGTCATTTCTCAACAGGTTCTGAATCAAAGACAAAGGTTTCAGTGGTCATGTCTAACCAGTTTCTGAATCAAAGTGGGCGGTTTCAGTGGCAATGTCTAAGCAGTTGCTGAATAAAAGCAAGGATTTCAGTGGTCCTATCTAACCAGTTCCTGAAACAAAGCCAGAGGTTTCAGTGGTCATGTCTATCCAGTTCATGAATCAAAGCTGCAGGTTTCAATGGTCATGTCTAACCTGTTTTTGAATCAAAGCCGAAGGTTTCAGTGGTCATGTCTAAACAGTTTCTGATTCAAAGCCAAAGATTGCAGCGGTCATATCTAACCAGTTTCTGATTCAAAGACAAGGGCTTCAGTGGTCACGCCTAACAAGTTTCTGAATCAAAGCCGGAGGTTTGACTGGACATGTCTAACCACCTTCTGAATCAAAGCCAGAGGTGTCCGTGGTCATGTCTAAGCAGTTGCTGAATCAAAGCCAAGGGTTTCAGTGGTCATGTCGAACCATTTTCTGAATCAAAGCCAGATATTTCAGTGCTCATGTCTAACCAGTTTCTGAATCAAATTCGGAGGTTTCAGTGGTCATGTCTAAGCAGTTGCTGAATCAAAGCCAAGGGATTCAGTGGTCATGCCTAACCGGTTGCTGCATCAAAGTCTGAGGTTCAAGTGGTCATGTCAACCAGTTTCTGAATCAAAACAGGAGCTTTCAGTAGTCATGTCTAACCAGTTCCTGAATCAAAGCCTGAGGTTTCAGTGGACATGTCTAAACAGATTCTGAATCAAACCCAATGCTTTCAGTGGTCATGTCTAAACACTTTCAATCAAAGCCAAAGATTTCACTGGTCATTTCTCAACAGGTTCTGAATCAAAGACAAAGATTTCAGTGGTCATGTCTAACCAGTTTCTGAATCAAAGTGGGCGGTTTCAGTGGTAATGTCTAAGCAGTTGCTGAATCAAAGCAAGGATTTCAGTGATCCTATCTAATCAGTTCCTGAAACAAAGCCAGAGGTTTCAGTGGTCACGTCTATCCAGTTCATGAATCAAAGCTGCAGGTTTCAATGGTCATGTCTAACCTGTTTTTGAATCAAAGCCGAAGGTTTCAGTGGTCATGTCTAAACAGTTTCTGAATCAAAGCCAAAGATTGCAGCGGTCATATCTAACCAGTTTCTGATTCAAAGACAAGGGTTTCAGTGGTCACGCCTAACAAGTTTCTGAATCAAAGCCGGAGGTTTGACTGGACATGTCTAACCAGGTTCTGAATCAAAGCCATAGGTTTCAGTGGTCATGCCTAAGCAGTTTCTGAATCAGAGCCGGCGGTTTCAGTGGTCATATCTAACCAGTTTCAGACTCAAAGCCGGAGAATTGAGTGGTCATGTCTAACCAGTTTCGGAATCAAAGCCTGAGATGTCAGTGGTCATGTCCGAACAGATGCTGAATTGAAAGCCGGAGAATTCAGTGGTCATGTCTAACCAGTTTCGGAATCAAAGCCTGAGATGTCAATGGTCATGTCCGAACAGATGCTGAATGAAAGCCAAGGGTTTCAGCGGTCGTATCTAACCAGTTTCTGAATCAAAGCCAAAGTTTTCAGTGGTCATGTCTAACATGTTTCTCAATCAAATTCGGAGATTTCAGTGGTCAGGTCTAACCAGTTTGTGAATCAAAGCCAATGGTTTCAGTGGTCATGTATAACAAGATTCTGAATCAAAGCCAAAGGTTTCAGTGTTCATGTCTAACATGTTTCTCAATCAAATTCGCAGAATCCAGTGGTCAGGTCTAACCAGTTTCAAAATCAAAGCCAAGGGTTTCAGTGGTCATGTCTAACCAGTTTCTGAATCAAAGCCGGAGAATTCAGTGGTCACATCTAACCCGTTCCTGAATCAAAGACAAGGGTTTGAGTGGTCATGTCTAAGCAGTTTCATGAATCAAAGACAACGGTTTCAGTGGCTATTTCTAATGAGTTCCTGAATCAAAGACAAAGGTTTCAGTGTTCATGTCTAACTAGTTTCTCAATAAAATCCAGAGGTTTCAGTGGTCATGTCTAACAGTTCCTGAATCAAAGCCGGATGTTGCAGTGGTAATTTCTAATCAGTTACTGAATCAAAGACGTAGGTTTAAGTGGTCATGTCTAACCATTTCATGAATCAAAGTGAAGGTTTCAGGGTCATGTCTAGCCAGTTTCTGAATTAAAGCAAAAAGTTTCAGCAGTTATGTCTAACCAGTTCCTGGAACAAGGACAAAGGTTTCAGTGGTCATGTCTAACCAGTTTCAGAATCAAAGACAACGGTTTCAGTGGCTATTTCTAATGAGTTCCTGAATCAAAGACAAAGGTTTCAGTGTTCATGTCTAACTAGTTTCTCAATAAAATCCAGAGGTTTCAGTGGTCATGTCTAACAGTTCCTGAATCAAAGCCGAATGTTGCAGTGGTCATGTCTCACCAGTTCCTGAATCAAAGCCATGGGTTTCAGTGGTCTTGTCAAACCAGTTTCTGAATCAAAGCCAGACATTTCAGTGGTCATGTCTAACCAGTTTTTGAATCAAAGCCGGAGGTTTCAGCGGTCATGTCTAACCAGTTTCTGAAGCAAAGCCGGAGGTTTCAGTGGTAATGTCTAGCCAGTTTCTGAATTAAAGCAAAAACTTTCAGCGTTTATGTCTAACCAGTTCCTGGAACAAGAGCAAAGGTTTCAGTGGTCATTTCTAACGAGTTCCTGAATCAAAGCCAAAGGTTTCAGTGGTCATGTGTAACAAGATTCTGAATCAAAGCTAGAGGTTTCGGTGGTCATGTCTAACCAGGTTCTCAATCAAAGCCATGGGTTTCAGTGGTCATACTTAAGCAGTTTCTGAATCAGAGCCGTAGTTCTCTGTGGTCATGTCTAACCAGTTTCCGAATGAAAGCTAGAGCTTCAGTGGCCAAGTCTAAAAAGTTTCAGAATGAAAGCCGGAGGTTGCAGTGGTTATGTCTAACCAGATTCTTGAACAAACGGAAAGGTTTCAGTGGTCACGTCTAAACAATTTCAGAATCAAAGAGAATGGTTTCAGTGGTCATGTCTAACCAGTTCCTGAATCAAAGCTGGAGGTTCCAGTGGTTATGTCTAACCAATAACTGAATCAAAGCCGGTGGTTGCAGTGGTCATGTCTAACCAGTTGCTGAACCAAAGCCAAGGGTTTCAGCAGTAAGTCTAATCAGTTTCTGAACCAAAGCCAGGTTTCAGTGGTCATGTCTAACAAGTTGCTGAATCAAAGCCGGAGGTTACAGTGGTCATGTCTAACCAGTTGCTGAATCAAAGCCAAAGGTTTCAGTGTTCGTGTCTCACAGGTATCTCAATGAAATCCGGAGGTTTCAGTAGTCATGTCTAACCCATTCCTCAATCAAATCCAATGGTTTCAGTGTTCATGACTAACCTTTCTCTGAATAAAAGCTGGAGGATTCAATGGTCAGGTCTAACCAGTTTCAAAATCAAAGCCAAGGGTTTCAGTGGTCATGTCTAAGCAGTTTCTGAATCAAAGCCAAAGGTTTCAGTGTTCGTGAGTCACAAGTATCTCAATCAAATCCGGAGGTTTCAGTAGTCATGTCTAACCCATTCCTCAATCAAATCCAATGGTTTCAGTGTTCATGACTAACCTTTCTCTGAATAAAAGCTGGAGGCTTCAATGGTCAGGTCTAACCAGTTTCAAAATCAAAGCCAAGTGTTTCAGTGGTCATGTCTAAGCAGTTTCTGAATCAAAGCCAAAGGTTTCAGTGTTCCTGAGTCACAAGTATCTCAATCAAATCCGGAGGTTTCAGTAGTCATGTCTAACCCATTCCTCAATCAAAGCCAATGGTTTCAGTGTTCATGACTAACCATTCTCTGAATAAAAGCTGGAGGCTTCAATGGTCAGGTCTAACCAGTTTCAAAATCAAAGACAAGGGTTTCAGTGGTCATGTCTAAGCAGTTTCTGAATCAAAGCCAGAGGTTTCAGTGGTCCTGTTTACCTTGTTTCTGAATTAAAGCCAGAGGGTTCAGTGGTCACGTCTAACCCGTTCATGAATCAAAGACAAGGGTTTGATTGGTCATGTCTAAGCAGTTTCTGAACCAAAGCCAGAGGTTACAATGGTAATTTCGAATCAGTTACTGAATCAAAGACGTAGGTTTAAGTGGTCATGTCTAACCATTTCCTCAATCAAAGCGAAGGTTTCAGTGGTCATGTCTAGCCAGTTTCTGAAATAAAGCAAAAAGTTTCAGCAGTTATGTCTAACCACTTCCTGGAACAAGTGCAAAGGTTTCAGTGGTCACGTCTAACCAGTTTCAGAATCAAAGACAACATTTTCAGTGGCCATTTCTAATGGGTTCCTGAATCAAAGACAAAGGTTTCAGTGGTCATGTCTAGCAAGATTCTGAATCAAAGCCAGAGATTGCAGTGGTTATGTCTAAGCAGTTTCTGAATCAAAGCCATGGGTTTCAGGGGTCATGCCTAACCTATTTCTGAATCAAAGCCAGAGGTTTCAGTGGTCATGTCTAAACAGTTTCTGAATCAAAGCCAAAGGTTTCAGTGGTCATGTCTAACCAGTTTCTGAATCAAAGCCGGAGGTTTCGGTGGTCATGTCTAACCAGGTTCTCAATCAAAGCCGAAGGTTTCAATGGTCATGCCTAACCAGTTTCTGAATCAAAGCCGGAGGTTTCAGCCGTCATGTCTAACCAGTTTCTGAAGCAAAGCCGGAGGTTTCAGTGGTAATGTCTAGCCAGTTTCTGAATTAAAGCAAAAACTTTCAGCGTTTATGTCTAACCAGTTCCTGGAACAAGAGCAAAGGTTTCAGTGGTCATTTCTAACGAGTTCCTGAATCAAAGCCAAAGGTTTCAGTGGTCATGTGTAACAAGATTCTGAATCAAAGCTAGAGGTTTCGGTGGTCATGTCTAACCAGGTTCTCAATCAAAGCCATGGGTTTCAGTGGTCATACTTAAGCAGTTTCTGAATCAGAGCCGTAGTTCTCTGTGGTCATGTCTAACCAGTTTCCGAATGAAAGCTAGAGCTTCAGTGGCCAAGTCTAAAAAGTTTCAGAATGAAAGCCGGAGGTTGCAGTGGTTATGTCTAACCAGATTCTTGAACAAACGGAAAGGTTTCAGTGGTCACGTCTAAACAATTTCAGAATCAAAGAGAATGGTTTCAGTGGTCATGTCTAACCAGTTCCTGAATCAAAGCTGGAGGTTCCAGTGGTTATGTCTAACCAATAACTGAATCAAAGCCGGTGGTTGCAGTGGTCATGTCTAACCAGTTGCTGAACCAAAGCCAAGGGTTTCAGCAGTAAGTCTAATCAGTTTCTGAACCAAAGCCAGGTTTCAGTGGTCATGTCTAACAAGTTGCTGAATCAAAGCCGGAGGTTACAGTGGTCATGTCTAACCAGTTGCTGAATCAAAGCCAAAGGTTTCAGTGTTCGTGTCTCACAGGTATCTCAATGAAATCCGGAGGTTTCAGTAGTCATGTCTAACCCATTCCTCAATCAAATCCAATGGTTTCAGTGTTCATGACTAACCTTTCTCTGAATAAAAGCTGGAGGATTCAATGGTCAGGTCTAACCAGTTTCAAAATCAAAGCCAAGGGTTTCAGTGGTCATGTCTAAGCAGTTTCTGAATCAAAGCCAAAGGTTTCAGTGTTCGTGAGTCACAAGTATCTCAATCAAATCCGGAGGTTTCAGTAGTCATGTCTAACCCATTCCTCAATCAAATCCAATGGTTTCAGTGTTCATGACTAACCTTTCTCTGAATAAAAGCTGGAGGCTTCAATGGTCAGGTCTAACCAGTTTCAAAATCAAAGCCAAGTGTTTCAGTGGTCATGTCTAAGCAGTTTCTGAATCAAAGCCAAAGGTTTCAGTGTTCCTGAGTCACAAGTATCTCAATCAAATCCGGAGGTTTCAGTAGTCATGTCTAACCCATTCCTCAATCAAAGCCAATGGTTTCAGTGTTCATGACTAACCATTCTCTGAATAAAAGCTGGAGGCTTCAATGGTCAGGTCTAACCAGTTTCAAAATCAAAGACAAGGGTTTCAGTGGTCATGTCTAAGCAGTTTCTGAATCAAAGCCAGAGGTTTCAGTGGTCCTGTTTACCTTGTTTCTGAATTAAAGCCAGAGGGTTCAGTGGTCACGTCTAACCCGTTCATGAATCAAAGACAAGGGTTTGATTGGTCATGTCTAAGCAGTTTCTGAACCAAAGCCAGAGGTTACAATGGTAATTTCGAATCAGTTACTGAATCAAAGACGTAGGTTTAAGTGGTCATGTCTAACCATTTCCTCAATCAAAGCGAAGGTTTCAGTGGTCATGTCTAGCCAGTTTCTGAAATAAAGCAAAAAGTTTCAGCAGTTATGTCTAACCACTTCCTGGAACAAGTGCAAAGGTTTCAGTGGTCACGTCTAACCAGTTTCAGAATCAAAGACAACATTTTCAGTGGCCATTTCTAATGGGTTCCTGAATCAAAGACAAAGGTTTCAGTGGTCATGTCTAGCAAGATTCTGAATCAAAGCCAGAGATTGCAGTGGTTATGTCTAAGCAGTTTCTGAATCAAAGCCATGGGTTTCAGGGGTCATGCCTAACCTATTTCTGAATCAAAGCCAGAGGTTTCAGTGGTCATGTCTAAACAGTTTCTGAATCAAAGCCAAAGGTTTCAGTGGTCATGTCTAACCAGTTTCTGAATCAAAGCCGGAGGTTTCGGTGGTCATGTCTAACCAGGTTCTCAATCAAAGCCGAAGGTTTCAATGGTCATGCCTAACCAGTTTCTGAATCAAAGCCGGAGGTTTCAGCCGTCATGTCTAACCAGTTTCTGAAGCAAAGCCGGAGGTTTCAGTGGTAATGTCTAGCCAGTTTCTGAATTAAAGCAAAAACTTTCAGCGTTTATGTCTAACCAGTTCCTGGAACAAGAGCAAAGGTTTCAGTGGTCATTTCTAACGAGTTCCTGAATCAAAGCCAAAGGTTTCAGTGGTCATGTGTAACAAGATTCTGAATCAAAGCTAGAGGTTTCGGTGGTCATGTCTAACCAGGTTCTCAATCAAAGCCATGGGTTTCAGTGGTCATACTTAAGCAGTTTCTGAATCAGAGCCGTAGTTCTCTGTGGTCATGTCTAACCAGTTTCCGAATGAAAGCTAGAGCTTCAGTGGCCAAGTCTAAAAAGTTTCAGAATGAAAGCCGGAGGTTGCAGTGGTTATGTCTAACCAGATCCTTGAACAAACGGAAAGGTTTTAGTGGTCACGTCTAAACAATTTCAAAATCAAAGAGAATGGTTTCAGTGGTCATGTCTAACCAGTTCCTGAATCAAAGCTGGAGGTTCCAGTGGTTATATCTAACCAATAACTGAATCAAAGACGGAGGTTGCAGTGATCACGTCTAACCAGTTGCTGAACCAAAGCCAAGGGTTTCAGCGGTAAGTCTAATCAGTTTCTGAACCAAAGCCAGGTTTCAGTGGTCATGTCTAACAAGTTGCTGAATCAAAGCCTGAGGTTACAGTGGTCATGTCTAACGAGTTGCTGAATCAAAGCCAAAGATTTCAGTGGTCATTTCTCAACAGGTTCTGAATCAAAGACAAAGGTTTCAGTGGTCATGTCTAACCAGTTTCTGAATCAAAGTGGGCGGTTTCAGTGGCAATGTCTAAGCAGTTGCTGAATAAAAGCAAGGATTTCAGTGGTCCTATCTAACCAGTTCCTGAAACAAAGCCAGAGGTTTCAGTGGTCATGTCTATCCAGTTCATGAATCAAAGCTGCAGGTTTCAATGGTCATGTCTAACCTGTTTTTGAATCAAAGCCGAAGGTTTCAGTGGTCATGTCTAAACAGTTTCTGATTCAAAGCCAAAGATTGCAGCGGTCATATCTAACCAGTTTCTGATTCAAAGACAAGGGCTTCAGTGGTCACGCCTAACAAGTTTCTGAATCAAAGCCGGAGGTTTGACTGGACATGTCTAACCACCTTCTGAATCAAAGCCAGAGGTGTCCGTGGTCATGTCTAAGCAGTTGCTGAATCAAAGCCAAGGGTTTCAGTGGTCATGTCGAACCATTTTCTGAATCAAAGCCAGATATTTCAGTGCTCATGTCTAACCAGTTTCTGAATCAAATTCGGAGGTTTCAGTGGTCATGTCTAAGCAGTTGCTGAATCAAAGCCAAGGGATTCAGTGGTCATGCCTAACCGGTTGCTGCATCAAAGTCTGAGGTTCAAGTGGTCATGTCAACCAGTTTCTGAATCAAAACAGGAGCTTTCAGTAGTCATGTCTAACCAGTTCCTGAATCAAAGCCTGAGGTTTCAGTGGACATGTCTAAACAGATTCTGAATCAAACCCAATGCTTTCAGTGGTCATGTCTAAACACTTTCAATCAAAGCCAAAGATTTCACTGGTCATTTCTCAACAGGTTCTGAATCAAAGACAAAGATTTCAGTGGTCATGTCTAACCAGTTTCTGAATCAAAGTGGGCGGTTTCAGTGGTAATGTCTAAGCAGTTGCTGAATCAAAGCAAGGATTTCAGTGATCCTATCTAATCAGTTCCTGAAACAAAGCCAGAGGTTTCAGTGGTCACGTCTATCCAGTTCATGAATCAAAGCTGCAGGTTTCAATGGTCATGTCTAACCTGTTTTTGAATCAAAGCCGAAGGTTTCAGTGGTCATGTCTAAACAGTTTCTGAATCAAAGCCAAAGATTGCAGCGGTCATATCTAACCAGTTTCTGATTCAAAGACAAGGGTTTCAGTGGTCACGCCTAACAAGTTTCTGAATCAAAGCCGGAGGTTTGACTGGACATGTCTAACCAGGTTCTGAATCAAAGCCAGAGGTTTCAGTGGTCATGCCTAAGCAGTTTCTGAATCAGAGCCGGCGGTTTCAATGGTCATATCTAACCAGTTTCAGACTCAAAGCCGGAGAATTGAGTGGTCATGTCTAACCAGTTTCGGAATCAAAGCCTGAGATGTCAGTGGTCATGTCCGAACAGATGCTGAATTGAAAGCCGGAGAATTCAGTGGTCATGTCTAACCAGTTTCGGAATCAAAGCCTGAGATGTCAGTGGTCATGTCCGAACAGATGCTGAATGAAAGCCAAGGGTTTCAGCGGTCGTATCTAACCAGTTTCTGAATCAAAGCCAAAGTTTTCAGTGGTCATGTCTAACATGTTTCTCAATCAAATTCGGAGATTTCAGTGGTCAGGTCTAACCAGTTTGTGAATCAAAGCCAATGGTTTCAGTGGTCATGTATAACAAGATTCTGAATCAAAGCCAAGGGTTTCAGTGTTCATGTCTAACATGTTTCTCAATCAAATTCGCAGAATCCAGTGGTCAGGTCTAACCAGTTTCAAAATCAAAGCCAAGGGTTTCATTGGTCATGTCTAACCAGTTTCTGAATCAAAGCCGGAGAATTCAGTGGTCACATCTAACCCGTTCCTGAATCAAAGACAAGGGTTTGATTGGTCATGTCTAAGCAGTTTCTGAATCAAAGCCAGAGGTTACAATGGTAATTTCTAATCAGTTACTGAATCAAAGACGTAGGTTTAAGTGGTCATGTCTAACCATTTCATGAATCAAAGTGAAGGTTTCAGGGTCATGTCTAGCCAGTTTCTGAATTAAAGCAAAAGGTTTCAGCAGTTATGTCTAACCAGTTCCTGGAACAAGGACAAAGGTTTCAGTGGTCATGTCTAGCAAGATTCTGAATCAAAGCCAGAGATTGCAGTGGTTATGTCTAAGCAGTTTCTGAATCAAAGCCATGGGTTTCAGGGGTCATGCCTAACCTATTTCTGAATCAAAGCCAGAGGTTTCAGTGGTCATGTCTAAACAGTTTCTGAATCAAAGCCAAAGGTTTCAGTGGTCATGTCTAACCAGTTTCTGAATCAAAGCCGGAGGTTTCGGTGGTCATGTCTAACCAGGTTCTCAATCAAAGCCGAAGGTTTCAATGGTCATGCCTAACCAGTTTCTGAATCAAAGCCGGAGGTTTCAGCCGTCATGTCTAACCAGTTTCTGAAGCAAAGCCGGAGGTTTCAGTGGTAATGTCTAGCCAGTTTCTGAATTAAAGCAAAAACTTTCAGCGTTTATGTCTAACCAGTTCCTGGAACAAGAGCAAAGGTTTCAGTGGTCATTTCTAACGAGTTCCTGAATCAAAGCCAAAGGTTTCAGTGGTCATGTGTAACAAGATTCTGAATCAAAGCTAGAGGTTTCGGTGGTCATGTCTAACCAGGTTCTCAATCAAAGCCATGGGTTTCAGTGATCATACTTAAGCAGTTTCTGAATCAGAGCCGTAGTTCTCTGTGGTCATGTCTAACCAGTTTCCGAATGAAAGCTAGAGCTTCAGTGGCCAAGTCTAAAAAGTTTCAGAATGAAAGCCGGAGGTTGCAGTGGTTATGTCTAACCAGTTCCTTGAACAAAGGGAAAGGTTTCAGTGGTCACGCCTAAACAATTTCAGAATCAAAGAGAATGGTTTCAGTGGTCATGTCTAACCAGTTCCTGAATCAAAGCTGGAGGTTCCAGTGGTTATGTCTAACCAATAACTGAATCAAAGCTGGAGGTTGCAGTGGTCATGTCTAACCACTTGCTGAACCAAAGCCAAGGGTTTCAGCGATAAGTCTAATCAGTTTCTGAACCAAAGCCAGGTTTCAGTGGTCATGTCTAACAAGTTGCTGAATCAAAGCCGGAGGTTACAGTGGTCATGTCTAACCAGTTGCTGAATCAAAGCCAAAGGTTTCAGTGTTCGTGTCTCACAGGTATCTCAATCAAATCCGGAGGTTTCAGTAGTCATGTCTAACCCATTCCTCAATCAAATCCAATGGTTTCAGTGTTCATGACTAACCTTTCTCTGAATAAAAGCTGGAGGCTTCAATGGTCAGGTCTAACCAGTTTCAAAATCAAAGCCAAGGGTTTCAGTGGTCATGTCTAAGCAGTTTCTGAATCAAAGCCAAAGGTTTCAGTGTTCGTGTCTCACAAGTATCTCAATCAAATCCGGAGGTTTCAGTAGTCATGTCTAACCCATTCCTCAATCAAAGTCAATGGTTTCAGTGTTCATGACTAACCATTCTCTGGATAAAAGCTGGAGGCTTCAATGGTCAGGTCTAACCAGTTTCAAAATCAAAGACAAGGGTTTCAGTGTTCATGTCTAAGCAGTTTCTGAATCAAAGCCAGAGTTTTCAGTGGTCCTGTTTACCTTGTTTCTGAATTAAAGCCAGAGGGTTCAGTGGTCACGTCTAACCCGTTCATGAATCAAAGACAAGGGTTTGATTGGTCATGTCTAAGCAGTTTCTGAACCAAAGCCAGAGGTTACAATGGTAATTTCGAATCAGTTACTGAATCAAAGACGTAGGTTTAAGTGGTCATGTCTAACCATTTCCTCAATCAAAGCGAAGGTTTCAGTGGTCATGTCTAGCCAGTTTCTGAAATAAAGCAAAAAGTTTCAGCAGTTATGTCTAACCACTTCCTGGAACAAGTGCAAAGGTTTCAGTGGTCACGTCTAACCAGTTTCAGAATCAAAGACAACATTTTCAGTGGCCATTTCTAATGGGTTCCTGAATCAAAGACAAAGGTTTCAGTGGTCATGTCTAGCAAGATTCTGAATCAAAGCCAGAGATTGCAGTGGTTATGTCTAAGCAGTTTCTGAATCAAAGCCATGGGTTTCAGGGGTCATGCCTAACCTATTTCTGAATCAAAGCCAAAGGTTTCAGTGGTCATGTCTAACCAGTTTCTGAATCAAAGCCGGAGGTTTCGGTGGTCATGTCTAACCAGGTTCTCAATCAAAGCCGAAGGTTTCAATGGTCATGCCTAACCAGTTTCTGAATCAAAGCTGGAGGTTTCAGCCGTCATGTCTAACCAGTTTCTGAAGCAAAGCCGGAGGTTTCAGTGGTCATGTCTAAGCAGTTTCTGAATCAAAGCCAGAGGTTTCAGTGGTCATGTTTACCTTGTTTCTGAATCAAAGCCAGAGGGTTCAGTGGTCACGTCCAACCCATTCCTGAATCAAAGCCAGTGTTTGAGTGGTCATGTCTAAGCAGTTTCTGAATCATAGCCAGAGGTTACAATGGTAATTTCTAATCAGTTACTGAATCAAAGACGTAGGTTTAAGTGGTCATGTCTAACCATTTCCTGAATCAAAGCGAAGGTTTCAGTGGTCATGTCTAGCTAGTTTATGAATTAAAGCATAAAGTTCCTGGAACAAGGGCAAAGGTTTCAGTGGTCATGTCTAACCAGTTTCAGAATCAAAGACAACGGTTTCAGAGGCCATTTCTAATGAGTTCCTGAATCAAAGACAAAGGTTTCAGTGGTCATGTCTAACAAGATTCTGAATCACAGCCGGAGGTTGCAGTGCCTGACCTATTTCTGATTCAAAGCCAGAAGTTTCAGTGGGCATGTCTAAACAGTTTCTGAATCAAATCCAAAGGTTTCAGTGGTCATGTCTAACCATTTCCTGAATGAAAGCCAGAGATTTCATTGGTCATGTCTCACCAGTTCCTGCATCATAGCAGAGGTTTCGTTTGTCATGTCTAACCAGCTTGTGAATCAAAGACGATGGATTCAGTGGTCATGTCTCACCAGTTCCTGAATCAAAGCCAAGGGTTTCAGAGGTCAGGTCTAACCAGTCTCTGAATCAAAGTCGGAGGTTTCAGTGGTCATCTCTAACAAATTTCTGAATCAAATCCGAAGGATTCAGTGGTCATGTCTAGCCAGTTGCTGAATCAAAGCCAAGGGTTTCAGAGGTCAGGTCTAACCAGTTCCTGAATCAAAGCCAGATGTTGCAGTGGTCATGCCCAGCCAGTTCCTGAATCAATGCCAAGGGTTTCAGTGGTCTTGTCGAACCAGTTTCTGAATCAAAGACGGACATTTCAGTGGTCATGTCTAACCAGGTTCTCAATCAAAGCCTAGGTTTCAGTGGTCATGTCTAACCAGTTTCTGAATCAAAGCCAGAGGTTTCAGCGGTCATGTCTAACCAGTTTCTGAAGCAAAGCCGGAGGTTTCAGTGTTAATGCCTAGCCAGTTTCTGAATTAAAGCAAAACGTTTCAGTGGTTATGTCTAACCAGTTCCTGGAACAAGAGCAAAGATTTCAGTGGTCATTTCTAACGAGTTCCTGAATCAAAGCCAAAGGTTTCAGTGTTCATGCCTACCAAGTTTCTCAATCAACTCTGGAGTTTTCAGTGGTCATGTCTAACCCATTCCTGAATCAAAGCCAAAGGTTTCAGTGGTCATGTGTAACAAGATTCTGAATCAAAGCTAGAGGTTTCAGTGGTCATGTCTAACCAGGTTCTCAATCAAAGCCATGGGTTTCAGTGGTCATACTTAAGCAGTTTCTGAATCAGAGCCGAAGTATTCTGTGGTCATGTCTAACCAGTTTCCGAATAAAAGCTAGAGCTTCAGTGGCCAAGTCTAACAAATTTCAGAATGAAAGACGGAGGTTGCAGTGGTTATGTCTAACCAGTTCCTTGAACAAAGGGAAAGGTTTCAGTGGTCACGTCTAAATAGTTTCAGAATCAAAGAGAATGGTTTCAGTGGTCATGTCTAACCAGTTCCTGAATCAAAACCGGAGGTTGCAGTGGTTATGTCTAACCAATAACTGAATCAAAGCTGGAGGTTGCAGTGGTCATGTCTAACCACTTGCTGAACCAAAGCCAAGGGTTTCAGCGGTAAGTCTAATCAGTTTCTGAACCAAAGCCAGGTTTCAGTGGTCATGTCTAACCAGTTGCTGAATCAAAGCCGGAGGTTACAGTGGTCATGTCTAACTAGTTGCTGAATCAAAGCCAAGGGTTTCAGTGGTCATGTCGAACCAGTTTCTGAATCAAAGCTGGAGAATTCAGTGGTCACATCTAACCCGTTCCTGAATCAAAGACAAGGGTTTGAGTGGTCATGACTAAGCAATTTCTGAATCAATGACGTAGGTTTAAGTGGTCATCTCTAACCATTTCCTGAATCAAAGTGAAGGTCTCAGTGGTCATGTCTAGCCAGTTTCTGAATTAAAGCAAAAAGTTTCAGCAGTTATGTCTAACCAGTTCCTGGAACAAGGGCAAAGGTTTCAGTGGTCATTTCTAACCAGTTTCAGAATCAAAGACAACGGTTTCAGTGGCCAATTCTAATGAGTTCCTGAATCAAAGCCAAAGGTTTCAGTGTTCATGTCTAACAAGTTTCTCAATCAAATCTGGAGGTTTCAGTGGTCTTGTCAAACCAGTACCTGAATCAAAGCCAGAGGTGACAGTGGTCATGCCTAACCACTTCCTGAATCAATGCCAAGGGTTTCAGTGGTCTAGTCGAACCAGTTTCTGAATCAAAGCCGGACATTCCAGTGGTCATGTCTAACCAGGTTCTTAATCAAAGCCGAAGGTTTCAGTGGTCATGTCTAACCAGTTTCTGAATCAAAGCCAGAGGTTTCAGCGGTCATGTCTAACCAGTTTCTGAAGCAAAGCCGGAGGTTTCAGTGGTAATGTCTAGCCAGTTTCTGAATTAAAACAAAAAGTTTCAGCGATTATGTCTAACCAGTTCCTGGAACAAGAGCAAAGATTTCAGTGGTCATTTCTAACGAGTTCCTGAATCAAAGCCAAAGGTTTCAGTGTTCATGCCTACCAAGTTTCTCAATCAACTCTGGAGCTTTCAGTGGTCATGTCTATCCCATTCCTGAATCAAAGCTAAAGGTTTCAGTGGTCATGCATAACAAGATTCTGAATCAAAGCCAGAGGTTTCGGTGGTCATGTCTAACCAGGTTCTCAATCAAAGCCATGGGTTTCAGTGGTCATACTTAAGCAGTTTCTGAATCAGAGCCGCAGTTCTCTGTGGTCATGTCTAACCAGTTTCCGTATGAAAGCTAGAGCTTCAGTGGCCAAGTCTAACAAGTTTCAGAATGAAAGCCAGAGGTTTCAGTTTTTATGTCTAACCAGTTCCTTGAACAAAGGGAAAGGTTTCAGTGGTCACGTCTAAACAGTTTCAGCATCAAAGAGAATGGTTTCAGTGGTCATGTCTAACCAGTTCCTGAATCAAAGCCGGAGGTTGCAGTGGTTATGTCTAACCAATAACTGAATCAAAGCTGGAGGTTGCAGTGGTCATGTCTAACCAGTTGCTGAACCAAAGCCAAGGGTTTCAGCGGTAAGTCTAATCAGTTTCTGAACCAAAGCCAGGTTTCAGTGGTCATGTCTAACCAGTTGCTGAATCAAAGCTGGAGATTACAGTGGTCATGTATAACTAGTTGCTCAATCAAAGCCAATGGATTCAGTGGTCATGTCTAGTCACTTTCTGAATTAAAGCAAATAGCTTCAGCAGTTATGTATAACCAGTTCCTGGAAGAAGGGCAAAGGTTTCAGTGGTCACATCTAACCAGTTTCAGAATCAAAGACAATGGTTTCAGTGGCCATTTCAAATGAGTTCCTGAATCAAAGCCAAAGGTTTCAGCGGTCATGTCTAACAAGTTTCCCAATCAACTCCAGAGCTTTCAGTGGTCATGTCTAACCTGTTCCTGAATCAAAGCCAAAGGTTTCAGTGGTCATGTGTAACAAGATTCTGAATCAAAGCCAAAGGTTTCAGTGTTCATGTCTAACATGTTTCTCAATCAAATCCGGAGAATTCAGTGGTCAGGTCTAACCAGTTTCTGAATCAAAGCCGGAGAATTCAGTGGTCATGTCTAATCCATTCCTGAATCAAAGATAAGGGTTTGAGTGGTCATGACTAAGCAGTTTCTGAATCAAAGCCAGAGGTTACAATGGTAATTTCTAATCAGTTACTGAATCAAAGATGTAGGTTTCAGTGGTCATGTCTAACCATTTCCTGAATCAAAGCGAAGGTTTCAGTGGTCACGTCTAGCCAGTTTCTGAATTAAAGCAGAAAGTTTCAGCGGTCATGTCTAACCAGTTCCTGGAACAAGAGCAACGGTTTCAGTGGTCATTTCTAATGAGTTCCTGAATCAAAGCCAAAGGTTTCAGTGTTCATGGCTAACAAGTTTCTCAATCAACTCTGGAGCTTTCAGTGGTCATGTCTAACCCATTCCTAAATCAAAGCCAAAGGTTTCAGTGTTCATGTCTAACAAGTTTCTCAATCAAATCTGGAGCTTTCAGTGGTCAAGTCTAACCCGTTCCTGAATCAAAGCCAAGGGTTTCAGTGGTCAGGTGTAACAAGATTCACAATCAAAGCCAAAGGTTTCAGTGTTCATGTCTCACAAGTATCTCAATCAAATCCAGAAGTTTCAGTAGTCATGTCTAACCCATGCGTCAATCAAAGCCAAAGGTTTCAGTGTTCATGACTAACCAGTCTCTGAATAAAAGCTGGAGGCTTCAATGGTCAGGTCTAACCAGTTTCAAAATCAAAGCCAAGGGTTTCAGTAGTCATGTCTAAGCAGTTTCTGAATCAAAGCCAGAGGTTTCAATGGTAATGTTTACCTTGTTTCTGAATCAAAGCCAGAGGGTTCAGTGGTCACATCTAACCCATTCCTGAATCAATGACAAGGGTTTGAGTGGTCATGTCTAAGGAGTTTCTGAATCAAAGCCAGAGGTTACAATGGTAATTTCATATCAGTTACTGAATCAAAGATGATAGGTTTAAGTGGTCATGTCTAACCATTTCCTGAATCAAAGCGAAGGTTTCAGTGGTCATGTCTAGCCAGTTTCTGAATTAAAGCAAAAAGTTTCAGCAGTTATGTCTAACCAGTTACTGGAACAAGGGCAAAGGTTTCAGTGGTCATGTCTAACCAGTTTCAGAATCAAAGACAACGGTTTCAGTGGCCATTTCTAATGAGTTCCTGAATCAAAGACAAAGGTTTCAGTGGTCATGTCTAACAAGATTCTGAATCAAAGCTGGAGGTTGCGGTGGTTATGTCTAAGCAGTTTCTGAATCAAAGCCGGAGGTTTCAGTGGTCATGTCTAACCAGGTTCTTAATCAGAGCCGGAGGTTTCAATGGTCATGCCTAACCAGTTTCTGAATCAAAGCCATGGGTTTCAGTGGTCATGTCTAACCTGTTTCTGAATCAAAGCCGGAGGTTTCAGTGGTCATGTCTAACCAGGTTCTTAATCAGAGCCGGAGGTTTCAATGGTCATGCCTAACCAGTTTCTGAATCAAAGCCGGAGGTTTCAGTGGTCATGTCTAAAGAGTTTCTGAATCAAAGCCAAAGGTTTCAGTGTTCATGTCTAACAAGTTTCTCAATCAACTCCGGAGGTTTCAGTGGTCATGTCTAACCCGTTCCTGAATCAAAGCCAGAGGTTTCAGTGGTCATGACTAACCAGTCTCTGAACCTAAGCTGGAGGTTTCAGTGGTCAGGTCCAACCAGTTTCTGAATCAAAGCTAAAGGTTTCAGTGGTCATGTCTAACCAGTTTCTGAATCAAAGCCATAGGTTACAATAGTCAATTCTAATCAGTTACTGAATCAAAGATGTAGGTTTAAGTTGTCATGTCTAACCATTTCCTGAATGAAAGCCCAAGATTTCATTGGTCATGTCTCACCAGTTCCTGAATCATAGCAGAGGTTTCGGTTGTCATGTCTAACCAGCTTGTGAATCAAAGACGAAGGATTCAGTGGTCATGTCTCACCAGTTCCTGGATCAAAGCCAAGGGCTTCAGAGGTCAGGTCTAACCAGTCTCTGAATCAAAGCCAGAGGTTTCAGTGGTCATCTCTAACAAATTCCTGAATCAAATCCAGAGGATTTACTGGTCATGTCTAGCCAGTCGCTGAATCAAAGCCAAGGGTTTCAGAGGTCATGTCTAACTACTTTCTGAATTAAAGCCGGAGGTTTCACTAGTCATGTCTAACCAGTTTCTGAATGCAAAGCCACAGTTTTCAGTGTTCATGGCTAACCAGTTCCTAAAGCAAAGGCACAGTTTTCAGTGGCCATGTCTAACCAATTCCTGAATCAAAAATGAAGGTTTCAGTGGTCATGTCTAACCAGTTCCTGAATCAAGGCGGAGGTTTCAGTGGACATGTCTAACCATTTTCTGACTCAAATCCGGAGGTTTCCGTGGTCATGTCTAAGTAGTTTTTAAATCGAAGCCGGAGGTTTCAATGGTCATGTCTAACTAGTATCTGAATCAAAGCCAAGGGTTTCAGTGGTCATGTCTAAATAGTTTCTGAATCAAAGCCATATGTTCCAGTGGTCATGTCTAACCACCATCTGAATCAAAGCCGGAGGTTTCAGTGGTGATGCCTAACCAGGTTCTGAATCAAAGCTGGAGCTTTCTCTGATAATGTCTAACCGGTTTCAGAATCAAAGCCGGAGAATTCAGTGGTCATGTCTAACCAGTTTGTGAATCAAAGCTGAAGCATTCAGTGGTCGTGCCTAACCAGTTTCTAAATCAAAGCCAATGGTTTCAGTGGTCATGTCTAACCAATTCTGGAATCAAAGCAGAGCTTTCAGTGGACATGTCTAACCAGTTTCTGAATCAAATCCGGAGGTTTCAGTGGTTATGTCTAACCAGTTTCTCAATCAAAGCCATGGGTTTCAGTGGTCATGGCTAAACACTGTCAGAATGAAAGCTAGAGCTTCACTGGCCAAGTCTAACAAGTTTCTGAATCAAAGCCGGAGGTTGCAGTGGTTATGTCTAACCAGTTCCTGAAACAAATGGCATAGGTTTCAGTGGTCACATCTAACAAGTTTCAGAATCAAAGATAATGCTTTCAGTGGTCATGTCTAACCAGTTCCTGAATCAAAGCCAATGGTTTCAGTGGTCATGTCTAACCAATTCTGGAATCAAACACAGAGGTTTCAGTGGCCATGTCTAACCAGTTCCTGAATCAAAGCAGAGGTTTCAGTGGACATGTCTAACCAGTTTCTGAATCAAATCCAGAGGTTTCAGTGGTTATGTCTAACCAGTTTCTCAATCAAAGCCATGGGTTTCAGTGGTCATGGCTAAGCAGTTTCTGAATCAGAGCCGCAGGTTTCTGTGGTCATGTCTAAACACTGTCAGAATGAAAGCTGGAGCTTCAGTGGCCAAGTCTAACAAGTTTCTGAATCAAAGCCGGAGGTTGCAGTGGTTATGTCTAACCAGTTCCTGGAACAAATGGCATAGGTTTCAGTGGTCACATCTAACAAGTTTCAGAATCAAAGATAATGCTTTCAGTGGTCATGTCTAACCAGTTCCTGAATCAAAGCCAGAGGTTGCAGTGGTTATGTCTAATCAAAGCCAAGGGTTGCAGTGGTCATGTCTAACAAGTTTCTCAATCAACTCTGGACGTTTCAGTGGTCATATCTAACCCGTTCCTGAATCAAAGCCAAAGGTTTCAGTGGTCATGTTTAACCAGTTTCTGAATCAAAGCCATAGATTACAATGGTCAATTCTAATCAGGTACTCAATCAAAGATGTAGGTTTAAGTTGTCATGTCTAACCATTTCCTGAATCAAAGTGGAGGTTTCAGTGGACATGTCTGACCAGTTTCTAAATCAAAGCCAGAGGTTTCAGTGTTCATATCTAGCCAGTTTCTGAATCAAAGCTGGAGGTCGCAGTGGTTATGTCTAACCATTTTCTGAATCAAAGCCAGAGAATTCAGTGGTTATGTCAAACTAGTTCCTGACTTATAGCCATGGGTTTCAGTGGTCATGTCTAACCTATTTCTGATCCAAAGCCAGAGTTTTCATTGGCTATGTCTAACCTATTTCTGAAAAGAAGCAAGAGGTTTCATTGGTCATGTCTAGCCAGTTTCTGAATTAAAGCTGGAGGTTTCAGTGGTCAGGTCTAACCAGTTTCAAAATCAAAGCCAAGGGTTTCAATGGTCATGTCTAAGCATTTTCTGAATCAAAGCCGGAGAATTCAGTGGTGCTGTCAAACCAGTCTGTGAATCAAAGTCGGAGAATTCAGTGGTGAAGTCTAACCACTTTCTGAATCAAAGCCTGAGATTTCAGTCGTCATGTCCAAGCAGATGCTGAATCAAAGCCAACAGTTTGAGTGGTCATGTCTAACCAGTGTCTGAATCAAAGCCAAGGGTTTAGCGTTTGTATCTAACCAGTTTCTGAATCAAAGCCAGAGGTTTCAGTGGTCATGTCTAACCAGTTCCTGAATCAAATCCGGAGTTTGCAGTGGTTATGTGTAACCAGTTTCTGAATCAAAGCCAGAGAATTCAGTGGTCATGTCTAACCAGTTTCTGAATCAAGGCCACGGCTTTCAGTGGTCATGTCTAACCTATTTCTGATTCAAAGCCAGAGGTTTCAGTGGTCATGTCTAGCCAGGTCCTGAATCAAAGCCAAGGGTTTCAGTGGTCTTGTCTAACTAGTTGATGAATCAAAACCCGACATTTCAGTAGTCATGTCTAACCAGTTCCTGAATCAAAGTGGAGCTTCCAGTTCCTGGAACAAGGGCAAAGTTTCCAGTGGTCACATCTAACCAGTTTCAGAATCAAAGACAATGGTTTCAGTGGTCATTTCTAACAAGTTCCTGAATCAAAGCCAAAGGTGTCAGTGGTCATGTCTAACAGGATTCCGAATCAATGCCAAAGGTTTCAGTGTTCATGTCTAACAAGTTTCTCAATCAACTCTGGAGGTTTCAGGGGTCATGTCTAACCCGTTTCTGAATCAAAGCCAAAGGCTTCAGTGGTCGTGACTGACCAGTCTCTGAATCAAAGCTGGAGGTTTCAGTGGTCAGGTCCAACCAGCTTCTGAATCAAAGCTAAAGGTTTCAGTGGTCATGTCGAACCAGTTTCTGAATCAAAGTGGAGATTCCAGGTCCTGGAACAAGGGCAAAGTTTCCAGTGGTCACGTCTAACCAGTTTCAGTATCAAAGACAACGGTTTCAGTGGTCATTTCTAACGAGTTCCTGAATCAAAGCCAAAGGTTTCAATGGTCATGTCTAACAAGTTTCTCAATCAAATCCGGAGGTTTCAGTGGTCATGTCTAACCTGTTCCTGAATCAAAGCCAAGGGTTTCAGTGGTCATGTCCAACCAATTCCTGAATCAAACATGGAGGTTTCAGTGGTCATGTCTTACCAGTTCCTGAATCAAAGCCAAGTGTTTCAGTGGTCATGTCTAACCAGTTTCTGAATCAAATCCAAAGGATTCAGTGGTCATGTCTAGCCAGCGGCTGAATCAAAGCCAATTGTTTCAGTGGTCAAATCTAACTAGTTTCTGAATCAAAGCCGGAGTTTTCAGTGGTCATGTCTAACCAGTTTCTAAACAAAAGCCACAGTTTTCCGTGGTCATGTCTAACCAGTTCCTGAATGAAAGCCTAGGGTTTCAGTGGTCATGTCCAACCAATTCCTAAATCAAACACGGAGGTTTCAGTGGGCATGTCTAACCAGTTCCTGAATCAAAGCAGAGGGTTCAGTGGACATGTCAAACCAGTTTCTGAATCAAATCCAGACATTTCGGTGGTCATGTCTAACAAGTTTCGGAATCAAATCCAAAGGATTCAGTGGTCATGTCTAGCCAGCGGCTGAATCAAAGCCAATTGTTTCAGTGGTCAAATCTTACCAGTTCCTGAATCAAAGCCAAGTGTTTCAGTGGTCATGTCTAACCAGTTTGTGAATCAAATCCAGACGTTTCGGTGGTCATGTCTAACCAGTTTCTGAATCAAAGCCAGAGGTTTCAATGGTCGTGCCCAACCAGTTCCTGAATCAAAGCCAGAGGTTTCAGTGGTCATGTCTAAACAGTTTCTGAATCAATGCCAAAGGTTTCAGTGGTCATGTCTAACCAGTTCCTGAATCAAATCCAAATGATTCAGTGGTCATGTCTAGCCAGCGGCTGAATCAAAGCCAATTGTTTCAGTGGTCAAATCTAACTAGTTTCTGAATCAAAGCCGGAGTTTTCAGTGGTCATGTCTAACCAGTTTCTAAACAAAAGCCACAGTTTTCCGTGGTCATGTCTAACCAGTTCCTGAATGAAAGCCTAGGGTTTCAGTGGTCATGTCCAACCAATTCCTAAATCAAACACGGAGGTTTCAGTGGGCATGTCTAACCAGTTCCTGAATCAAAGCAGAGGGTTCAGTGGACATGTCAAACCAGTTTCTGAATCAAATCCAGACATTTCGGTGGTCATGTCTAACAAGTTTCTCAATCAACTCCGGAGGTTTCAGTGGTCATGTCTAACCCGTTCCTGAATCAAAGCCAAGGGTTTCAGTGGTCATGTCCAACCAATTCCTAAATCAAACATGGAGGTTTCAGTGGTCATGTCTAACCAGTTCCTGAATCAAAGCAGAGGTTTCATTGGTCATGTCTTACCAGTTCCTGAATCAAAGCCAAGTGTTTCAGTGGTCATGTCTAACCAGTTTCTGAATCAAATCCAAAGGATTCAGTGGTCATGTCTAGCCAGCGGCTGAATCAAAGCCAATTGTTTCAGTGGTCAAATCTAACTAGTTTCTGAATCAAAGCCGGAGTTTTCAGTGGTCATGTCTAACCAGTTTCTAAACAAAAGCCACAGTTTTCCGTGGTCATGTCTAACCAGTTCCTGAATGAAAGCCTAGGGTTTCAGTGGTCATGTCCAACCAATTCCTAAATCAAACACAGAGGTTTCAGTGCGGATGTCTAACCAGTTCCTGAATCAAAGCAGTGGTTTCAGTGGACATGTCAAACCAGTTTCTGAATCAAATCCAGACATTTCGGTGGTTATGTCTAAAAAGTTTCTCAATCAACTCCGGAGGTTTCAGTGGTCATGTCAAACCCGTTCCTGAATCAAAGCCAAGGGTTTCAGTGGTCATGTCCAACCAATTCCAAAATCAAACATGGAGGTTTCAGTGGTCATGTCTAACCAGTTCCTGAATCAAAGCAGAGGTTTCAGTGGACATGTCAAACCAGTTTCTGAATCAAATCCAAACGTTTCGGTGGTTCTGTCTAAACAGTTTTTGAATCAAAGCCAGATGTTTCAGTGGTCATGTCTAAACAGTTTCTGAATCAATGCCAAAGGTTTCAGTGGTCATGTCTAACCAGTTCCTGAATCAAAGCCGGAGGTTGCAGTGGTTATGTGTAACCAGTTTCTGAATCAAAGCCAGAGAATTCAGTGGTCATGTCTAACCAGTTTCTGAATCAAAGCCATGGCTTTCAGTGGTCATGTCTAACCTATTTCTGATTCAAAGCCAAAGCTTTCAGTGGTCATGTCTAGCCAGGTGCTGAATCAAAGCCAAGGGTTTCAGTGGTCTTGTCTAACCAGTTTCTGAATCAAAACCCGACATTTCAGTGGTCATGTCTAACCAGTTCCAGAATCAAAGTGGAGCTTCCAGTTCCTGGAACAAGGGCAAAGTTTCCAGTGGTCATGTCTAACCAGTTTCAGAATCAAAGACAACGGTTTCAGTGGTAATTTCTAATGAGTTCCTGAATGAAAGCCAAAGGTGTCAGTGGTCATGTCTAACAGGATTCTGAATCAATGCTAAAGGTTTCAGTGTTCATATCTAACAGGTTTCTCAATCAACTCCGGAGGTTTCAGGGGTCATGTCTAACCCATTTCTGAATTAAAGCCAAAGGTTTCAGTGGTCATGACTGACCAGTCTATGAATCAAAGCTGAATGTATCAGTGGTCAGGTCCAACCAGTTTCTGAATCAAAGTGGAGTTTCCACTTCCTGGAACAAGGGCAATGTTTCCAGTGGTCAAGTCTAAACAGTTTCAGAATCAAAGACAACAGTTTCAGTGGTCATGTCTAACCAGTTTCTGAATCAAATCCAGAGGATTCAGTGGTCATGTCTAGCCAGCTGCTGTATCAAAGCCAATGGTTTCAGGGGTCAAATCCAACTAGTTTCTGAATCAAAGCCAGAGTTTTCAGTGGGCATGTCTAACCAGTTTCTGAACAAAAGCCACAGTTTTCCATGGTCATGTCCAACCAGTTCCTGAATGAAAGCCAATCGTTTCGGTGGTCATGTCCAACCAATTCCTAAATCAAACAAGGAGGTTTCAGTGGTCATGTCTAACTAGTTCCTGAATCAAAGCAGAGGTTTCAGTGGACATGTCAAACCAGTTTGTGAATCAAATCCAGACGTTTCGGTGGTCATGTCTAACCAGTTTCTGAATCAAAGCCACTGGTTTCAATGGTCATGCCCAACCAGTTCCTGAATCAAAGCCAGAGGTTTCAGTGGTCATGTCTAAACAGTTTCTGAATCAATGCCAAAGGTTTCAGTGGTCATGTCTAACCAGTTTCTGAATCAAATCCAAATGATTCAGTGGTCATGTCAAGCCAGCGGCTGAATCAAAGCCAATTGTTTCAGTGGTCAAATCTAACTAGTTTCTGAATCAAAGCCGGAGTTTTCAGTGGTCATGTCTAACCAGTTTCTAAACAAAAGCCACGGTTTTCCGTGGTCATGTCTAACCAGTTCCTGAATGAAAGCCTAGGGTTTCAGTGGTCATGTCCAACCAATTCCTAAATCAAACACGGAGGTTTCAGTGGGCATGTCTAACCAGTTCCTGAATCAAAGCAGAGGGTTCAGTGGACATGTCAAACCAGTTTCTGAATCAAATCCAGACATTTCGGTGGTCATGTCTAACAAGTTTCGGAATCAAATCCAAAGGATTCAGTGGTCATGTCTAGCCAGCGGCTGAATCAAAGCCAATTGTTTCAGTGGTCAAATCTAACCAGTTCCTGAATCAAAGCCAAGTGTTTCAGTGGTCATGTCTAACCAGTTTGTGAATCAAATCCAGACGTTTCGGTGGTCATGTCTAACCAGTTTCTGAATCAAAGCCAGAGGTTTTAATGGTCATGCCCAACCAGTTCCTGAATCAAAGCCAGAGGTTTCAGTGGTCATGTCTAAACAGTTTCTGAATCAATGCCAAAGGTTTCAGTGGTCATTTCTAACCAGTTTCTGAATCAAATCCAAATGATTCAGTGGTCATGTCTAGCGAGCGGCTGAATCAAAGCCAATTGTTTCAGTGGTCAAATCTAACTAGTTTCTGAATCAAAGCCGGAGTTTTCAGTGGTCATGTCTAACCAGTTTCTAAACAAAAGCCACAGTTTTCCGTGGTCATGTCTAACCAGTTCCTGAATGAAAGCCTAGGGTTTCAGTGGTCATGTCCAACCAATTCCTAAATCAAACACGGAGGTTTCAGTGGGCATGTCTAACCAGTTCCTGAATCAAAGCAGAGGGTTCAGTGGACATGTCAAACCAGTTTCTGAATCAAATCCAGACATTTTGGTGGTCATGTCCAACAAGTTTCTCAATCAACTCCGGAGGTTTCAGTGGTCATGTCTAACCCGTTCCTGAATCAAAGCCAAGGGTTTCAGTGGTCATGTCCAACCAATTCCTAAATCAAACATGGAGGTTTCAGTGGTCATGTCTAACCAGTTCCTGAATCAAAGCAGAGGTTTCATTGGTCATGTCTTACCAGTTCCTGAATCAAAGCCAAGTGTTTCAGTGGTCATGTCTAACCAGTTTCTGAATCAAATCCAAAGGATTCAGTGGTCATGTCTAGCCAGCGGCTGAATCAAAGCCAATTGTTTCAGTGGTCAAATCTAACTAGTTTCTGAATCAAAGCCGGAGTTTTCAGTGGTCATGTCTAACCAGTTTCTAAACAAAAGCCACAGTTTTCCGTGGTCATGTCTAACCAGTTCCTGAATGAAAGCCTAGGGTTTCAGTGGTCATGTCCAACCAATTCCTAAATCAAACACGGAGGTTTCAGTGGGCATGTCTAACCAGTTCCTGAATCAAAGCAGAGGGTTCCGTGGACATGTCAAACCAGTTTCTGAATCAAATCCAGACATTTCGGTGGTCATGTCTAACAAGTTTCTCAATCAACTCCGGAGGTTTCAGTGGTCATGTCTAACCCGTTCCTGAATCAAAGCCAAGGGTTTCAGTGGTCATGTCCAACCAATTCCTAAATCAAACATGGAGGTTTCAGTGGTCATGTCTAACCAGTTCCTGAATCAAAGCAGAGGTTTCATTGGTCATGTCTTACCAGTTCCTGAATCAAAGCCAAGTGTTTCAGTGGTCATGTCTAACCAGTTTCTGAATCAAATCCAAAGGATTCAGTGGTCATGTCTAGCCAGCGGCTGAATCAAAGCCAATTGTTTCAGTGGTCAAATCTAACTAGTTTCTGAATCAAAGCCGGAGTTTTCAGTGGTCATGTCTAACCAGTTTCTAAACAAAAGCCACAGTTTTCCGTGGTCATGTCTAACCAGTTCCTGAATGAAAGCCTAGGGTTTCAGTGGTCATGTCCAACCAATTCCTAAATCAAACACAGAGGTTTCAGTGGGCATGTCTAACCAGTTCCTGAATCAAAGCAGTGGTTTCAGTGGACATGTCAAACCAGTTTCTGAATCAAATCCAGACATTTCGGTGGTTATGTCTAAAACGTTTCTCAATCAACTCCGGAGGTTTCAGTGGTCATGTCAAACCCGTTCCTGAATCAAAGCCAAGGGTTTCAGTGGTCATGTCCAACCAATTCCAAAATCAAACATGGAGGTTTCAGTGGTCATGTCTAACCAGTTCCTGAATCAAAGCAGAGGTTTCAGTGGACATGTCAAACCAGTTTCTGAATCAAATCCAAACGTTTCGGTGGTTCTGTCTAAACAGTTTTTGAATCAAAGCCAGATGTTTCAGTGGTCATGTCTAAACAGTTTCTGAATCAATGCCAAAGGTTTCAGTGGTCATGTCTAACCAGTTCCTGAATCAAAGCCGGAGGTTGCAGTGGTTATGTGTAACCAGTTTCTGAATCAAAGCCAGAGAATTCAGTGGTCATGTCTAACCAGTTTCTGAATCAAAGCCATGGCTTTCAGTGGTCATGTCTAACCTATTTCTGATTCAAAGCCAAAGCTTTCAGTGGTCATGTCTAGCCAGGTGCTGAATCAAAGCCAAGGGTTTCAGTGGTCTTGTCTAACCAGTTTCTGAATCAAAACCTGACATTTCAGTGGTCATGTCTAACCAGTTCCAGAATCAAAGTGGAGCTTCCAGTTCCTGGAACAAGGGCAAAGTTTCCAGTGGTCATGTCTAACCAGTTTCAGAATCAAAGACAACGGTTTCAGTGGTAATTTCTAATGAGTTCCTGAATGAAAGCCAAAGGTGTCAGTGGTCATGTCTAACAGGATTCTGAATCAATGCTAAAGGTTTCAGTGTTCATATCTAACAGGTTTCTCAATCAACTCCGGAGGTTTCAGGGGTCATGTCTAACCCATTTCTGAATTAAAGCCAAAGGTTTCAGTGGTCATGACTGACCAGTCTATGAATCAAAGCTGAATGTATCAGTGGTCAGGTCCAACCAGCTTCTGAATCAAAGTGGAGTTTCCACTTCCTGGAACAAGGGCAATGTTTCCAGTGGTCAAGTCTAAACAGTTTCAGAATCAAAGACAACAGTTTCAGTGGTCATGTCTAACCAGTTTCTGAATCAAATCCAGAGGATTCAGTGGTCATGTCTAGCCAGCTGCTGTATCAAAGCCAATGGTTTCAGGGGTCAAATCCAACTAGTTTCTGAATCAAAGCCAGAGTTTTCAGTGGGCATGTCTAACCAGTTTCTGAACAAAAGCCACAGTTTTCCATGGTCATGTCCAACCAGTTCCTGAATGAAAGCCAATCGTTTCGGTGGTCATGTCCAACCAATTCCTAAATCAAACAAGGAGGTTTCAGTGGTCATGTCTAACTAGTTCCTGAATCAAAGCAGAGGTTTCAGTGGACATGTCAAACCAGTTTGTGAATCAAATCCAGACGTTTCGGTGGTCATGTCCAACCAGTTTCTGAATCAAAGCCAGAGGTTTCAATGGTCATGCCCAACCAGTTCCTGAATCAAAGCCAGAGGTTTCAGTGGTCATGTCTAAACAGTTTCTGAATCAATGCCAAAGGTTTCAGTGGTCATGTCTAACCAGTTTCTGAATCAAATCCAAATGATTCAGTGGTCATGTCTAGCCAGCGGCTGAATCAAAGCCAATTGTTTCAGTGGTCAAATCTAACTAGTTTCTGAATCAAAGCCGGAGTTTTCAGTGGTCATGTCTAACCAGTTTCTAAACAAAAGCCACAGTTTTCCGTGGTCATGTCTAACCAGTTCCTGAATGAAAGCCTAGGGTTTCAGTGGTCATGTCCAACCAATTCCTAAATCAAACACGGAGGTTTCAGTGGGCATGTCTAACCAGTTTCTGAATCAAAGCCAGAGGTTTCAATGGTCATGCCCAACCAGTTTCTGAATCAAAGCCAGAGGTTTCAGTGGTCATGTCTAAACAGTTTCTGAATCAATGCCAAAGGTTTCAGTGGTCATGTCTAACCAGTTCCTGAATCAATGCCAAACGTTTCAGTGGTCAAGTCTAACCAGTTTCTGAATCAAAGACAGAGGTTGCAGTGGTTATGTCTAACCAGTTTCTGAATCAAAGCCAGAGAATTCAGTCGTCATGTCTAACCAGTTTCTGAATCAAAGCCACGGCTTTCAGTGGTCATATCTAACCTATTTCTGATTCAAAGCCAGAGGTTTCAGTGGTCATTTCTAGCCAGGTCCTGAATCAAAGCCAAGCATTTCAGTGGTCTTGTCTAACCAGTTTCTGAATCAAAACCCGACATTTCAGTGGTCATGTCTAAACAGTTTCCGAATCAATGCCCAAGGTTTCAGTGTTCATGTCTAATAAGTTTCTCAATCAACTCCAAAGGTTTCAGGGGTCATGTCTAACCCGTTCCTGAATCAAAGCCAAAGGTTTCAGTGGTCATGACTGACCAGTCACTGAATCAAAGCTGAATGTTTCAGTGGTCAGGTCCAACCAGTTTCTGAGTCAAAGTGGAGCTTCCAGTTCCTGGAACAAGGGCAACGTTTCCAGTGGTCACATCTAACCAGTTTCAGAATCAAAGACAACGGTTTCAGTGGTCATTTCTAATGAGTTCCTGAATCAAAGCTAAAGGTTTCAGTGGTCATGTCTAACCAGTTTCTGAGTCAAAGTCGAGCTTCCAGTTCCTGGAACAAGTGCAAAGTTTCCAGTGGTCACATCTAACCAGTTTCAGAATCAAAGACAATGGTTTCAGTGGTCATTTCTAACAAGTTCCTGAATCAAAGCCAAAGGTTTCAGTGGTCATGTCTAACAGGATTCCCAATCAATGCCAAAGGTTTCAGTGTTCATGTCTAACAAGTTTCTCAATCAACTCCGGACGTTTCAGTGGTCATATCTAACCCGTTCCTGAATCAAAGCCAAAGGTTTCAGTGCTCATGACTGACCAGTCTATGAATCAAAGCCAAAGGTTTCAGTGGTCAGGTCCAACCAGTTTCTGAATCAAAGCAGAGGTTTCAGAGGACATGTCAAACCAGTTTCTGAATCAAATCCAGACGTTTCGGAGGTTATGTCTAACCAGTTTCTGAATCAAAGCTGGAGGTTTCAATGGTCATGCACAACCAGTTTCTGATTCAAAGCCAGAGGTTTCAGTGGTCATGTCTAACCAGTTTCTGAATCAAATCCAAATGATTCAGTGGTCATGTCTAGCCAGCGGCTGAATCAAAGCCAATTGTTTCAGTGGTCAAATCTAACTAGTTTCTGAATCAAGGCCGGAGTTTTCAGTGGTCATGTCTAACCAGTTTCTAAACAAAAGCCACAGTTTTCCGTGGCCATGTCTAACCAGTTCCTGAATGAAAGCCTAGGGTTTCAGTGTTCATGTCCAACCAATTCCTAAATCAAACACAGAGGTTTCAGTGGGCATGTCTAACCAGTTTCTGAATCAAAGCCAGAGGTTTCAATGGTCATGCCCAACCAGTTTCTGAATCAAAGCCAGAGGTTTCAGTGGTCATGTCTAAACAGTTTCTGAATCAATGCCAAAGGTTTCAGTGGTCATGTCTAACCAGTTCCTGAATCAATGCCAAACGTTTCAGTGGTCAAGTCTAACCAGTTTCTGAATCAAAGACAGAGGTTGCAGTGGTTATGTGTAACCAGTTTCTGAATCAAAGCCGGAGAATTCAGTCGTCATGTCTAACCAGTTTCTGAATCAAAGCCACGGCTTTCAGTGGTCATGTCTAACCTATTTCTGATTCAAAGCCAGAGGTTTCAGTGGTCATTTCTAGCCAGGTCCTGAATCAAAGCCAAGCATTTCAGTGGTCTTGTCTAACCAGTTTCTGAATCAAAACCCGACATTTCAGTGGTCATGTCTAAACAGTTTCCGAATCAATGCCCAAGGTTTCAGTGTTCATGTCTAATAAGTTTCTCAATCAACTCCAAAGGTTTCAGGGGTCATGTCTAACCCGTTCCTGAATCAGAGCCAAAGGTTTCAGTGGTCATGACTGACCAGTCACTGAATCAAAGCTGAATGTTTCAGTGGTCAGGTCCAACCAGTTTCTGAGTCAAAGTGGAGCTTCCAGTTCCTGGAACAAGGGCAACGTTTCCAGTGGTCACATCTAACCAGTTTCAGAATCAAAGACAACGGTTTCAGTGGTCATTTCTAATGGGTTCCTGAATCAAAGCTAAAGGTTTCAGTGGTCATGTCTAACCAGTTTCTGAGTCAAAGTCGAGCTTCCAGTTCCTGGAACAAGTGCAAAGTTTCCAGTGGTCACATCTAACCAGTTTCAGAATCAAAGACAATGGTTTCAGTGGTCATTTCTAACAAGTTCCTGAATCAAAGCCAAAGGTTTCAGTGGTCAGGTCTAACAGGATTCCCAATCAATGCCAAAGGTTTCAGTGTTCATGTCTAACAAGTTTCTCAATCAACTCCGGACGTTTCAGTGGTCATATCTAACCTGTTCCTGAATCAAAGCCAAAGGTTTCAGTGCTCATGACTGACCAGTCTCAGCATCAAAGCTAAAGGTTTCAGTGGTCATGTCTAACCAGTTTCTGAGTCAAGGTGGAGCTTCCAGTTCCTGGAACAAGGGCAAAGTTTCCAGTGGTCACATCTAACCAGTTTTCAGAATCAAAGACAACGGTTTCAGTGGTCATTTCTAATGAGTTCCTGAATCAAAGCCAAAGGTTTCAGTGGTCATGTCTAACAGGATTCCCAATCAATGCCAAAGGTTTCAGTGTTCATAAAAACAAAAAAAACTGCGGATGCTGGAAATCCAAAACAAAAACAGAATTACCTGGAAAAACTCAGCAGGTCTGGCAGCATCGGCGGAGAAGAAAAGACTTGACGTTTCGAGTCCTCATGACCCTTCGACAGAACTTGAGTTCGAGTCCAAGAAAGAGTTGAAATATAAGCTGGTTTAAGGTGTGTGTGTGGGGGGGGGGGGCAGAGAGATAGAGAGAGAGAGAGGTGGGGGGGTGGGGTGTGTGGTTGTAGGGACAAACAAGCAGTGATAGAAGCAGATCATCAAAAGATGTCAACGACAATAGTACAAAAGAACACATAGGTGTTAAAGTTAAAGTTGGTGATATTATCTAAATGAATGTGCTAATTAAGAATGGATGGTAGGGCACTCAAGGTATAGCTCTAGTGGGGGGTTTTTTATATAATGGAAATAGGTGGGAAAAGGAAAATCTTTATAATTTATTGGAAAAAAAAGGAAAGGGGAAACAGTAAGGGGGTGGGGATGGGGGAGGGAGCTCACGGCCTAAACTTGTTGAATTCAATATTCAGTCCGGAAGGCTGTAAAGTCCCTAGTCGGACGATGAGGTGTTGTTCCTCGAGGAACAACTGGAGGAACAACACCTCATCTTCTGACTAGGGACTTTACAGCCTTCCAGACTGAATATTGAATTCAACAAGTTTAGGTCGTGAGCTCCCTCCCCCATCCCCACCCCCTTTCTGTTTCCCCCTTCCTTTTTTTTCCAATAAATTATAAAGATTTTCCTTTTCCCACCTATTTCCATTTTTTAAAAAAAACCCACTAGAGCTATACCTTGAGTGCCCTACCATCCATTCTTAATTAGCACATTTGTTTAGATAATATCACCAACTTTAACTTTAACACCTATGTGTTCTATTGTACTATTGTCATTGACATCTGTTGATGATCTGCTTCTATCACTGCTTGTTTGTCCCTACAACCACACCCCCCACCCCCCAACTCTCTCTCTCTATCTCTCCGCCCCCCCCCACACACACACCTTAAAACAGCTTATATTTCAACTCTTTCTTGGACTCGAACTCAAGTTCTGTCGAAGGGTCATGAGGACTCGAAACGTCAACTCTTTTCTTCTCCGCCGATGCTGCCAGACGTGCTGAGTTTTTCCAGGTAATTCTGTTTTGGTTTCAGTGTTCATGTCTAACAAGTTTCTCAATCAACTCTGGAGGTTTCAGTGGTCATATCCAACCCATTCCTGAATCAAAGCCAAAGGTTTCAGTGCTCATGACTGACCAGTCTATGAATCAAAGCTGGAGGTTTCAGTGGTCAGGTCCAACCAGTTTCTGAATCAAAGCCAGAGAATTCAGTAGTCATGTCTAACCAGTTTCTGAATCAAAGCCACGGCTTTCAGTGGTCATGTCTAACCTATTTCTGATTCAAAGCCAGAGGTTTCAGTGGTCATGTCTAGCCTGGTCCTGAATCAAAGTGGAGCTTCCAGTTCCTGGAACAAGGGCAAATTTTCCAGTGGTCACGTCTAACCAGTTTCAGAATCAAAGACAACGGTTTCAGTGGTCATTTTTAACGAGTTCCTGAATCAAAGCCAAAGGTTTCAGTGGTCATGTCTAACAGGATTCCGAATCAATGCCAAATGTTGCAGTGTTCATGTCTAACAAGTTTCTCAATCAACTCCAGAGGTTTCAGGGGTCATGTCTAACCCGTTCCTGGATCAAAGCCAAAGGTTTCAGTGGTTATGACTGACCAGTCACTGAATCAAAGCTGAATGTTTCAGTGGTCAGCTCCAAGCAGTTTCTGAGTCAAAGTGGAGCTTCCAGTTCCTGGAACAAGGGCAACGTTTCCAGTGGTCACATCTAACCAGTTTCAGAATCAAAGACAACGGTTTCAGTGGTCATTTCTAATAAGTTCCTGAATCAAAGCTGAAGGTTTCAGTGGTCATGTCTAACCAGTTTCTGAGTCAAAGTGGAGCTTCCAGTTCCTGGAACAAGGGCAAAGTTTCCAGTGGTCACATCTAACCAGTTTCAGAATCAAAGACAACGGTTTCAGTGGTCATTTTTAACGAGTTCCTGAATCAAAGCCAAAGGTTTCAGTGGTCATGTCTAACAGGATTCCGAATCAATGCCAAATGTTGCAGTGTTCATGTCTAACAAGTTTCTCAATCAACTCCAGAGGTTTCAGGGGTCATGTCTAACCCGTTCCTGAATCAAAGCCAAAGGTTTCAGTGGTTATGACTGACCAGTCACTGAATCAAAGCTGAATGTTTCAGTGGTCAGCTCCAAGCAGTTTCTGAGTCAAAGTGGAGCTTCCAGTTCCTGGAACAAGGGCAACGTTTCCAGTGGTCACATCTAACCAGTTTCAGAATCAAAGACAACGGTTTCAGTGGTCATTTCTAATAAGTTCCTGAATCAAAGCTGAAGGTTTCAGTGGTCATGTCTAACCAGTTTCTGAGTCAAAGTGGAGCTTCCAGTTCCTGGAACAAGGGCAACGTTTCCAGTGGTCACATCTAACCAGTTTCAGAATCAAAGACAACGGTTTCAGTGGTCATTTCTAACGAGTTCCTGAATCAAAGCCAAAGGTTTCAGTGGTCATGTCTAACAAGTTTCTCAATCAACTCCGGAGGTTTCAGTGGTCATATCTAACCCGTTCCTGAATCAAAGCCAAAGGTTTCAGTGCTCATGACTGACCAGTCTATGAATCAAAGCCAAAGGTTTCAGTGGTCAGGTCCAACCAGTTTCTGAATCAAAGCAGAGGTTTCAGAGGACATGTCAAACCAGTTTCTGAATCAAATCCAGATGTTTCGGAGGTTATGTCTAACCAGTTTCTGAATCAAAGCTGGAGGTTTCAATGGTCATGCACAACCAGTTTCTGATTCAAAGCCAGAGGTTTCAGTGGTCAAGTCTAACCAGTTCCTGAATCAAATCCAGAGGTTGCAGTGGTTATGTCTAACCAGTTTCTGAATCAAAGCCAGAGAATTCAGTGGTCATGTCTAACCAGTTTCTGAATCAAAGCCACGGCTTTCAGTGGTCATGTCTAACCTATTTCTGATTCAAAGCCAGAGGTTTCAGTGGTCATGTCTAGCCTGGTCCTGAATCAAAGCCAAGGGTTTCAGTGCTCTTGTCTAACCAGTTTCTGAATCAAAACCCGACATTTCAGTGGTCATGTCTAACCAGTTCCAGAATCAAAGTGGAGCTCCCAGTTCCTGGAACAAGGGCAAATTTTCCAGTGGTCACGTCTAACCAGTTTCAGAATCAAAGACAACGGTTTCAGTGGTCATTTCTAACGAGTTCCTGAATCAAAGCCAAAGGTTTCAGTGGTCATGTCTAACAGGATTCCAAATCAATGCCAAATGTTGCAGTGTTCATGTCTAACAAGTTTCTCAATCAACTCCAGAGGTTTCAGGGGTCATGTCTGACCCGTTCCTGAATCAAAGCCAAAGGTTTCAGTGGTTATGACTGACCAGTCACTGAATCAAAGCTGAATGTTTCAGTGGTCAGCTCCAAGCAGTTTCTGAGTCAAAGTGGAGCTTCCAGTTCCTGGAACAAGCGCAACGTTTCCAGTGGTCACATCTAACCAGTTTCAGAATCAAAGACAACGGTTTCAGTGGTCATTTCTAATAAGTTCCTGAATCAAAGCTGAAGGTTTCAGTGGTCATGTCTAACCAGTTTCTGAGTCAAAGTGGAGCTTCCAGTTCCTGGAACAAGGGCAAAGTTTCCAGTGGTCACATCTAACCAGTTTCAGAATCAAAGACAACGGTTTCAGTGGTCATTTCTAACAAGTTCCTGAATCAAAGCCAAAGGTGTCAGTGGTCATGTCTAACAAGTTTCTCAATCAACTCCGGACATTTCAGTGGTCATATCTAACCTGTTCCTGAATCAAAGCCAAAGGTTTCAGTGCTCATGACTGACCAGTCTCTGAATCAAAGCTGGAGGTTTCAGTGGTCAGGTCCAACCAGTTTCTGAATCAAAGCTAAAGGTTTCAGTGGTCATGTCTAACCAGTTTCTGAATCAAAGTGGAGCTTCCAGTTCCTGGAACAAGGGCAAAGTTTCCAGTGGTCACGTCTAACCAGTTTCAGAATCAAAGACAACGGTTTCAGTGGTCATTTCTAACGACCTCCTGAAACAAAGCCAAAGGTTTCAGTGGTCATGTCTAACAAGTTTCTCAATCAACTCCGGAGGTTTCAGTGGTTATGTCTAACCAGTTTCTGAATCAAAGCCAAGGGTTTCAGTGGTCATGTCCAACCAATTCCTAAATCAAACACGGAGGTTTTAGTGGTAATGTCTAACCAGAACTGTAATCAAAGCAGAGGTTTCAGTGGACATGCCGAACCAGTTTCTGAATCAAATCCAGACGTTTCGGTGGTTATGTCTAACCAGTTTCTGAATCAAAGCCAAAGGTTTCAGTGGTCATGTCTAAACAGTTTCTGAATCAAAGACAATGGTTTCAGTGGTCATTTCTAACGAGTTCCTGAATCAAAGCCAAAAGTGTCAGTGGTCATGTCTAACAAGTTTCTCAATCAACTCCGGAGGTTTCAGGGGTCATGTCTAACCCATTCCTGAATCAAAGCCAAAGGTTTCAGTGGACATGACTGACCAGTCACTGAATCAAAGCTGAATGTTTCAGTGGTCAGGTCCAACCAGTTTCTGAATCAAAGCCAAAGGTTTCAGTGTTCATGTCTAACAAGTTTCTCAATCAACTGCGGAGGTTTCAGTGGTCATGTCTAACCAGTTCCTGAATCAAAGCCAAGGGTTTCAGTGGTCATGTCCAAACATTTCCTAAATCAAACACGGAGGTTTCAGTTGAAATGTCTAACCAGAACCTTAATCAAAGCAGAGGTTTCAGTGGACATGCCAAACCAGTTTCTGAATCAAATCCGGACGTTTCGGTGGTTATGTCTAACCAGTTTCTGAATCAAAGCCGGAGGTTTCAGTGGTCATGTCTAAACAGTTTCTGAATCAAAGTGGAGCTTCCAGTTCCTGCAACAAGGGCAAAGTTTCCAGTGGTCACATCTAACCAGTTTCAGAATCAAAGACAATGGTTTCAGTGGTCATTTCTAACGAGTTACTGAATCAAAGCCAAAGTTTTCAGTGGTCATGTCTAACAAGATTCTGAAACAAGGCCAAATCTTTCAGTGTTCATGTCTAACAAGTTTCTCAATCAACTGCGGAGGTTTCAGTGGTCATGTCTAACCCGTTCCTGAAGCAAAACCAAAGGTTTCAGTGCTCATGACTGACCAGTCTCTGAATCAAAGCTGGAGGTTTCAGTGGTCAGGTCCAACCAGTTTCTGAATCAAAGCTAAAGGTTTCAGTGGTCACGTCTAACCAGTTTCTGAATCAAAGCCTTAGGTTACAATGGTCAATCCTAATCAGGAACAGAATCAAAGACGTAGGTTTAAGTGGTCATGTCTAACCATTTCCTGAATCAAAGCGGAGGTTTCAGTGGACATGCCTAACCAGTTCCTAAATCAAAGCCGGAGGTTGCACTGGTTATGTCTAACCAGTTTCTGAATCAAAGCCAGAGAATTCAGTGGTCATGTCTAATCAGTTCCTGACTTATTGCCATGGGTTTCAGTGGTCATGTCTAACCTATTTCTGACTCCAAGCCAGAGTTTTCAGTGGCCATGTCTAACCTATTACTGAAACAAAGCAAGAGGTTTCAGTGGTCATGTCTAAGCAGTTCCTGAATCAAATACGGAGGTTTCAGTGGTCATGTCTAACCAGTTCCTGAATCAAAGCAGAGGTTTCAGTGGTCATGTCTTACCAGTTTCTGAATCAGCGCCAAGGGTTGCAGTGGTTGTATCTAACCAGTTTCTGAATCAAAGCCAGAGTTTTCAGTGGCCATGTCTAAGCAGTTTCTGAATCAACGCCGGAGAATTCAGAGGTCCTGCCTAATTGGTTTCTGAATCAAAGTCAGAGGTTTCAGTGGTCATGTCTAACAAGTTTCAGAATCAAAGACACTGCTTTCAGTGGTCATGTCTAACCAGTTCCTGAATCAAAGGCAGAGGTTGCAGTGGTTATGTGCAATCAAAGACAAGGGTTTCAGTGGTCATGTCTAACCAGTTCCTGAATCAAACCGGAGGTTGCAGTGGTTATGTCTAACCAGTAACTGAATCAAAGCCGGAGATTTCAGTGCTCACGTCTAACCAGTTCCTGAATTAAAGCCGGAGGTTGTAGACATTATGTCTAACCAGTTTCTGAATCAAAGCCGGAGATTACAGTGGCCATGTCTAACCTATTTCTGAAACAAAGCAAGAGGTTTCAGTGCTCATGTCTAACCATTTCCTGAATCAAATACGGAGGTTTCAGTGGTCATGTCTAACCAGTTTCTGAATCAAAGCAGAGGTTTCAGTGGCCATGTCTAACCACTTTCTGAATCAAAGCTGGCGAATCCAGAGGTCCTGTCTAATTGGTTTCTGAATCCAAGCCAGAGGTTTCAGTGGTCATGTCTAACAAGTTTCAGAATCAAAGACAATGCTTTCAGTGGTCATGTCTAATCAGTTCCTGAATCAAAGCCAGAGGTTGCAGTGGTTATGTCGAATCAAAGCCAAGGGTTTCAGTGGTCATGTCTAATCAGTTCCTGAATCAAAGCCGGAGGTTGCAGTGGTTATGTCTAACCAGTAACTGAATCAAAGCCAGAGATTCCAGAGGTCATGTCTAACCAGTTCCTGAATTAAAGCCGGAGGTTGCAGACATTATGTCTAACCAGTTTCTGAATCAAAGCCGGAGATTTCAGTGGTCATGTCTAAACAGTTCCTGAATCAAAACCGGAGGTTGCAGTGGTTATGTCTAACCAGCAACTGAATCAAAGCAGAGGTTGCAGTGGTCATGTCTAACCAGTTCCTGAATCAAATACAGAGGTTTCAGTGGTCATGTCTAACCAGTTCCTGAATCAAAGCAGAGGTTTCAGTGGCCATGTCTAAGCAGTTTCTGAATCAAAGCCAGAAAATTCAGTGGTCCTGTCTAATGAGTTTCTGAATCAAAGCCAAGGGTTTCAGTGGTCATTTCTAACAAGTTCCTGAATCAAAGCCAGAGATTGCAGTGGTTATGTGCAATCAAAGACAAGGGTTTCAGTGGTCATGTCTAACCAGTTCCTGAATCAAACCGGAGGTTGCAGTGGTTATGTCTAACCAGTAACTGAATCAAAGCCGGAGATTTCAGGGCTCATGTCTAACCAGTTCCTGAATTAAAGCCGGAGGTTGTAGACATTATGTCTAACCAGTTTCTGAATCAAAGCCGGAGATTACAGTGGCCATGTCTAACCTATTTCTGAAACAAAGCAAGAGGTTTCAGTGGTCATGTCTAACCAGTTCCTGAATCAAATACGGAGGTTTCAGTGGTCATGTCTAACCAGTTCCTGAATCAAAGCAGAGGTTTCAGTGGTCATGTCTAACCAGTTTCTGAATCAAAGCTGGCGAATTCAGAGGTCCTGTCTAATTGGTTTCTGAATCCAAGACAGAGGTTTCAGTGGTCATGTCTAACAAGTTTCAGAATCAAAGACAATGCTTTCAGTGGTCATGTCTAATCAGTTCCTGAATCAAAGCCAGAGGTTGCAGTGGTTATGTCGAATCAAAGCCAAGGGTTTCAGTGGTCATGTCTAATCAGTTCCTGAATCAAAGCCGGAGGTTGCAGTGGTTATGTCTAACCAGTAACTGAATCAAAGCCAGAGATTCCAGAGGTCATGTCTAACCAGTTCCTGAATTAAAGCCGGAGGTTGCAGACGTTATGTCTAACCAGTTTCTGAATCAAAGCCGGAGATTTCAGTGGTCATGTCTAAACAGTTCCTGAATCAAAACCGGAGGTTGCAGTGGTTATGTCTAACCAGCAACTGAATCAAAGCAGAGGTTGCAGTGGTCATGTCTAACCAGTTCCTGAATCAAATACAGAGGTTTCAGTGGTCATGTCTAACCAGTTCCTGAATCAAAGCAGAGGTTTCAGTGGTCATGTCTAACCAGTTTCTGAATCAACACCAAGGGTTGCAGTGGTTGTATCTAACCAGTTTCTGAATCAAAGCCAGAGTTTTCAGTGGCCATATCTAAGCAGTTTCTGAATCAAAGCCAGAGGTTTCAGAGGTCCTGTCTAATTGGTTTCTGAATCAAATCCAGAGGTTTCAGTGGTCATGTCTAACAAGTTTCAGAATCAAAGACAATGCTTTCAGTGGTCATTTCTAACAAGTTCCTGAATCAAAGCCAGAGATTGCAGTGGTTATGTCTAATCAAAGCCAATGGTTTCAGTGGTCATGTATAATCAGTTCCTGAATTAAAGCCGGAGTTTGCAGACGTAATGTGTAACCAGTTTCTGAATCAAAGCCGGAGATTTCAGTGGTCATGTCTAACCAGTTCCTGAATCAAAGCCGGAGGTTGCACTGGTTATGTCTAACCAGTTTCTGAATCAAAGCCGGAGAATTCAGTGGTCATGTCTAACCAGTTCCTGAATCAAATACAGAGGTTTCAGTGGTCATGTCTAACCAGTTCCTGAATCAAAGCAGAGGTTTCAGTGGTCATGTCTAACCAGTTTCTGAATCAACGCCAAGGGTTGCAGTGGTTGTATCTAACCAGTTTCTGAATCAAAGCCAGCTTTTTCAGTGGCCATATCTAAGCAGTTTCTGAATCAAAGCCAGAGGTTTCAGAGGTCCTGTCTAATTGGTTTCTGAATCAAATCCAGAGGTTTCAGTGGTCATGTCTAACAAGTTTCAGAATCAAAGACAATGCTTTCAGTGGTCATTTCTAACAAGTTCCTGAATCAAAGCCAGAGGTTGCAGTGGTTATGTCTAATCAAAGCCAATGGTTTCAGTGGTCATGTATAATCAGTTCCTGAATTAAAGCCGGAGTTTGCAGACGTAATGTGTAACCAGTTTCTGAATCAAAGCCAGAGATTTCAGTGGTCATGTCTAACCAGTTCCTGAAACAAAGCCGGAGGTTGCACTGGTTATGTCTAACCAGTTTCTGAATCAAAGCCGGAGAATTCAGTGGTCATGTCTAATCAGTTCCTGACTTATAGCCATGGGTTTCAGTGGTCATGTCTAACCTATTTCTGATCAAAGCCAGAGTTTTCAGTGGCCATGTCTAACCTATTTCTGAAACAAAGCAAGAGGTTTCAGTGGTCATGTCTAGCCAGTTCCTGAGTCAAAGCCAAGGGTTTCAGTGGTCTTGTCTAACCAGTTTCTTAATCCAAGCCGGACATTTCAGTGGTCATGTCTAACCAGTTCCTTGATCAAAGCCGGACATTTCAGTGGTCATGTCTAACCAGTTCCAGAATCGAAGTGAAGCTTTCAGTGGACATGTCTAACCAGTTTCTGAATCAAAGCCTAGGTTTCAGTGGTCATGTCTAACCAGTTTCTGAATCAAAGCCGGAGGTTTCAGTAGTCATGTCTAATCAGTTTCTGAAGCAAAGCCAGAGGTTTCAGTGGTCATGTCTAGCCAGTTTCTGAATTAACGGAAAATGTTTCAGCGCTTGTGTCTGATCAGTTCCTGGAACAAGAGCAAAGTTTTCAGTGGTCACGTCTAACCAGTTTCAGAATCAAAGACAACGGTTTCAGTGGTCATTTCTAACGAGTTCCTGAATCAAAGCCAAAGGTTTCAGTGGTCATGTTGAACAAGATTCTGAATCAAAGCCAAAGATTTCAGTGTTCATGTCGAACAATTTTCTCAATCAACTCTGGAGGTTTCAGTGGTCACGTCAAACACGTTCCTGAATCAAAACCAAAGGTTTCACTGGTCATGTCTAGCCAGTTTCTGAACTAAAGCTGGAGGTTTCAGTGGTCAGGTCTAACCAGTTTCAAAATCAAAGCCAAGGGTTTCAATGGTCATGTCTAAGCGGTTTCTGAATCAAAGCCAGAGATTTCGGTTGTCATGACTAACCAGTTTGTGAATCAAAACCAGAGGTTTCAGTAGTCATGTCTAACCAGTTTCTGAATCAAAGCCAATGGTTTCAGTGATCATGTCTAAGCAGTTTCTAAATCAAAGCCAGAGGGTTCAGTGGTCATGTCTAACCCGTTCCTGAATCAAAGACAAGGCTGTGAGTGGTCATGCCTAAGCAATTTCTGGATCAAAGCCATAGATCACAATAGTCATTTCTAATCAGTTACTGAATCAAAGATGTAGGTTTAAGTAGTCATGTCTAACCATTTCCTGAATCAAAGCAGATGTTTCAGTGTACATGTCTAACCAGTTTCTAAATCAAAGCCGAAGGTTTCGGTGTTCATATCTAGCCAGTTTCTGAATCAAAGACGGAGATTTCAGTAGTCATGTCTAACCACTTTCTGCATCAAAACGAGAGGTTTCATTGGCCATGTCTCATCAGTTGCTGAATCAAAGCCACGGGTTTCAGCGGACATGTATATCTAGTTTCTGAATCAAAGCCAGAGGTTTCAGTGGTCATATCTAACCATTTTTTGACTCAAATCCAGAGGTTTCCGTGGTCACGTCTAAGCAGTTTCTAAAGCAAAGCTGGACGTTTCAATGGTCATGTCTAACCAGTATCTGAATCAAAGCCAAGCGTTTCAGTGGTCATGTCTAAACAGTTTCTGAATCAAAGCCAAATGTTCAGTGTACATGTCTAACCACTATCTGAATCAAAGCCAGTGATGTCTAACCAGGTTCTGAATCAGAGCCGGAGGTTTCTGTGATCATGTCTAACCAGTTTCAGAAACAAAGCCGGAGAATTCAGTGGTGATGTCTAACCAGTTTGTAAATCAAAGCCGAAGGATTCAGTGGTCATGTCTAACCAGTTTCTGAATCAAAGCCAGAGGATTCATTAGTCATGTCTAACCTGTTTCTGAATCAAAGCCAATGGTTTCAGTGGACATGTCAAACCAATTCCTGAATCAAAGCCGGAGTTTGCAGTGGTTATGTCTAACCGGTAACTGAATCAAAGCCGGAGATTTCAGTCGTCATGGCTAACCAGTTCCTGAATCAAATACGGAGGTTTCAGTGGTCATGTCTAACCAGTTTCTGAATCAAAGCCAAGGGTTTCAGCAGTGGAATCTAACCAGTTTCTGAATCAAAGCCAGAGTTTTCAGTGGCCATGTCTAAGCAGTTTCGGAATCAAAGCCGGAGAATTCAGAGTTCCTGTCTAACCACTTCCTGAATCAAATACGGAAGTTTCAGTGGTCATGTCTCACTAGTTTCTGAATCAAATCCAGAGGATTCAGTGGTCATGTCTTGCCAGCAGCTGAATCAAAGCCAAGGGTTTCAGTGGTCAATTCTAATTGTTTCTGAATCAAAGCTGGAGTTTTCAGTGGTCCTGTCTAACCAGTTTGTGAACCAAAGCCACAGTTTTCCGTAGTCATGTCTAACCAGTTCCTGAATGAAAGCCAAGGATTTCAGTGGTCATGTCCAACCAATTCCTAAATCAAACACGGAGGTTTCAGTGGTCATGCCTAACCCGTTCCTGAATCAATGCAGAGGTTTCAGTGGACATGTCAAACCAGGTTCTGAATCAAATCCGGACATTTTGGTGGTTATGTCTAACCAGTTTCTGAATCAAAGCCGGAGGTTTCAGTGGTCATGTCTAACCAGTTTCTGAATCAAAGCCAAGGGTTTCAGTGGTCCTGTCTAACCAGTTTCTGAACCAAAGCCACAGTTTTCCGTAGTCATGTCTAACCAGTTCCTGAATGAAAGCCAAGGATTTCAGTGGTCGTGTCCAACCAATTCCTAAATCAAACACGGAGGTTTCAGTGGTCATGCCTAAGCAGTTCCTGAATCAATGCAGAGGTTTCAGTGGACATGTCAAACCAGGTTCTGAATCAAATTTGGTCATTTTGGTGGTTATGTCTAACCAGTTTCTGAATCAAAGCCGGAGGTTTCAGTGGTCATTTCTAACCAGGTCCTGAATCAAAGCCAAGGGTTTCAGTGGTTTTGTCTAACCAGTTTCTGAATCAAAACCCGACATTTCAGTGGTCATGTCTAACCAGTTCCAGAATCAAAGTGAGCTTCCAGTTCCTGGAACAAGGGCAGTGCTCACATCTAACCAGTTTCAGAATCAAAGACAATGGTTTCAGTGGTCATTTCTAATGAGTTCCTGAATCAAAGCCAAAAGTTTCAGTGATCATGTCTAACAAGATTCCAAATCAAAGCCAAAGGTTTCAGTGGTCATGACTAACCAGTCCCTGAATTCAAGCTGGAGATTTCAGTGGTCAGGTCCAACCAGTTTTTGAATCAAAGCTAAAGGTTTCATTGGTCATGTCAAACCAGTTTCTGAATCAAAGCCATAGGTTAAAATGGTCAATTCTAATCAGGTACTGAATCAAAGACATAGGTTTAAGTGGTCATGTCTAGCCAGTTTCTGAATTAAAGCTGGAGGTTTCAGTGGGCAGGTCTAAACAGTTTCAAAATCAAAGCCAAGAGTTTCAATGGTCATGTTTAAGCAGTTTCTGAATCAAAGCCGGAGCATTCAGTTGTCCTGTCTAACCAGTTTCTGAATCAAAGCCGGAGAAGTCAGTGGTGATGTATAACCACTTTCTGAATCAAAACCTGAGATTTCAGTGGTCATGTCCAAGCAGATGCTGAATCAATGCCAAGAGTTTCAGTGGTCATGTCTAACCAGTTTCTGAATCAAAGCCAAGGGTTTCAGTGGTCGTATCTAACCAGTTTCTAAATCAAAGCCAAGGGTTTCAGTGGTCAAATCTAACTAGTTTCTGAATCAAAGCCGGAGCATTCAGTTGTCCTGTCTAACCAGTTTCTGAATCAAAGCCGGAGAATTCAGTGGTGATGTATAACCACTTTCTGAATCAAAACCTGAGATTTCAGTGGTCATGTCCAAGCAGATGCTGAATCAACGCCAAGAGTTTCAGTGGTCATGTCTAACCAGTTTCTGAATCAAAGCCAAGGGTTTCAGTGGTCGTATCTAACCAGTTTCTAAATGTAAGCCAAGGGTTTCAGTGGTCAAATCTAACTAGTTTCTGAATCAAAGCCGGAGTTTTCAGTGGTCCATTCTAACCAGTTTCTGAACAAAAGCCACAGTTTTCTGTGGTCATATCTAACCAGTTCCTGAATGAAAGCCAAGGGTTTCAGTGGTCATGTCCAACCAATTCCTAATTCAAACACAAAGGTTTCAGTGGTCATGTCGAACCAGTTCCTGAATCAAAGCAGAGCTTCCAGTGGACATGTCAAACCAGTTTCTGAATCAAATTGGAACGTTTCGGTGGTTATGTCTAACCAGTTTCTGAATCAAAGCCGGAGGTTTCAATGGTCATGTCGAACATGATTCTGAATCAAAGCTGGAGGTTTCGGTGGTCAGGTCTAACCAGTTTCAAAATCAAAGCCAAGAGTTTCAATGGTCATGTTTAAGCAGTTTCTGAATCAAAGCCGGAGAATTCAGTGGTCCTGTCTAACCAGTTTTTGAATCAGAGCCGGAGAATTCAGTGGTGATGTCCAACCACATTCTGAATCAAACCCTGAGATTTCAGCAGTCATATCCAAGCAGATGCTGAATCAAAGCCAAGATTTTCAGTGTTCATGTCTAACCAGTTACTGAATCAAAGCCAAAGGTTTCAGTGGTCATGTCTAACCAGTTCCTGACTCAAAGCTGGAGGGGGCCATGGTTATGTCTAACCAGTTTCTGAATCAAAGACAGAGAATTCAGTGGTCATGTCTGACCAATTCCTGAATCAAAGCCACAGGTTTCAGTGGGAATGTCTAACCTATTTCTGATACAAAGGCAGAGGTTTCAGTGGTCATGTCTAACCAGTTTCTGAATCAAAGATGGAGGTTGCAGTGGTTCTGTCTAACCAGCAACTGAATCAAAGCAGAGCTTGCAGTGGTCATGTCTAACCAGTTCCTGAATTAAATACGGAGGTTTCAGTGGTCATGTCTAATCAGTTCCTGAATCAACACCAAGGGTTGCAGCGGTTGTATCTAACCAGTTTCAGAATCAAAGCCAGAGATGTCAGTGGCCATGTCTAACCAGTTTCTGAATCAAAGCCAGAGTTTTCAGTGGCCATGTCTAAACAGTTTCTGAATCAAAGCCAGAAAATTCAGTGGTCCTGTCTAATGAGTTCCTGAATCAAAGCCATGGGTTTCATTGGTCATTTTCAACTAGTTTCTGAATCAAAGCCAAGGGTTTCAGCGGTCATGTCAAACAGGTTCCTGAATCAAAGCCACAGGTTGCAGTGGTTATGTCTAACCATTAACTGGATCAAAGCCGGAGATTTCAGTGGTCATGTCTAACACGTTTCTGAATCAAAGCCAGAGTTTTCAGTGGTCATGTCTAACCAATTTCTGAATCAAAGCCAAAGGTTTCAGTGGTCATGTCTAACCAGTTCCTGAATCAAAGCTGGAAGTTTGCCGTGGTTATGTCTAACCAGTTTCTGAATCAAAGACGGAGAATTCAGTGGTCATGTCTAACCAGTTCCAGAATCAAAGCCATGGGTGTCAGTGGGAATGTCGAACCTATTTCAGATTCAAAGCCAGAGGTTTCAGTGATCATGTCTAACCAGTTTCTGAATCAAAGCTGGAGGTTGCAGTGGTTATGCCTAACCAGCAACTGAATCAAAGCAGAGGTTGCAGTGGTCATGTCTAACCAGTTCTGGAATCAAGTACGGAGGTTTCACTGGTCATGTCTGACCAGTTCCTGAATCAAAGCTTAAGGTTGCCGTGGTTATTTCTAACCAGTTTCTGAATCAAAGATGGAGAATTCAGTGGTCATGTCTGACCAGTTCCTGAATCAAAGCCATGGGTTTCAGGGGAATGTCTAACCTATTTCTGATTCAAAGCCAGAGGTTTCAGTGGTTATGTCTAACCAGTTTCTGAATCAAAGCTGGAGGTTGCAGTGGTGATGTCTAACCAGCAACTGAATCAAAGCAGAGGTTGCAGTGGTCATGTCTAACCAGTTCCTGAATCAATTACGGAGGTTTCAGTGGTCATGTCAAAACAGTTCCTGAATCAATGCCAAGGCTTGCAGCGGTTGTATCTAACCAGTTTCTGAATCAAAGCCAGAGATGTCAGTGGCCATGTCTAAGCAGTTTCTGAATCAAAGCCAGAGTTTTCAGTGGCCATGTCAAAGCAGTTTCTGAATCAAAGCCGGAAAATTCAGTGTCCTGTCTAATGAGTTTCTGAATCAAAGCCAGAGGTTTCATTGGTCATGTTCAACTAATTTCTGAATCAAAGCCAAGGGTTTCAGCGGTCATGTCAAACAAGTTCCTGAATCAAAGCCGCAGGTTGCAGTGGTTATGTCTAACCATTAACTGAATCAAAGCCGGAGATTTCAGTGGTCATGTCTAACCAGTTCCTGAATCAAAGCCGCAGGTTGCAGTGGTAATGTCTAACCAATAACTGAATCAAAGCCGGAGATTTCAGTGGTCATGTCTAACACGTTTCTGAATCAAAGCCAGAGTTTTCAGTGGTCATGTCTAACCAATTTCTGAATCAAAGCCAAAGGTTTCAGTGGTCATGTCTAACCAGTTCCTGAATCAAAGCTGGAGGTTGCCGTGGTTATGTCTAACCAGTTTCTGAAACAAAGACGGAGAATTCAGTGGTCATGTCTAACCAGTTCCAGAATCAAAGCCATGGGTGTCAGTGGGAATGTCGAACCTATTTCAGATTCAAAGCCAGAGGTTTCAGTGGTCATGTCTAACCAGTTTCTGAATCAAAGCTGGAGGTTGCAGTGGTTATGCCTAACCAGCAACTGAATCAAAGCAGAGGTTGCAGTGGTCATGTCTAACCAGTTCTGGAATCAAGTACGGAGGTTTCACTGGTCATGTCTGACCAGTTCCTGAATCAAAGCTTAAGGTTGCCGTGGTTATTTCTAACCAGTTTCTGAATCAAAGATGGAGAATTCAGTGGTCATGTCTGACCAGTTCCTGAATCAAAGCTACGGGTTTCAGGGGAATGTCTAACTTATTTCTGATTCAAAGCCAGAGGTTTCAGTGGTTATGTCTAACCAGTTTCTGAATCAAAGCTGGAGGTTGCAGTGGTGATGTCTAACCAGCAACTGAATCAAAGCAGAGGTTGCAGTGGTCATGTCTAACCAGTTCCTGAATCAATTACGGAGGTTTCAGTGGTCATGTCTAACCAGTTCCTGAATCAACACCAAGGCTTGCAGTGGTGTATCTAACCAGTTTCTGAATCAAAGCCAGAGATGTCAGTGGCCATGTCTAAGCAGTTTCTGAATCAAAGCCAGAGTTTTCAGTGGCCATATCTAAGCAGTTTCTGAATCAAAGCCAGAGGTTTCAGAGGTTCTGTCTAATTGGTTTCTGAATCAAATCCAGAGGTTTCAGTGGTCATGTATAACAAGTTTCAGAATCAAAGACAATGCTTTCAGTGGTCATTTCTAACAAGTTCCTGAATCAAAGCCAGAGGTTGCAGTGGTTATGTCTAATCAAAGCCAATGGTTTCAGTGGTCATGTATAATCAGTTCCTGAATTAAAGCCGGAGTTTGCAGACGTAATGTGTAACCAGTTTCTGAATCAAAGCCGGAGATTTCAGTGGTCATGTCTAACCAGTTCCTGAAACAAAGCCGGAGTTTGCACTGGTTATGTCTAACCAGTTTCTGAATCAAAGCCGGAGAATTCAGTGGTCATGTCTAATCAGTTCCTGACTTATAGCCATGGGTTTCAGTGGTCATGTCTAACCTATTTCTGATCAAAGCCAGAGTTTTCAGTGGCCATGTCTAACCTATTTCTGAAACAAAGCAAGAGGTTTCAGTGGTCATGACTAGCCAGTTCCTGAGTCAAAGCCAAGGGTTTCAGTGGTCTTGTCTAACCAGTTTCTTAATCCAAGCCGGACATTTCAGTGGTCATGTCTAACCAGTTCCTTGATCAAAGCCGGACATTTCAGTGGTCATGTCTAACCAGTTCCAGAATCGAAGTGAAGCTTTCAGTGGACATGTCTAACCAGTTTCTGAATCAAAGCCTAGGTTTCAGTGGTCATGTCTAACCAGTTTCTGAATCAAAGCCGGAGGTTTCAGTAGTCATGTCTAATCAGTTGCTGAAGCAAAGCCAGAGGTTTCAGTGGTCATGTCTAGCCAGTTTCTGAATTAACGGAAAATGTTTCAGCGGTCGTGTCTGATCAGTTCCTGGAACAAGAGCAAAGTTTTCAGTGGTCACGTCTAACCAGTTTCAGAATCAAAGACAACGGTTTCAGTGGTCATTTCTAACGAGTTCCTGAATCAAAGCCAAAGGTTTCAGTGGTCATGTTGAACAAGATTCTGAATCAAAGCCAAAGATTTCAGTGTTCATGTCGAACAATTTTCTCAATCAACTCTGGAGGTTTCAGTGGTCACGTCGAACACGTTCCTGAATCAAAACCACAGGTTTCACTGGTCATGTCTAGCCAGTTTCTGAACTAAAGCTGGAGGTTTCAGTGGTCAGGTCTAACCAGTTTCAAAATCAAAGCCAAGGGTTTCAATGGTCATGTCTAAGCAGTTTCTGAATCAAAGCCAGAGATTTCGGTTGTCATGACTAACCAGTTTGTGAATCAAAACCAGAGATTTCAGTGGTCATGTCTAACCAGTTTCTGAATCAAAGCTGCAGGTTGCAGTGGCAATGTCTAACCAGATTCGGAATCAAAGCCGGAGATTTCAGTGATCATGTCTAACCAGTTTCTGAATCAAAGCCAAAGGTTTCAGTGGTCATGTCTAACCAGTTCCTGAATCAAAGCTAGAGGTTGCCGTGGTTATGTCTAACCAGTTTCTGAATCAAAGACGGAGAATTCAGTGGTCATGTCTAACCAGTTTCTGAATCAAAGCCAGAGGTTTCAATGGTCATGTCTAACCAGTTTCTGAATCAAAGCCAAATGGTTCAATGGTCATGTCTAACCTGTTCCTGAATCAAAGCTCAAGGTTGCCGTGGTTACGTCTAACCAGTTTCTGAATCAAAGACGGTGAATTCAGTGGTCATGTCTAACCAGTTCCTGAATCAAGGCCATGGATTCCAGTGGGAATGTTTAACCTATTTCTGATTCAAAGCCAGAGGTTTCAGTGGTCATGTCTAACCAGTTTCTGAATCAAAGCTGGAGGTTGCAGTGGTTATGTCTAACCAGTTTCTGAATCAAAGCCGGAGAATTCAGTGGTCATGTCTAATCAGTTCCTGACTTATAGCCATGGGTTTCAGTGGTCATGTCTAACCTATTTCTGATCAAAGCCAGAGTTTTCAGTGGCCATGTCTAACCTATTTCTGAAACAAAGCAAGAGGTTTCAGTGGTCATGACTAGCCAGTTCCTGAGTCAAAGCCAAGGGTTTCAGTGGTCTTGTCTAACCAGTTTCTTAATCCAAGCCGGACATTTCAGTGGTCATGTCTAACCAGTTCCTTGATCAAAGCCGGACATTTCAGTGGTCATGTCTAACCAGTTCCAGAATCGAAGTGAAGCTTTCAGTGGACATGTCTAACCAGTTTCTGAATCAAAGCCTAGGTTTCAGTGGTCATGTCTAACCAGTTTCTGAATCAAAGCCGGAGGTTTCAGTAGTCATGTCTAATCAGTTGCTGAAGCAAAGCCAGAGGTTTCAGTGGTCATGTCTAGCCAGTTTCTGAATTAACGGAAAATGTTTCAGCGGTCGTGTCTGATCAGTTCCTGGAACAAGAGCAAAGTTTTCAGTGGTCACGTCTAACCAGTTTCAGAATCAAAGACAACGGTTTCAGTGGTCATTTCTAACGAGTTCCTGAATCAAAGCCAAAGGTTTCAGTGGTCATGTTGAACAAGATTCTGAATCAAAGCCAAAGATTTCAGTGTTCATGTCGAACAATTTTCTCAATCAACTCTGGAGGTTTCAGTGGTCACGTCGAACACGTTCCTGAATCAAAACCAAAGGTTTCACTGGTCATGTCTAGCCAGTTTCTGAACTAAAGCTGGAGGTTTCAGTGGTCAGGTCTAACCAGTTTCAAAATCAAAGCCAAGGGTTTCAATGGTCATGTCTAAGCAGTTTCTGAATCAAAGCCAGAGATTTCGGTTGTCATGACTAACCAGTTTGTGAATCAAAACCAGAGGTTTCAGTAGTCATGTCTAACCAGTTTCTGAATCAAAGCCAATGGTTTCAGTGGTCATGTCTAAGCAGTTTCTAAATCAAAGCCAGAGGGTTCAGTGGTCATGTCTAACCTGTTCCTGAATCAAAGACAAGGCTGTGAGTGGTCATGCCTAAGCAATTTCTGGATCAAAGCCATAGATTACAATAGTCATTTCTAATCAGTTACTGAATCAAAGACGTAGGTTTAAGTAGTCATGTCTAACCATTTCCTGAATCAAAGCAGATGTTTCAGTGTACATGTCTAACCAGTTTCTAAATCAAAGCCGAAGGTTTCGGTGTTCATATCTAGCCAGTTTCTGAATCAAAGACGGAGATTTCAGTAGTCATGTCTAACCACTTTCTGCATCAAAACGAGAGGTTTCATTGGCCATGTCTCATCAGTTGCTGAATCAAAGCCACGGGTTTCAGCGGACATGTATATCTAGTTTCTGAATCAAAGCCAGAGGTTTCAGTGGTCATATCTAACCATTTTTTGACTCAAATCCAGAGGTTTCCGTGGTCACGTCTAAGCAGTTTCTAAAGCAAAGCCGGACGTTTCAATGGTCATGTCTAACCAGTATCTGAATCAAAGCCAAGCGTTTCAGTGGTCATGTCTAAACAGTTTCTGAATCAAAGCCAAATGTTCAGTGTACATGTCTAACCATTATCTGAATCAAAGCCAGTGATGTCTAACCAGGTTCTGAATCAGAGCCGGAGGTTTCTGTGATCATGTCTAACCAGTTTCAGAAACAAAGCCGGAGAATTCAGTGGTGATGTCTAACCAGTTGTAAATCAAAGCCGAAGGATTCAGTGGTCATGTCTAACCAGTTTCTGAATCAAAGCCAGAGGATTCATTAGTCATGTCTAACCTGTTTCTGAATCAAAGCCAGAGGATTCATTAGTCATGTCTAACCAATTTCTGAATCAAAGCCAATGGTTTCAGTGGACATGTCAAACCAATTCCTGAATCAAAGCCGGAGTTTGCAGTGGTTATGTCTAACCAGTAACTGAATCAAAGCCGGAGATTTCAGTCGTCATGGCTAACCAGTTCCTGAATCAAATACGGAGGTTTCAGTGGTCATGTCTAACCAGTTTCTGAATCAAAGCCAAGGGTTTCAGCAGTGGAATCTAACCAGTTTCTGAATCAAAGCCAGAGTTTTCAGTTGCCATGTCTAAGCAGTTTCGGAATCAAAGCCGGAGAATTCAGAGTTCCTGTCTAACCACTTCCTGAATCAAATACGGAAGTTTCAGTGGTCATGTCTCACTAGTTTCTGAATCAAATCCAGAGGATTCAGTGGTCATGTCTTGCCAGCAGCTGAATCAAAGCCAAGGGTTTCAGTGGTCAATTCTAATTGTTTCTGAATCAAAGCTGGAGTTTTCAGTGGTCCTGTCTAACCAGTTTGTGATCCAAAGCCACAGTTTTCCGTAGTCATGTCTAACCAGTTCCTGAATGAAAGCCAAGGATTTCAGTGGTCATGTCCAACCAATTCCTAAATCAAACACGGAGGTTTCAGTGGTCATGCCTAACCCGTTCCTGAATCAATGCAGAGGTTTCAGTGGACATGTCAAACCAGGTTCTGAATCAAATCCGGACATTTTGGTGGTTATGTCTAACCAGTTTCTGAATCAAAGCCGGAGGTTTCAGTGGTCATGTCTAACCAGTTTCTGAATCAAAGCCAAGGGTTTCAGTGGTCCTGTCTAACCAGTTTCTGAACCAAAGCCACAGTTTTCCGTAGTCATGTCTAACCAGTTCCTGAATGAAAGCCAAGGATTTCAGTGGTCGTGTCCAACCAATTCCTAAATCAAACACGGAGGTTTCAGTGGTCATGCCTAAGCAGTTCCTGAATCAATGCAGAGGTTTCAGTGGACATGTCAAACCAGGTTCTGAATCAAATTTGGTCATTTTGGTGGTTATGTCTAACCAGTTTCTGAATCAAAGCCGGAGGTTTCAGTGGTCATGTCTAACCAGGTCCTGAATCAAAGCCAAGGGTTTCAGTGGTTTTGTCTAACCAGTTTCTGAATCAAAACCCGACATTTCAGTGGTCATGTCTAACCAGTTTCTGAATCAAAGATGGAGGTTGCAGTGGTTATGTCTAACCAGCAACTGAATCAAAGCAGAGCTTGCAGTGGTCATGTCTAACCAGTTCCTGAATTAAATACGGAGGTTTCAGTGGTCATGTCTAACCAGTTCCTGAATCAACACCAAGGGTTGCAGCGGTTGTATCTAACCAGTTTCAGAATCAAAGCCAGAGATGTCAGTGGCCATGTCTAACCAGTTTCTGAATCAAAGCCAGAGTTTTCAGTGGCCATGTCTAAACAGTTTCTGAATCAAAGACGGAGAATTCAATGGTCATGTCTAACCAGTTCCAAAATCAAAGCCATGGGTGTCAGTGGGAATGTCGAACCTATTTCAGATTCAAAGCCAGAGTTTTCAGTGGTCATGTCTAACCAGTTTCTGAATCAAAGCTGGAGGTTGCAGTGGTTATGCCTAACCAGCAACTGAATCAAAGCAGAGGTTGCAGTGGTCATGTCTAACCAGTTCCGGAATCAAGTACGGAGGTTTCACTGGTCATGTCTGACCAGTTCCTGAATCAAAGCTTAAGGTTGCCGTGGTTATTTCTAACCAGTTTCTGAATCAAAGATGGAGAATTCAGTGGTCATGTCTGACCAGTTCCTGAATCAAAGCCACGGGTTTCAGGGGAATGTCTAACCTATTTCTGATTCAAAGCCAGAGGTTTCAGTGGTTATGTCTAACCAGTTTCTGAATCAAAGCTGGAGGTTGCAGTGGTGATGTCTAACCAGCAACTGAATCAAAGCAGAGCTTGCAGTGGTCATGTCTAACCAGTTCCTGAATCAATTACGGAGGTTTCAGTGGTCATGTCTAACCAGTTCCTGAATTAACGCCAAGGCTTGCAGCGGTTGTATCTAACCAGTTTCTGAATCAAAGCCAGAGATGTCAGTGGCCATGTCTAAGCAGTTTCTGAATCAAAGCCAGACTTTTCAGTGGCCATGTCTAAGCAGTTTCTGAATCAAAGCCGGAGAATTCAGTGGTCCTGTCTAATGAGTTTCTGAATCAAAGACAGAGGATCATTGGTCATGTTCAAATAGTTTCTGAATCAAAGCAGGAGATTTCAGTGGTCATGTCTAACCAGTTCCTGAATCAAAGCCGCAGGTTGCAGTGGTAATGTCTGACCAGTTACTGAATCAAAGCCGGAAATTTCAGTGGTCATGTCAAACCAGTTTCTGAATCAAAGACAGAGGTTTCAGTGGTCATGTTTAACCAGTTTCTGAATCAAAGCTGGAGGTTGCCTTGGTTATGTCTAACCAGATTCTGAATCAAAGACGGATAATTCAGTGGTCATGTCTAACCAGTTCCACAATCAAAGCCACGGGTTTCAGTGGGAATGTCGAACCTATTTCTGATACAAAGCCGGAGATTTCGGGGGTCATGTCTAACCAGTTCCTGAATCAAAGCCGCAGGTTGCAGTGGCAATGTCTAACCAGATTCGGATTCAAAGCCAGAGATTTCAGTGGTCATGTCTAACCAGTTTCTGAATCAAAGCCGCAGGTTGCAGTGGCAATGTCTAACCAGATTCGGAATCAAAGCCGGAGATTTCAGTGATCATGTCTAACCAGTTTCTGAATCAAAGCCAAAGGTTTCAGTGGTCATGTCTAACCAGTTCCTGAATCAAAGCTAGAGGTTGCCGTGGTTATGTCTAACCAGTTTCTGAATCAAAGACGGAGAATTCAGTGGTCATGTCTAACCAGTTTCTGAATCAAAGCCAGAGGTTTCAATGGTCATGTCTAACCAGTTTCTGAATCAAAGCCAAATGGTTCAATGGTCATGTCTAACCTGTTCCTGAATCAAAGCTCAAGGTTGCCGTGGTTACGTCTAACCAGTTTCTGAATCAAAGACGGTGAATTCAGTGGTCATGTCTAACCAGTTCCTGAATCAAGGCCATGGATTCCAGTGGGAATGTTTAACCTATTTCTGATTCAAAGCCAGAGGTTTCAGTGGTCATGTCTAACCAGTTTCTGAATCAAAGCTGGAGGTTGCAGTGGTTATGTCTAACCAGTTTCTGAATCAAAGCCGGAGAATTCAGTGGTCATGTCTAATCAGTTCCTGACTTATAGCCATGGGTTTCAGTGGTCATGTCTAACCTATTTCTGATCAAAGCCAGAGTTTTCAGTGGCCATGTCTAACCTATTTCTGAAACAAAGCAAGAGGTTTCAGTGGTCATGACTAGCCAGTTCCTGAGTCAAAGCCAAGGGTTTCAGTGGTCTTGTCTAACCAGTTTCTTAATCCAAGCCGGACATTTCAGTGGTCATGTCTAACCAGTTCCTTGATCAAAGCCGGACATTTCAGTGGTCATGTCTAACCAGTTCCAGAATCGAAGTGAAGCTTTCAGTGGACATGTCTAACCAGTTTCTGAATCAAAGCCTAGGTTTCAGTGGTCATGTCTAACCAGTTTCTGAATCAAAGCCGGAGGTTTCAGTAGTCATGTCTAATCAGTTGCTGAAGCAAAGCCAGAGGTTTCAGTGGTCATGTCTAGCCAGTTTCTGAATTAACGGAAAATGTTTCAGCGGTCGTGTCTGATCAGTTCCTGGAACAAGAGCAAAGTTTTCAGTGGTCACGTCTAACCAGTTTCAGAATCAAAGACAACGGTTTCAGTGGTCATTTCTAACGAGTTCCTGAATCAAAGCCAAAGGTTTCAGTGGTCATGTTGAACAAGATTCTGAATCAAAGCCAAAGATTTCAGTGTTCATGTCGAACAATTTTCTCAATCAACTCTGGAGGTTTCAGTGGTCACGTCGAACACGTTCCTGAATCAAAACCAAAGGTTTCACTGGTCATGTCTAGCCAGTTTCTGAACTAAAGCTGGAGGTTTCAGTGGTCAGGTCTAACCAGTTTCAAAATCAAAGCCAAGGGTTTCAATGGTCATGTCTAAGCAGTTTCTGAATCAAAGCCAGAGATTTCGGTTGTCATGACTAACCAGTTTGTGAATCAAAACCAGAGGTTTCAGTAGTCATGTCTAACCAGTTTCTGAATCAAAGCCAATGGTTTCAGTGGTCATGTCTAAGCAGTTTCTAAATCAAAGCCAGAGGGTTCAGTGGTCATGTCTAACCTGTTCCTGAATCAAAGACAAGGCTGTGAGTGGTCATGCCTAAGCAATTTCTGGATCAAAGCCATAGATTACAATAGTCATTTCTAATCAGTTACTGAATCAAAGACGTAGGTTTAAGTAGTCATGTCTAACCATTTCCTGAATCAAAGCAGATGTTTCAGTGTACATGTCTAACCAGTTTCTAAATCAAAGCCGAAGGTTTCGGTGTTCATATCTAGCCAGTTTCTGAATCAAAGACGGAGATTTCAGTAGTCATGTCTAACCACTTTCTGCATCAAAACGAGAGGTTTCATTGGCCATGTCTCATCAGTTGCTGAATCAAAGCCACGGGTTTCAGCGGACATGTATATCTAGTTTCTGAATCAAAGCCAGAGGTTTCAGTGGTCATATCTAACCATTTTTTGACTCAAATCCAGAGGTTTCCGTGGTCACGTCTAAGCAGTTTCTAAAGCAAAGCCGGACGTTTCAATGGTCATGTCTAACCAGTATCTGAATCAAAGCCAAGCGTTTCAGTGGTCATGTCTAAACAGTTTCTGAATCAAAGCCAAATGTTCAGTGTACATGTCTAACCATTATCTGAATCAAAGCCAGTGATGTCTAACCAGGTTCTGAATCAGAGCCGGAGGTTTCTGTGATCATGTCTAACCAGTTTCAGAAACAAAGCCGGAGAATTCAGTGGTGATGTCTAACCAGTTGTAAATCAAAGCCGAAGGATTGAGTGGTCATGTCTAACCAGTTTCTGAATCAAAGCCAGAGGATTCATTAGTCATGTCTAACCTGTTTCTGAATCAAAGCCAGAGGATTCATTAGTCATGTCTAACCAATTTCTGAATCAAAGCCAATGGTTTCAGTGGACATGTCAAACCAATTCCTGAATCAAAGCCGGAGTTTGCAGTGGTTATGTCTAACCAGTAACTGAATCAAAGCCGGAGATTTCAGTCGTCATGGCTAACCAGTTCCTGAATCAAATACGGAGGTTTCAGTGGTCATGTCTAACCAGTTTCTGAATCAAAGCCAAGGGTTTCAGCAGTGGAATCTAACCAGTTTCTGAATCAAAGCCAGAGTTTTCAGTTGCCATGTCTAAGCAGTTTCGGAATCAAAGCCGGAGAATTCAGAGTTCCTGTCTAACCACTTCCTGAATCAAATACGGAAGTTTCAGTGGTCATGTCTCACTAGTTTCTGAATCAAATCCAGAGGATTCAGTGGTCATGTCTTGCCAGCAGCTGAATCAAAGCCAAGGGTTTCAGTGGTCAATTCTAATTGTTTCTGAATCAAAGCTGGAGTTTTCAGTGGTCCTGTCTAACCAGTTTGTGAACCAAAGCCACAGTTTTCCGTAGTCATGTCTAACCAGTTCCTGAATGAAAGCCAAGGATTTCAGTGGTCATGTCCAACCAATTCCTAAATCAAACACGGAGGTTTCAGTGGTCATGCCTAACCCGTTCCTGAATCAATGCAGAGGTTTCAGTGGACATGTCAAACCAGGTTCTGAATCAAATCCGGACATTTTGGTGGTTATGTCTAACCAGTTTCTGAATCAAAGCCGGAGGTTTCAGTGGTCATGTCTAACCAGTTTCTGAATCAAAGCCAAGGGTTTCAGTGGTCCTGTCTAACCAGTTTCTGAACCAAAGCCACAGTTTTCCGTAGTCATGTCTAACCAGTTCCTGAATGAAAGCCAAGGATTTCAGTGGTCGTGTCCAACCAATTCCTAAATCAAACACGGAGGTTTCAGTGGTCATGCCTAAGCAGTTCCTGAATCAATGCAGAGGTTTCAGTGGACATGTCAAACCAGGTTCTGAATCAAATTTGGTCATTTTGGTGGTTATGTCTAACCAGTTTCTGAATCAAAGCCGGAGGTTTCAGTGGTCATGTCTAACCAGGTCCTGAATCAAAGCCAAGGGTTTCAGTGGTTTTGTCTAACCAGTTTCTGAATCAAAACCCGACATTTCAGTGGTCATGTCTAACCAGTTTCTGAATCAAAGATGGAGGTTGCAGTGGTTATGTCTAACCAGCAACTGAATCAAAGCAGAGCTTGCAGTGGTCATGTCTAACCAGTTCCTGAATTAAATACGGAGGTTTCAGTGGTCATGTCTAACCAGTTCCTGAATCAACACCAAGGGTTGCAGCGGTTGTATCTAACCAGTTTCAGAATCAAAGCCAGAGATGTCAGTGGCCATGTCTAACCAGTTTCTGAATCAAAGCCAGAGTTTTCAGTGGCCATGTCTAAACAGTTTCTGAATCAAAGACGGAGAATTCAATGGTCATGTCTAACCAGTTCCAGAATCAAAGCCATGGGTGTCAGTGGGAATGTCGAACCTATTTCAGATTCAAAGCCAGAGTTTTCAGTGGTCATGTCTAACCAGTTTCTGAATCAAAGCTGGAGGTTGCAGTGGTTATGCCTAACCAGCAACTGAATCAAAGCAGAGGTTGCAGTGGTCATGTCTAACCAGTTCCGGAATCAAGTACGGAGGTTTCACTGGTCATGTCTGACCAGTTCCTGAATCAAAGCTTAAGGTTGCCGTGGTTATTTCTAACCAGTTTCTGAATCAAAGATGGAGAATTCAGTGGTCATGTCTGACCAGTGCCTGAATCAAAGCCACGGGTTTCAGGGGAATGTCTAACCTATTTCTGATTCAAAGCCAGAGGTTTCAGTGGTTATGTCTAACCAGTTTCTGAATCAAAGCTGGAGGTTGCAGTGGTGATGTCTAACCAGCAACTGAATCAAAGCAGAGCTTGCAGTGGTCATGTCTAACCAGTTCCTGAATCAATTACGGAGGTTTCAGTGGTCATGTCTAACCAGTTCCTGAATTAACGCCAAGGCTTGCAGCGGTTGTATCTAACCAGTTTCTGAATCAAAGCCAGAGATGTCAGTGGCCATGTCTAAGCAGTTTCTGAATCAAAGCCAGACTTTTCAGTGGCCATGTCTAAGCAGTTTCTGAATCAAAGCCGGAAAATTCAGTGGTCCTGTCTAATGAGTTTCTGAATCAAAGACAGAGGATCATTGGTCATGTTCAAATAGTTTCTGAATCAAAGCAGGAGATTTCAGTGGTCATGTCTAACCAGTTCCTGAATCAAAGCCGCAGGTTGCAGTGGTAATGTCTGACCAGTTACTGAATCAAAGCCGGAAATTTCAGTGGTCATGTCAAACCAGTTTCTGAATCAAAGACAGAGGTTTCAGTGGTCATGTTTAACCAGTTTCTGAATCAAAGCTGGAGGTTGCCGTGGTTATGTCTAACCAGATTCTGAATCAAAGACGGATAATTCAGTGGTCATGTCTAACCAGTTCCACAATCAAAGCCACGGGTTTCAGTGGGAATGTCGAACCTATTTCTGATACAAAGCCGGAGATCTCGGGGGTCATGTCTAACCAGTTCCTGAATCAAAGCCGCAGGTTGCAGTGGCAATGTCTAACCAGATTCGGATTCAAAGCCGGAGATTTCAGTGGTCATGTCTAACCAGTTTCTGAATCAAAGCCGCAGGTTGCAGTGGCAATGTCTAACCAGATTCGGAATCAAAGCCGGAGATTTCAGTGGTCATGTCTAACCAGTTTCTGAATCAAAGCCAAAGGTTTCAGTGGTCATGTCTAACCAGTTCCTGAATCAAAGCTAGAGGTTGCCGTGGTTATGTCTAACCAGTTTCTGAATCAAAGACGGAGAATTCAGTGGTCATGTCTAACCAGTTTCTGAATCAAAGCCAGAGGTTTCAATGGTCATGTCTAACCAGTTTCTGAATCAAAGCCAAATGGTTCAATGGTCATGTCTAACCTGTTCCTGAATCAAAGCTCAAGGTTGCCGTGGTTACGTCTAACCAGTTTCTGAATCAAAGACGGTGAATTCAGTGGTCATGTCTAACCAGTTCCTGAATCAAGGCCATGGATTCCAGTGGGAATGTTTAACCTATTTCTGATTCAAAGCCAGAGGTTTCAGTGGTCATGTCTAACCAGTTTCTGAATCAAAGCTGGAGGTTGCAGTGGTTATGTCTAACCAGTTTCTGAATCAAAGCCGGAGAATTCAGTGGTCATGTCTAATCAGTTCCTGACTTATAGCCATGGGTTTCAGTGGTCATGTCTAACCTATTTCTGATCAAAGCCAGAGTTTTCAGTGGCCATGTCTAACCTATTTCTGAAACAAAGCAAGAGGTTTCAGTGGTCATGACTAGCCAGTTCCTGAGTCAAAGCCAAGGGTTTCAGTGGTCTTGTCTAACCAGTTTCTTAATCCAAGCCGGACATTTCAGTGGTCATGTCTAACCAGTTCCTTGATCAAAGCCGGACATTTCAGTGGTCATGTCTAACCAGTTCCAGAATCGAAGTGAAGCTTTCAGTGGACATGTCTAACCAGTTTCTGAATCAAAGCCTAGGTTTCAGTGGTCATGTCTAACCAGTTTCTGAATCAAAGCCGGAGGTTTCAGTAGTCATGTCTAATCAGTTGCTGAAGCAAAGCCAGAGGTTTCAGTGGTCATGTCTAGCCAGTTTCTGAATTAACGGAAAATGTTTCAGCGGTCGTGTCTGATCAGTTCCTGGAACAAGAGCAAAGTTTTCAGTGGTCACGTCTAACCAGTTTCAGAATCAAAGACAACGGTTTCAGTGGTCATTTCTAACGAGTTCCTGAATCAAAGCCAAAGGTTTCAGTGGTCATGTTGAACAAGATTCTGAATCAAAGCCAAAGATTTCAGTGTTCATGTCGAACAATTTTCTCAATCAACTCTGGAGGTTTCAGTGGTCACGTCGAACACGTTCCTGAATCAAAACCAAAGGTTTCACTGGTCATGTCTAGCCAGTTTCTGAACTAAAGCTGGAGGTTTCAGTGGTCAGGTCTAACCAGTTTCAAAATCAAAGCCAAGGGTTTCAATGGTCATGTCTAAGCAGTTTCTGAATCAAAGCCAGAGATTTCGGTTGTCATGACTAACCAGTTTGTGAATCAAAACCAGAGGTTTCAGTAGTCATGTCTAACCAGTTTCTGAATCAAAGCCAATGGTTTCAGTGGTCATGTCTAAGCAGTTTCTAAATCAAAGCCAGAGGGTTCAGTGGTCATGTCTAACCTGTTCCTGAATCAAAGACAAGGCTGTGAGTGGTCATGCCTAAGCAATTTCTGGATCAAAGCCATAGATTACAATAGTCATTTCTAATCAGTTACTGAATCAAAGACGTAGGTTTAAGTAGTCATGTCTAACCATTTCCTGAATCAAAGCAGATGTTTCAGTGTACATGTCTAACCAGTTTCTAAATCAAAGCCGAAGGTTTCGGTGTTCATATCTAGCCAGTTTCTGAATCAAAGACGGAGATTTCAGTAGTCATGTCTAACCACTTTCTGCATCAAAACGAGAGGTTTCATTGGCCATGTCTCATCAGTTGCTGAATCAAAGCCACGGGTTTCAGCGGACATGTATATCTAGTTTCTGAATCAAAGCCAGAGGTTTCAGTGGTCATATCTAACCATTTTTTGACTCAAATCCAGAGGTTTCCGTGGTCACGTCTAAGCAGTTTCTAAAGCAAAGCCGGACGTTTCAATGGTCATGTCTAACCAGTATCTGAATCAAAGCCAAGCGTTTCAGTGGTCATGTCTAAACAGTTTCTGAATCAAAGCCAAATGTTCAGTGTACATGTCTAACCATTATCTGAATCAAAGCCAGTGATGTCTAACCAGGTTCTGAATCAGAGCCGGAGGTTTCTGTGATCATGTCTAACCAGTTTCAGAAACAAAGCCGGAGAATTCAGTGGTGATGTCTAACCAGTTGTAAATCAAAGCCGAAGGATTGAGTGGTCATGTCTAACCAGTTTCTGAATCAAAGCCAGAGGATTCATTAGTCATGTCTAACCTGTTTCTGAATCAAAGCCAGAGGATTCATTAGTCATGTCTAACCAATTTCTGAATCAAAGCCAATGGTTTCAGTGGACATGTCAAACCAATTCCTGAATCAAAGCCGGAGTTTGCAGTGGTTATGTCTAACCAGTAACTGAATCAAAGCCGGAGATTTCAGTCGTCATGGCTAACCAGTTCCTGAATCAAATACGGAGGTTTCAGTGGTCATGTCTAACCAGTTTCTGAATCAAAGCCAAGGGTTTCAGCAGTGGAATCTAACCAGTTTCTGAATCAAAGCCAGAGTTTTCAGTTGCCATGTCTAAGCAGTTTCGGAATCAAAGCCGGAGAATTCAGAGTTCCTGTCTAACCACTTCCTGAATCAAATACGGAAGTTTCAGTGGTCATGTCTCACTAGTTTCTGAATCAAATCCAGAGGATTCAGTGGTCATGTCTTGCCAGCAGCTGAATCAAAGCCAAGGGTTTCAGTGGTCAATTCTAATTGTTTCTGAATCAAAGCTGGAGTTTTCAGTGGTCCTGTCTAACCAGTTTGTGAACCAAAGCCACAGTTTTCCGTAGTCATGTCTAACCAGTTCCTGAATGAAAGCCAAGGATTTCAGTGGTCATGTCCAACCAATTCCTAAATCAAACACGGAGGTTTCAGTGGTCATGCCTAACCCGTTCCTGAATCAATGCAGAGGTTTCAGTGGACATGTCAAACCAGGTTCTGAATCAAATCCGGACATTTTGGTGGTTATGTCTAACCAGTTTCTGAATCAAAGCCGGAGGTTTCAGTGGTCATGTCTAACCAGTTTCTGAATCAAAGCCAAGGGTTTCAGTGGTCCTGTCTAACCAGTTTCTGAACCAAAGCCACAGTTTTCCGTAGTCATGTCTAACCAGTTCCTGAATGAAAGCCAAGGATTTCAGTGGTCGTGTCCAACCAATTCCTAAATCAAACACGGAGGTTTCAGTGGTCATGCCTAAGCAGTTCCTGAATCAATGCAGAGGTTTCAGTGGACATGTCAAACCAGGTTCTGAATCAAATTTGGTCATTTTGGTGGTTATGTCTAACCAGTTTCTGAATCAAAGCCGGAGGTTTCAGTGGTCATGTCTAACCAGGTCCTGAATCAAAGCCAAGGGTTTCAGTGGTTTTGTCTAACCAGTTTCTGAATCAAAACCCGACATTTCAGTGGTCATGTCTAACCAGTTTCTGAATCAAAGATGGAGGTTGCAGTGGTTATGTCTAACCAGCAACTGAATCAAAGCAGAGCTTGCAGTGGTCATGTCTAACCAGTTCCTGAATTAAATACGGAGGTTTCAGTGGTCATGTCTAACCAGTTCCTGAATCAACACCAAGGGTTGCAGCGGTTGTATCTAACCAGTTTCAGAATCAAAGCCAGAGATGTCAGTGGCCATGTCTAACCAGTTTCTGAATCAAAGCCAGAGTTTTCAGTGGCCATGTCTAAACAGTTTCTGAATCAAAGACGGAGAATTCAATGGTCATGTCTAACCAGTTCCAGAATCAAAGCCATGGGTGTCAGTGGGAATGTCGAACCTATTTCAGATTCAAAGCCAGAGTTTTCAGTGGTCATGTCTAACCAGTTTCTGAATCAAAGCTGGAGGTTGCAGTGGTTATGCCTAACCAGCAACTGAATCAAAGCAGAGGTTGCAGTGGTCATGTCTAACCAGTTCCGGAATCAAGTACGGAGGTTTCACTGGTCATGTCTGACCAGTTCCTGAATCAAAGCTTAAGGTTGCCGTGGTTATTTCTAACCAGTTTCTGAATCAAAGATGGAGAATTCAGTGGTCATGTCTGACCAGTTCCTGAATCAAAGCCACAGGTTTCAGGGGAATGTCTAACCTATTTCTGATTCAAAGCCAGAGGGTTCAGTGGTTATGTCTAACCAGTTTCTGAATCAAAGCTGGAGGTTGCAGTGGTGATGTCTAACCAGCAACTGAATCAAAGCAGAGCTTGCAGTGGTCATGTCTAACCAGTTCCTGAATCAATTACGGAGGTTTCAGTGGTCATGTCTAACCAGTTCCTGAATTAACGCCAAGGCTTGCAGCGGTTGTATCTAACCAGTTTCTGAATCAAAGCCAGAGATGTCAGTGGCCATGTCTAAGCAGTTTCTGAATCAAAGCCAGACTTTTCAGTGGCCATGTCTAAGCAGTTTCTGAATCAAAGCCGGAAAATTCAGTGGTCCTGTCTAATGAGTTTCTGAATCAAAGACAGAGGATCATTGGTCATGTTCAAATAGTTTCTGAATCAAAGCAGGAGATTTCAGTGGTCATGTCTAACCAGTTCCTGAATCAAAGCCGCAGGTTGCAGTGGTAATGTCTGACCAGTTACTGAATCAAAGCCGGAAATTTCAGTGGTCATGTCAAACCAGTTTCTGAATCAAAGACAGAGGTTTCAGTGGTCATGTTTAACCAGTTTCTGAATCAAAGCTGGAGGTTGCCGTGGTTATGTCTAACCAGATTCTGAATCAAAGACGGATAATTCAGTGGTCATGTCTAACCAGTTCCACAATCAAAGCCACGGGTTTCAGTGGGAATGTCGAACCTATTTCTGATACAAAGCCGGAGATTTCGGGGGTCATGTCTAACCAGTTCCTGAATCAAAGCCGCAGGTTGCAGTGGCAATGTCTAACCAGATTCGGATTCAAAGCCGGAGATTTCAGTGGTCATGTCTAACCAGTTTCTGAATCAAAGCCAAAGGTTTCAGTGGTCATGTCTAACCAGTTCCTGAATCAAAGCTAGAGGTTGCCGTGGTTATGTCTAACCAGTTTCTGAATCAAAGACGGAGAATTCAGTGGTCATGTCTAACCAGTTTCTGAATCAAAGCCAGAGGTTTCAATGGTCATGTCTAACCAGTTTCTGAATCAAAGCCAAATGGTTCAATGGTCATGTCTAACCTGTTCCTGAATCAAAGCTCAAGGTTGCCGTGGTTACGTCTAACCAGTTTCTGAATCAAAGACGGTGAATTCAGTGGTCATGTCTAACCAGTTCCTGAATCAAGGCCATGGATTCCAGTGGGAATGTTTAACCTATTTCTGATTCAAAGCCAGAGGTTTCAGTGGTCATGTCTAACCAGTTTCTGAATCAAAGCTGGAGGTTGCAGTGGTTATGTCTAACCAGCAACTGAATCAAAGCAGAGCTTGCAGTGGTCATGTCTAACCAGTTCCTGAATCAAATACGGAGGTTTCAGAAGTCATGTCTAACCAGTTCCTGAATCATCGCCAAGGGTTGCAGCGGTTGTATCTAACCAGTTTCTGAATCAAAGACAGAGATGTCAGTGGCCATGTCTAAGCGGTTTCAGAATCAAAGCCAGAGTTTTCAGTGGCCATGTCTACACAGTTTCTGAATCAAAGCCAGAGAATTCAGTGGTCCTGTCTAATGAGTTTCTGAATCAAAGCCAGAGGTTTCATTGGTCATGTTAAACAAGTTTCTGAATCAAAGCCAAGGGTTTCAGTGGTCAGGTCAAACAAGTTCCTGAATCAAAGCCGCAGGTTGCAGTGGTTCTGTCTAACCAGCAACTGAATCAAAGCCGGAGATTTCAGTGGTCATGTCTAACCAGTTCCTGAATCAAAGCCGCAGGTTGCAATGGTAATGTCTAACCAGTTAATGAATCAAAGTCAGAAATTTCAGTGGTCATGTCTAACACGTTTCTGAATCAAAGCCAGAGGTTTCAGTGGTCATGGCTAGCCAGTTTCTGAATCAAAGCCAAACGTTTCAGTGGTCAAGTCTAACCAGTTCCTGAATCAAAGCTGGAGGTTTCTGTGGTTATGTCTAACCAGATTCTGAACCTAAGACGGAGAATTCAGTGGTCATGCATAACCAGTTCCAGAATCAAAGTCACGGGTTTCAGTGGGAATGTCTAACCTATTTCTGATTCAAAGCCGGAGGTTTCAGTGGTCATGTCTAGCCATTTCCTGAAACAAAGCCGGAGGTTGCAGTGGTAATGTCTAACCAGTTTCTGAATCAAAGCCGGAAATTTCAGTGGTCATGTCTAACCAGTTTCTGAATCAAAGACAGAGGTTTCAGTGGTCATGTTTAACCAGTTTCTGAATCAAAGCTGGAGGTTGCCGTGGTTATGTCTAACCAGATTCTGAATCAAAGACGGATAATTCAGTGGTCATGTCTAACCAGTTCCACAATCAAAGCCACGGGTTTCAGTGGGAATGTCGAACCTATTTCTGATACAAAGCCGGAGATTTCGGGGGTCATGTCTAACCAGTTCCTGAATCAAAGCCACAGGTTGCAGTGGCAATGTCTAACCAGATTCGGAATCAAACCCGGAGATTTCAGTGGTCATGTCTAACCAGTTTCTGAATCAAAGCCAGAGGTTTCAGTGGTCATGTCTAACCAGTTTCTGAATCAAAGCCAAAGGTTTCAGTGGTCATGTCTAACCAGTTCCTGAATCAAAGCTAGAGGTTGCCGTGGTTATGTCTGACCAGTTTCTGAATCAAAGACGGAGAATTCAGTGGTCATGTCTAACCAGTTTCTGAATCAAAGCCAGAGGTTTCAATGGTCATGTCTAACCAGTTTCTGAATCAAAGCCAAATGGTTCAGTGGTCATGTCTAACCTGTTCCTGAATCAAAGCTCAAGGTTGCCGTGGTTACGTCTAACCAGTTTCTGAATCAAAGACGGTGAATTCAGTGGTCATGTCTAACCAGTTCCTGAATCAAGGCCATGGATTCCAGTGGGAATGTTTAACCTATTTCTGATTCAAAGCCAGAGGTGTCAGTGGTCATGTCTAACCAGTTGCTGAATCAAAGCTGGAGGTTGCAGTGGTTATGTCTAACCAGCAACTGAATCAAAGCAGAGCTTGCAGTGGTCATGTCTAACCAGTTCCCGAATCAAATACAGAGGTTTCAGAAGTCATGTCTAACCAGTTCCTGAATCATCGCCAAGGGTTGCAGCGGTTGTATCTAACCAGTTTCGGAATCAAAGACAGAGATGTCAGTGGCCATGTCTAAGCGGTTTCAGAATCAAAGCCAGAGTTTTCAGTGGCCATGTCTACACAGTTTCTGAATCAAAGCCGGAGAATTCAGTGGTCCTGTCTAATGAGTTTCTGAATCAAAGCCAGAGGTTTCATTGGTCATGTTAAACAAGTTTCTGAATCAAAGCCAAGGGTTTCAGTGGTCATGTCAAACAAGTTCCTGAATCAAAGTCGCAGGTTGCAGTGGTTCTGTCTAACCAGCAACTGAATCAAAGCCGGAGATTTCAGTGGTCATGTCTAACCAGTTCCTGAATCAAAGCCGCAGGTTGCAATGGTAATGTCTAACCAGTTACTGAATCAAAGCCAGAAATTTCAGTGGTCATGTCTAACATGTTTCTGAATCAAAGCCAGAGGTTTCAGTGGTCATGGCTAACCAGTTTCTGAATCAAAGCCAAAGGTTTCAGTGGTCATGTCTAACCAGTTCCTGAATCAAAGCTGGAGGTTTCTGTGGTTATGTCTAACCAGATTCTGAATCTAAGACGGAGAATTCAGTGGTCATGCATAACCAGTTCCAGAATCAAAGCCACGGGTTTCAGTGGGAATGTCTAACCTATTTCTGATTCAAAGCCGGAGGTTTCAGTGGTCATGTCTAGCCAGTTCCTGAAACAAAGCCGGAGATTTCAGTGGTCATGTCTAACCAGTTTCTGAATCAAAGCCAGAGGTTTCAGTGGTCATGGCTAACCAGTTTCTGAATCAAAGCCAAAGGTTTCAGTGGTCATGTCTAACCAGTTCCTGAATCAAAGCTGGAGGTTGCAGTGGTTATGTCTAACCAGCAACTGAATCAAAGCAGAGCTTGCAGTGGTCATGTCTAACTAGTTCTTGAATCAAATACGGAGGTTTCAGTGGTCATGTCTAACCAGTTCCTGAATCAACGCAAGGGTTGCAGTGGTTGTATCTAACAAGTTTCTGAAACAAAGACAGAAAGGTCAGTGGCCATGTCTAAGCAGTTTCTGAATCAATACCAGAGCTTTCAGTGGCCATGTCTAAGCAGTTTCTGAATCAAAGCTGGAGAATTCAGTGGTCCTGTCTAATGAGTTTCTGAATCAAAGCCAGAGGCTTCATTGGTCATGTTCAACTAGTTTCTGAATCAAAGCCAAGGGTTTCAGCGGTCATGTCTAACCAGTTCCTGAATAAAAGCCGCAGGTTGCAGTGGTTATGTCTAACCAGTAACTGAATCTAAGCCGGAGATGTCAGTGGTCATGTCAAACCAGTTCCTGAATCAAAGCCGGAGGATGCTTTGGTTATGACTAATCAGTTTCTGAATCAAATCCAGAGGATTCAGCGGTCATGTCTAGCCAGCTGCTGAATCAAAGCCAAGGGTTTCAGTGGTCAAATCTAACTAGTTTCTGAATCAAAGCCGGAGGTTTCAGGGGTCCATTCTAGCCATTTTCTGAACAAAAGCCACAGTTTTCCGTGGTCATGTCTAACCAGTTCCTGAATAAAAGACAAGGGTTTCAGTGGTTATGTCCAACCAATTCCTAAATCAAACACGGAGGTTTCAGTTGTCATGTCTAACCAGTTCCTGAATCAAAGCAGAGCTTTCAGTGGACATGTCAAACCAGTTTCTGAATCAAATTCGGACGTTTCGGTGGTTATGTCTAACCAGTTTCTGAATCAAAGCCGGAGGTTTCAATGGTCATGTCGAACAAGATTCTGAATCAAAGCCAAAGGTTTCAGTGGTCATGTCTAACCAGTTCCTGAATCAACGCCAAGGCTTGCAGCGGTTGTATCTAACCAGTTTCTGAATCAAAGCCAGAGATGTCAGTGGCCATGTCTAAGCAGTTTCTGAATCAAAGCCAGAGTTTTCAGTGGCCATGTCTAAGCAGTTTCTGAATCAAAGCCAGAAAATTCAGTGGTCCTGTCTAATGAGTTTCTGAATCAAAGCCAGAGGTTTCATTGGTCATGTTCAACTAGTTTCTGAATCAAAGCCAAGGGTTTCAGCGGTCATGTCAAACAAGTTCCTGAATCAAAGCCGCAAGTTGCAGTGGTTATGTCTAACCATTAACTGAATCAAAGCCGGAGATTTCAGTGGTCATGTCTAACACGTTTCTGAATCAAAGCCAGAGTTTTCAGTGGTCATGTCTAACCAATTTCTGAATCAAAGCCAAAGGTTTCAGTGGTCATGTCTAACCAGTTCCTGAATCAAAGCTGGAGGTTGCCGTGGTTATGTCTAACCAGTTTCTGAATCAAAGACGGAGAGTTCAGTGGTCATGTCTAACCAGTTCCAGAATCAAAGCCATGGGTGTCAGTGGGAATGTCGAACCTATTTCAGATTCAAAGCCAGAGGTTTCAGTGGTCATGTCTAACCAGTTTCTGAATCAAAGCTGGAGGTTGCAGTGGTTATGCCTAACCAGCAACTGAATCAAAGCAGAGGTTGCAGTGGTCATGTCTAACCAGTTCCGGAATCAAGTACGGAGGTTTCACTGGTCATGTCTGACCAGTTCCTGAATCAAAGCTTAAGGTTGCCGTGGTTATTTCTAACCAGTTTCTGAATCAAAGATGGAGAATTCAGTGGTCATGTCTGACCAGTTCCTGAATCAAAGCCACGGGTTTCAGGGGAATGTCTAACCTATTTCTGATTCAAAGCCAGAGGTTTCAGTTGTTATGTCTAACCAGTTTCTGAATCAAAGCTGGAGGTTGCAGTGGTGATGTCTAACCAGCAACTGAATCAAAGCAGAGCTTGCAGTGGTCATGTCTAACCAGTTCCTGAATCAATTACGGAGGTTTCAGTGGTCATGTCTAACCAGTTCCTGAATTAACGCCAAGGCTTGCAGCGGTTGTATCTAACCAGTTCTGAATCAAAGCCAGAGATGTCAGTGGCCATGTCTAAGCAGTTTCTGAATCAAAGCCAGACTTTTCAGTGGCCATGTCTAAGCAGTTTCTGAATCAAAGCCGGAGAATTCAGTGGTCCTGTCTAATGAGTTTCTGAATCAAAGACAGAGGATCATTGGTCATGTTCAACTAGTTTCTGAATCAAAGCAGGAGATTTCAGTGGTCATGTCTAACCAGTTCCTGAATCAAAGCCGCAGGTTGCAGTGGTAATGTCTGACCTGTTACTGAATCAAAGCCGGAAATTTCAGTGGTCATGTCTAACCAGTTTCTGAATCAAAGACAGAGGTTTCAGTGGTCATGTTTAACCAGTTTCTGAATCAAAGCTGGAGGTTGCCGTGGTTATGTCTAACCAGATTCTGAATCAAAGACGGATAATTCAGTGGTCATGTCTAACCAGTTCCACAATCAAAGCCACGGGTTTCAGTGGGAATGTCGAACCTATTTCTGATACAAAGCCGGAGATTTCGGGGGTCATGTCTAACCAGTTCCTGAATCAAAGCCACAGGTTGCAGTGGCAATGTCTAACCAGATTCGGAATCAAAGCCGGAGATTTCAGTGGTCATGTCTAACCAGTTTCTGAATCAAAGCCAGAGGTTTCAGTGGTCATGTCTAACCAGTTTCTGAATCAAAGCCAAAGGTTTCAGTGGTCATGTCTAACCAGTTCCTGAATCAAAGCTAGAGGTTGCAGTGGTTATGTCTGACCAGTTTCTGAATCAAAGACGGAGAATTCAGTGGTCATGTCTAACCAGTTTCTGAATCAAAGCCAGAGGTTTCAATGGTCATGTCTAACCAGTTTCTGAATCAAAGCCAAATGGTTCAGTGGTCATGTCTAACCTGTTCCTGAATCAAAGCTCAAGGTTGCCGTGGTTACGTCTAACCAGTTTCTGAATCAAAGACGGTGAATTCAGTGGTCATGTCTAACCAGTTCCTGAATCAAGGCCATGGATTCCAGTGGGAATGTTTAACCTATTTCTGATTCAAAGCCAGAGGTGTCAGTGGTCATGTCTAACCAGTTGCTGAATCAAAGCTGGAGGTTGCAGTGGTTATGTCTAACCAGCAACTGAATCAAAGCAGAGCTTGCAGTGGTCATGTCTAACCAGTTCCCGAATCAAATACGGAGGTTTCAGAAGTCATGTCTAACCAGTTCCTGAATCATCGCCAAGGGTTGCAGCGGTTGTATCTAACCAGTTTCGGAATCAAAGACAGAGATGTCAGTGGCCATGTCTAAGCGGTTTCAGAATCAAAGCCAGAGTTTTCAGTGGCCATGTCTACACAGTTTCTGAATCAAAGCCAGAGAATTCAGTGGTCCTGTCTAATGAGTTTCTGAATCAAAGCCAGAGGTTTCATTGGTCATGTTAAACAAGTTTCTGAATCAAAGCCAAGGGTTTCAGTGGTCATGTCAAACAAGTTCCTGAATCAAAGTCGCAGGTTGCAGTGGTTCTGTCTAACCAGCAACTGAATCAAAGCCGGAGATTTCAGTGGTCATGTCTAACCAGTTCCTGAATCAAAGCCGCAGGTTGCAATGGTAATGTCTAACCAGTTACTGAATCAAAGCCAGAAATTTCAGTGGTCATGTCTAACACGTTTCTGAATCAAAGCCAGAGGTTTCAGTGGTCATGGCTAACCAGTTTCTGAATCAAAGCCAAAGGTTTCAGTGGTCATGTCTAACCAGTTCCTGAATCAAAGCTGGAGGTTTCTGTGGTTATGTCTAACCAGATTCTGAATCTAAGACGGAGAATTCAGTGGTCATGCATAACCAGTTCCAGAATCAAAGCCACGGGTTTCAGTGGGAATGTCTAACCTATTTCTGATTCAAAGCCGGAGGTTGCAATGGTAATGTCTAACCAGTTCCTGAATAAAAGACAAGGGTTTCAGTGGTTATGTCCAACCAATTCCTAAATCAAACACGGAGGTTTCAGTTGTCATGTCTAACCAGTTCCTGAATCAAAGCAGAGCTTTCAGTGGACATGTCAAACCAGTTTCTGAATCAAATTCGGACGTTTCGGTGGTTATGTCTAACCAGTTTCTGAATCAAAGCCGGAGGTTTCAATGGTCATGTCGAACAAGATACTGAATCAAAGCCAATGGTTTCAGTGGTCATGTCTAACCAGTTCCTGAATCAACGCCAAGGCTTGCAGCGGTTGTATCTAACCAGTTTCTGAATCAAAGCCAGAGATGTCAGTGGCCATGTCTAAGCAGTTTCTGAATCAAAGCCAGACTTTTCAGTGGCCATGTCTAAGCAGTTTCTGAATCAAAGCCAGAAAATTCAGTGGTCCTGTCTAATGAGTTTCTGAATCAAAGCCAGAGGTTTCATTGGTCATGTTCAACTAGTTTCTGAATCAAAGCCAAGGGTTTCAGCGGTCATGTCAAACAAGTTCCTGAATCAAAGCCGCAAGTTGCAGTGGTTATGTCTAACCATTAACTGAATCAAAGCCGGAGAATTCAGTGGTCATGTCTAACACGTTTCTGAATCAAAGCCAGAGTTTTCAGTGGTCATGTCTAACCAATTTCTGAATCAAAGCCAAAGGTTTCAGTGGTCATGTCTAACCAGTTCCTGAATCAAAGCTGGAGGTTGCTGTGGTTATGTCTAACCAGTTTCTGAATCAAAGACGGAGAATTCAGTGGTCATGTCTAACCAGTTCCAGAATCAAAGCCATGGGTGTCAGTGGGAATGTCGAACCTATTTCAGATTCAAAGCCAGAGGTTTCAGTGGTCATGTCTAACCAGTTTCTGAATCAAAGCTGGAGGTTGCAGTGGTTATGCCTAACCAGCAACTGAATCAAAGCAGAGGTTGCAGTGGTCATGTCTAACCAGTTCCGGAATCAAGTACGGAGGTTTCACTGGTCATGTCTGACCAGTTCCTGAATCAAAGCTTAAGGTTGCCGTGGTTATTTCTAACCAGTTTCTGAATCAAAGATGGAGAATTCAGTGGTCATGTCTGACCAGTTCCTGAATCAAAGCCACGGGTTTCAGGGGAATGTCTAACCTATTTCTGATTCAAAGCCAGAGGTTTCAGTGGTTATGTCTAACCAGTTTCTGAATCAAAGCTGGAGGTTGCAGTGGTGATGTCTAACCAGCAACTGAATCAAAGCAGAGCTTGCAGTGGTCATGTCTAACCAGTTCCTGAATCAATTACGGAGGTTTCAGTGGTCATGTCTAACCAGTTCCTGAATTAACGCCAAGGCTTGCAGCGGTTGTATCTAACCAGTTCTGAATCAAAGCCAGAGATGTCAGTGGCCATGTCTAAGCAGTTTCTGAATCAAAGCCAGACTTTTCAGTGGCCATGTCTAAGCAGTTTCTGAATCAAAAACGGAGAATTCAGTGGTCCTGTCTAATGAGTTTCTGAATCAAAGACAGAGGATCATTGGTCATGTTCAACTAGTTTCTGAATCAAAGCAGGAGATTTCAGTGGTCATGTCTAACCAGTTCCTGAATCAAAGCCGCAGGTTGCAGTGGTAATGTCTGACCTGTTACTGAATCAAAGCCGGAAATTTCAGTGGTCATGTCAAACCAGTTTCTGAATCAAAGACAGAGGTTTCAGTGGTCATGTTTAACCAGTTTCTGAATCAAAGCTGGAGGTTGCCGTGGTTATGTCTAACCAGATTCTGAATCAAAGACGGATAATTCAGTGGTCATGTCTAACCAGTTCCACAATCAAAGCCACGGGTTTCAGTGGGAATGTCGAACCTATTTCTGATACAAAGCCGGAGATTTCGGGGGTCATGTCTAACCAGTTCCTGAATCAAAGCCGCAGGTTGCAGTGGCAATGTCTAACCAGATTCGGAATCAAAGCCGGAGATTTCAGTGGTCATGTCTAACCAGTTTCTGAATCAAAGCCAGAGGTTTCAGTGGTCATGTCTAACCAGTTTCTGAATCAAAGCCAAAGGTTTCAGTGGTCATGTCTAACCAGTTCCTGAATCAAAGCTAGAGGTTGCCGTGGTTATGTCTGACCAGTTTCTGAATCAAAGACGGAGAATTCAGTGGTCATGTCTAACCAGTTTCTGAATCAAAGCCAGAGGTTTCAATGGTCATGTCTAACCAGTTTCTGAATCAAAGCCAAATGGTTCAGTGGTCATGTCTAACCTGTTCCTGAATCAAAGCTCAAGGTTGCCGTGGTTACGTCTAACCAGTTTCTGAATCAAAGACGGTGAATTCAGTGGTCATGTCTAACCAGTTCCTGAATCAAGGCCATGGATTCCAGTGGGAATGTTTAACCTATTTCTGATTCAAAGCCAGAGGTGTCAGTGGTCATGTCTAACCAGTTGCTGAATCAAAGCTGGAGGTTGCAGTGGTTATGTCTAACCAGCAACTGAATCAAAGCAGAGCTTGCAGTGGTCATGTCTAACCAGTTCCCGAATCAAATACGGAGGTTTCAGAAGTCATGTCTAACCAGTTCCTGAATCATCGCCAAGGGTTGCAGCGGTTGTATCTAACCAGTTTCGGAATCAAAGACAGAGATGTCAGTGGCCATGTCTAAGCGGTTTCAGAATCAAAGCCAGAGTTTTCAGTGGCCATGTCTACACAGTTTCTGAATCAAAGCCGGAGAATTCAGTGGTCCTGCCTAATGAGTTTCTGAATCAAAGCCAGAGGTTTCATTGGTCATGTTAAACAAGTTTCTGAATCAAAGCCAAGGGTTTCAGTGGTCATGTCAAACAAGTTCCTGAATCAAAGTCGCAGGTTGCAGTGGTTCTGTCTAACCAGCAACTGAATCAAAGCCGGAGATTTCAGTGGTCATGTCTAACCAGTTCCTGAATCAAAGCCGCAGGTTGCAATGGTAATGTCTAACCAGTTACTGAATCAAAGCCAGAAATTTCAGTGGTCATGTCTAACATGTTTCTGAATCAAAGCCAGAGGTTTCAGTGGTCATGGCTAACCAGTTTCTGAATCAAAGCCAAAGGTTTCAGTGGTCATGTCTAACCAGTTCCTGAATCAAAGCTGGAGGTTTCTGTGGTTATGTCTAACCAGATTCTGAATCTAAGACGGAGAATTCAGTGGTCATGCATAACCAGTTCCAGAATCAAAGCCACGGGTTTCAGTGGGAATGTCTAACCTATTTCTGATTCAAAGCCGGAGGTTTCAGTGGTCATGTCTAGCCAGTTCCTGAAACAAAGCCGGAGATTTCAGTGGTCATGTCTAACCAGTTTCTGAATCAAAGCCAGAGGTTTCAGTGGTCATGGCTAACCAGTTTCTGAATCAAAGCCAAAGGTTTCAGTGGTCATGTCTAACCAGTTCCTGAATCAAAGCTGGAGGTTGCAGTGGTTATGTCTAACCAGCAACTGAATCAAAGCAGAGCTTGCAGTGGTCATGTCTAACTAGTTCCTGAATCAAATACGGAGGTTTCAGTGGTCATGTCTAACCAGTTCCTGAATCAACGCAAGGGTTGCAGCGGTTGTATCTAACCAGTTTCTGAAACAAAGACAGAAAGGTCAGTGGCCATGTCTAAGCAGTTTCTGAATCAATACCAGACTTGTCAGTGGCCATGTCTAAGCAGTTTCTGAATCAAAGCTGGAGAATTCAGTGGTCCTGTCTAATGAGTTTCTGAATCAAAGCCAGAGGCTTCATTGGTCATGTTCAACTAGTTTCTGAATCAAAGCCAAGGGTTTCAGCGGTCATGTCTAACCAGTTCCTGAATAAAAGCCGCAGGTTGCAGTGGTTATGTCTAACCAGTAACTGAATCTAAGCCGGAGATGTCAGTGGTCATGTCAAACCAGTTCCTGAATCAAAGCCGGAGGATGCTTTGGTTATGACTAATCAGTTTCTGAATCAAATCCAGAGGATTCAGCGGTCATGTCTAGCCAGCTGCTGAATCAAAGCCAAGGGTTTCAGTGGTCAAATCTAACTAGTTTCTGAATCAAAGCCGGAGGTTTCAGGGGACCATTCTAGCCATTTTCTGAACAAAAGCCACAGTTTTCCGTGGTCATGTCTAACCAGTTCCTGAATAAAAGACAAGGGTTTCAGTGGTTATGTCCAACCAATTCCTAAATCAAACACGGAGGTTTCAGTTGTCATGTCTAACCAGTTCCTGAATCAAAGCAGAACTTTCAGTGGACATGTCAAACCAGTTTCTGAATCAAATTCGGACGTTTCGGTGGTTATGTCTAACCAGTTTCTGAATCAAAGCCGGAGGTTTCAATGGTCATGTCGAACAAGATTCTGAATCAAAGCCAAAGGTTTCAGTGGTCATGTCTAACCAGTTCCTGAATCAACGCCAAGGCTTGCAGCGGTTGTATCTAACCAGTTTCTGAATCAAAGCCAGAGATGTCAGTGGCATGTCTAAGCAGTTTCTGAATCAAAGCCAGAGTTTTCAGTGGCCATGTCTAAGCAGTTTCTGAATCAAAGCCAGAAAATTCAGTGGTCCTGTCTAATGAGTTTCTGAATCAAAGCCAGAGGTTTCATTGGTCATGTTCAACTAGTTTCTGAATCAAAGCCAAGGGTTTCAGCGGTCATGTCAAACAAGTTCCTGAATCAAAGCCGCAAGTTGCAGTGGTTATGTCTAACCATTAACTGAATCAAAGCCGGAAATTTCAGTGGTCATGTCTAACCAGTTCCTGAATCAAAGCCGCAGGTTGCAGTGGTAATGTCTAACCAATAACTGAATCAAAGCCGGAGATTTCAGTGGTCATGTCTAACACGTTTCTGAATCAAAGCCAGAGTTTTCAGTGGTCATGTCTAACCAGGTTCTGAATCAAAGCCAAAGGTTTCAGTGGTCATGTCTAACCAGTTCCAGAATCAAATCTGGAGGTTGCCGTGGTTATGTCTAACCAGTTTCTGAATCAAAGACGGAGAATTCAGTGGTCATGTCTAACCAGTTCCAGAATCAAAGCCATGGGTGTCAGTGGGAATGTTGAACCTGTTTCAGATTCAAAGCCAGAGGTTTCAGTGGTCATGTCTAACCAGTTTCTGAATCAAAGCTGGACGTTGCAGTGGTTATGCCTAACCAGCAACTGAATCAAAGCAGAGGTTGCAGTGGTCATGTCTAAACAGTTCCGGAATCAAGTACGGAGGTTTCATTGGTCATGTCTGACCAGTTCCTGAATCAAAGCTTAAGGTTGCCGTGGTTATTGCTAACCAGTTTGTGAATCAAAGATGGAGAATTCAGTGGTCATGTCTGACCAGTTCCTGAATCAAAGCCACGGGTTTCAAGGGAATGTCTAACCTATTTCTGATTCAAAGCCAGAGGTTTCAGTGGTTACGTCTAACCAGTTTCTGAATCAAAGCTGGAGGTTGCAGTGGTGATGTCTAACCAGCAACTGAAACAAAGCAGAGCTTGCAGTGGTCATGTCTAACCAGTTCCTGAATCAATTACGGAGGTTTCAGGGGTCATGTCAATCCAGTTCCTGAATCAACGCCAAGGCTTGCAGCGGTTGTATCTAACCAGTTTCTGAATCAAAGCCAGAGATGTCAGTGGCCATGTCTAAGCAGTTTCTGAATTAAAGCCAGACTTTTCAGTGGCCATGTCTAAGCAGTTTTCTGAATCAAAGCCGGAAAATTCAGTGGTCCTGTCTAATGAGTTTCTGAATCAAAGCCAGAGGTTTCATTGGTCATGTTCAACTAGTTTCTGAATCAAAGCCAAGGGTTTCAGCGGTCATGTCAAACAAGTTCCTGAATCAAAGCCGCAGGGTGCAGTGGTTATGTCTAACCATTAACTGAATCAAAGCCGGAGATTTCAGTGGTCATGTCTAACCAGTTCCTGAATCAAAGCCGCAGGTTGCAGTGGTAATGTCTAACCAATAACTGAATCAAAGCCAGAAAGTTCAGTGGTCAAGTCTAACACGTTTCTGAATCAAAGCCAGAGTTTTCATTGGTCATGTCTAACCAATTTCTGAATCAAAGCCAAAGGTTTCAGTGGTCATCTCTAACCAGTTCCTGAATCAAAGCTGGAGGTTGCCGTGGTTATGTCTAACCAGTTTCTGAATCAAAGACGGAGAATTCAGTGGTCATGTCTAACCAGTTCCAGAATCAAAGCCATGGGTGTCAGTGGGAATGTCGAACCTATTGCAGATTCAAAGCCAAAGGTTTCAGTGGTCATGTCTAACCAGTTTCTGAATCAAAGCTGGAGGTTGCAGTGGTTATGCCTAACCAGCAACTGAATCAAAGCAGAGGTTGCAGTGGTCATGTCTAACCAGTTCTGGAATCAAGTACGGAGGTTTCACTGGTCATGTCTGACCAGTTCCTGAATCAAAGCTTAAGGTTGCCGTGGTTATTTCTAACCAGTTTCTGAATCAAAGATGGAGAATTCAGTGGTCATGTCTGACCAGTTCCTGAATCAAAGCCACGGGTTTCAGGGGAATGTCTAACCTATTTCTGATTCAAAGCCAGAGGTTTCAGTGGTTATGTCTAACCAGTTTCTGAATCAAAGCTGGAGGTTGCAGTGGTGATGTCTAACCAGCAACTGAATCAAAGCAGAGCTTGCAGTGGTCATGCCTAACCAGTTCCTGAATCAATTACAGAGGTTTCAGTGGTCATGTCTAACCAGTTCCTGAATCAACGCCAAGGATTGCAGCGGTTGTATCTAACCAGTTTCTGAATCAAAGACAGAGATGTCAGTGGCCATGTCTAAGCAGTTTCTGAATCAAAGCCAGAAAATTCAGTGGTCCTGTCTAATGAGTTTCAGAATCAAAGCCAGAGGTTTCATTGGTCATGTTCAACTAGTTTCTGAATCAAAGCCAAGGGTTTCAGCGGCCATGTCAAACAAGTTCCTGAATCAAAGCCGCAGGTTGCAGTGGTTATGTCTAACCAGTAACTGAATCAAAGCCGGAGATTTCAGTGGTCATGTCTAACCAGTTCCTGAATCAAAGCCGCAGATTGCAGTGGTAATGTCTAACCAGTTTCTGAATCAAAGCCGGAAATTTCAGTGGTCATGTCTAACCAGTTTCTGAATCAAAGACAGAGGTTTCAGTAGTCATGTCTAACCAGTTTCTGAATCAAAGCCAAAGGTTTCAGTGGTTATCTCGAACCAGTTCCTGAATCAAAGCTGGAGGTTGCCGTGGTTATGTCTAACCAGATTCTGAATCAAAGACGGATAATTCAGTGGTCATGTCTAACCAGTTCCACAATCAAAGCCACGGGTTTCAGTGGGAATGTCGAACCTATTTCTGATACAAAGCCGGAGATTTCAGTGGTCATGTCTAACCAGTTCCTGAATCAAAGCCGCAGGTTGCAGTGGTAATGTCTAACCAGATTCGGAATCAAAGCCGGAGGTTTCAGTGGTCATGTCTAACCAGTTTCTGAATCAAAGCCAGAGGTTTCAGTGATTATGTCGAACCAGTTCCTGAATCAAAGCTGGAGGTTGCCGTGGTTATGTCTAACCAGATTCTGAATCAAAGACGGATAATTCAGTGGTCATGTCTAACCAGTTCCACGATCAAAGCCACGGGTTTCAGTGGGAATGTCGAACCTATTTCTGATACAAAGCCGGAGATTTCGGGGGTCATGTCTCACCAGTTCCTGAATCAAAGCCGCAGGTTGCAGTGGTAATTTCTAACCAGATTCGGAATAAAAGCCGGAGATTTCAGTGGTCATGTCTAACCAGTTTCTGAATCAAAGCCAGAGGTTTCAGTGGTCATGTCTAACCAGTTTCTGAATCAAAGCCGAAGGTTTCAGTGGTCAGGTCTAACCAGTTCCTGAATCAATGCTGGAGGTTGCCGTGGTTATGTCTAACCAGTTTCTGAATCAAAGACGGAGAATTCAGTGGTCATGTCTAACCAGTTTCTGAATCAAAGCCAGAGGTTTCAATGGTCATGTCTAACCAGTTTCTGAATCAAAGCCAAATGGTTCAGTGGTCATGTCTAACCTGTTCCTGAATCAAAGCTCAAGGTTGCCGTGGTTACGTCTAACCAGTTTCTGAATCAAAGACGGAGAATTCAGTGGTCATGTCTGACCAGTTCCTGAATCAATGCCATGGATTCCAGTGGGAATGTTTAACCTATTTCTGATTCAAAGCCAGAGGTTTCAGTGGTCATGTCTAACCAGTTTCTGAATCAAAGCTGGAGGTTGCAGTGGTTATGTCTAACCAGCAACTGATTCAAAGCAGAGCTTGCAGTGGTCATGTCGAACCAGTTCCTGAATCAAATACGGAGGTTTCAGAAGTCATGTCTAACCAGTTCCTGAAACAACGCCAAGGGTTGCAGCGGTTGTATCTAACCAGTTTCTGAATCAAAGACAGAGATGTCAGTGGCCATGTCTAAGCGGTTTCTGAATCAAAGCCAGAGTTTTCAGTGGCCATGTCTACACAGTTTCTGAATCAAAGCCGGAGAATTCAGTGGTCCTGCCTAATGAGTTTCTGAATCAAAGCCAGAGGTTTCATTGGTCATGTTAAACAAGTTTCTGAATCAAAGCCAAGGGTTTCAGTGGTCATGTCAAACAAGTTCCTGAATCAAAGCCGCAGGTTGCAGTGGTTCTGTCTAACCAGCAACTGAATCAAAGCCGGAGATTTCAGTGGTCATGTCTAACCAGTTCCTGAATCAAAGCCGCAGGTTGCAATGGTAAAGTCTAACCAGTTACTGAATCAAAGCCAGAAATTTCAGTGGTCATGTCTAACACGTTTCTGAATCAAAGCCAGAGGTTTCAGTGGTCATGTCTAACCACATTCTGAATCAAAGCCAAAGGTTTCAGTGGTCATGTCTAACCAGTTCCTGAATCAAAGCTGGAGGATTCTGTGGTTATGTCTAACCAGATTCTGAAACTAAGACGGAGAATTCAGTGGTCATGCATAACCAGTTCCAGAATCAAAGCCACGGGTTTCAGTGGGAATGTCTAACCTATTTCTGATTCAAAGCCGGAGATTTCAGTGGTCATGTCTAACCAGTTCCTGAAACAAAGCCAGAGGTTGCAGTGGTAATGTCTAACCAGTTTCTGAATCAAAGCCGAAGATTTCAGTGGTCATGTCTAGTCAGTTTCTGAATCAAAGCCAGAGGTTTCAGTGGTCATAGCTAACCAGTTTCTGAATCAAAGCCAAAGGTTTCAGTGGTCATGTCTAACCAGTTCCTGAATCAAAGCTGGAGGTTGCAGTGGTTATGTCTAACCAGCAACTGAATCAAAGCAGAGCTTGCAGTGGTCATGTCTAACTAGTTCCTGAATCAAATACGGAGGTTTCAGTGGTCATGTCTAACCAGTTCCTGAATCAACACAAGGGTTGCAGCGGTTGTATCTAACCAGTTTCTGAATCAAAGACAGAAATGTCAGTGGCCATGTCTAAGCAGTTTCTGAATCAAAGCCGGAGAATTCAGTGGTCCTGTCTAATGAGTTTCTGAATCAAAGCCAGAGGCTTCATTGGTCATGTTCAACTAGTTTCTGAATCAAAGCCAAGGGTTTCAGCGGTCATGTCTAACCAGTTCCTGAATAAAAGCCGCAGGTTGCAGTGGTTATGTCTAACCAGTAACTGAATCTAAGCCGGAGATGTCAGTGGTCATGTCAAACCAGTTCCTGAATCAAAGCTGGAGGTTGCAGTGGTAATGTCTAACCAGTTTCTGAATCAAAGCCGGAGATTTTAGTGGTCATGTCTAACCAGTTCCTGAATCAAAGCCGGAGGATGCTTTGGTTATGACTAACCAGTTTCTGAATCAAATCCAGAGGAATCAGTGGTCATGTCTAGCCAGCTGCTGAATCAAAGCCAAGGGTTTCAGTCGTCAAATCTAACTAGTTTCTGAATCAAAGCCGGAGTTTTCAGGGGTCCATTCTAGCCATTTTCTGAACAAAAGCCACAGTTTTCCGTGGTCATGTCTAACCAGTTCCTGAATAAAAGACAAGGGTTTCAGTGGTTAAGTCCAACCAATTCCTAAATCAAACATGGAGGTTTCAGTTGTCATGTCTAACCAGTTCCTGAATCAAAGCAGAGCTTTCAGTGGACATGTCAAACCAGTTTCTGAATCAAATTCGACGTTTCGGTGGTTATGTCTAACCAGTTTCTGAATCAAAGCCGGAGGTTTCAATGGTCATGTCGAACAAGATTCTGAATCAAAGCCAAAGGTTTCAGTGGTCATGTCTAACCAGTTCCTGAATCAAAGCTGAAGGTTGCCGTGGCTATGTCTAACCAGCTTCTTAATCAAAGACGGAGAATTCAGTGGTCATGTCTAACCAGTTCCAGAATCAAAGCCACAGGTTTCAGTGGGAACGTCTAACCTAATTCTGATTCAAAGCCAGAGGTTTCAGTGGTCATGTCTAACCAGTTGCTGAATCAAAGCTGGAGGTTGCAGTGGTTCTGTCTAACCAGCAACTCAATCAAAGCAGAGGTTGCAGCGGTCATGACAAATAGTTCTGGAATCAAATGCGGAGGTTTCAGTGGTCATGTCTAACCAGTTCCTGAATCAAAGCTCAAGGTTGCCGTGGTTATGTCTAACCAGGTACTGAATAAAAGCCGGAGAATTCAGTGGTCATGTCTGACCAGTTCCAGAATCAACGCCATGGGTTTCAGTGGGAATGTCTAACCTATTTCTGATTCAAAGCCAGAGCTTTCAGTCGTCATGTATAACCTGTTTCTGAATCAAAGCTGGAGGTTGCAGTGGTTATGTCAAACCAGCAACTGAATCAAAGCAGAGCTTGCAGTGGTCATGTCTAACCAGTTCCTGAAACAAATACGGAGGTTTCAGTGGTCATGTCTAAACAGTTCCTGAATCAATGCCAAGGGTTGCAGCGGTTGTATCTAACCAGTTTCTGAATCAAAGCCAGAGATGTCAGTGGCCATGTCTAAGCAGTTTCTGAATCAAAGCCAGAGAATTCAGTGGTCCTGTCTAATGAGTTTCTGAATCAAAGCCAAAGGTTTCATTGGTCATGTTCAACTAGTTTCTGAATCAAAGCCTAGGGTTTCAGCGGTCATGTCTAACCAGTTCCTGAATAAAAGCCGAAGGTTGCAGTGGTTATGTCTAACCAGTAACTGAATCTAAGCCGGAGATATCAGTGGTCATGTCAAACCAGTTCCTGAATCAAAGCCGGAGGATGCTTTGGTTATGACTAATCAGTTTCTGAATCAAATCCAGAGGATTCAGCGGTCATGTCTAGCCAGCTGCTGAATCAAAGCCAAGGGTTTCAGTGGTCAAATCTAACTAGTTTCTGAATCAAAGCCGGAGTTTACAGGGGTCCATTCTAGCCATTTTCTGAACAAAAGCCACAGTTTTCCGTGGTCATGTCTAACCAGTTCCTGAATAAAAGCAAAGGGTTTCAGTGGTTAAGTCCAACCAATTCCTAAATCAAACACGGAGGTTTCAGTTGTCATGTCTAACCAGTTCCTGAATCAAAGCAGAGCTTTCAGTGGACATGTCAAACCAGTTTCTGAATCAAATTCGGACATTTCGGTGGTTATGTCTAACCAGTTTCTGAATCAAAGCCGGAGGTTTCAATGGTCATGTCGAACAAGATTCTGAATCAAAGCCAAAGGTTTCAGTGGTCATGTCTAACCAGTTCCTGAATCAAAGCTGAAGGTTGCCGTGGTTATGTCTAACCAGCTTCTTAATCAAAGACGGAGAATTCAGTGGTCATGTCTAAGCAGTTCCAGAATCAAAGCCACAGGTTTCAGTGGGAATGTCTAACCTAATTCTGATTCAGAGCCAGAGGTTTCAGTGGTCATGTCTAACCAGTTACTGAATCAAAGCTGGAGGTTGCAGTGGTTCTGTCTAACCAGCAACTCAATCAAAGCAGAGGTTGCAGCGGTCATGACAAATAGTTCTGGAATCAAATGCGGAGGTTTCAGTGGTCATGTCTAACCAGTTTCTGAATCAAAGCCAAAGGTTTCAGTGGTCATGTCTAACCAGTTCCTGAATCAAAGCTCAAGGTTGCTGTGGTTATGTCTAACCAGTTTCTGAATCAAAGACGGAGAATTCAGTGGTCATGTATAACCACTTCCTGAATCAAAGCCATGGGTTTCATTGGGAATTTTTAACCTATTTCTGATTCAAAGCCAGAGGTTTCGGTGGTCATGTCTAACCAGTTTCTGAATCAAAGCTGGAGGTTGCAGTGGTTCTGTCTAACCAGCAACTGAATCAAAGCAGAGCTTGCAGTGGTCATGTCTAACTAGTTCCTGAATCAAATACGGAGGTTTCAGTGGTCATGTCTAACCAGTTCCTGAATAAACACCAAGGGTTGCACTGGTTGTATCTAACCAGTTTCTGAATCAAAGCCAGAGATGTCAGAGGCCATGTCTAAGCAGTTTCTGAATCAAAGCCAGAGTTTTCAGTGGCCACGTCTAAGCAGTTTCTGAACCAAAGCTGGAGAATTCAGTGGTCCTGTCTAATGAGTTTCTGAATCAAAGCCAGAGGTTTCATTGGTCATGTTCAACTAGTTTCTGAATCAAAGCCAAGGGTTTCAGCGGTCATGTCAAACAAGTTCCTGAATCAAAGCCGCACGTTGCAGTGGTTATGTCTAACCAGTAACTGAATCAAAGCCGGAGATTTCAGTGGTCATGTCTAACCAGTTCCTGAATCAAAGCCGCAGGTTGCAGTGGTAATGTCTAACCAGTTACTGAATCAAAGCCGGAGATTTCAGTGGTCATGTCTAACCAGTTTCTGAATCAAAGCCAGAGGTTTCAGTGGTCATGTCTAACCAGTTTCTGGATCAAAGCCAAAGGTTTCAGTGGTCATGTCGAACCAGTTCCTGAATCAAAGATGGAGGTTGCCGTGGTTATGTCCAACCAGATTCCGAATCAAAGACTCATTATTCAGTGGTCATGTCTAACCAGTTCCACAATCAAAGTCATGGGTTTCAGTGGGAATGTCGAACCTATTTCTGATTCAAAGCCGGAGATTTCGGTGGTCATGTCTAACCAGCTCTTGAATCAAAGCCGGAGGTTGCAGTGGTAATGTCTAACCAGTATCGGAATCAAAGCCAGAGATTTCAGTGGTCACGTCTAACCAGTTTCTGAATCAAAGCCAGAGGCTTCAGTGGTCATGTCTAATCAGTTTCTGAATCAAAGCCAAAGGTTTCAGTGGTCATGTCAAACCAGTTCCTGAATCAAAGCTAGAGGTTGCCGTGGTTATGTCTAACCAGTTTCTGAATCAAAGACGGAGAATTCAGTGGTCATGTCTAACCAGTTTCTGACTCAAAGCCAGAGGTTTCAATGGTCATGTCTAACCAGTTTCTGAATCAAAGCCAAATGGTTCAGTGGTCATGTTTAACCTGTTCCTGAATCAAAGCTCAAGGTTGCCGCGGTTACGTCTAACCAGTTTCTGAATCAAAGACAGAGAATTCAGTAGTCATCTCAAACCAGTGCCTGAATCAAAGCCATGGGTTTCAGTGGGAATGTTTAACCTATTTCTGATTCAAAGCCAGAGGTTTCAGTGGTCATGTCGAACCAGTTTCTGAATCAAAGCTGGAAGTTGCAGTGGTTATGTCTAACCAGCAACTGAATCAAAGCAGAGCTTGCAGTGGTCATGTCTAACCAGTTCCTGAATCAAATACGGAGGTTGCAGTGGTCATGTCTAACCAGTTCCTGAATCAACACCAAGGGTTGCAGCCGTTGTATCTAACCAGTTTCTGAATCAAAGACAGAGATGTCAGTGGCCATGTCTAAGCGGTTTCTGAATCAAAGCCAGAGAATTCAGTGGTCCTGTCTAATGAGATTCTGAATCAAAGCCAGAGGTTTCATTGGTCATGTTCAACTAGTTTCTGAATCAAAGCCAAGGGTTTCAGCGGTCATATCAAACAAGTTCCTGAATCAAAGCCGCAGGTTGCAGTGGTTGTGTCTAACCAGCAACTGAATCAAAGCCGGATATTTCAGTGGTCATGTCTAACCAGTTACTGAATCAAAGCCGGAAATTTCAGGTGTCATGTCTAACACATTTCTGAATCAAAGCCAGAGGTTTCAGTGGTCATGTCTAACCAGTTTCTGAATCAAAGCCAAAGGTTTCAGTGGTCATGTCTAACCAATTCCTGAATCAAAGCTAGAGGTTGCAATGGTTATGTCTAACCAGTTTCTGAATCAAAGCCAAAGGTTTCAGTGGTCATGTCTAACCTGTTCCTGAATCAAAGCTCACGGTTGCCGTGGTTACGTCTAACCAGTTTCTGAATCAAAGACAGAGAATTCAGTGGTCATGTCTAACCAGTTCCTGAATCAAGGCCATGGGTTTCAGTGGGAATGTTTAACCTATTACTGATTCAAAGCCAGAGGTTTCAGTGGTCATGTCTAACCAGTTTCTGAATCAAAGCTGGAGGTTGCAGTGGTCATGTCTAACCAGTTTCTGAATCAAAGCTGGAGGTTGCAGTGGTTATGCCTAACCAGCAACTCAATCAAAGCAGAGGTTTAAATGGTCATGTCTAACCAGTTCCTGAATCAAAGCTCAAGGTTGCCGTAGTTATTTCTAACCAGTTTCTGAATCAAAGATGGAGAATTCAGTGGTCATGTCTGACCAGTTCCTGAATCAAAGCCACGGGTTTCAGTGGGAATGTCTAACCTATTCCTTATTCAAAGCCAGTGGTTTTAGTGGTTATGTCTAACCAGTTTCTGAATCAAAGCTGGAGGTTGCAGTGGTGATGTCTAACCAGCAACTGGATCAAAGCAGAGGTCGCAGTGGTCATGTCGAACCAGTTCCTGAATCAAATACGGAGGTTTCAGTGGACATGTCTAACCAGTTCCTGAATCAACACCAAGGATTGCAGCAGCTGTATCTAACCAGTTTCTGAATCAAAGCCAGAGATGTCAGTGGCCATGTCTAAGCAGTTTCTGAATCAAAGCCAGACTTTTCAGTGGCCATGTCTAAGCAGTTTCTGAATCAAAGCCGGAAAATTCAAAGGTCCTGTCTAATGAGTTTCTGAATCAAAGCCAGAGGTTTCATTGATCATGTTCAACTAGTTTCTGAATCAAAGCCAAGGGTTTCAGCGGTCATGTCAAACATGTTCCTGAATCAAAGCCGCAGGTTGCAGTGGTTATGTCTAACCAGAAACTGAATCAAAGCCGGAGATTTCAGTGGTCATGTCTAACCAGTTCTTGAATCAAAGCCGGAGGTTGCAGTGGTAATGTCTAACCAGTTACTGAATCAAAGCCGGAGATTTCAGTGGTCATGTCTAACCAGTTTCTGAATCAAAGCCAGAGGTTTCAGTGGTCATGTCTAACCACATTCTGAATCAAAGCCAAAGGTTTCAGTGGTCAGGTCTAACCAGTTCCTGAATCAAAGCTGGAGGTTGCCGTGGTTATGTCTAACCAGAGTCTGAATCAAAGACGGATAATTCAGTGGTCATGTCTAACCAGTTCCACAATCAAAGCCACGGATTTCAGGGGGAATGTCGAACCTATTTCTGATTCAAAGCCGGAGATTTCGGTGGTCATGTCTAACCAGTTCCTGAATCAAAGCCGGAGGTTGCAGTGGTAATGTCTAACCAGTTTCTGAATCAAAGCCAGAGATTTCAGTGGTCATGTCTAACTAGTTTCTGAATCAAAGCCAGAGGTTTAAGTCGTCATGTCTAACCAGTTTCTGAATCAAAGCCAGAGGTTTCAGTGGTCATGTCTAAGCAGTTTCTGAATCAAAGCCAGAGTTTTCAGTGGCCACGTCTAAGCAGTTTCTGAATCAAAGCCAAAGAATTCAGTGGTCCTGTCAAATGAGTTTCTGAATCAAAGCCAGAGGTTTCATTGGTCATGTTCAACTAGTTTCTGAATCAAAGCCAAGGGTTCAGTGGTCATGTCTAACCAGTTCCTGAATCAAAGCCAAAGGTTGCAGTGCTTATGTCTAACCAGTAACTGAATCAAAGCCGGATATTTCCGTGGTCTTGTCGAACCAGTTCCTGAATCAAAGCCGCAGGTTTCAGTGGTCATGTCTAACCAGTTTTTGAATCAAAGCCAAGGGTTTCAGTGGTCATGTCTAACCAGTTCCTGAATCAAAGCTAGAGGTTTCAATGGTCTTGTCTAACCAGTTTCTGAATCAAAGCCAATGGTTTCAGTGGTCATGTCTAACCAGTTCCTGAATCAAAGCTCAAGGTTGCTGTGGTTATGTCTAACCAGTTTCTGAAACAAAGACGGAGAATTCAGTGGACATGTCTAACCAGTTTCTGAATCAAAGCCAGTGGTTTCAATGGTCATGTCTAACCAGTTTCTGAATCAAAGCCAAAGGTTTCAGTGGTCATGTCTAACCAGTTCCTGAATCAAAGCTCAAGGTTGCTGTGGTTATGCCTAACCAGTTTCTGAATCAAAGACGGAGAATTCAGTGGACATGTCTAACCAGTTTCTGAATCAAAGCCAGAGGTTTCAATGGTCATGTCTAACCAGTTTCTGAATCAAAGCCAAAGGTTTCAGTGGTCACGTCTAACCAGTTCCTGAATCAAAGCTCAAGGTTGCTGTGGTTATGTCTAACCAGTTTCTGAATCAAAGACACAGAATTCAGTGGTCATGTCTAACCAGTTCCTGAATCAAAGCCATGGGATTCAGTGGGAATGTTTAACCTATTTCTGATTCAAAGCCAGAGGTTTCAGTGGTCATGTATAACCAGTTGCTGAATCAAAGCTGGAGGTTGCAGTGGTTCTGTCTAACCAGCAACTGAATCAAAGCAGAGCTTGCAGTGGTCATGTCTAACTAGTTCCTGAATCAAATACGGAGGTTTCAGTGGTCATGTCTAACCAGTTCCTGAATAAACGCCAAGGGTTGCGCTGGTTGTATCTAACCAGTTTCTGAATCAAAGCCAGAGATGTCAGTGGCCTTGTCTAAGCAGTTTCTGATTCAAAGCCAGAGTTTTCAGTGGCCACGTCTAAGCAGTTTCTGAATCAAAGCCAGAGAATTCAGTGGTCCTGTCTAATGAGTTTCTGAATCAAAGCCAGAGGTTTCATTGGTCATGTTCAACTAGTTTCTGAATCAAAGCCAAGGGTTTCAGTGGTCATGTCTAACCAGTTCCTGAATCAAAGCTGCAGGTTGCAGTGGTTATGTCTAACCAGTAACTGAATCAAAGCCGGAGATTTCAGTGGTCATGTCAAACCAGTTTCTGAATCAAAGCCGGAGGTTGCTTTGGTTAATACTAACCTGTTTCCGAATCAAATCCAGAGGATTCAGTGGTCATGTCTAGCCAGCTGCTGAATCAAAGCCAAGGGTTTCAGTGGTCAAATCTAACTACTTTCTGAATCAAAGCCAAAGGTTTCAGTGGTCATGTCTAGCCAGTTTCTGAATTAAAGCTGGAGGTTTCAGTGGCCAGATCTAACCAGTTTCAAAATCAATGCCAAGAGTTTCAATGGTCATGATTATGCAGTTTCTGAATCAAAGCCGGAGAATTCAGTGGTCCTGTCTAAAAAGTATCTGAATCAGAGCCGGAGAATTCAGTGGTGATGTCTAACCATTTTCTGAATCAAAGCCAGAGATTTCAGTGGTCATGTCCAAGCAGATGCTGAAACAAAGCTAAGGGTTTCAGCGGTCGTATCTAACCAGTTTCTAAATCAAAGCCAGAGTTCTCAGTGGTCATGTCTAACCAGTTTCTGAATTAAAGCCAAGTGTTTCATTGGTCATGTCTAACAAATTTCTGAATCAAAGCCAGAGGTTTCATTGGTCGTGGCTTACCAGTTCCTGAATCAAAGCCAAGGGTTTCAGTGGTCATGTCTAACCTGTTTCCGAATCAAATCCAGAGGATTCAGTGGTCATGTCTAGCCAGCTGCTGAATCAATGCCAAGGGTTTCAGTGGTCAAATCTAATTAGTTTCTAAATCAAAGCCAGAGGTTTCAGTGGTCATGTGTAACCAGTTTCTGAATCAAAGCCAAAGGATTCAGTGGTCATGTCTAACCAGTTCCTGAATCAAAGCAGGAGGTTGCAGTGGTTACGTCTAACCAGTTTCTGAATCAAAGATGGAGAATACAGTGGTCATGTCTAACCAGTTTCTGAATCAAATCCAGAGGATTCAGTGGTCATGTCTAGCCAGCTGCTGAATCAAAGCCAAGGGTTTCAGTGGTCAAATCTAATTAGTTTCTGAATCAAAGCTGGAGTTTTCAGGGGTGCATTCTAATCATTTACTGGACAAAAGCCACAGTTTTCCGTGGTCATGTCTAACCAGTTCCTGAATCAAAGCAGAGGTTTCAGTGGACATGTCAAACCAGTTTCTGAATCAAATCCAGACGTTTCGGTGGTTATGTCTAACCAGTTTCTGAATCAAAGCCGGAGGTTTCAATGGTCATGTCCAACCAATTTCTGAATGAAAGCCGGAGGTTTCAGTGGTCATGTCTAACCAGTTTCTGAATCAAAGCCAAAGGTTTCAGTGTTCATGTCTAACCAGTTCCTGAATCAAAGCCGGAGGTTGCAGTGGTTATGTCTAACCAGTTTCTGAATCAAAGACGAGAATTCAGTAGTCACGTCTAAACAGTTTCTTAATCAAAGCCAGAGGGTTCAGTGGCCACGTCTAAACAGTTTCTGCATCAAAGCCAAAGGTTTCAGTGGTCATGTCTCTCCAGGTTCTGAATCAAAGTCGGAGAATTCAGTGGTCATGTCGAACCACTCCCTGAATCAAAGCCACGGGTTTCAGTGGGAATGTCTAACCTATTTCTGATTCAAAGCCAGAGGTTTCAGTGGTCATGTCTAACCAGTTTCTGAATCAAAGCTGGAGGTTGCAGTGGTTATGTCTAACCAGCAACTGAATCAAAGCAGAGGTTTCAGTGGTCATGTCTAACCAGTTCCTGAATCAATGCCAAGGGTTGCAGCGGTTGTATCTAACCAGTTTCTGAATCAAAGCCAGTGATGTCACTGTCCATGTCTAAGCAGTTTCTGAATCAAAGCCAGAGTTTTCAGTGGCCATTGCTAAGCAGTTTGAGAATCAAAGCCGGAGAATTCAGTGGTCCTGTCTAACCAGTTTCTGAATCAAATCCAGAGGATTCAGTGGTCATGTCTAGCCAGCTGCTGAATCAAAGCCAAGGATTTCAGTGGTCATGTCTAACCAGTTTCTGAATCAAAACTGGAGGTTGCAGTGGTTCTGTCTAACCAGCAACTGAATCAAAGCAGAGGTTGCAGTGGTCATGTCTAACCAGTACTGAATCAAAGCAGGAGGTTGCAGTGGTTACGTCTAACCAGTTTCTGAATCAAAGATGGAGAATTCAGTGGTCATGTCTAACCAGTTTCTGAATCAAATCCAGAGGATTCAGTGGTCATGTCTAGCCAGCTGCTGAATCAAAGCCAAGGGTTTCAGTGGTCAAATCTAATTAGTTTCTGAATCAAAGCTGGAGTTTTCAGGGGTCCATTCTAATCATTTACTGGACAAAAGCCACAGTTTTCCGTGGTCATGTCTAACCAGTTCCTGAATCAAAGCAGAGGTTTCACTGGTCATGTCGAACCAGTTCCTGAATCAAAGCCGGAGGTTGCAGTGGTTATGTCTAACCAGTTTCTGAATCAAAGCAGGAGAATTCAGTGGTCATGTCTAACCAGTTCCTGAAGCAAAGCCATGGGTTTCAGTGGTCATGTCTAACCTATTTCTGATTCAAAGCTAGAGGTTTCAGTGGTCATGTCTAGCCAGGTCCTGAATCAAAGCCAAGGGTTCAGTGGTCATGTCTAAGCAGTTTCTGAATCAAATCCATTGGATTCAGTGGTCATGTCTAGCCAGCTGCTGAATCAAAGCCAAGGGTTTCAGTGGTCAAATCTAAATAGTTGCTGAATCAAAGCCAGAGTTTTCAGTCGTCCTGTCTAACCAGTTTCTGAACCAAAGCTACAGTTTTCCGTGGTCATGTCTAACCGGTTCCTGAAGGAAAGTCAAGGGTTTCAGTGGTCATGTCCAACCAATTCCTAAATCAAACATGGAGGTTTCAGTGGTCATGCCTAACAAGTTCCTGAATCAAAGCAGAGATTTCAGTGGTCATGTCTAACCAGTTTCTGAATCAAATCCGGACGTTTCGGTGGTTATGTCTAACCAGTTTCTGAATCAAAGCCGGAGGTTTCAATGGTCATGTCTAACCAGTTTCTGAATCAAAGCCAAAGGTTTCAGTGGTCATGTCTAACCAGTTCCTGAATCAAAGCCGGAGGTTGCAGTGGTTATGTCTAACCAGTTTTTGAATCAAAGCCGGAGAATTCAGTGGTCATGTCTAACCATTTCCTGAATCAAAGCCACAGGTTTCAGTGGTCATGTCTAACCTATTTCTGATTCAAAGCCAGAGGTTTCATGGTCATGTCTAGCCAGGACCTGAATCAAAGCCAAGGGTTCAGTGGTCATGTCTAACCAGTACCTGAATCAAATCCGGAGGTTTCAGTGGTTATGTCTAACCAGTTTCTGAATCAAAGCCGGAGGTTTCAATTGTCATGTCGAACCAGTTTCTGAATCAAAGCCGGAGGTTTCCGTGGTCATGTCTATCCAGGTTCTCAATCAAAGCCATGGGTTTCAGCAGTCATGTCTAACCAGTTCCTGAAGCAAAGCCGGAGGTTTCAGTGGTCATGTCAAGCCAGTTTCTGAATTAACGAAAAAGGTTTCAGTGGTCATGTCTAACCAGTTCCTGAATCAAAGCCGGAGGTTTCCATGGTCATGTCTAACCAGGTTCTCAGTCAAGGCCATGGGTTTCAGTGGTCATGTCTAAGCAGTTTCAGAATCAGAGCCACAGGTTTCAGCGGTCATGTCTAACCACTTTCAGAATGAAAGCTAGAGCTGCAGTGGCCAAGTCTAACAAGTTTCTGAATCAAAGCCAGAGGTTGCAGTGCTTATGTCTAACCAGTTCCTGAAACAAAGGCAAAGGTTTCAGTGGTTACGTCTAACAAGTTTCAGAATCAAAGACAATGGTTTCAGTGGTCATGTTTAACCATTTCCTGAATCAAAGCTGGAGGTTGCAGTGATTACGTCTAACCAATAACTGAATCAAAGACAATGGTTTCAGTGGTCATGTCTAAACAGTCCCTGAATCAAAGCCGGAGGTTGCAGTGGTTATGTCTAATCAGACTCTGCATCAAAGCCTGAGATTTCAGTGGTCATGTCTAACCAATTCCGGAATCAAAGTCAAGGATTTCAGTAGTCTTGTCTAACCAGTTTCTGAATCAAGGCCAGACATTTCAGTGGTCATGTCTAAACAGTTTCTGAATCAAAGCCTGAGATTTCAGTGGTCATGTCTAGCCAGTTCCTGAATCAAAGCCAAGGGTTTCAGTAGTCTTATCTAACCAGTTTCTGAATCAAAGCCAGACATTTCAGTGGTCATGTCTAACCAGTTTCTGAATCAAAGCCTAGGTTTCAGTGGTCATGTCTAACCAGTTTCTGAATCAAAGCCGGAGTTTTCAACGGTCATGCCTAACCAGTTTCTGAATTAAAGCAAAAAGTTTCAGCGGTTATGTCTAAGCAATTCCTGGAACAAGAGCAAAGTTTTCAGTGGTCACGTCTAACCAGCTTCAGAATCAAAGACAACGTTTTCATTGGTCATTTCTAATTAGTCCCTGAAACAAAGCCAAAGCTTTCAGTGGTCATGTCGAACAAGATTCTAAATCAAAGCCAAAGGTTTCAGTGTTCATGTCTAACAAGTTTCTCCATCAACTGTGGAGATTTCAGTGCTCATGTCTAACCAGTTTCTGAATCAAAGCCAAAGGTTTCAGTGGTCATGTGTAACAAGATTCTGAATCAAAGCCAAAGGTTTCAGTGTTCATGTCTAACAAGTTTCTCAATCAAATCCAGAGGTTTCAGTGGTCATGTCTAACCCATTCCTGAATCAAAGCCAAAGGTTTCAGGGGTCATGTCTAACAAGTTTCTGAATCAAAGCCAAGGGTTTCAGTGGTCATGTCTAATCAGTTTCTGAATCAAAACCGGAGGATTCAGTGGTCATGTCTAGCCAGCTGCTGAATCAAAGCCAAGGGTTTCATTGGTCAAATCTAACTAGTTTCTGAATCAAAGCTGGAGTTTTCAGTGGTCCTGTCTAACCACTTTCTGAACCAAAGCCACAGTTTTCCGGGGTCATGTCTAACCAGTTCCTGAATGAAAGCCAATGGTTTCAGTGGTCAGGTCCAACCAATTCACAAATCAAATGCGGAGGTTTCAGTGGTCATGCCTAACAAGTTCCTGAATGAAAGCAGAGGTTTAAGTGGACATGTCAAACCAGTTTCATAATCAAATCCGGACATTTCGGTGGTTATGTCTAACCAGTTTTTGAATCAAAGCCAGAGAATTCAGTGGTCATGTCTAACCAGTTCCTGAATCAAAGCCATAGGTTTCAGTGGTCATGTCTAACCAGTTTCTGATTCAAAGTCAAAGGTTTCAGTGGTCATGTCTAGCCAGGACGTGAATCAAAGCTAAGGGTTCAGTGGTCATGTCTGACCAGCACCTGAATCAAATCCGGAGGTTTCAGTGGTCATGTCTAACTAGTTTCTGAATCAAAGCCGGAGGTTTCACTGGTCATGTCTAACCAGTTCCTGAATCAAAGCCGGAGGTTGCAGTGGTTATGTCTAACCAGTTTCTGAATCAAAGCAGGAGAATTCAGTGGTCATGTCTAACCAGTTCCTGAAGCAAAGCCATGGGTTTCAGTGGTCATGTCTAACCTATTTCTGATTCAAAGCTAGAGGTTTCAGTGGTCATGTCTAACCAGGTCCTGAATCAAAGACAAGGGTTCAGTGGTCATGTCTAAGCAGTTTCTGAATCAAATCCAGTGGATTCAGTGGTCATGTCTAGCCAGCTGCTGAATCAAAGCCAAGGGTTTCAGTGGTCAAATCTAAATAGTTGCTGAATCAAAGCCAGAGTTTTCAGTCGTCCTGTCTAACCAGTTTCTGAACCAAAGCTACAGTTTTCCGTGGTCATGTCTAACCGGTTCCTGAAGGAAAGTCAAGGGTTTCAGTGGTCATGTCCAACCAATTCCTAAATCAAACACGGAGGTTTCAGTGGTCATGCCTAACAAGTTCCTGAATCAAAGCAGAGGTTTCAGTGGTCATGTCTAACCAGTTTCTGAATCAAATCCGGACGTTTCGGTGGTTATGTCTAACCAGTTTCTGAATCAAAGCCGGAGGTTTCAATGGTCATGTCTAACCAGTTTCTGAATCAAAGACAGAGCTTTCAGTGGTCATGTCTAAACAGTTTCTGAATCAAAGCCAAAGGTTTCAGTGGTCATGTCTAACCAGTTCCTGAATCAAAGCCGGAGGTTGCAGTGGTTATGTCTAACCAGTTTTTGAATCAAAGCCGGAGAATTCAGTGGTCATGTCTAACCATTTCCTGAATCAAAGCCACAGGTTTCAGTGGTCATGTCTAACCTATTTCTGATTCAAAGCCAGAGGTTTCAGTGGTCATGTCTAGCCAGGACCTGAATCAAAGCCAAGGGTTCAAGTGGTCATGTCTAACCAGTACCTGAGTCAAATCCGGAGGTTTCAGTGGTTATGTCTAACCAGTTTCTGAATCAAAGCCGGAGGTTTCAATTGTCATGTCGAACCAGTTTCTGAATCAAAGCCGGAAGTTTCCGTGGTCATGTCTATCCAGGTTCTCAATCAAAGCCATGGGTTTCAGCAGTCATGTCTAACCAGTCTCTGAAGCAAAGCCGGAGGTTTCAGTGGTCATGTCAAGCCAGTTTCTGAATTAACTAAAAAGGTTTCAGTGGTCATGTCTAACCAGTTCCTGAATCAAAGCCGGAGGTTTCCATGGTCATGTCTAACCAGGTTCTCAGTCAAGGCCATGGGTTTCAGCGGTCATGTCTAACCACTTTCAGAATGAAAGCTAGAGCTGCAGTGGCCAAGTCTAACAAGTTTCTGAATCAAAGCCGGAGGTTGCAGTGCTTATGTCTAACCAGTTCCTGAAACAAAGGCAAAGGTTTCAGTGGTTACATCTAACAAGTTTCAGAATCAAAGACAATGGTTTCAGTGGTCATGTTTAACCATTTCCTGAATCAAAGCTGGAGGTTACAGTGATTACGTCTAACCAATAACTGAATCAAAGACAATGGTTTCAGTGGTCATGTCTAAACAATCCCTGAATCAAAGCCGGAGGTTGCAGTGGTTATGTCTAATCAGACTCTGCATCAAAGCCTGAGATTTCAGTGGTCATGTCTAACCAATTCCGGAATCAAAGTCAAGGATTTCAGTAGTCTTGTCTAACCAGTTTCTGAATCAAGGCCAGACATTTCAGTGGTCATGTCTAAACAGTTTCTGAATCAAAGCCTGAGATTTCAGTGGTCATGTCTAGCCAGTTCCTGAATCAAAGCCAAGGGTTTCAGTAGTCTTATCTAACCAGTTTCTGAATCAAAGCCAGACATTTCAGTGGTCATGTCTAACCAGTTTCTGAATCAAAGCCAAAGGTTTCAGGGGTCATGTCTAACAAGTTTCTGAATCAAAGCCAAGGGTTTCAGTGGTCATGTCTAATCAGTTTCTGAATCAAAACCGGAGGATTCAGTGGTCATGTCTAGCCAGCTGCTGAATCAAAGCCAAGGGTTTCATTGGTCAAATCTAACTAGTTTCTGAATCAAAGCTGGAGTTTTCAGTGGTCCTGTCTAACCACTTTCTGAACCAAAGCCACAGTTTTCCGGGGTCATGTCTAACCAGTTCCTGAATGAAAGCCAAGGGTTTCAGTGGTCAGGTCCAACCAAATCCTAAATCAAATGCTGAGGTTTCAGTGGTCATGCCTAACAAGTTCCTGAATGAAAGCAGAGGTTTCAGTGGACATGTCAAACCAGTTTCTGAATCAAATCCGGACATTTCGGTGGTTATGTCTAACCAGTTTCTGAATCAAAGCCCGAGATTTCAGTGGTCATGTCGAAACACTTTCTGAATCAAAGCCAAAAGTTTCAGTGGTCATGTCTAACCAGTTTCTGAATCAAAGCCGGAGAATTCAGTGGTCATGTCTAACCAGTTCCTGTATCAAAGCCATGGGTTTCAGTGGTCATGTCTAAACTATTTCTGATTCAAAGCCAGAGGTTTCAGTGGTCATGTCTAGCCAGGTCCTGAATCAAAGCCAAGGGTTTCAGTGGTCTTGTCTAACCAGTTTTTGAATCAAAACCCGACATTTCAGTGGTCATGTCTAACCAGTTCCAAAATCAAAGTGGAGCGTCCAGTTCCTGGAATAAGGGCAAAATTTTCAGTGGCCCTGTCTAACCACTTTCTGAACCAAAGCCACAGTTTTCCAGGTTCATGTCTAACCAGTTCCTGAATGAAAGCCAAGAGTTTCAGTGGTCATGTCCAACCAAATCCTAAATCAAACGCAGAGGTTTCAGTGGTCATGCCTAACAAGTTCCTGAATCAAAGCAGAGGTTTCAGTGGACATGTCAAACCATTTTCTGAATCAAATCCGGTCATTTCGGTGGTTATGTCTAACTAGTTTCTGAATCAAAGCCCGAGATTTCAGTGGACATGTCTAAACACTTTCTGAATCAAAGACAAAAGTTTCAGTGGTCATGTCTAACCAGTTTCTGAATCAAAGCCGGAGAATTCAGTGGTCATGTCTAACCAGTTCCTGAATCAAAGCCATGGGTTTCAGTGGTCATGTCTAACCTATTTCTGATTCAAAGCCAGAGGTTTCAGTGGTCATGTCTAGCCAGGTCCTGAGTCAAAGCCAAGGGTTTCAGAGGTCTTGTCTAACCAGTTTCTGAATCAAAACCCGACATTTCAGTGGTCATGTTTAACCAGTTCCAAAATCAAAGTGGAGCGTCCAGTTCCTGGAACATGGGCAAAGTTTTCAGTGGTAACGTCTAACCAGTTTCAGAATCAAAGACAACGGTTTCAGTGGTCATTTCTAACGAGTTCCTGAATCAAAGCCAAAATTTTCAGTGGTCATGTCTAAAAAGTTTCTGAATCAAAGCCAAAGGTCGCAGTAGTCATGTCTAACCAGTTCCTGAATCAAAGCCAGAGGTTGCAGTGGTCATGTCTAACCAGTTTCTGAATCAAAGCAGGAGAATTCAGTGGTCATGTCTAACTAGTTACTGAAGCAAAGCCATGGGTTTCAGTGGTCATGTCTAACCTATATCTGATTCAAAGCCAGAGGTTTCAGTGGTCATGTCTAGCCAGGTCCTGAATCAAAGACAAGGGTTCACTGGTCATGTCTAAGCAGTTTCTGAATCAAATCCAATGGATTCAGTGGTCATGTCTAGCCAGCCGCTGAATCAAAGCCAAGGGTTTCAGTGGTCAAATCTAAATAGTTTCTGAATCAAAGCCAGAGTTTTCAGTCGCCCTGTCTAACCAGTTTCTGAACCAAAGCTACATTTTTCCGTGGTCATGTCTAACCGGTTCCTGAATGAAAGCCAAAGGTTTAGTGGTCATGTCCAACCAATTCCTAAATCAAACACGCAGGTTTCAGTGGTTATGCCTAACAAGTTCCTGAATCAAAGCAGAGGTTTCAGTGGTCATGTCTAACCAGTTTCTGAATCAAATCCGGACGTTTCGGTGATTTTGTCTAACCAGTTTCTGAATCAAAGCCGGAGGTTTCAATGGTCATGTCTAACCAGTTTCTGAATCAAAGACAGAGCTTTCAGTGAGCATGTCTAAACAGTTTCTGAATCAAAGCCAAAGGTTTCAGTGGTCATGTCTAACCAGTTCCTGAATCAAAGCCGGAGGTTGCAGTGGTTATGTCTAACGAGTTTTGAATCAAAGTTGGAGAATTCAGTGGTCATGTCTAACCAGTTCCTAAATCAAAGCCACAGGTTTCAGTGGTCATGTCTAACCTATTTCTGATTCAAAGCCAGAGGTTTCAGTGGTCATGTCTAGCCAGGACCTGAATCAAATCCAGAGGTTTCAGTGTTTATGTCTAACCAGTTTCTGAATCAAAGCCGGAGGTTTCAATTGTCATGTCTAATTAGTTTCTGAATCAAAGCCGAAGGTTTCAGTGGTCATGTCGAACCAGTTTCTGAATCAAAGCCGGCAGTTTCCATGGTCATGTCTATCCAGGTTCTCAATCAAAGCCATGGGTTTCAGTAGTCATGCCTAAGCAGTTTCTGAATCAGAACTGCAGGTTTCTGTGGTCATGTCTAACCACTGTCAGAATGAAAGCTAGAGCTTCAGTGGCCAAGTCTAACAAGTTTCTGAATCAAAGCCGGAGGTTGCAGTGGTTATGTCTAACCAGCTCCTGGAACAAAGGCATCAGTTTAAGTGTTCACATCTAACAAGTTTCAGAATCAAAGACAATGCTTTCAGTGGTCATGTCTGACCAGTTCCTGAATCAAAGCCGGAGGTTGCAGTGGTTATGTATAACCAGTTTCTGAATCAAATACGGAGGTTTCAGTGGTCATGTCTAACCAGTTCCTGAATCAAAGCAGAGGTTTCAGTGGTCATGTCTAACCAGTTTCTGAATCAACGCCAAGGCTTGCAGCGGTGGTATCTAACCAGTTTCTAAATCAAAGCCAGAGTTTTCAATGGTCATGTCTAAGCAGTTTCTGAATCAAAGCCGGAGAATTCAGAGGTCCTGCCTAATCAGTTTCTGAATCAAAGCCGAAGGTTTCAGTTTTCATGTTCAACCAGTTTCTGAATCAAAGCCAAGGGTTTCAGTGGTCATATCTAACCTGTAACTGAATCAAAGCCGGAGGTTGCAGTGGTTATGTCTAACCAGTAACTGAATCAAAGCCAGAGGTAGCAGTTTTTATGTCTAACCACTTCCTGAATCAAAGCCGGAGGTTACAGTGGTTATATCTAACCAGTTTCTGAATCAAAGCCGAAGAATTAGGTGGTCATGTCTAACCAGTTCCTGACTTATAGCCATGGATGTCAGTGGTCATGTCTAACCTATTTCTGATTCAAAGCCAGAGTTTTCAGTGGCCATGTCTAACCTATTTCTGAAATAAAGCAAGAGGTTTCAGTGGTCATGTCTAGCCAGATCCTGAATCAAAGCCAAGGGTTTCAGTGGTCTTGTCTAACCAGTTTCTGAATCAAAGCCGGACATTTCAGCGGTCATGTCTAACCAGTTCCTTGATCAAAGCTGGACATTTCAGTGGTCATGTCTAACCAGTTCCAGAATCGAAGTGGAGCTTTCAGTGGACATGTCTAACCAGTTTCTGATTCAAAGCCTAGGTTTCAGTGGTCATGTCTAACCAGTTTCTGAATCAAAGCCGGAGGTTTCAGCAGTCATGTCTAACCAGTTTCTGAAGCAAAGCCGGAGGTTTCAGTGGTCATGTCAAGCCATTTCTGAATTAATGAAAAAAGTTTCAGCAGTTATGTCTAACCAGTTCCTGGAACAAGAGCAAAGTTTTCAGTGGTCACGTCTAACCAGTTTCAGAATCATAGACAACAGTTTCAGCGGTCATTTCTAATGAGTTCCTGAATCAAAGCCAAAGGTTTCAGTGATCATGTCGAACAAGATTCTGAATCAAAGCCAAAGGTTTCAGTGTTCATGTCTAACAAGTTTCTCAATCAACTGTGGAGGATTCAGTGGTCATGTCTAACTAGTTTCTGAATCAAAGCCTAGGTTTCAGTGGTCATGTCTAACCAGTTTCTGAATCAAAGCCTAGGTTTCAGTCGTCATGTCTAACCAGTTTCTGAATAAAAGCCAGAGCATTCAGTGGTCATGTCTAACCCATTCCTGAATCAAAGAAAGGCTTTGAGTGGTCATGTCTAATCAGTTTCTGAATCAAAGCCAGAGGTTTCGGTTGTCATGTCTAATCAGTTTGTGAATCAAAGCCAGAGGTTTCAGTATTCATGTCTAACCAGTTTCTGAATCAAAGCCAATGGTTTCAGTGGTCATGTCTAACCAGTTTCTGAATCAAAGCCAGAGGGTTCAGTGGTCATGTCTAACCCATTCCTTAATCAAAGACAAGGATCTGAGTGGTCATGTCTAACCAGTTTCTGAATCAAAGCCATAGGTTACAATGATCAATTCTAATCAGTTACTGAATCAAAGACATAGGTTTAAATGGTCCTCTCTAACCAATTCCTGAATCAAAGCGGAGGTTTCAGTGGACATGTCTAACTAGTTTCTAAATCAAAGCCGGAAGTTTCAGTGTTCATATCTAGCCAGTTTCTGAATCATAGCCGGAGATTTCAGTAGTCATATCTAACCACTTTCTGAATCAAAGCCAGAGGTTTCATTGGTCATGTCTCACCAGTTCCTGAATCATAGCAGAGGTTTCGGTTGTCATGTCTAACAAGCTTGCGAATCAAAGTCGAAGGATTCAGTGGTCATGTCTAACCGGTTTCTGAATCAAAGCTGGAGGTTTCTGTAATCATGTCTAACCAGTTTCTGAATCAAAGCTAGAGGTTTCAGTGATCATGTCGAACCCATTTCTGAATCAAATTCAATGGTTTCAGTGGTCATATCTAACCAGTTTCTGAATCGAAGCCAGGACTCTCCGTGGCCATGTGTAACCAGTTTCTGAATCAAAGCCAGAGGTTTCATTCGTCATGTCTAACCAGTTCCTGAATCAAAGCTAGAGGTTTCAGTGGTCAAGTCTAACCAGTTTCTGAATCAAAACCAGAGGTTTCAATGGTCATGTCTAACCAGTTTCTGAATCTAAGCCAGAGGTTTCAATTGTCATGTCTAACCAGTTTCTGAATCAAAGCCAAAGGTTTCATAGGTCATGTCCAACCAGTTTCTGGAACAAAGCCAGAGTTTTCAGTGGTCATGTCTACCCAGTCCCTGGGTGGGCGTGTGGAGTGTGTGAGAGTCACTATCCACAAATAAAACTCAATTAAGGATTGGCAAAGATTTCTGAAGCAGAGTTTACTGCAACTTTACAAACATTTTGGAGCTATTTTATAATTGATTTCAAACATGTTATGAACCACGTTACTTCTTAGTATACTTGATCTGCTCTTTTACCAGGAGCTGGGAGATCTGGGAGTAACCCAGGACAGATTCACCAGCTCCTCCCTGTCTGTAACAATTCAACGCAAATTCACTTTAGCAAGCCTTTGCATCAGGCTAGGTACCTGAGGGCATTAGGGAAGGACAGGCAAATGGGGCTTGTTCCAGTTGAAGAGGTGGTATTGGCACTGACACAGGCACAATGAACTAAATTGGGATGACATTGGTGATTAGCTAGTAACCTGTTTCACACTCCTGATGGGTGCTAACTTCACCTCTAGTGCTTTCCCTCTGTGCTGCCTTTCCTATGATTCTCTTCTATACTTGAGAAAGGGACTGGATTGTTTGAATGCGGAATTCTCAGTGAGGCTGACTTCTTGGACTAGCCAGCTCCAGAAGCTCAGATTCACTCGAGAAATAGAACTGCCAGACCTGTGTAACTGGAGAAGACAGCACAAGGACAGGCCCTGTGAAGAGGTGTTATCTCAAAGGCTATTGGCAAGCTACAATGGTGCAAAGGTAAGGAGACAGAAGAAGGAGGAGATGCCTGAAAGGTTGAGGAACAGATTCAATAATGACAATCAAAACAGAATTGAATAAATACCTGTGGAGAAGATATTCTCAAGCTATAGGGAGAGGACTGGTGAATGGGACTAATAAAAACATTGTTCAGAGAGTTTGCATATGCACAAATGAGCTGAATGGCCCTTTCTGTATCGTATGATTCTATGAAACGACAAGGGACATGTTCTTAAATTTGTTAGGTTACTGGCAGAGCAATGGCCCGCCTTCCAAGGAGGTTCAAAGTTCTATGAACAAGTTGGTTGGAGTATTCAAGGGTGAGGGACCACGTTTTGGAATGTTTTTCTAATGGAATTAAATTTAAGTAGTAAATCATAAACACGTAGTTTACATCAAAAAGATATCATGTAACTGCTGATTGTCTCTTTGTTATTTTCTGTTTTAAACAAAGTATCTTGTAGGTGGATGCTTGCACACAAAGGGCATCACCTCGCCCCCACCACCACTCTGCACTGCTGCCAACATCTCCATAGCTGGAGAAACGTGGTGTCATTTCTGAAAGTTAACAGCTATTTGGCTCACTTACCTTTCTCTTGGCATTCATCTGCTCCCTGTACCTGTCTGAGGAATCTCCTGGAATCTCACTCGCCCACAGAGTCCTTCCAACAACAGTGTAAGCATAGCCCATCACCATCAGAGGCAGGAAATAGACGAGGGCTGTGACACAGACGTGGTACCTGTCAGAGAGATTCAGCAGCAGTCAGTGAGGACAACCATTCACTAGGGGCTTTGGGTAGCTGAGTAAACTCACAAATGAAAAGAGAGCTGCTGAACGGCAGAAAATAGCTAACAAACAAATTAATATGATGGTATGACTCTGACAGATCCAATGACGTAAACCTTCAGAAAATGATTCACAAATGGAACCAAGAAAAAAGTCTGACCTGTTTGTGGTTAATGGTCAGTTCTCAGGATTTATCCGATTGTCCATTTAATATTTACCTCCCTTATTTAGTGTGTGCATGTTGTGCACAGCCAAGTTGTGCAAAGTTAAGGTCCCACATATAGCAATGAGATAATGACCAGATAATCTGATAATTGATGCTGCCTGACCTGCCCTGAGTATTTCCAGCATTTTCTGATTTTCATTTCAGATTTCTAGCATTTGCAGTATGTTGTTTATGAACTAGATAACCATCTTTTAAATGTTGTTGTTGACTGAGGGATAGATATTGGCCAGGTCACTGAGGAGAACTTCCTCCTTGCTCTTCTTAGAATACTGGCCATGGAACCTTTTACAACTACTTGAGGAGAAAGATGGAACCTCCCTTCAATATCTCATCCAAAAGGTGGCACTCCCCCAACATTGCAAAGGGAATGTCAGCTAGATTTTGTGCTCAGTCCCTGGAGTGCATAAGACTTGAACCCACGACCTCTGGCTGGAGGTGAACATACCACAAACGAAGCAGTGCTGACAGTGCTATGCATATGATACACCTACAATCCCCAATAAAAACAAAGTGCTGGAAAAACTCAGCAGGTCCAGAAGCATCTGTGGAGAGAGAAACAGAGTTAATGTTTTGAGTCTGTATCAGACCTGAAACGTTAACTCTGTTTCTCTCTCCACAGATGCTTCCAGACATGCTGAGTTTTTCCAGCATTTTCGGTTTTTATTTCAGATTTCCAGCATCCGCAGTATTTTGCTTCCATCTTAGCCTACCTACAACCGCCATCTTCACTAGTGGTCTCCAACCCAAGTTGTTGGAAGACACTCTGAAGAGTGAAGGACATTAAACAAAACTATCAAAAACCATTGAAGGCAAAGTCCATCAGTCAGTGAATAAATCAGTAGCTGCCTATTGCTTGTCTCTGATTATTTGGGGAGGTTACTGGATGGGATCTCATAGCTAGGTGCCTCCTTGTAGTAAGATCTGAGACAAAAATAAAAATACCTGGGAAAACTCAGCAGGTCTGGCAGCATCTGCGGAGAGGGACACAGTTATGACTCTTCAACAGAACTAAGTAAAAATAGAAAAGAGGTGAAATATAAGCTGGTTTGGAGGGGGTGGGGGGGGACAGGTAGAGCTGGATAGAGGGCCAGTGATAGGTGGAGATAGCCAAAAGATGTCATAGACAAAAGGACAAAGAGGTGTTCAAGGTGGTATTATCTAAGGAATGTGCTAATTAAGGGTAGAAAGCAGGACAAGCAAGGTACAGATAGCCCTAGTGGGGGATGGGGTGGGGTGAAGGGAAGGGATTGAAATAGGCTAAAAGGTAGAGATAAAACAATGGATGAAAATACATTTAAAAATAATGGAAATAGGTGGGAAAAGAAAAATCTATATAAATTATTGGAAAAGGGAGATCGGAAAGAGCATGGGGATAGAGGAGAGAGTTCATGATCTAAAATTGTTGAACTCAATATTCATCCGGAAGGTTGTAAAGTGCCTAGTCGGAAGATGAGGTGCTATTCCTCCAGTTTACATTGAGCTTCACTGGAACAATGCAGCAGGCCAAGGACAGACATGTGGGCATGAGAGCAGGGTGGAGTGCTGAAATGGCAAGCGACAGGAGGACTGCGTAATGCTTGCGGACAGACCGAAGGTGTTCTGCAAAGCGGTCACCCAGTCTGCGTTTGGTCTTTCCAATGTAGAGGAAACCGCATAGGGAGCAACGAATGCAGTAGACTAAATTGAGGGAATTGCAAGTTAAGTGCTGCTTCACTTGAAAGGGGTGTTTGGGCCCTTGGACGGTGAGGAGAGAGGAAGTAATGGGGCAGGTGTTGCACCTTCTGCAGTTGTGTTCCTCTCCGCAGATGCTGCCACACCTGCTGAGTTTTTCCAGGTAGTTTTCTTTTTCTTTTGGATTTCCAGCATCCGCAGTTTTTTGCTTTTATCTTAGTAAGATCTGAAACTCTGCTTTGTTCAAAGCTTCGGGCAGTAACCTTACCTCAGAAAGACCCTCACTCTATCTGGTTCTACCTATGCTCCCTTGAACATCCTGTGTGCAACAGCCACTGAGCTGTATTGTTTCACAACTATAATAATCTGAAATACAAGTTTCTGGTTCGACAACAATGAGTTGTTTTTCACCTTGTTCTGGGATCCAGGTTCGCAATAGAATTATGGGCAGGATTTTACACTTGACATGTGGGTATATGCCCAACACACTTGAGCGTAAAATAACACGCAATGACGTTGGGTGAGTTCCCTGACTTCATCACGCACTCGTGCGATATTTCTTGCGCATGCCTGCCGACAATTCAAAGGCTTAAGGCCATTAAAGCAGTAACTGACATCAATTTTCCGCAGCCCATCCAGCGTTATGGTTGGCGGGCAGGTGAATCGAAGGCAGCCTTCGCATTTTTGAGGAAACCTCATCCAAGGGCAGGATGAGGTTTCTGTGATTAATTAAAAATGATTAAAATGTCTTGAAAAAATTTTCATCACCCGTATGTTGGAGGGTCTCATTCTGATGCGTGAATATTTTTCCTGAGTTTACATTCTGTCTTTATTGATTTTAAATTACTCAGCCCCCTAAGGCAACTCTCTGCTTTCGGGGAGCTTTCTTTCCACGCTCCCCCATGCCCGCACTGACTTCAGCGCTCGCCCTCCTCCCGCCCCCACCCCGGCAGTCCTGAGCCTTTCAGCGCACCTTTCACGCTGCCTGGCTGTTAATTGGCCAGCCAGCATGAAATTGGCCAATCGCGGTTGGCGGTCCACTCCCCAGTCACTCCCGTGCCTGCCGATCGCAGCCGCGCACTGACCAGAAAATTCTGCCCTCTGTCTCCCTGATGAACTTTGGTCATGGTTCTGAGGTGCAAATGCAAAAACAAACCAGTTTTGTTACATTCAAAGCAGTACTTTGAATTCAAAACCAGCTGTAGTTAGGTCACTTAGCCTGAAGGTGATTGTCCGAGCTGCAGAATGACAACTCCCTTGTGTACTCCATAGTGTCAGTGTGAGAGTGGGAAACATTCCAAAGAAGGAATATCCTTCTTTTCCTTGCAGGCCCAGCCCACATCAGAAAGTCAATAATTCCATACTACACCTTGCAAGTTAGAGAATTTTATCCTTGTTTCTGTAAGTTTTTAAAAATCTGCAATGTTGATGTCATCAATTCATGATTTTATCCATCATGTTGCTGCACCTTTAATGTCTCTTGTGGGACGTGTTACCATGGTGACATTGTCTCTTTAAATGGAAATGAAACATGAGATGAGTAAGTCCCATGAGTTCAGTAATTTTATGGAAATAATGTATCCCCCTCTCTCTGCTATACCTTTGACTGGTTTTACTAATAGGATCTATGGGGAGGATTTTCCCCTCGTCGGGCGGGCGCGGTGGGTGGGCCCTCGAGCGGTCATGCCACGGTCCGCTGCCCACAATTTCACGTTGGCTGGCCAATTAATGGTGAGCCAGTGTGAATCACGCACTGAAAATGCTCAGCGCTGCCTGTGTTGGGTGGGGTGGGAGTAGGGCGAGCGCAGAAGTCAGCAGCATGCATGCAGGTGCACTCTCAGAAAGATTGAAGATTTTTAACTTTACAAACAAAGATGGTAAAAATAAGGAAAACATGTCCCCTCATGTGGCTCCGTCACGTGAGCAGGGACATGTTAGAAATGAGATTTAAAAATTTTAATTTATTTTTAATTAACATCAGAAATCTCATCCCGCCCATGGATCAGGTTTCCTCAACAATCCAAAGGCCGCTTGCCCTTTTCGCCACCAGCCAACCATAAGGTTGGACGGGAAGAGATAAATTCCATCTGATTAATGAATTAATGGGCTTAACAGCCTTCTTAATTGTCAGCGAACATGCTGCCAACTCCCACGCACAACCACCGACCAAAATATCGTGCGAGTGCACAATGATGTCGGGATGCTCGAACAATGTCATCGCGCAATATTTCATGTTCTTGCGCGTCGGGGGCACGCTTGCACGTCGAGATGAAAATTCAGCCCTGTGCGTGTGCATAGTTCACAAAGCTTTACATTAGAGATATAAGCACTCAGTACTGTGTACAAATGGCATTCAGGGCCCTATGTGTGCCATTGGATGATGATTTGCATTTTAAATCGAGTACTATCTAACTTTGAGTGTGATTCCCTTTTGTCATTTAATCTCTCCAGCCTCCAGCCTGCTATCTTGTCACAGATCTTCCCATTTCTACCTTCCCACCCCCTCCCACCACATTTCCCTGCATCCTAAAGCCTGCTACATCTCCAACTTTTCCTGTTGTGATGAAAGACCATTGAACTGAATTTGTTTTTCTCACCAAAAATGCTGCCTGACCTGAATGGCAGAACAGGCTCAAGGGGGAAAATGTGTGTGTGTGTGTGGCTGTGTGTGTCTAAGCACCGTCCCTTTAAATACCACCCTCCTTATTTCATCTCCTATTTTATTACAAGGTTCAATTGTATAGTGGTTGTTTTACTGGACTAGTAATACGAAGGCCTGGATTAATGCTTGGAGATAGTAGTTCAAATCCCACCACTGAAACCGGTGAATTTAAATCCAGTTAATTAAATATATCTGGAATAAAAATCTGGTATCAGTAATGCTGAATTTGAAACCGCCAGATTGTCTTAAAAGCCTATCAATTCTTTAATGTCCTTCAGGAAAGGAAATCTGATTTCCTTACTCAGTCTGATCTATATATGTGACTCCAAACCCACAGCAAGGTAATTGACTCTAATACTGCCCTCTGAAATGGCCTAGCAAGTTGCTCAGTTGTATTGAAGAAATTGACTCACCATCGCCTTCACAAGGGCAATTAGGAATGGGCAATAAATGTCAGCAATGCCCAAATCCTGCCAATAAATAATTTTTTAAAAACTGCTCGCCAGTTCCTTAACATGAATCATGAAGAGAAATGAGCTGTTATCAATCTCACTCCATACCAGTTATTGGCAAAACTTTTGGAATATCTTTTCCTCCTCTCTGGTGATGGTGTTGTCTCAACCATTTACTGTGACCTAAGGTTGGAGCAGCTGATGTCTGACGAGTACAGAGGAAGGCACCAAATTAAGAAGCAGAACCTCAAAAGGTAATGATCTTTGGAGAAGTGGGTTCCGGTTTGTGGGGCACTGGCACCAACATTGGGAAAGTGGGGATTGTTTCATTGGGACAGTCTATACCTAAACCTTGCTGGGGTTGGTTCTAGCGAGCCACATAACTATGGTAGTAGAGAGGGTTTTAAACTGAATAGTGGGGGCAAGGGATCAAATTGGAAAGATGTGGTAAACCAAAGAGTGGAGACAAGGAAAGAAATAAAATAATAAAAAGGCAACACTAAAGGCTCTGTATCTGAACATACATAGCATTCAAAGCAAAACAGATGAGCTGATTGCGCAAATAGGAATAAATAAGTATGATCTGATGACCATTGCAGGGACATGGCTAGGACCACATAGGGTGGAATTTTCTGAGCCCGCTGGATGTGGGATGATAGGTAGCACGCACGGAAAATATGGCGCAACCTGCTTCATGACAGCATGAGAGCAGGTCGTGATCGTCTTCTCAGCCCACCATTTCCTGCCATCAGTCGGCGGGGAGCTAATTGTAATACATCACCATATAATTAAAAGGCCATCCCGCCAGGCTCTTCGAACCCCCCCAGAGGGTGTCACACATCGTCGTCATCTGCTTGCCCTATACAACCTGATGCTGCAAGGGAGAAAGGAGCTGGCTGAGGAGGAGATGGAGGAGCTGCACATCTCCTCTGATGAGGAGGACACAGACAGGCTTGAGGGTGATGGGTGGTGACAATGACGGGAATGAAGTTCTCACACTAGCTAGATGAGGCAGGTGTGTTTGGGAGGCACTCATAGCTGCCAGATTTGTGGAAGATGATGACTCCCACAGCAGAGGTGGAGGCAGCCTCCTGACTTGACGCCTTGTCTGTGATAACTTTGGCGGGCATCCTCTGGAAGGCAGAGACTTGGTGGGCCCCAGCCTGCTTTCAGGGTCCTGTTGTGTAGCAGTGGCATCCTCCATGGCCTGTGGAGCTGGAGCCGCTGAGGTCACAGGAAGAGGGGATTTGGATGGGCCGGGCACTCCTGGAGTCACCTGAGTGTATGGCTCCGGGGTGTGCACCTGCTGATCCTCCTCCCTGTGGGTGCCCAAGGGCCCCTGGCTGACTCCGTGAGCGGAAGCGGTAGCTGGAGTGAGATCGAGCTGCCCAAAAGCCCTCTCGCATACACACTGTTGGAGGCCAACTATGGCATCAGCAATGGAGTTAAGCCCACGCTGCAGTGCAGGAGTGACATCCTGGACCAAGGTCACCATCCTGCCAATGTTGACCTTGGTGCATTGCAATGCAGGCACTATCACCTCAGGCTGAAGATGGATGGACTCTTCCATCGTGCCTTGCAATCTGAGGAGTGCAGCAAATATCCCTTCCTGATGTCCCCTAGCTTGCCTTTGCAGCTCCAACAACTGTGACATGACCAAGGCAAGAGGCTCGTCATCTGACTCGGAATCAGCAATGTTCTGGCCTCCAGCAGTCCTCCAAGTGCCGGGGACCTGGGAGGTAAATGCCTCTGCCTGCTGTGGATCAGAAAGTCAGATGTCCTTACCAGATTATGATCCTGGGGATACTCTAAAGCTAGGTCCCACCAAGGTGTCTCTCTGCACTGGTGGAGGGTGGGGGTGAGCGCTGTGACGAGTCTTCAAGGAGGCTTCCTTCAGATTCCACTTCAGAGATTTCTTCAAGGCTTGACTGGTGGTGAGTGGTCCCACGGACAGGATGATGACAATGACGGTTTGTGTGAGAGTGAATGGTGATGTCCGTTGCACTGGCAGTGAGTGAGATCGCTGTGGATGTGTGATGGGTTTGTGAGTGTGTGAGTTGAAATGATGAAAAGAGTGACTTACCCTGATCATTCATCCTTTTGCTGCAAAGAGTAGCTGTCCTCCTCTGTAGGGCGCTTGCGCAGACCACCACTGCCACCGCCTCCCAAGCCGGGTTGGTGACTTTGCTGCCCATCCTGTGGCCAGAGCGGTGGGGTACAGCACATCGAGGCGGGCCTCCACAGCATCCAGCAGTCACTCGAGGGACACGTAGTTGAAGCGGAGGGCTGCAGTCTTTTTTCCTTTGCTGGCCATGGCAGGTGAGCTGGTGGCGATGAGCGCTTTGCTGGCGGCTGCCTTTTAATGATAGCAGCCGGCGTGATGCAACAGCGGGGTGATGGTGGGCTGGCGAATGAGAGCCCGCTGGCCTTGGAAACGACGTGTTTCGTGGGAGTGAATAAATAATGAAGCAGGTTCAGGACGATACGGCATTAAAACCTGCCATTTTCGTCAGCGAGTATGACTCCATTTTATCCGCCCGCTAACGCACTTAGTGCAATTCTGGAAAAATTCCGCCCATCGATTGGGACCTAAATATTGAAGGGTGCATGACATTTAGGAAGGGCAGGAAGTGAGGAAAAGGTGGAAGGTGATTCTGTTAATTAATGATGGCATAAGCGCATTAGAGAGGGATAACCTAGTTCAGGAAACCAGAACGTAGAAGCAATTTGGGTTGAGATGAGAAATGATAAAGACAAGAATGTCACTTGTCGGAGCTGTGCACAGGCCTCCTAGTTGTAACTACACGGTAGGACAGACTATAAAGAAAGAGATAGTGGGAGCTTGCAGAACGATACAGCGATAATCATGGGGGTTTTAACCTACATATAGACTGGAAATCAGATGGGCAAAAGTCACGTAGATTTGGAGTTCATAGAATGTTTTCAGGATAGTTTCTTGGAAAAGCAAATTCTAGAGCCAACTGGAGACCAGGCTATACTAGGCCTGGTATTATGCAAAGAGATAGGATTAATCAATAACCTCATAGTGAAGGCACCCCTAGGTAATAGCGATCATAATGTGATTGAATTTTACATTCAGTTTGAGGGAGAGATAGATAGTAAGAGTTTATATAGTTGTTTAAATAAGAATAGAGCGAACAAAGTGAACATTGGTCCTATAGAAAGTGTGCCTGGGGAATCGTTAATGGAAAATAAGAATTGAATAGGTAATTTGCAACAATCTTCACTGTAGAGGATACAAGTAACATCCCAGAAATAGCTGTAAATCAGGAAATGGAAGGGAGGGAGGAACTCAGGAAAATTACAATCACCAGGGAAGTGGTACTGAGCAAATTGTTGGAGTTGCAGGCTCACAAATTTTCAAGTCCTGATGGCTTCATTCTGGAGTCTTAAAAGATAGTGAGATAGTTGGTGTGTTGGTTTTAATCTCCCAGAATTCTCTAGATTCATGGAAGGTTCCATTGGATAGGAAAATAACAAATGTAACTACTTTACTCAAAAAGGGAGGGAGACAGAAATCTGGAAATTAGCTTAACGTCTGTCATAGAGAAAATGTTAGAAGCTATTATTAAAGATGTTATAGTAGAGCACTTAGAAAATTCAAGGCAATCAGGCAGAGTCAACATGGTTTTGGAAAGGGAAATCGTGTTTAACCAATTTATTGGAGTTCTTAGAAGGAGTCACAAATTTGTAGATAAAGGGGAACCAGTGTACTTAAATTTTCAGAAGCCATTTGATAAGGTGCCACATTGGTTATTGCGGAAAATAAAAGCTCATGGTGTAGGGGGTAACATACTGGCATGGATAGAAGATTTGCTAGCTAACAAGAAGCAGAGAGTTGGCATAAATGGGTCTTTTTCTGAATGGCAGGATGTAACGAATGGTGTGCCACAGGGATCAGTGCTGGGGCCTCAACTTTTTACAATTTACATAAATTTTTTGGATGAAGGGATTGAAGGTATGGCTGCTAAATTGACTCAGGACACAAAGATAGATAGGAAAGCAAGTTGTCAAGAGGACATGAGGCTACAATGGGACATAGGTAGGTTAAGTGAGTGGGCAAAGATCTGGCAAATGGGATATATTGTGGGAAAATGTAAAATTGTCCATTTTGGCAGGAAGAATAAAAAAGAAGCTTATTATCTAAATGGTGAGGGATTGCAGAGCTCTGAGATTCAGAAGAATCTGGGTGTCCGAGTGCATGAATCACAAAAGGCCGTATGCAGGTACAGCAAGCAATTAGGAAAGCTAATAGAATGTTATCATTGATTATGAGGGGGATTGAATACAAAAGTAGGGAAGTTATGCTTTAGTTGTACAGGTACTGGTGAGACCACATGTGACGTATTGTGTACAGTACTGGTCTCCTTATTTAAGGAAGGGTGTAAATGCATTGGAAACAGTTCAGAGAAGGTTTACTAGACTAATAGCAGGGATGGGTGGGTTGTCTTATGAGAAAAGGTTGAACAGGCTAGGCTTGTATACACTGGAGTTCAGAAGAGTAAGAGGCAATTTGACTGAAACCTTTAAGATCCTGAGGGGTGTTGACAGGGTGGATGTGGAGAAGATGTTTTCTCTTGTGAGAGAATCTGGAACTTGTGGTCACTGTTTAAAAATAATCATTTAAGACAAGGATGAGGAGAATTTTTTTCTCTGAGGGTTGAGTCTTTGGAACTCTGCTCCTCAAAAGGTGGTGGAAGCAGAGTCTTTGAATAATTTTAAGGCAGAGCTAGATAGATTCTTGATAAGCAAGAGGGTGAAACGTTATCAGGGGTGGGCAGGGGTATGGAGTTGAGGTTACAATCAGATCAGCCATAGCCATATTGAATGGTGGAGCAGGCTCAAGGGACTGAGTGACCTACTCCTGCTCCTAATTTGTATGCTTGTATGTATATTTGCATATGTAAAGTTCTTTCCTGAGAGTCATTGTCCCCCAGAGAGTGTTTTTTCTAAGGTGGGATTGTCAGGCCTGTGGCAGTGGTTGAGCTGCCCAGCTTCCTGAGTGGAATACATGCATGCTGGGCATGAGTAAAACTGAAGAAGGATTCAAATGTAGATTGTGGTGACAGCCTGTAAGTTGCAGCATTTGGAAGGGAGAAAGGTGTAAGGAAAAAGAAAAAGCTAACATGGTTCAAAAGATGGTGCCAGGAAGACACCGGGATACTTAAATCCGACACCAGTGACTTCAATCACTTCCTATTAAGTCCCCTTTCCATCAGGATCATGCATCCCAATTTCCATGTAATTATCGATCATTTGAGATCAAAGCATATTAACGAAGATGCACTTGTGCCTACTTTAATTGCACCCTCAGTGACCTCCTGCCAGCAATGAAGCTCATTACTTCAGCGCATAATCGACAAACACATCATGTAAATTCAGCAGTTGCAAAGGACCGTGGCAGATGTCAGAGCTCAGCACATTCTCTTACTTTTTAACCCTTGCTTGTCAGCATGCAATTCGGTAACGAAGACAGGTAGTACAGAAAAATAGGGAAGTAGAGAGTGAAAGAGACAGGGAGGGAAAGAATTGGAGGATAAGTGTAACTTTGGGCCATAGTATAAATTGGACAATAATAAATTATCCACATATTTCCATCGAACCAATATTTCTTTCCATTCACTTTAACAAAGAGGAAATTTGAGCAATGTATTTAATGTCTGGTTAATTTGACAGTGCTTATTTTACAACCATCATTTTCACTCAAGGTTACCCCGTGGAGACAGAGGGATACATTCGAAGGCAGAGAAGATTGGAGAATAAAAATGAAAGGGAGAGACAGGAAGAGAGAGCAAAACAGGGGGAGGAAGAGAAATGGGGAAAGATGGGGGGGGGGGGGCGAGTTCTTCGTAATATGAAAGATCAAGTCTCTTTCTTAGTGTTTTGAAGAAGCTCAGTTTTGATGGGCACTGACAATCTGAGAAGTTAGAAGATCACCTTACAAAATCATTATGTAAAGCAATTTTTCCCAAGCACCTAATTGGGCTGAAATCAGAATCTTTTAAACAGTGTCTATTTGTATTACTGTATCAGCCAATGAGCTGAAGGTGGGGTGGGACTCACGGCAAACAGTCTATTTTACAGCAAACAAAGACCATTTATACAGATAACAAAACAAAAACAGAATTACCTGGAAAAACTCAGCAGGTCTGGCAGCATCGGCGGAGAAGAAAAGAGTTGACGTTTCGAGTCCTCATGACCCTTCGACAGAACTTGAGTGCAAGTCCAAGAAAGAGTTGAAATATAAGCTGGTTTAAGGTGTGTGTGTGGGGGGCAGAGAGATAGAGAGAGAGAGAGAGAGGTGGAGGGGGTGTGGTTGTAGGGACAAACAAGCAGTGATAGAAGCAGATCATCAAAAGGTGTCAACGACAATAGTACAATAGAACACATAGGTGTTAAAGTTAAAGTTGGTGATATTATCTAAACGAATGTGCTAATTAAGAATGGATGGTAGGGCACTCAAGGTATAGCTCTAGTGAGGGTTTTTTTTATATAATGGAAATAGGTGGGAAAAGGAAAATCTTTATAATTTATTGGAAAAAAAAGGAAGGGGGAAACAGAAAGGGGGTGGGGATGGGGGAGGGAGCTCACGACCTAAAGTTGTTGAACTCAATATTCAGTCCGGAAGGCTGTAAAGTCCCTAGTCGGAAGATGAGGTGTTGTTCCTCCAGTTTACGTTGGGCTTCACTGGAACAATGCAGCAAGCCAAGGACAGACATGTGGGCAAGAGAGCAGGGTGGAGTGTTAAAATGGCAAGCGACAGGGAGGTTTGGGTCATTCTTGCGGACAGACCGCAGGTGTTCTGCAAAGCCCAGTTTACGTTTGGTCTCTCCAATGTAGAGGAGACCACTTTGGGAGCAACGAATGCAGTAGACTAAGTTGGGGGAAATGCAAGTGAAATGCTGCTTCACTTGAAAGGAGTGTTTGGGTCCTTGGACGGTGAGGAGAGAGGAAGTGAAGGGGCAGGTGTTGCATCTTTTGCGTGGGCATGGGGTGGTGCAATAGGAGGGGGTTGAGGAGTAGGGGGTGATGGAGGAGTGGATCAGGGTGTCCCGGAGGGAGCGATCCCTACGGAATGCCGATAAGGGGGGTGAAGGGAAGATGTGTTTGGTGGTGGCATCATGCTGGAGTTGGCGGAAATGGCGGAGGATGATCCTTTGAATGCGGAGGCTGGTGGGGTGATAAGTGAGGACAAGGGGGACCCTATCATGTTTCTGGGAGGGAGGAGAAGGCGTGAGGGCGGATGCGCGGGAGATGGGCCGGACACGGTTGAGGGCCCTGTCAACGACCGTGGGTGGAAAACCTCGGTTAAGGAAGAAGGAGGACATGTCAGAGGAACTGTTTTTGAATGTAGCATCATCGGAACAGATGCGACGGAGGCGAAGGAACTGAGAGAATGGGATGGAGTCCTTACAGGAAGCAGGGTGTGAGGAGCTGTAGTCGAGATAGCAGTGGGAGTCGGTGGGTTTGTAATGGATATTGGTGGACAGTCTATCACCAGAGATTGAGACAGAGAGGTCAAGGAAGGGAAGGGAAGTGTTTACTTGAACAGTGCATGGCTGTAAAGTCTATAGAGTCTATTTAAAAAGAATCTCCACGAATTACATCAAACAAAACTCATGACTGAATCTACAGCACTGTTTCCAGATAAAAGCAGTGTGACTTCTCCAGCAAAAATGCATTGAGTGAAGGTTGGTTACATAATACAAATTTATGTGCTTAAAATCCTGCCATGATTGACAGGAGAATTGTTCAATCATCTCCACTTTGGCCAGGAATAGTGTTATCTCCCTGTTAGATGAGGTGATAGGAGGCAAGGGCAACTTGCGGTCAGGATAACACATAATCACGGACAGAATAATGGAATCAGTCCCACTACCACTGAGAATACAACATCCTAAGGAGTATCAAAATGCCCACACAGCAAGACCAGACAACGAAATCAAAGGTTAAGGGAGCAAAGAGTAAAATTCGATATATGTACATGGATGCCAGAAGAATTCAAAAGAAAATAGTTGATCTTCAGCCAATAGTGTCTAATGGTGTTTTACAAATCCAAGAGATGTGGTTAAAATGCTGGATGTGAAAATAACTTAAAAAGGTGAAGGGGGAAAGAAAGAACTGAGGGGAGGAAGAAAAAGGGATGTCATTTACATAAAGGACACCTGGGAGACTGACACAGTCAATCCATCCAAACAAGAAAAGCTACAGTCAACATTCCCAAGCTAACTGTGTGCAAGGTCAAAAGAGCTAGGACAACATCAAGGTTATCCATAATTGGTTTACTCTATACCAAATACGACAAGGTACATCTTAGTGTGGAGACCAGATGGGGATGTGATAAAAAAAAAGGCACCATGCAAAGGCAGAGAGCATCAACTGGCTTAGTAGAGCCTTGTAATGCAATTACTGCCGTCATGGGAAGCCAGCAGAATTAACAGTTTTGAACAGTGAGATAAATGGCCATAAGATCTTCTTTACCTAATGCTTTCTTTTCACAATGGATTTGTGTGATGATTAAAATCTGTCATTTCTCCTTGGCTACATTTTATTTTTGTCAGAGTGTAAAAAATTATGAGGGGCATAAATAGGGTGGACAGGGAGGAACATTTCCCCTTGGTGGAAGTAAGGGGCAGGAGGTTTAAAGGGGATGTGAGGAAGAATTTTTTCACCCGAAGGGTGGTGGGAATCTGGAATTCACTGCCTAAAAGGGTAGTAGTGGCAGAAAACCTCATAACATTTAAGAAGCATTTGGATGTGCACTTGCGATGCCATGGCATACAAGGCTACGGGCCTACTGTTGGAAAATGGGAGTAGAATAGTTAGATACTTGTTTGATCAGTGTAGACTCGATGGGCCAAAGAGCCTTTCTCTGTGCTGTAGAACTCTGTGACTCCATGACCATGACATTGATATCATTTTCCCCTGAATCAATATTTGTGCCATTGAGGGCGCTTACCAGTTCTCGTTCTCTTCACACCAGAATCCTGGCAATAGTGGAGAGCTGTGTGATGAATTGGGTTAGTTACTGACTTTTCATCTCAGCATCTGGATTTAAATTCAACCTCTGCTTGCAAAGCTGTAAAATGTTTGGTCAGCTTTAATTCACAGACAGGTCTGAGGATGGGCTGGTCTAGGAAATGGAAAGGACACCTCAATGCAATAAGGTTTGATCTTCTTCAGTTGGGTTTGAGGCACATTGTTGGGGTAAAATAGAGGGGTTTTTGTTGAGAATGGATAGTTTGATGTTGCCACCAGGCACTGGAGATGGAGAATCCAGAAAAAGACATGAACCCTTCCCCACCCCATAATTCACACACTGGAGGCTCAAAGCTCTTTGAGTGAGTCACACTTGAATGGCTGATTTTGAAAGGAGTACTTGCTCATTCTCCGACTTAGGTCATAGAGTTCAGTACATTCTGTTTTTGTAACTCCATGGAATTGCATTGCACCTAACAAAGATCTCCAACACTCATGGGTCTCGAGGAGATAGAAATGTTAAAGGCAGAATCATTACTGGCAACTGCTGTCCGAGAAAATGGGAGCAGTAGTTACCTTCTGAAATTGTTGAACTCAATGTTGAGTTTATAAAGTACCTAATCAAAAGATAGGGTGTTGTCCCTTTAGTTTTCATTGAGTTCTATTAAAAAACTGTAGGAAATCAAATCAAAGTTTTGAAGAGGGAGTAGGATGGAGAATAAAAAGGACAAGCAACCAGAAGCTCAGAGTCATGCTTGTCACAAAGCTACATTTTGTCCCCTTGGTGTAGAGGAGATTACATCATGAGCAGTGGATGAAATATTGAAAACTGATAAATCACTGTTACATCTCGAAGGAGTGTTTGGGGCTGTGGAAGATGGCAAGAGAGGAAGTAAAAGGGCAAGTGTTGCTTTTCCTGCAGTTGCAGAGAAGGTACTGTGGGCGGGGATGTTCAGGGTGATTGAAAAGTGGACCAGTGTGTCATAGGGGGAACAATCCCTTCAGAATGCTGAAAGGGGAAGGGAAGATGTGTTTGGTGGTGGTATCACAGTGGAGGAAGCAGAAATTGTGAAAGAGTCTGTTGAATGTGGAGGCTGGTGGCATCATCTTGTGAAGTTGAGAAGTTGAAGCAGATGTTCTAATTTATAAATAGTGGGACATTATGATGCTATGACCGAATGCCTGACCTGACATATAATACTGTAGCAACATTCATAATAAAGCTCCAGGACTGCATCTCATTGTCAACAGACTCCTGTTTTACAAAGGGAAAAGCAGAGAGTAAATATCACAGACTACAATTCTCAATAAAAAGCCTGGAATGTTGGTCAATTCTGAGAGAACAACTGTGCCTGCTAACCTTTAAATGACCTGGTTGGAAACCGTAAAAGTTAAAAATCCATTTTAAAGAGCTCTCACCCACTAAATCCAATAGTTTTTTAAAAATCATTTGTAAAAACCTACAAGCAAGTGTTTTTACAGATAAGAACAGCACAGCCGTGCTCCTGATAAAATGTTACACAACAGGCTTGTAACATTGTGTAAACATTCTCAAATATCCCCACTTCTGACCTTATGATGGAAGGAAGGTCATTGGTGAAATGACTGAAGATGGTTGGGTCTAGGACACTACCCTGAAGTACTCCTGCAGTGATGTCCTGGGCTGAGGTGATTGGCCTCCAACAACCACAACAATCTTCCTTTGTGCTAGGTATGACTTCAACCAGTGGAGAGTTTTCCCCCTGATTCCTATTGACTCCAGTTTTGCTAGGGCTCCTTGATGCCATACTCGGTCAAAAACGGCCTTGATGTCAAGGGCAGTCACTCTTGCCTCACCTCGTGAGTTCAGCTCTTTTATCCATGTTTGAACCAAGGCTGTAATGAGGTCAGGAGCTGAGTGGCCCTGGCAGAATCCAGACTGAGTGTCAGTGGGCATGTTATTGATAAGCAAGTGCCGCTTGATAGCACTGTTGATGACCCCTTCGATCATTTTACTGAGTGTGAGAGTTTAGATTGATGAGATGGTTGCTTTAACTGGTGGCACAGATGAGATCATTCCTCCTCTCTCTGCACTGGATGGCCAATCTCTTCTGTACAGCATTAGCAGTGACCAGCATTGCCACCACCTCACAAACCAGAGTGGTGCGACTGCTGGACCTCCTGCAGCCAGAGTGGAACTAGAGGACATCATAGCGGGCCTCCAAAAGGCAGTCCAGGGACAGATCACTGAACTCTTCCTGGCTTTTGGGGGCATGTCTTCACTGCAGCAGTCCTGGGCCAGAAATATTGAGAACTGTTTATGACAGCTGCAGTTTAGCTATGCGCCTGGAGTGAAGAAGCGGTGAGGTAACAGCATGGCGGGCGATATAGAGCCCACCTGCCAGCAAGATAGTGTGTTACCTGTGGCTGCATAATTAATGAGGTGGGAAGCAGATGATACAGTGCAAAACCCTGTCCTAGCAGCTGGCGAGAAAAAATCCTTTTATCAAGCCTGCCATCACACTTAGTGCGATTCAGGGAAAATTCCAGCCATTGTCGTGAAGGTTTGCAGTTTTCTCAATGAATACTTTTGGGACTAATCGGTTTAACATGTGGGCAGAGGGGGCATAGGCAGAGGTTGGATATTGCAGGAGGGGAACAATGGTCTCATTGATTTTGTGCAGGTCTAAGAGTGAACTGACTTAAAACACCTTCCTAAATTCTGCACTTGCTTTATGGTGCTTCTAACACATGTTCTGTAGTCACCTCCGACAATCTATCTAAAATTGCAAATCAGTGACCCTCATTATGTTACCTATTACCAGGGACATAATAGCACAGGCAATGTTTCTCTCCATCAGCCAATCAAAAGGCACTATTAATGATGGCTCAAGAGATCATTGTCACATATGGCAGCTTGTTCCTGTGAGTGCCGTTGGAACCTTCACTAAGAAAGAGGGAGCCAGCAGTAACTAGCAGAAGGTTAGCAGTAGAATGAAACCAAAGGTAAGGCAACATTTCCGGTGTCTGACATGAAAACAAGATGCATCAGAGCCAATCCAAATGACCTTTGAAGAAACCAGCAGCTTACAAACTGATCAGAAACTCTGCTAAATTTGCAGCAGTTAGAGGCTTGTAATATCCACCCTAATCATTGGAATTGCTGAGAAGAGGATATTGGAAATTGCCAAAGACAGCACCTTCTTAAGATCTTTCAGCATACACTAAAGTGGAAGAAATATTTCTGTCTCGAAGCCATTGCAGTGACAATGAGCCATAACTGTTGAGCAGGTGGACAGAACACAGTGAATTCACTGTGGCATTTATAAATGGAATAGAGATTGTGTGTGTCTGATTGACAGGGGCCACATGGCAATTTTAAACCATGAGAGCTCAACACAGATCCTCAAAGAATTTCACACTGAGCAGAGGGGCAACAACCAGAAAATTTAAAAAAAACAGGGCAAGTGAATGAACATAGATTGACAGTTCAGCTGAGTATCTCCAGGGTCCATTCAGCACAGAACCGAGGAGATAAAAACAGATTCATTCACACTGAGGTGACAGCAATCAGCAGAAGTCAGTAGCCTGCCTTAGGATTTTGATAGACTGAGGTAAATGGTATCAAGCATAAAGATTGTTGCCAAACTGACATTATAAAGTACCACATAGTACATTGTGCTTTCTGTTTGGAGATATTCTCATTTCTCCTCAATCAGCAAAAAGTTTCTGGGAGCACACAGCAGGACTGGCAGTATTAATGTTTTGAGCATAGGCCCGTTGTCACAGCTGAAGTTGTGAGGAAGGGTGTGTACTCAAATGGTGAACCAATCTTTCCTTTTTCTTACTGCTGCCAGGCTTGCCATGCATTTCCAACCACTTTCCGCACTTTCCAAGAAGGGTCAAACTTTCTTTTTGGAAGCTGGAGCAAGTAGAATACATTGTCATTCTCATTCTGTTTCTAACCCGGCTTTCTCCCTTGACTTCTATTTCGTGGATCCTTTCCTGTAACGTCTCTTGAGAAAACTTTTCTGATAAAGATCCATCATTTGTGCCACCACGAGTTCTCTGGCTCCCAAGAAGATTCATTTATTTTATTGGGGTTACCCCCTTGAGGAAGAAAGCAGCAATAACACCAACCCAGTCTGATTCAGATTAATCCAAGCTTTGTGGATTTTAATATTTACCCTTCACCATATTTTTCTTGGTGTATTTTGAATTACAATCTAAAATCTTCAGGCATGATGCAGGATTATGTATTAAATGAGGCTGAACCAAACTAAACCCTCATGGTCCAAGCAACCACAGGAAATGAGTTGCAGGAAGCCAGCTGATGCAGGAAGAAGATGTATGTCAGATCTGCCTGAATTATACACTTTCCCGAAACATTCAGGCCTGGGAACTATGGCTGTGTTCTTTCCACATGCTCCCATGTCAGGCCAACACTTGTTGAGATCAGTAAGCTCAGCAAAGATAGTGACTCCTGTGGGGTCGATCTGAAGAACCTGAAACTTGCCCAGGCCTGATAACGGCCTTCGCCAACAATAAGCAGGTAAGGGCCTTTCAACAGATGTTAGTTCCCTAATTTAAATACTTAGGGCAGACTAAAATAAAGGCCCCACGATTTCTTATTTAGTAGTGGGACAAATGCTGTTGCAGATTGACTGCAAGCTGTCCCTCTGCTAAATTGTTATGTTTTGTGTTTGAAGAATAGAGGTAATGCATACCAATTCCTCCCCAAGTATGTTTAATTCCATTAGAGAGAAAACAGATAGCACAATCAGCAATATAAAAAATAACTCAAACTAATTGAGAGAGATTCTTGGCATTTCCCTGGTCTCTAACCCTTTCATCTTAGGAGCTACTTCACTTTTCATTTGTTTTTATGATTGAATTCCCCTTGTCACTTAAACTTCTAACATCAATGATCTGTGCTTTGTCTTTTATTTATTATTGCTGATAGCTGATTTGAGGATTGATGGGGCTGAGCACATGGGTCTGTTCAAACAATCGGAGCCAGGCTGGCTGCGAAATGACACTGCTCTTTGTATGTGATAGGCAGCACCAAGCTCATGACAGTCATATGGAAGGCTAGTGTGCTGTTGAGTAGTCCTGCCAGACCTTCGAGGAAATGCCTGCATTCTCAATCCTGCTGCCGAATGCCATGTGGTGCTCCTTGGGTTTGATTGAACATACGATGATTTAGCCAAGTACAATGTTGCGGGGGTCCAAGACTGCATTCCCCAATCTCGAGCCATTCCTGCCAAGGACTGCAGATGGGCACACAGTCAAATCTATTCATACTCAATCCACACAGAAATAAGCTCCCCCTATCAGGAAATCTCTGCCTGGTGCCTGCTTTCCACGAACCTTCTATTCACAATCAAGATGTATCTTGTGAGTCAGCTCTCGTATCAGAGTGAACTGGATAAGTTCATGTTTCAGAGCAGACTGAAGCATCTTGTTGATGGCCTGGCTGTTGTCTTGAGTTTGCTTGGGTACCACTGCCATACAAACAATGCATCTGTGATGTATGTGTCACATGTGCCAGCCTGGGCTCAGTGGGTAGCACTTTCACCTCTGATTCAGAAGGCTCTGGGTTCAAGTCTCACTTAGATCTCCTTTGCTGTCTGTGAGAGTTTGCTGTACACAAATTGGCTGCCATTTTTTCCTACATTATAGTAGATGCTACACTTCAAAAAATTTCATTGGTTGTAAAGTGTTTTAAAACAACCTGAGGTCACGAAAGGAGTTCTCTCTCCCTATAAATATGTATGCAAGTCTTTTTTTAATTTAATCCATTGAATTGTGTAACCAAGGTTTCTTGCTGTGAAACATTTCAGTCAGCAGATCCCAAAAGGATGTTAAAATGCATAGTAAACAACAGATTCTATTCATTGAGAGATCACTACAGGGACAAAACTCCCAAATATTCACTGCCAGCTTACTTCTGACCATCAAATATGAATACACTATGAAACTTTTGACAGTCAAATGATGAAGTAGGAAACCAGATGCCAATATTATGCTTAATACTAGATTTATTTACAGAATGCAACATTACAAATGTCTGCCTCCTCCCTAACCAACGCCCAATGTCCCAGAAGTCTCTCTTTATATGTGCTCAATGTATTTAATCAACCAATGTTCTCCTTGAATATATCCTTAACCTTAATAATATAATTAACATACCATTAACACATAAAACAAAAGCACAGTAAATCCCTTTGCAGACTGAGAAATATTTCACAAAGGCCCCAATACCAGTTTGGATCAATATCTCTGAGTCATATATTATTGAATCAGAAAGTATGTGTTCAAGTCCCATTTCAGGGATCTCAACACACAAACTAGACTGACACTCCGGTGCAGTACAGAAGGAGTGCCACACTGTTGGATGTGCCGTCTTTCGGATTAGACATGAAACCAAGGTCATAATCTCCGTTGTTAAGCACAAAACACCCAATAGCAATTTTTGAAAATGTGCAGAGAATTCTGTTGACATCCAGGCCAACTTTCTTCCCTTGACCAACGCCACAAAGAATAGATTAACTGCTGAAGTTGAACATGCTGGTCAAACCTGGGCAAGGAAACCTCCTGCTGATTACCACGTACCATGCCCCCTCAGCTGACGAATCAGTACTCCTCCATGCTGAACAGCACTTAGGGGAAGCACTGAGGGTGGCAAGGGAGCAGAATGTACTCCGGGTGGGGGACTTCAATGTCCATAACCCCCATTCTGGTTCGGTAGCACCACCACAGACTGAGCTGGCTGAGTCCTAAAGAACATACCTGCTAGAATGGATCTGCAGCAGGTGGTGAGGGAACCAAGAGGGAAAAGCTACTTGACCTCACTTTCACCAATCTACCTGCCAAAGGGGTGTCCACCACACATCCTTGTGGAGGTGAAATCCCATCTTCACATTGAGGATATCCTCCATCGTGTTGTGTAGCACTACCACCATGCTAAATGAGGTAGATTTTGAACATTTCTAGGAACTCAAGACTGGGCCATCATGAGGCGCTGTGGGTAATCAGCAGCAGCAGAACTGTACTCAACCACAATCTGTAACCTCATGGCCTGCCATATCCCCCTCTCTATCATTGCCACCAAGCCAAGGGATCAACCCTGGTTCAATGAAGAGTGCAGGAGGGCATGCCAGGAGTAGCAGCACCAGGCTTACCTAAATATGAGGTGTCAACCTGGTGAAGCTATAACAGGACTACTTGTGTGCCATACAGCATAAGCAGCAAGTGATAGACAGAGCTAAGCGATTCCACATCCAATGGATCAGATCTAAGGTCTACAGACCTACCACATCCAGTCATGAGTGGTGTTGGACAATTAAACAACTCGCTGGAGAAGGAAGCTCCACAAATATCCCCATCCTCACTGATGGAGGAGCTCAGCATATCAGTGCAAAAGATAAGGCTGAAGCATTTGCAACAATCTTCAGCCAGAAGTGCTGAGTGGGGTACACGTCGGCCTCCTCCAAAGGTCCCCAGCATCACAGATGCCAGTCTTCAGTCAATTCGATTCACACCACATGATATCAAGAAATGGCTGAAGGCACTGAATATCATAAAGGCTTTGGGCCTTGACAATATTCTGGCAATAGTACAGAAAACTTGAGCCCTACAACTTGCTGCGCCCCTAGCCAAGCTGTTCCAGTACAGCTACAACACTGGCATCTAACTCTATTGCTTTCTGGGAAGAGAATTCCATTTATTAACAACACTCATAGAGAAAAACTTTCTCCTCATCTACATCTTAAAAAGGAGACCTCTTAGACCACTTAGTATTCAGAAATACTGAGAACCTATTAACATAAATTTGCACTTCTCTTAGCAAATTAGAAATTTCCCTTCATTGGCTCTGTAAAAGTGAACTATTTGTTCACTTGTTTGGCAAGTAACATTTGTGCCACATAAGTGCCAGGCTAGGACCATCTCCAAGACCATCCCAGCCATCGCCCTTTGACATTCAATGGCATTACCTTCACTGAGTTCCTGGCTATCAATATCCTGGGGGTTACTATTGACCAGAAATTAAACTGGACTAGCCATATAAATACTGTGGCTACAAGAGCAGGCCAGAGGCTGGGAATTCTGCAGAGAGTAACTTACCTCTTGAGTTCCAGAGCCTGTCTGCCATCTACAAGGCACAAGTCAGGAGTGTGATGGAATACTCCCCACTTGCCTGGATGAGTGTACCTCCAACAACACTCAAGAAGCTCAACACCATCCAGGGCAAAGCAGCACACTTGATTGTCACCCTTACCACCACTTTCAACATCCACTCCCTCCACCACCGATGCACAGTAGCAGCAGTGTGTACCATCTAAAAGATGCACTGCAGGAACTCACCAAGTCTCCTTTAACAGCACCTTCCAACCCCACGACTGCGACCATCTAGAAGGACAAGGGCAACAGATGCATGGGAACACCACCACCTGTAAGTTCCACTCCAAGCCACTCACCATCCTGGCTTGGAAGTATATCGCCGTTCCTTCACTGTTGCTGGATCAAAATCTTGGAACTCCCTCCCTACACCACATGGACTGCAGCAGTTCAAGAAGGTAGCTCACCACCGGCTTCTCAAAGGCAATTAGGGATGGGTAATAAATGCTGGCCTAGCCAGTGATGCCCATGTCCCATGAACGAATAAAAAAAAGTATCTTAGTCTTATTTATGTTCTGTGTATAGTAGTAAATTTGAAACTATTGCTTGAATTAATGTGCTTTCAGAAGAACACTTAATGGTGAGATACCCTGAAATCACAGAGTAGGACACAGCAGAGACTCACACCCACAAATAACTCATGTGGCAAGATTCTTTACTTGGGCCAGGGAAGGATGGCTGTATATAACTGACAAGGCCTGAATAAGGCAGTATCAAAAGATAACTTACGTAGTTTCGTGTCTTGTGCCATTCTCTGCATTCTCGGGCCAATCCACATAACATACCACCCTGCCTGGGAACTGCTCTGTCCTGGAGTAATAGCACTGTGGAAAGGCCAGGGACAAAGCCACCACCCAGATAGTTCCAATGACGATTTTGGTGGCTGTTGCTGACAATCTTGGTTTCAGTGGATGAATGATAGCCATGTACCTGCATAAAGGAAAAGAACCACATTGTGAAAACAGAAGGTGATTTAAGGAGAGATCTTAATCCATTTTTCTCCTCTTCAAAGGATCCTGAGTTTAGCTCAAAGCAACTCCAAAGACGTCAGACAGTGAACACTATTATAAGTGTTTTTTTCTTTCCTGTGTGCTGTTGATAGGCTATTCAATAGTGAGGCTATTTTAGATTGGTATACTGCCTTCACGTGATATCCACATTAATACATTGCCTCACAGGAGTTCATTCGGAGTGGGATCCTGGGCTACTTTGTTTCCAGCCCTGCCTAGTCCGTAATATAGTAACAGTAGGGACAAAAACAGATGAGATACAGCAACAGGTCAGTTACAGCAGTAAACAGAAGGTTCATGTAGAGAATGTCATTTTGTCCTTTGAACCTGCTCCACATTCAGTTAGACTGTGGCTGATCAGCACCTCAGCTCCATCAACTGGTGTTTGCTCCATGTCCCTTACCTAACAATGGTGTCAACTGTAATGCCATAAAGCTGCAAAGTTAACATGAATACAGGCACTTGATGGAACAGTTTGTTATTTTCCCTTCAGCTGCATTTGAAACCAGATCATATAAGTAAAAGTAAGTAACCCCTCCCAGACAGCTGTAAGATTGTGCAGCACAAGAGTTCAAGCCACTTCAACTTGGATTCTCAGCGGATTCTCAGCCGACTGGTCATAAATTGGCACCGAGTGATGGTTCACACTTACAGATGTCATTATCACATTACACACTAATGCTACACATTATCGATGTTAATGATCATTCCACCTCTGTGTATTGCGGTATTATATACAAACAGGTCTGAATTATATGCTCCTCCACCGGCAGGCTTTTTGGTAGGTGGGGAGCGTGGAATTGAAGGGACAGGATTCCCTCTGGGTTCCTGCCTGCCACGACCTTACAGCGATTTTACACTAGGGCGAGCAAGGCCTCGGACAGGAATCCTGCCCTTGCTCCAGTTGAGGCCCTTAAGAGCCCAATTATTGGTCACTTAAGAGCCACTTCCGACGCAGCCTCAGTTTTTAGGCTGGTGGGAGGGTTGACTTTGTGTGAGGGAAGCCTGAAAATCAACGGAATTAGATCTCAGGTGGGACGGTGGGGGCGGGTGCCTCCTTCAGAAGATCCCTGAAGTCTGCACACCCCCACCGCCCCACCCCACCACATGTGGCCTTTGGACCTCCCACCTCGCTGCTGGGGTCTTCCCCAAGACCTGAATGCCCCCTTCATGCGGCGCACACACCCCCCACCCCACCCCCAATGCCCAGGCCTTCCCCACCCTCCTCACCCTGGGACCCTTTAACTTACCTGGGCCTTTGGCACCCGAACTTCATCTCAGGCTTCCTCAAGCACTTCCTCTTCTGTCCACTGCAGCTCCTTTTGCAGCAGGAACTAGAGAGTTCCAGCCAATCAGATAAGCCCGAGTGAGGGGCAGATGTCCTGCCTGCAGACACCTAACGCTCAGTCAAGCATGACATGGCTGTGGAGCACTCAGAGTTGGCTGGGATGTGTTCCCCACCAACTCTTCGGATAGCGGGAAGTGAGACCCCATCATCTGAAAAATTCAGGCCATAGAGTCTTTAAATTCAATGGGCCAATCCAGCAGAGTGTGAGATTTAAATGAAATCTATGTTGATATCCTCATGGATTACAAGTAATAATCCACTCGTTAATCTAACTGACTTGTACCTATGTGTTCGCTGAATTACATGGCCTACTGGGACTAACATGAGCTTCAGCTCAACCTCAAGTCCTGCCCTTTAAAGCTTTTTAATGCCTTTAAGTTCCTGCTTTATGTCATCTATTCCTGTTGTCATCTATTGCTGTTTCTCACCTATTCCTCTTCTCACATGTTATCTCTAATTTATTCCCATTCTCAGCTATTGCTATGCCTCACCTATTACTGTGCGTTTCCTTGTGTGCTGGTAATTGTGCCAAAATGCACTGTGCATTGTAAGAATCTAACCCAAAATATAATGGTGGTAAAAAGGCCGGATCTCAGGGTTTTCAAAAATTTCAACTCTTGACTTCACAGCCCAAGAGAAAATTCATACACAGAATCAAAACAGTAAATTGAGCCTCCCTCTAACTGCAAGGTGGTCCATGATAGGAATAAATATCAATTGATCCACTTGAAGCCTATTCAACTTGCAATTACAGCTATCTCCATGCCATAGGGACAAACTACAGAACCCTTAGTATTTACCATTAACCAAGAACATCGAGAGGGAAAGGTTCACTGTTTTGTCCCAGTAGGACTTTGAGAAACATATAGGCCATAGCCATAGGAAGATGACTTCAATGGTTTGAGCAAGTTTGAAGATTGGAAAGAGCTTGTATGCCTTACTTAGCTCTGCATAAGAGCTATTTGGGGCAAGAAGCGATGGAGACCAAGAGTGTGCTCAACAGGAGCTTGTCGCATAAAGTGATACAGATCATAGGAATGGCCAAACTAGTTCAGAACCAACAACAGTGGGGTGAATTACTCAGCCCCATTGCTACTGCTAAGCTGACAGATGGAAATTTAGTGTTTGTGGCATGGGCTGTACCTCACTGAATCTTACTGTCACCAAGGGTATGGATCCTCCTCAATCATCCTAGTTCCTCGGAGTTGGAGTTCTAGAAAGAGCTGCGTCTAATGGCATCTGTCAGAATAGCCTGAGAGTGCCTTACAAGAAGTGGCATTTATCCAGCAACTTTAATGTAATAAAACATCTTGACCTGAAATTCACACTTGGCGTTCGCGCCAAGTCAGCGGGGCCAGAAGCGGGCATATAATCTGCTCCTGGGCAGGATCGTATTTGCAATGCAATTTCTCGCTGGGTGGCAAATTAAGGGTGCTCAGCGTGAAACACATCTTCTCAATGGTCGGAAGGGCCGGTTGGGGGGGAGGGGGGGTAGATGGCAGGAGTCTGTTGGGCACCGGGTCCAGTTGCATCCCTGGAGGCTACCAGGGGACACTTTGTAGCTTTATAGTTGTTTGACAAAACTTTTTTTGAGCAGTAAAGGCACCTGCACCTGCTGGGCACACCAGGTGAGAGGGCAAGTCCTGTGGGCACTTGGCTCCCCCCTTTTCTCGTATGAGTGCCTTGCAATCCTTGTGGAGGAGCTCAGTACAAGGTGGGACATCCCCATCCCCAGGGATAGCAAGAGGAGGCCACCATACCTGACCAAGAAAGCATGTCAGCGGCCACGATGCTGTGCAGCGCACATGGATGCTGTGCTGCAAAAGGTTCAATGAACTGCTACACTCGGCAAGGGTGAGTACCAAGTTGGCATGGATCTGTGTGGAGAAATGTTAATGGCTGGCCATCCCCCCGTGATGCTCAGGGTTGTAAGAGTCTGAATTCCAACTGTCAATGACAAGGCAGTGAGCTCCGGCTGCTTGGCCTGATTGCTTTGTGGGTTGAGGGCCATGACTCAGATGTGCCCTGCAGGGTGTTCTTCAGGTGGGGTTGGCCAGGCTGCAATGGCACTGCAGGTACAAAGTGAATTAATCAATGCTCCTCTATCCTTTCAGGAGAAGAGAAGCCATAACAACATCAAGAGGTCAAGGACAGGCAGAGGCCCCCCAAACCTGCTCATATTGACGAGAAACAAGACGGATGCCTTAGAGATGCAATGCTGGTGCCCAGCTAGGTCCACAGGTTGTGGAGTGGCAGGGGTCTCTGACCAAGATAAGAATGCAGTGCACAGATGTGAGTGTTGGAATGTGTAAACATTCTTATGTTGTCTCATCTGAAATGGAAACCTCAAACTTGGAGTCCCCATTGTTCATTGAAAGACGATGGCGCCATGATTCGGATCTCCATTGTCCCATCAGCCCACCTAGCATGCATAGTGACAGTATGATGGCTAATAATAACATGTCATTTTCTCCCCTAGAATCACCATCCAGCAAAGGATTGCAGGACCCCGATGAGCAACCCTTGATGCCGGAGGACAAGTGCCCGTCAGATGCACCTGCAAGGCACCCCCTCTCTGCACTAGGCACCGGAGCAGATACCAGTACCTCAGTGGGCTTTAGATCATCAGCTACAATGCTGGTGCACAACGGTGAGGGCATGGCATGCTCGCATGAGGAGCAGGCGGAGGCAGAGAGTGTCCAGGGTGCCGGCAGTTGGAGGATTGCTGGAGACCAGGACCATGCTGAGTCCGAGGCAGATGACCAGCCTCTAGAGTCGTCCATTAGGTGGCAAATGCTGGATATCCAGCGGGACGCGAAAGAGCATCTGGCTGAGATTCCTGAGGGTCTGTGTGCCATGATGTCTGTCATAGAGGAGTCCATGAGTACCGCATTGACCCTCAGCACCAAGCACATTACCTCCTTATTGAGAGTGTCATGGAGAGGCAACTCCAGGGACAGAATCAGGGGTTCTTAGGGTTGTGCTCGGACCAGCAATCCCTCACACAGGCAATGACCTCAGGAGATCACTGCCAGTGTGAGAGATGGATGAGGCACCTAGTATTTCTGCTAAGTGCCTGGCCATCTATGGCAAGCAGGGAGATCCAGGCCGGCCTCATGTTGGCACACAAGCTGCCTGTCGTCTCTGTGGGCCCTTCTCGGGTGCTCTAGATAATGGCAGCATCTCCTCCGCTCCTCTGCTAGTGACCGTTGCATCTGATGAGGCCGCCAAGACTGAGGAGTGCCCAGCTGTGGCTCTGCCCAGTGGAGCACATGCTCCACTGGGCAGAGGATGATCGCCAAGGTCATCAAGGCCAACAGGACAGGACAGTCAGCAGGCTGCCTCCAATGCTGCTGCCAGTGAAGGGGGGAGGGGCAACAAGGCGCAGCACTTGCAAACTTAAGTTTAAGGCATTGTGAGCACAAAGGGACTTTTCACAGGTGATCCTCTGTTCCGACATGTTTTGTTAATTTGTTTACTGGTGTGACCATCTTATATTGTGACGTTCATTTGATAGGAGTGCCAACATGATATAAATTTTGCTTTTGTCTGAATGGCCTGACTATATCCACCTGTTTTGTATATACACGGCACGCCAGTATCTCATGCTGGACATGAGGGGCTCTAAACTTTATTGCACAGACAATGAGTGGACTTTGGGTTCAATGGAATGGGTCGTTCAGTAAGAAGGCTACACCCCCGGCATGAGGTGGAAGCAGTGCCTTTGCAGCATAGCTGAAGGAATGGTGAATCAAGGCCTCGCTGGTGTCCCTGCCTCCCTAAAGGTTCCAGAGGTCTGCCTCCATGTCCTCACTGTGTTCTTGCCCAGGCTCCTCTTCTGATCCACCACTGGAGTCATCATCTGTGGCTGTGGAGCTGCCTCAAGGCCAACGCCAGATTGTGGAGAGTGCAATTATCAGTGACACCCACTCTGCTGGGTATTGTAGTGCTCCTCCTGAATGGTCTAGGCATCTGAATCTCATCTTCAGCAGACCTATGGTCCTCTCTATCACTGCCCTTGTGGAGGCATGACTCCTAATACAACTCTGCTCAGCTTCTGTTCTTGGGTGCCACAGAGGTGTCATAAGCCAACTTTTCAATGGATATCCCTTGTCACCCAGCAGCCATCCATCCAGTTGAGCTGGAGCCATGAACAGCCTTGGCACCCGTGAATGTCTGAGGATGTTTGTGTCATGGGAGCTACCAGGGTACCTTGCACAGGCTTGCAGAATCTGCATCTTGTGGTCACAAACTATCTGGACATTCATGGGATGGAAGTCCTTCCTGTTGACGAAAGCACCTGGCTCACCCGCTGGCACCTTGATGGCCACATGTGTATAGGCTATTGTATCCTGGACATAGGAGAACCCAGAAATTGCAGCAAAGCCTCTGGTTCGCTCAGCCTGGCTGGCCTCATGCATCTGGAAATGAATAAATGCCATGAACAGAGTGCCAGTCACCAGCTTCAGGCAAGTGTGGACAGTTGATTGGGACACTCCTCGCAGATCCCCCACTGACATCAGGAAAGAGCTGGAGGCATAGACTAGGAGGGTCACTGTTACCTTCAGAGCCAATGGTAAGGGGTGGCCACCCATACAGTTGGAGGTGATCTCCAGCCCAGCCATCTGACTTATGGAGGTCATAGCCTATCTGGAGAGGCGAAGCCTCCTTCGGCACTGCACCTCGGACATATTGAAGTAGCTGCCTGTACACCCTGGCAGCATGAAAATGGCGTCTTCTACACCCCCTTCTGCCTTGGACTCCCTGCTGACCCTGCACCCCCTGTGCCTGCACCTCTCCTCCCACAGGTCGCTCCATTGGACACTGCCTACAGACACCTGGCCTCCTCTCCCTTCTACCCCTCTCTTCCTCTTCAGGGGAGTTGCCACCCGTGGAGTAGACAATCCCCATTACCAGAGGAACAGAAGGCTGTCTGGTGACTAGAAGGGTCCACATGGTATAAATCCACTAGAAGCCTCGGAGAGACCAATGAGTCCTGAAATGAAGGCTAGCAATGCAAAGATTGAAGCTCAAAACAGAGATAAAACTGTAAAGTTTTACAAAGTAAGAAGCAGCAAACTATTTCCTAACCTCCTCACTACTCACAATGGCAATGCTCCAGAGCCTTTTTATTCTGCCCTTGGATGACAATTTGTTAAAAATAGCCTGCCCAGCTGCTGGTTTTGCCCATGCAACGAGCATGAAATCACACAGGCAACATAAAATTGTGGACAATAGGCTTATTAATGGCCTTAATTGGCCCTTTAATTGTCAGCAGACGCGGCTCTGGCTCCAACTGACCTCAATATTGCTCATGTGCCCGATGTAATTTTGTGCAATTTCACATGTGTTTGAGTTGGGCACTGCCCGACCTTGGAAGGTAAAATTCAGTCCCTTCAGATATTTCACAGAAGGCCATCAAACAAAATTTGACACCGAACCATGTAATGAGATGTTAAGACAAGTGATCAAAAACTTGGCCAAAGATGTAGTTTTAAGAATCAACTAAAGGAGCAGAGAGAAATAGAGAGGTAGAGAGGTTCAGGGAGGGAATTTCAGAGCTTAGGGACAGTCAGGAGAAGACACAACTAGGAATGATGGAACAATTGCACAATGAACTCCAAGTTCAATTGGTTATGGACAGTATGGGGTAGACCCTTTGGCTTCATGGAATTCCACCCTATAGATATGAAAATGAAAAAAAATCTTCCATTTTCGAATTGAGTAATTAGTAGAAATGTTTCAACGTTAATTTAGAATTCTCTTTTCTCACATTTCACACCTGTTTTAAGAGATGTTTTCACTCTAAAAAGAGACAATAAGATAAGAAAATAAGACAATTCTAAATGAGGGCAATTTTGCAAATAGATCCAGAATAATTTAATATTGAGCTGGAATAGTTGCTTGGCATTAGATGGTGCCTAGCTAGTAGGATTACCGTTTATTTGCTCCCACTATTTTGACAGATTTTAGCCAGCTGCCCAGCCTCCAGATTAAATCGATTACATCATGCAGTACCAAGCAAGAGATGTTAGGAAGGCTCCAGTTCAATTATTAGTCGCTACTAAGTTATCTCATCACAACTGGATTTCAACAGCATCCAAGAATAGGCCTCAATGTTCTCTGGTTAAAGAGAGAAAATTAGGTTCCCTCTCCAGATCTCATTTCATAATCCCTGTTGGAAATATATCGTGAATCTGGCAGTGGCAGTGAAAAAAAAGACAGGTTAACATTTCAATAGACCCTTTGTCAGGAAGAAAAGTGTGCTTCCAGGTATGTATGCATGCATGTGTGTGCATTTGCATGTGTATGCATGGGTTGGTCGAATGCATGTGTATGCATGTGTGTGCGTATTTGTGTACATACGTATGTGGGTGTGTATGTATGAGAGCAAGTATATGCGTGTATATGAACATGTGGACAATAGGTTTGAGCAAGATCAGGCTCAGTTGTGGTATCCTTGACAAGAACATTCTGAGGACTTCCTTGCCTAAGGTCAGGCATGATGAATGTCTCTTGGGTGAGGCATTGAAGGGTTCAAGTCTCCATGGATCCATGCTTCAGCAAGAGTCAGCAGCTTCAGAAAAGGAGAAATCAGAGCAGGGAAGGGGAAAACTTAGGTTTGAGGAGTGCTGTCAGTATTTGGAAAGTGTTGTCAGTTCTGGGGGAAATTAACGTTAGTGGCAGGGGAGGTGTTCTCAGTATCCGTGGGGGAGTGCTTTCAGTATCAGGGAGAAGGTGATGTCAATTTCTAACTTATTTCCCAGCACTGATTGGAACTCCTGACTGCAGAATGTTGAGAAATGATGAATGTGTCTAAAAGGACAGTGAAATACCACCAAATGTACATAAAGGCTAGCCAAGTGTGGGAACAATCAGTGCCAACTGAGCTCTGCTATGCTGCAATGCATAAACCTGAGTGTATAATCACAAAAACTCACCCTCCCAAACACTGTCAAGTTGATGTGTAAAGAGAAGAGAAGGATGAAAACAAATTGATAACCATTAAATGCCAAGTTCTTTATCATTCAATGCAACCTCTAAGGAGCCTCACAGTTACCTTCCCACACAGTCTTTGCACAAGCTATCTGTCTTTCTGTGGGCTGACTGTGCTTTTGGAATCATTCTTAAAACCATCCAAACAGCTGGTGTACGGCAATTTGAAGAGGTGCATACTGAATGCCAGAGAAGCTGCATATTAAATGTTTCTCAATATTTCTAGAGCATCTGCAAAACCTGGACACTTCTCTCGTGTTTATTATTTGTGGAGCAAACCTTTATTACCTCCAGTGTGAGCCCAGACACTGCTTGTTGACTAACTATTCCTTCTTGTGCAACATTGACCCCAGCATCTAGTACTGTTCCTGCTGCATGTTGATGCTTTCACATTTTTCAGAAATATTATGAAGAGGAGGAGGCCATTCAATCCCTGCATAAATTAATAATACTCAAAATAAAAGTAGAAGATTTACTCACAAGCTGCTTCCTTCCGGCTCAGGTGATGCCAGGAGCCTGTGTTTGTCGAGGAGGCTGGGCTAGGTTAAGCTGTCAGTACTCATTTATATAATGGCTATCTGTACCTTATTCCATTTAGTTACATTAGGTTCACAGTCCTTGATGTCCTTACAGATTAAAACTCCAGTGATCTCACACCTTGAAAGCTCCTATTGATTCCAATTATCCACAGCCAAGACACTCCTGACGGGCATCCCATTTCCACCCTTCATAAATTTGAGCTCGTCCAAAATTCTCCTGCTCACATACCAACTCACATCAACCCATATTCATCATCAACACTGTGCTCACTGACATGCATTGACTCCAAGTCCAGCAAAGTCTTGATTTTAAAATTCTCATCCTTTTTTTCAAATCGCTCCATGATCTCGCCCCTTCATACCTGTGTAACGTCCTCCAGTACCACAACCCTCGAGATATCTGTGCTCCTCCAATTCTGGCCTCTTGCACATCCTCAATTTCAATCGCTCCAGTATTGAACCATGCCTTCCGCTACCAAGGCCCTAAGCTCTGGAATCCATTCCTAAACCTTCCCTTTTCTTTACCTCTCTTTCTTCCTTAGATTCTCTTTAAAACCTACCTCTTTGACCAAGTTTTTGATCATCTGCCCTAATACCTCCTTCCGTGGTTTGGTATGACATTTTATTTGACAATGCTCCTGGGAAAAATCTTCACAGTTTTACCACATTAAAGGCACTACATAAATGTAAACAGTTGTTAGTGTTATTAAGGTTATGACCCCGGATTATTTTCCCTATATCAATCCTATCAAATCTTTTTAATCATTTTAAACACCTTGATCAGATCACCTCCCAAACATATAAAATCCAAGAATACAAGCCTAGGCTGTGCAGCCTGACTGCACAGATATCATTGTGGTGAATCTGTCCGGCCAATATATTCTCCCAGAGGTGGAGTGCCCAACTCGTGAGTCAAAGCACAGAAATGGGAATTCAGGCAGAAACTTCTCTTCCTGATTCTTCAGGTGCTGAGGCAGTGGAGGAGATGGGAATCAGTTAGAACATGCTACGTACCATGACTCTAGTGGTGGAAGATAGGTCAGGTACTAAGATGATCAGTGGGGCTTGTAAAAGCTCCACTCTTGCCATGCCCACATGTTACTAACTGGGACACATTCACTAATCTATAAATACAATCTATTGTTTCAAAATGCACTATTTTAAAATTATGAATACTATATCAGAGAAGTTCTTCAGCTGCAGAATCCCTAAGGATCTGAATATCTGATTGCGAGCTGCAGGGATTTAGAACACGGGATGCCAATCACAACACTAATACAAACGTACTGGTGACCTTCATTCTGTCATGTAGAAGGCTACAATAGGTGACTTTAATTCCACTCTGGAAATGAATGTGCCTAGAGGTACAGTGCCCTATACATGAGCGCTTTAAAGGGCCACACCACATTAGGCTTCCCGTATACAGTTCCTGAGATCCCAATGTTAGCCGGCCAAAAGGAGGAGAAGGATGAAAGGTGGCCAAGCATTCCTTATACATAGGGAGATTTTTTTCCAAAAATATACTTTATTCATAAGTCCACAACAGTTCATTTTGGACATTACTGTAGGTGGAGCACAATTCAAATTATTTCCATACAGCATGTGGCACTCTGCTGTGCCTGAACAAAATTCTATCCTCACATGATATTTATAACATACCTGCCATGCCTGATGGGTTTTGCATGGTTTCCAGCCCCTTCGTATACTACAGCAGGTGGACTCTAGACAGTGCCTCTTTCTCTATTGAGCCTTTATATCAGCTGCCCCAAGCTTTAGTACATCCCACAGCACAAAATCCTGGACATTGGAATTGGCACTCGGTCAAGGACAACTCTTGATACTGGAAGATTAAAGAGTTTGGAACAGACCAAAGGGCACTTTTCACTGAGCTGATGGTCATTCAGCAGCAGTTAATACTTGTACAGAGGGAAGAAATGGGATGTCACTGTAAAAATTACCTGTGGTACCGTTACACACATGGAGCAGTCCTCAAATGAATTATAAGGCTCACAGAGCCTCCTTAAGGCCAAGGTTGCACCCCATGGTTTGTAATCCATCACATTCTCTGATTAAACCCTGTGGTTTTCTTGACGAGCACAGATTGAATTAACTTTTCAGGGAGTGACTTTATTCTGCTGACATTTATTAATGAGCTTGATCATCTGCCTCAAACCGCCACTTCTGGATATATTTGCATGCAAATCAAGTCTGGTATAAAATTGGCTTGCAATGAGTGTGACGTGATTATCAAGTGAAGTGCTGCACTATTTATGATGCTTTTTAATAAGCGAAGCTGAATCTCTTTGCAGCCTAGACCCCAGTGTTTCAGACAGCTTGTGGACACGTGCAGAATACAATTACTGAACATTGGTAATCAGCTCTCAGTAATCAGAATTTATTTGATTAGTGCTCAAAGCAGAGATGAAACAAGTTTTGTTTATTAGAGTTATTTAATTGAGTTTTAAAAATAAAGCAATTTCTTCCTTTCTCTCTTGGAAATGCCCACTTTTCTGTAAACCCAGATAGTGTGGTGCTAGGCTATTTTATTTTTGGGGTGTGGGACGGCATCACATTCATCACCCTGTACCCTTGTACGTACCTATTCCAGCATGCAATGTTTCCTTAACTCTAGCCTAGGGACAATGAATCAATCATAGCATCTCACCTGACTAAAATCAACAAATTCCTCATAGTTTGGGGTTAGGGGGGAGGTGAGGGCTATTGAATCTGGGCCCCTAAAGTCTGCATGATCCAGTGCTAAAAGTGGCAACCCCTTTACCCAGGAAGCTGGCGGGCAGGCTTTGCTTGGTAAAGAGAGGGAGCTGGGCTCTGCTCAGTATCACCACTCTTTGACATAATTGAAACGGGAACTCATTCAGATGAGAGTTAATGAGGGCCATGTCCCAACACTTCATAGTGATGTACATCATTGTTGTACTGAGCTCCTGAGATTGAGCAAGCTTCAACAAGAACTTATTCACCTGTCCAGGAGAGCTTTTCATGATGAACTTCACATTAAACTAAGAATTTCTGCTTGAATATATAACAAAGGGAAAGAATTATAACAAGAGATGAATCCACCTTTGGTACAGACTAGGAATACCCTAGATATTTTTGTCCATTTTAATTCTCTGCAGTTGGAGGCAGTAGGAAAGGGTTTTAGGATAATAAAGGTGTTCCTCTATCTAACGTAGTGGTAGGGAGATGACTCACCTTGTGTCAAACCCCTTCCTATCTTTGCTTTCATTCCAGCCAATGAGCTGTTTCGAGGACATCTCAGTCCCGAAGTTTATGTTTCTCTCCCGCATGATTAACCTTATATGCTCTGCCCAAGTGATCCAACCATCCTGGATGCCAAAGAAGGAAAAGATCTTTTTATGTGTTCAAGTTGTAAACTGGAGCTTCAACTCACAAATGAGCTGAGAATTCTGCCAAGGAGCCGAACAATCGCTGCCAAGAGACATGGTTCAATATTTTAACTTGGGCATTTTAGTTACTGTTTGTAGCTCAGCTTTTTTTACACACAAGTTACAACACAGAAACAGGCCATTCAACTAGTTCAGACTAGCCTTTATCCTCCACAACAGGAAAGAGTCTTCCATTCCCAGATATTCCTGTCTGCACTGTGCCCATGTGATGCTCAAACCCAGATGGGAAAGGTGAAAATCTACCCCACAGATTTTTCACAAATTTGCACTTTATTTCTCTAGGTGCAGTACCCAAGGATTCTGTCTCCTTTTTCTGTATTTTTTGATTTACATTTCCACCTTTACTAGCCTGCATGTCAACAAACCTACACCCATACTAAAAATTAAAACCTTCCCATTTAAGGGCCATTTTCTCTCTCTCTCTTCCCAAATGTGGAAATGTGTCACTTTTCACATTGTCAATGTAACATTTCCCAAACAGGCCTGTCCCTTGTCAAATCTCCAGTGATTGTACAGCTTCCCCCTTACAGCACCCCCACCACCCCCCTCAAAAAAAAATGAGTCAGGATGGCTATGGGACTAAGCAAGCAAGTCTTAAAGTATCTCACCCTGTCTGGCCCTGCAGCAAACAACATACCCCACAGCAACTCAGAAATACTTGTTAAAATAAATAGCTTTGAATGCTTTAAACTATATTTTTCACACTTAACTGAAGACATTATGTGAGCAAATTTGCTTGGTGGGTTTCATGGCATTTCACAGAATCACAGAATCTTAACAGCACAGAAGGAGGCCATTTGGCCCATCATGTCTGCACCAGCTGTTCAAATGAGCATTGTGACCTAGTGTCATTGCCCCGCCTTTTCCCCATACCCTTGCACATTGTTTCTATTCAAATAAACATCTAATGTCCTCTTCAATGTCTCGATTGAACCTGCCTCCACCACATTTCCAGGTAGTGCATTCCAGACCCAAACCACTCATTGTGTGGAAAAGTTTTTTCTCCCATCACACTTGCTTCTTTTGCAAATCACTTTATATCTGTGCCCTCTTGTTCTTGATCCTTTTATGAGTGGGAACAACTTCTCCCTTTCTACCCTGTCCAGCCTCCTCATGATTTTGAACATCCTTATCAAATCTCCTCTCAGCCTTCTTCTCTCCAAGGAGAAGAGTCCCAACCTCTCCAATCTATCCTCATAGCTGAAGTTTCTCATCCCTGGAACCATTCTTGTAAACTTGTAGGTTAACAAACTTTTCTTTTATCAGCTCTTCACACACAGTTTGTTTGTCCCCTTTGAAGAAAAGCAGGGAGGTGGTAAAAGGATTCCCAATTAATCAGCAGCTCACCAAACCACTGCATGAACACTCCTTCCATGGCGAACAAGCCCTGGCAGAGATTTGACCCCAGAGCTTCTAGCCCAGAGGTAGGTATGCTACCATTGCATCACAAGGCCTCCTGGTTAATAACTGACACCTTTGAAATAAGTTGAAGATTTTTTTGATTTTCTACTCGTTACTCATTGTTCACTGATATGTTTTGTAATTTTCTGATTTGTTGACATGTTGACAATTGGGTATTAGATTGGCAATTTAACAGAAATGTGTTTGTTTCAGTCACTCATCAGTTTATACATTGCAAATGCATTGATCAAACCTCAACAAGAGTTGTGTTAAGATCTGGGCAGTACATCTCAGGAAAGATATATCGTAGTATGATACTGAGGCTCAGATAATAAGGGCAGGTTGCATAAACTTGGCTTGTAATCCCTTGAGTGTACAAGATTGAGGAATGACCTAAATGTTATAAGGATTCATGCACAGAATCTATACCTCTGATGGGAAAAGCAAGAATGAGGGGGAATCATCTTAAAATTAGAGCTGGGCCAGTAAACAGGTACAAGGAGCTGAGATCTGATCAGTCACGAATGGTGGAATGGGCTGAAGACTTGTTCCTATGTTCCTGTGGTACACAGAGGTCAAACAATCCATGTGCAGTAGATATATTAGGAAGAATGCCTTTGCTCAGAGTGTGATAAATCTTTCAATATTAACCTTTAGGGAAGACAGGAGGGATAAAAGACATCAAGACTTGATCAAAATATACATAGAAGATCAGCTGGGAGAATTGAAGTGCATGTGAGATGCACTCCAATGGGCTGAATGGCCTTGTCTAATTCTTAATTGGTCTTAGGTTTCTGAATTACCTTTCATTTGATTTGAACGAGAGGGTGACAAGCTATAATCCACTCCAAGTTACAGTCATGCATACCCCAGGCAGGGTTAATGCTGTTCAAACAGCTTCACTCAAACAGCTGTATTATGTGTACAAGCAGAGAATCACAGCCCATCGAGTCTGCACCAACACGTGAGAAACACTTGATCTACTTACCTAATCCCATTTACCAACACTTGGCCCATAGCCTTGAATGTTATGACTTGCCAAGTGCTCATCCAGGTAGGTTTTAAAGGATGTGAGGCAACCCGCCTCCACCACCTTCCCAGGCAGTGCATTCCAGACCGTCACCACCCTCTGGGTAAAAAAGTTTTTCCTCACATCCCCCCTAAACCTCCTGCCCCTCACCTTGAACCTATGCCCCTTGTGACTGACCCTTCAACCAAAGGGAACAGCTGCTTCCTATCCACCCTGTCCATTCCCCTCAACATTTAATGATTTACAACTTTTGTGCAATGATTTGTTTTAGCTGTGAAAAAAAGCTGCTCCTCTAGCAAGTAGCAGTTCAGCTGACTTCATTCAAATCAGTACAGTGTTGCTAACGATTCCTGAACTGGTTGATCCCAGGACTGATCAGGATGGGGCAGTTTTGGGACATGTTTAGTGGCGAATGAAAGCTAGAACAAACCAATTTCCAACATGTTGGCAATAAGAAAGAAATCTTACTTGTCATCCATGATTTGGTGATAGTACTCTCACTTCTGGATCAGAAAATTGTAGGTTCAAGTTCCACTCCAAAGACTTGAACACACAATCTAGGCTAACACTCAGGTGCAGTACTGATGGAGGCAGGGATGCTGCCTTTTGATTGCAACATTGAATCAAGTCCCTGCCTCCCCCCTCAGCTGGATGGAAAAGATCCCATGGCATTATTCAAAGTGGAGCAGGGGAGCTCTCCCTAGCGTCCTGGGCAATATTTAAATCTCAAACCACACCTAAAAACAAGTCATCTGGTCATTATCATATTACTGTTAGTGGGACCTTGCTTTGTGCAAATGGGCTGCTGTGGCTCCTATATTACAATGGTGACTAAACTTCAAAAGTGCTTTACTATCTCTCAAGGGCTTTGGAAAGTTCTGAGGTCTTGAAAGGTGTCATAGGAAGTCTTTCTTTCCATTTCTGAATTTTACGCTTTGAGGCCGTGTCGAATAGTGTAGAATTCTTAAAAGGAGACAGAAATTGCTGTCCCAGTTTAAATATCTGACATACCAAATGTAACCCACTGTCAAATACATTTCCAAATGTGTGTGCTTGACAAATCTAATCGTGTCTGTGTATAATTTATCACTTTGTTGAGTGTTTCCTGTAATTGCCATTTCTATTCCTAAATGAGCTGCGACACAAAGATTTTTTTTAAAAATAAAACCTGTTTTTGGACTCATTTCATCAGTCATCGCTCAGCTCCAGTTCTTGCACATGGCTGCATGTAAACGCTAAGGACACAGGTGAGCCGGGCCTATTATGGTCACGTCGATCACAAGTAACTGAGTAACAGTCTGGCTACTTCTTTCCGGTTGTGATGCCAATGAAATTATATTCTCCACTGAATTAGAATAAAGCGTTAATTGTCCCGTTTCCATCCGCTTGAAAGACAGATGTGACAACGGCACATTTGCCGCAAGCAGCCCGGCTTTGCCAAACAAATGTCTCAGTCGGCCCAGAGCTAACCGTCACGGTACAACTGCACAAATGTTTCTTGCACGCTTCCTGGGTTGCTAATTGCCCTTTAGGCAGCGCAAGAGAGGAAAACAAACCTCTGTTATCCACTAAAATAAAAATAAAATACTGCAGATGCTGGAAATCTGAAATAAAAACAAAGTGCTGTAAAAATACTCAACAGGTCTGGCAGCATCTGTGGAGCGAGAAACAGAGTTAACGTTTCAAGCCGAATAGGAAATTTTGGACGAAATTGGAACAGGTATTTTGGCCTGGATGGGCACTAAAGAAAGGCAATGGCTGTATCATTTCTTTTAATGTGCAGATGAAATCGACGTATTTAAGCCCGAGTTGTTAAAGATGTCAACGAGTGAACAACGAGTTGTCATAAAGACAACTGAATGAAGTGACCTTTGCAAAACGTTGATACGAAAGACATACATGGGGGGAAATTTCAGAGTTGACACTCTATAGCGTATATGGACAGGGAAATATAGCTTACATACAGAAACGCGAGAGGGTAGCTGGCAAGGTATTCGCTTCAAATTCCATCAAGCATGATCGGGAGAATGAGCAGCTCTGGCTCCACTCATCCTGCCTTATTCCCACTTTCAGTTTCATGACACAAGCTAGGGGACAAAGTGTCCACAAAGAGGAAATGATGCGCTGCTGAAGGAAGCATTTCTCAATGAACAAGGAAGTGAGAATGGCCATTGGAGCTTAAGGTGTTCATGGACCACCTGATTTGTACCATCATTCGAGATTCCAGGATAACTTCATTGTTATGCACCAGTCCGCCATACAGACTGCAGTGCTTCATCGCTTCATGAAATGAAAAGGTGTACTTCAGTACGAATGGAATCTCAGTGAGTGTGGACAGTTCAATGGTGTTCAGAGAGCAGCTATATCAACAAGTCATCACCCACACATGTACCATCTAACCGCCCAGATACAGGCATCTTCTCGCCATTATTCCATACTGAGGATAAAGCGGCACAGAGTAAAACATCTAAAGGGCTGACAGAATGACAATTGCTGATGGATGTGAGAAGCTCGATATGAGCTGTCACAGGATATAGACCTTAGTAAGACTTCTGAGGATATTAAACAGGACTGGATTGAACAAGCATTTGACGTCTAAAGCTGTGCGAAGAATGATTGAATGGCTGTCCACACTACATCTGATAGTGAACAAGGCACACCATCAGTGGAACTGGATAGGGCTCCAGAGTTAAACCCCCACAGACAAAGCAGTCGTGCCTCCCTATCTCTGTAGCCTCTCCAGCCCTACAACCCTCCAAGATCACCGCTTTACTCTAGCCTCTTGTGCATCTCCAGCCTTCAGCTACATTGGCCATTTAGCTGTATGATGCACTCACTAAACTTGACCGCTTCTCTTACTTCCTCTCCTCCTTTCTGGCACACCTTAAAGGCTATCTTTAATCACAGTCATGGTCATCTATCCTAACATCTTATGTGGCCTGTGTCAAGTTTGGGTTGATGATCTCCTTGGTGGAGCATCTTGGGACATTTAATCAAATTATGAACATTTTTTATAAGTACATGTTATTGTGGTTGTAGGAGCAAATATCAAGACTGTTCACGCTGCTGCTAGTGTGGTTTCAGGGTACAAAATCCATTGGCTCAACTTCAATACTGCTAACAGGTAACCATCAGAGAAGGACTCGGCAACCTCACATAGTCCTCATGCAAAGATGAGCATAGAGCACTAGTTTCTGACTAGCATTCCTCAGTAAACTATGGACCTCATCGGCTTCAGCTCAGGACACTCCGAGCACGGTGGGCCTTCCACCAACATTCAATGGGTAAGGCAGACAGTGGATTGATAGAATCATGGGCAGCTCCTTAGTTAGCCCTGCAATTCAGTCACTAGTATTACTACCACAGCTGGTAGAAGAGGGCACAGGCGCAAACAAGAATTTTGAAACTATGAGGGGCAAACAATGGAGCAGTGCAGGTATGAAACAGAACTGTATGGCTAAAATAACTCAGCGATTGAAATGGAAGGTTGCAATGTAACCAACTACAGCTCCCATCCCAAGACTAATCAGTGTTGGGATGTTCTACTCCCAGTGTTAACATCCCATGAATATCATGCGGAAAAGATAATTTTTTTTTAAACATATGTACAGAGTTTCACCTTATTTGCATTGTTTTATTTGACTCGATCTCGTTCAGTCATCCCACACGACACACCATTCCTAGCTCCCGAGAGAGGCCAGCGGGTGACTAGAATTTGCTCTTCACTCTATTACTGACCATAAGTACATGGCCAAGACTAATTCAGATTTTGCCCACCCCATTGGTAGTTTGAATGCCTCACCAAATAGACACAACAAATCTATGTAGAATCAAAGGCATATGGTGTGATTGTAATAAAATGTTGTGCGTTTCTTATTCTAAAGTAAAATCCATGTAGTCGTGAATCACTAACACAACCACGCAACCAACAGAGTTTAGGGCTTTTCTGCAGGAGTTCTGATGTGACACTTGTTTTATCATGCTCATATTCAAAAGGGAACACGGCCAAGTGAATATTCTGATAAATGTTGCTCCAGTAAATCTAAACTACCTTGCAAATGAAATGGAAATGTCAAGAACAACGATATCCCCTAGCTAGAACAAAAACAAAAATACCTGGAAAAATTCAGCAGGTCTAACAGCATCTGCGGAGAGGGATACAGTTAACGTTTCGAGTCCGAATGACTCTTCATCAGAACTAAGGAAAAATAGAAAAGAGGTGAAATACAAGCAAGTTTAAGGGGGGGTGGGACAGGTAGAGCTGGATAGAGGGCCAGTGATAGGTGGAGGTTGCCAAAAGATGTCATAGACGAAAGGACAAAGAGATGTTGATGGTGGTGATATTAGCTAAGAAATGTGCTAATGGGGACATTAGGGGTAGAAAGTAGGACGAGCAAGGGACAGATAGCCCTAGTGGGGCTGAGGTGAGGTTGGGGGGGTGGGGGGGGGGGGGGGGGGGGGCGGGGGCGGGCGCGGGGGGGTTGAAATCAAAATAGGCTACAAGGTAGAGATAAAACAATGGATGGAAATACATATAAAAATAATGGAAATAGGCGGGAAAAGAAAAATATGTATAAATTATTGGAAGAATCGGGATCGGAAAGGGGGTGGGGATGGAGGAGCAAGTTCATGATATCCCTTAGCCAAATATCCTGATGGGTATCGCTCCCCCGATATAAGAAGAACGGTAGCCAGTAAGAAAGAGCGACTCCGTCAAACAGCAGATGAGAGGCACCCTCTACATGGTCATACACCTACACCCAGCCAACTAAAGTCAAGGAAGAGCTTCATGAACAGTGTTGTTCCATTACAATCAATCCCATCTGAAGCCCGCATCGCCTTGTGGAAAGACGCCAGTCTTGAACAACACCAGCAATGGAAATTCTACGGGATGAAAGCCTTCCCCCAGGAACTAATTGCAACTGAGCAACCTGGAAGTGCCTTAACAGACTTAGGACTGGTGTAGGTCATTCAAAGGTGTCACTAAGCAAATGGGGATATACAACCAGCCCGACAACTTGTGAATGTGGAACTGAGCCACAGACTATGCAACATCTCCTGCAATGCCTATCGCTAGAGGAACCCTGCACTGTTGCAGATCTTGCCGAATTCAACAACAAGGCGCAAAAATGTGTCCAGTTCTGGCTGGGCCATGTATAGACTGTCCGTGGGCACGATAAGAAGAAGCTCCTAGATTATCTGGTGAATGGTTGGTGGACCCTCTGCTGTGATTTGTTTCTCCAATTCATTTGAATAAGAATTGCAATGTTTACATCTATTCCCAATCTGCCGCCATCCATAAGCTTGAGCTCATTGAACATTTTGCTATCCATATCACAACCACCACCCCGTGCTCCCAGCCTACCAACACCCAATTAAAAACACACATCCTTGTCCGTCTTATTCTTTGTAACCTGCTCTAGCCCCATGAAGAACTTTGTATTCCTTCAACACTGTCCTCTTGTCTATTCACTCTTTCCTTCACAACACCACTTGAAGCTATGCCCTCTCGGTCCCGAGCTCTGGAATTCCTTCCCTATATCTTGCTGCTTCTCCAACTCTCCTCCTTTAAGGTCCTCCATAAACTTAACCCCTTCCTGCCAAGTTTTTAGTCGCCTCTCCCAATATCTCTTTTTCAGCTTGGAGTCATTTTTGTGTCTGACAATGCTCCAAGTTTTACAAGCTAAAGGCGCGATATTAATTCAAGCTGTTGCTGTAGTAAGCTATTAAGTTATAAAAATATCACAACCAAAAGCACATGAGAACAGTTCACCACAAGTAAAGGCCATTGGTCCAATGAAACCCATCTCCGACTCCCTGGCACCTTAACTCTCCAAAAATGAAACAACACCTCTCCCATTCATTTTGGCCCTTATCACGCTGAAATATCTGAGAATGTTTCACGTTCTATAGGGAAAGTGTTAAAGCATCTACATTTTGCAAATGCCCGAAAAATTCTGCCTTGGTGATGATCGCAGACGTCCTTCGTTCTCTGGAGTGAATGTTAAGAATGCAGATAGGCAATGGAGGATTCATGGTAAAGCAGGCTGCCTGGAACCTACACCTATATAGAAAAAAAAACCTTATTGAGCAAACAAGTTCTTCCGTCTATCAATTTTCAATTTGCTTTCGACTAATTTAAATTTGTATTCTCCTGACTTACTTTAATAAACCTAAGCCACACTTTTCCTGTCTGTGTGGAAAAGATTTCTTGATTGCTTTCTTGGCCAATTTTTAAAGGTATCTTTTATTTAAATATTAATTGCTAATATAGTGAGATGGGGTGGGGAAGGGGCTGAGCAGTATTATTGAGTTTGACAGCGTGTGGGAGCTGATGACGTGTTGCACAGTGGTAATGAGCAGGTCCCTCAAGACTGCCCGGTTAATGACTGTTTTTTCACTCGCTCATTGATTCCTCTAAGGCAGGTCCAATGGTATTTGGAGTTAAAGAAGAAAGTGCTTCACAATAATAAATTTCATACAGTGAGAAAAATGTAATCATTTTCAGAAATATCATCATTCTTTCCAACATTTTACAAAGCTTAATTATAAGAGAATAAATGCCCCATTTAAAGGGCAATACTCTCCTAAAAGAAACCTTTTGGTCAGGTTTAGCTTGAGGAACACTCTGCCCCGCATTACCTGCCATGACAGTTTTGATATCTACCTCAGGTTAACCCTCTGCAAACCATTTAAACCAATTTTGAATCTTTGGTAAAAATAAAAGGTGTAGATTTGTTGCAGCAAAAGAGATTGGATATGTTATGAGGCAAGGAAATGACCAAACTTCAAGATTTGCTCTGGCAAATCCTGACTGTTTCCTAACGCTTTAGCAAACTTACTGAAAAGCATCAACATTTCAGATTGCCCCCATCTCGGGGGAACATGCTTATTTTGCTAACAAAGTGAAGAGGTCTTGTCCAACCTGTTAAACATCTTCCTGAAGTAGAAAACCTTGCGGCCTAAGTGGTTGTTCCAATCAGTTGCTTTATCCAGATGTTTCAATTCAAATTTCAGTGAGGGACGGATTCAGTGAGAAAGGTACTACACATGTCATACGAACGAGGAGCAGGAGTAGGCTATTCAACCCCTCGAGCCTGCTCCACCATTTAATAAGATCATGGCTGATCTGAGAGTAACCTTAAATCTGCATCCTGCCTACCCCAATAGCTATAACCCCCATGCTTATCAAGAATCTATCCACCTCTGCCTTAAAAATATTCAAAGCCTCTGCTTCCACCGCCTTTTCAGGAAGAGAGTACCAAAGACTCATGACCCTCAGAGAAAAATTTGACTCATCTTGGTTTGAAATGGACAAACCCTTATTGTTAAGCAGAGCCCTAGTTCTAGATTCTCCCACAAGAGGAATAATCCTTTCCACATCCACCCTGTCAAGACCCCTCAGGATCTTATATGTTTCAATCAAGTCACCTCTTACTCTTCTAAACTCCAGTGGATACAAGCCTAGCCTGTGCAACCTTTCCTCATAAGACAACCTAACCTGCCCATTCCAGGGATTAGTCAAGTCAACCTCATCTAAACTGCTTCCAAAGCATTTACGTCCTTCCTTAAATAAGGTGACCTATACTTTACACAGTACTCCAGATGTGGTCTCACTAGTGGTCTGTATAACTGAAGCATAACCTCCCTACTTTTGTATTCAATTCCCCTCGCAATAAACAATAACATTCTATTAGCTTTGCTAATGACTTGCCGTACCTGCATATTAGCCTTTTGTGATTCATGCACTAGGATACCCAGATCCCCCTGCATCTCAGAGTTCTGCAATCTCTTGCCATTTAGATAATATGCCTCTATTTTATTCTTCCTGGCAAAATGGACAATTTCACATTTTCCCACATTATACTCCATTTGCCACATCATTACCCACTCACTTAGCCTGTCTATATTTTTTGTAGCCTCCTTATGTCCTCTTCACAAATTACTTTCCTACCTATCTTTGTGTCATCAGCAAATTTGGCAACCATCCCATCCATCCCTTCATCCAAGTCATTTATATAAATTGTAAACATTTGACGTTCCAGCAGTGATCCCTGTGGCAGATCCATTTATGCCTATATTCTGCTTCCTGTTAGCCAACCAATCTTCTATCTATGTCAATATGTTATTCCCATACCATGAGCTTTTATTTTCCGCAATAACCTTTGATGTGGCACTTCATCAAATGCCTTCTGGAAATCTAAGTACAGTACATCCACTGGTTCCTCTTTATCCAAAACGCATATTACTTCCTCAAAGAACACCAATAAGTTAGTTAAACATAATTTCCCTTTCGCAAAACCATGTTGACTATGCCTGATTACCTTGATGTTATCCAAGTGCCCTGCTACAGCATCTTTAATAATAGCTTCTAACATTTTCCCTATGACTGATGTTAAGCTAACTGGCCTGTAGTTTCCTGCTTTCTGTCTCCCTCCCTTTTTGCATAATGGAGTTAAATTTGCTATCTTCCAATCTAATGGAACCTTTCCTGAATCTCGGGAGTTCTGGAAAATTAAAACCAATGTATCAACTATCTCACTAGCCACCTCTTTTAAGACCTTAGGATGAAGTCCATCAGGGCCTGGGCACTTGTCAGCTCACAGCTGCAACAATTTACTCAGTATCACTTCTCTGGTGATTGTAATTTTCCTGAGTTCCTCCCTTCCTTTCATTTCTGATTTGTGGCTGCTTCGGGGATATTACTTGTATCCTCTATAGTGAAGACTGATGCAAAATATCTGTTCAATTTATCTGCCATTTCCTTTTTTCCATTATCAATTCTCCAGACTCACTTTCTGTTTGACCAACGCTCACTTTGTTAACTCATTTCTTCTTTAAATATTTATAGAAACTCTTACTATCTATTTTTATATTTCTTGCTAGCTTTTTCTTGTATTCTAACTTTTCCCTCCTTATTAATCTGTTAGTCATTCTTTGTTGTTCCTTATATTCCATCCAATCTTCTGGCCTTCCCCCTATCTTTGCGCAATTATATACTTTTTCTTTAAGTTTGATACTATCTTTCAACTTTCTAGTTAACCACAGACAGTGTGGCTGTCCCTTGGACTTTTTCTTACTTGTTGAAATGTATCTATTGTGTCGTCTGAAATATCTCCTTAAATGTTTGCCACTGCAACTGATCTATCTATTGACCTATCCCTTAACCTAATTTTCCAATTCACTTTAGCCAGCTCTGCTTTTATGCCCTAATAAATGACATTATTTAATTTTAAATATCATCTGGCCCACTCCCCTCTCCCTCAAACTGAATGTAAAATTCAAGCATATTATGGTCGCTGCTACTGAGGGGCACCTTCGCTACGAGATCATTCCTTAATCCCATTTTGTTGCCCAATACCAGGTCTAGTACAGCTTGCTGTCTGGTTGGCTCCACGCTGTTCTAAGAAATATCTCGGAAACATCTATGAACTCCTCACCAAGGCTACCTTTGCCCTGACCTTTTCAGTCCATATGTAGATTAAAATCTCCTATGATTATCACCATGCCTTTCTGGCAAGCTCCCTTCATGTCTTCCTTTATGTTCCATTCTACCAAGTGGTTACTATTAGGGAGCCTGTACATGACTCCCAGAAGTGACTGCTTGCCTTTACCATTTCTCATCTCTACCCAAACTGTTTCCACATCCTGGCTTCCTGAACTTGGATCATCCCTCTCTATTGTGCAAAAACCATCATTAACTAATAGGGCCACCCCTCCAGCTTTTCCTTGCTTCATGTCTTTCCTAAATGTCCTATACCCTTTAATATTCAGGTCCCAATCCATGTCCTCCTGCAGCCATGCCTCTGTAATGGCTAACAAATCATACTTATGTATTTCTATGTGCGCTCTCAATTCATCTGTTTTGTTTTCAATGCTTTGTGCATTCAGATACAGAGTCTTTAGTTTTATCTGTCTATTCTTTTTATAACCTGTAGCTTCAGCTGTTGATTTACTATTAGATTTATACTCTCTATCCTTTCCTGTCACGGTCTGTTTTTCATTTCCTGTAATAACACCTTTCTCTTTTGCCTTGTCTCTACCCTTTGATTTACCACATCTTCCCAAATTTGTACCCTTGCCCCCACTACCTAGTTTAAAACCTTCTCTACTTCCCTAGTTATGCGGCTCACAAGAACACTGGTCTCAGCACGGTTCAGATGTGCTGAGACCGTCCCAGCGGTACAGATCCCACTTTCCCCAATATTGGGGCCAGTGCCCCACAAACCGGAACCCACTCCTTCCACACCAGACTTTGAGCCACACATTCATCTCCCTAATCTGATTTGTCCTATGCAATTTTGCACTTGGCTCAGGTAATAATCTAGAGATTATGACCTTTGAGGTTTTGCCTCTTAATTTGGTGCCAAGCTGCTCATACTGACTATGCAGCACCTCTATTTGTCCAACCCATGTCGTTGGTAACAACATTGACCACAACGACTGGGCCCTCCCCCTCCCACTGAAAAAATAAATATTGACTTCGTTGGAAGTGAAACTGAGCAGCAAAGGCGGACAAGTCATACAGTGTGTTATCTCAAGGGAAAAAAATAACCGATCTCGAATTTCTCTATAATCATTAGCGTCCTTCTTTCTAAAATTGACACAAGTTATTGTACTGCCAGGTCTGATCTGGCTAAGGTTTTCGCTGGATATGTTATGGAAATTTCTCTCTCAGATACAGGCTGTACATTTTCATTCTCTGGTTTTAAATTTTTAGCATTTAAAATTCCTTACAAACTTGCTAGCGAGTTTGGCATTCCATTTGTGTGTGTGTGAGAGAGAGGGTTTGACGTGCCTGCAAACAGTAAGGAGTTGAATGGTTGCTCGGTCTTGTGGACCAGAGATTGGGCAGTTTTGCGACTGCTATGCTCCACTTGCAATATTCAGGGGGACTGCATGTTGAAGGAAGCGCATTGTGTCGGGGGCCGCACACAGGTCAATGCACGATTGTACAGCCCATTGCTGCCCAGTTGTTCCTGGAGCAACACTGTAATGGGGAAAGGCCAACTGACATCGGCAGTGACTGATAGGTGTGAAGCACAGTCCTACACAGTTTCATGAGAGGGAATCAATTCTAACCTCATCCTTCTTGAAGCCGCCGGGTTCCTACAATTCACCGCTTCCCTCTTAGGAAAGGTGCGAGGGAAGGCGCCAAACTTGCCAGTCCCCATTTGAAGCTGTGAAGTGTGGGGTTCAGAAATGTAAGACCGCAGTTCCCAGACTTTGCAACTCAGCGAACAATAAGAAAAGACATGGGTTTGGTGCTGAGGTTGGCCGCAGTTTAAACAGCATAGAGAGGAAGATGTACGCAGACACGGAGAGACAGAGAAAGACAGGGAGCCAAGGACAGACAGGGAGACACAGAGACAGGGAAAGACAGAGAAAGATAGGAAGAGACAGACACAGAAAGACAGGGAGACACAGAGAGACACAATCAGAATTTAATTTGAATCAATCATACACAAAAAATTTAATCAGTAAGGGAATCAAGAGTTATGGGGAAAAGGCAGGAAAGTGGAGTTAAGGATTATCAGATCAGCCATGATCTCATTGAATGGCGGGAGCAGATTCGATGGGCCAAATGGCCTACTTCTACTCCTATGTCTGCACAGAGAGACAGGGAGACAGAGGGACACAGAGAGACAGGAGGACAGGGTGAGAGATAGTAAGAGATAGGATTAGGGAACGACATAGGGAGAGAAAGAAAGAAAGCGGGACCGAGAGAGATGTGAGAATAGTGTCAGATTTGATGGAACTGTTAAAATGTGAAGCTGGAGGGAACATGTGAGGAAGCTCACCTATCCAGGGCGATAGCTGTCATTGAGTAAATGCTTGCGAACATGGCAGTGATGGGGAAAAAGTTGTGGAAGCGGCAGTAACCAAGGCCGAAGTACCACTCGTTGTGGATGCCGTAGACGAAGTTGATGACCGTATTGAAGGCAGCCATTGAGACCTCGGCGAAAGCCAGGTTGACCAAGAAGTAGTTGGTCACTGTCCTCATCCTCTTGTGGGCCAGGATAATCCACATGACCACCAGGTTCCCGCAGATAGCCACCGCCACTATAATGGAATAGGCGAGAGCCCACAGGGCAATCTGCCACTTCGGCTGCAGGAACTTAGTGTCCAGCTCCTCCGTGTCGTTCCCTGCCCCAGAGTCATTCCGAGATCCATTCAGAACAGCCAGGTCCATGGTCAGTCCTGAAAACCACCTTCTCTTTCTCTCCCAGCTAACTGTCTGCAATCGGGCATCAGAAAATCTTCCAACTCCAGACGTTCAATGCATGTTTCAGGGACAGAGGCAAATAGATATTCTGCTTATGAATATGCTCGGTCATGTTTCATCGCCGGCTTTAGTCGCTAGCTTTCGGGTAAGGATCGTAAATCAAACTCTGCCAATTCATGTCTTGCTCAGACTTGTGTGAGTGTTGTACAGCGCGCACCAACACACACGTGCTGGCCCTTGCAGCCTGACACAAACTCTGGACAATAGCAGGAGGCTGGCTTATTTAACAAACACGTGTGGTTTGTACAGGAGACGTCAGTGCTCCGGGGAGGGAGGGACAGAAGGACCACCCCCTCCTCAGCCGCTTGGATCACCCCCACAACCTGTTTGCTAGCCTCAAAATATCCAGGAAGGGAAGGGATTGTAACTTCAGAAAGGGAGACAATAACTGAACCTTTTTAGATTCTGTCGTATTCTGTTTGTCTTTAAAAACGCTGCTAATGTATTCAAGTACATGTCCTGTTGAAGCCTAATCTATGATAAAACAACAAGTGACAGTTTTTAATGGCACTGTACCAATGCTTCGGTATTGATCGTGTGTTGGTTTGACTGTATTTCCACTGTCCGGTTAGACGATGCTCAGCGCTCTGCAGCTTGCTAACTGAAATGCACAGAGTTCATTTCAATTCTCTTTGTGAAGTGTTCGTATTTCACATTCACGCTTCAGACTCTGCTTTCTTGGAACATTTTTTTTTCAGATCGCCTTCTCTCTCCGCTCTGTCTCTAAATAGTCTGGAACAATAGTGTCTGGAGGTTGATGCTTCGAAATGACAAAGCAACAAACAGCAAGAGGGTCTGGGGACCAAACCCCGTGTGTGAGAGACGGACAAAGAATTTAGATTGCGAAACAGTCAAGTAAAATGTGAAATCATTTCACTTTGCGTACAACGTTCAGGATGAACAGTTTCATTTCAATGTAGCTAAAGTGACTTATTTCACAACCAAAATCCTCGAGTAAACAAGATACGAAACCAATGGGCCATTCTGTCGAGTCTGAAAGGTCGAGTCCCCTCAGTACCCCGATTTTAAAAAAACGGCAAAAATGTGCCCCCGATTTCGCTTGAATTCGGATTGCTCATTGCTTCGGATCAGGTATAACATGTCCTTCTAATTCTCCCTACTTCTCCCTTGGTTCTTTCGGTAAGGATCTTAAATGCATGCCCTGTAGGTATTGCTCAATTGCTATGTTCCAGCATTGTGTCGTTTTAAAACACCTTGTACGGCAGACTATTTCATATTTTTAGCACCGAGTTAAGAAGATCCTTCCAATATATGTTTCAAATGTACATTTCACCAACCTAAATACATGCACTCAATGCTACTTTCAGATCAAACTGATGATGGAAGGAGGAATTGTCAGGTCTCACTACCGCCCCCCACCCTACGCCATCACTCTCCTTCCCCAAATGCGGCAGAGTTGGTAAATCAGCTCTACATGAGCCTCCTCCCACTCTCCATTGACCAGAAACTGAACTGGGCCAGTCACATAAATGCTCTGATTACTAAAGCAAGCCTGAATAGCAATTGAGCAATACCTACAGGGCATGCATTTAAGATCCTTACCGAAAGAACCAAGGGAGAAGTAGGGAGAATTAGAAGGACATGTTATACCTGATGCGAAGCAATGAGTTCTGTCGAAGGGTCATGAGGACTCGAAACGTCAACTCTTCTTCTCCGCCGATGCTGCCAGACCTGCTGAGTTTTTCCAGGTAATTCTGTTTTTGTTTTGGATTTCCAGCATCCGCAGTTTTTTTGTTTTTAAGCCTTTTACATGCTGTTCCACAGCAACGTCATCTGAATACACAACGTCCAGGTCAACACGTATACCTTTGAGTTCCAGCTCTACCTCACCACCTCAACCACTCCTCCACTGATTCTGAGCTGGCACACAGCTCACCTGACATGCAGCACTGAACAAGTGGAAACTTTCTCCATTTTCTGTTTCCAGTGCCCGTCACAAACTCTGTTCCCTGGCAACATTGTGAGGCTGAACTAGACTGTTTACAACAATAATAACAGAAAATGCTGGAAATACTCAGCAGGTCTGGCAGCGTCTTTGGAGAGCGAAAGACAAATAGAGTTAACATTTCAAGTCCACATAACTCTTCTTTGGAGCTCTGCTTTCTAGCATCCAGAGTATTTTGCTTTTATCAGGCTGTTTACAAGCTTGATGTCATATTTGACCCAAAGATAAGCTACCGACCCCATATCTGCTCATGATCACCTCATTCCATCTCCGTAGCATCACTGGCTCAGCCCCTGCGTTAGCTCATCTGCTGTTGAAACCCTCATCCATTTCTTTGTGACCTCTAGACTATTCCAGGCTCTCTATCTACCACCCTGCATAAACTTGAGCTCGCCAAAACTCTGCTTTCAATACCCTAATTTGTATCACGTCCAATACACTCATCATCCCTGTACTCACTGGCTGACATGACAGCTTAACTGCAAAACTCTCATCCTTTGTTCTCAAATCCACCCCCCACCACACCCCCCCACCCCACCCCACCCCCCAAGACCTCAAACTTCCGTAGATCTGTTTCCTCCAGCCATATAACCCTCTGAGATATCTGCACTCCCCAAATTGACGCCACTTGAGCATCTTTGATTTTAATCACTCTATTATTGATGGCTGTGCCTTCAGCTGGCAAGGCCCACAATTCTGGAATTCCCCCTTAAACTTCTCAGCCTCTGTCTCTTCCTTTAAGATGTCCTTTAAAGCCCACTTCTTTGACCAAGCTTTTTGTCATCTATCCCTATGTGACTTAATGTGAACATTTCTAACACTCCTGTGAAGAGTTATGTGAAGTTTTATTCCATTAAAGATGCTATATAAATGCAAGTGGTTGTTGTTGAGTAATCTGAGGTGAGTGACTCACTTCCTGAATGCCCAAAGCCTCTCCATTCCCGACAAGGCACAGTTAATGAGTGTGGTGGAATACTCTCCACTTGACTAGCTAGATGTAGCTGGAGCAAGGCTTAAGAATCTGAATACAATCCAGGACAATGCAGTGTGGAAAATGCTTTGCATTGATACAACAGCAGGACTATAATTGTACCTGAATTACCATTTAACAAATGGCAGTAGAGCCAATACATGTCTAACCAAGGTTCCAATGACAGTTACTGGGTACAGAGCAAGAACTCTAGAAATGGTATCAATGGTCACAATGGAGATCACACATAAACTTAGACCTTGTCCTGGACCACAGCTATCAACAAATGCTGACTGATATTCAGAGGCTAGGGTGGAGGTATCTTGCCCAGCCTCTGCCAATGCCGCTGTTAAGCTGTCCACTAACAGGTTTACAAGAATGGCCTGGCTTAACTATTCCTGTGTGTTCTGTGCTGGCCTAGCAATTTGCTGTTGGGAAGCCCAGGATGACAGGTTGAGATTTCTCATCCTTCTGGCCCTCCACCCACTACTCCTGTTTCTTCATTTCCTATTTACACTTATCTTCCAGTCACTTGCAGTTATTTCTGCCTTTATTTTCTCTCCTTTTTTCTATTCTGATGTGTTTTACTCTGCTTTTCCACACGTTCTCATACTCTCCCTGCAGACTTGATTTCATTTGCCCTCTTCCTCCTGCTTTTTATTTGTGATAGCTCATTGATGATCAGCAGTACAATATTGTGCAATTTGTCCAGCATGGACTTCACCACTGAAAGCATTTTTCTTCTTCTTTCTGGTCAAAAGTGGCACAAATTATTATTTAGCGGGCCTGCAGTGCCCTAAGATGTGGAGGTTCAAGTTGCCTCTGCCAGCTAATTCATAGATAAATGAATTATGCATCATTGATTAGATTCAGGGGAAGTTGCTGCTGAATGGCGGATGGACAGAGCAAGAAGATGAAGATGGGGAGAAAACAATAGGCTAGTGTGAAAGGAAAAAGGGTTGAAGTCTCTGTAATTATCTGACCTCCCCCTAAGGCCCCAAAGCATTTTCCCTTCCTTGCCTCTCTGATCACAGATGTAATTTTCATAAGGAATAAATGCAGCAGTCATGGCAAAGATGTCAGACTCAGCCTCTCAAATAAACCAAACAGTATTATATCGACTTGCAGTTACATGTAGCCTTGCATTTATATTAGGGCTGTTAAACCTTCAGGATTGCCCTCAAGTCTCCACAAATTGAAGATTAATCTCCTTGATACTGTTGTGAATAAACCCAGGAGAAACATCACACGGCATTCAAAAATATTTGATTTTTTTTCATTTTCTTTGAACACCTTCATTTATTAATGACAGAAATATTAGAAATGGGGAAATAAAGGCTATTTGGGCAGGGTCATCACCGATGGGAGGTTATGTGATGAAACCCAAGGAATATAACTAAGCAGAGTTGCCCATTCTAATTTATAAAGCATCTGTCAGGATCTCAGGATGGCCCAAAGTAACTTATAACCAATAAGATGCTCTTTGAAGTGTATTCACCATTGTAATGTAGGGAAGGTAGCAGATAATTTGTACACAGCAAGATCCGATGAACAGTAATATCTCAATGGCCAGAGCACTTTTTATTCCCCCTGTAATGCTGGCTGACACTCAGGGATTGTAATCAAACAAAAGATCAAAGGGGTGTAATGTAAGCGGTGTTTCTGACAACTTTGGCAATCTCTCCTTTGCCTCCCCATCTCACTGGTCCTCTATCCAGCTTCACCTGTCCAACCTCCCTTTAACAGCTTATATTTCACATTTCTATTTCTCTTTAGTTCTGATGAAGAGTCATATGGACTCAAAACGTTAACTCTCTCTTCCTCTCCATAGATGCTGTCAGACCTGCTGAGTTTTTCCAGCAATTTTTGTTTTTGTTTCAGGTTTACAGCATTAGCAGTATTTTGCTTTTATCTTATATTTGGACAAGTTACATTTGAGTCCAGTGTCACTGTGCAGACTTACATTGAACGAATGTTAGTGCATGCAGGAGACAATCTTCAGTTTCAATATATTCTTGCAGTTAATTTTGTTAATACATCACCTTTTATCTTGGAGATGCATCATTGCTTGTGGAAGGATATTAAGGATGTACTAGTTGGGTCAAACAGCCTGTTTCTTTGCAGTTTCTATGTAAATGCAGGTGTTTAGTGGCCCTGAGGTTCGTGACAGGGAAGGTGCCAAAGACCAGCAAGATACTATTGAGCTGGAGATACTCAGCCATTGGAACATTCTAAGTACCTTCTAAGTATCAGAGCTTCACTTGTCTCATGGGTATACAGACCCTCCAGCGGAGTGACTTGGATGGTTCACCCTCTTCTTCATCGTACTTCTCATCAGAGGACCTGTCTGTCTCCATCAATTCCTTCTCTGGAAGGGCCAGGTTGTGCCAAGCACAGCAAATGACTACCATAGGGGACACTCTGGCTGGTGCATATTGGAGAATGCCACCATATCCATCTAGGCATCTGAATCTCATTTTGAACAGACCAATGGTCTACTCAATGATGGCCCGGGTCATAGGATGGCCGTCATTGTACCTATACTCCAGCTCTGCCCATGGACTGGAGTCATCAACCATCCTTTTAATGGGTATCCCTTTTCACCAGGCAGCCAGCCATCCAAAGCTTCTGCAGCAGTAAACATGCCTACTACCTGGGAGTGTTTGAGGATGTGTGTCATGGCTGCTTCCTGGGTAACCTACACACATCTACATAACTCTTTGATTGTGATCGCACAGAATCTGCACATTTATTGAGTAGTATCCTTTCACTTTAAGAACACGCCTGACTGTCCAGCTGGTTTTTTTCATGGCTACATGGGTGCAATCAATTACCCCTTATACCCATGGCAATCCAGGTTGCAAAACCTTTAGCTCTTTCTACTTGACTGGTGTTATAAGACATAAAAGCTTTGGACTGATGGGCACACCTAAACATTCCTTCAGTGAATACCTTCATGAAGTGATAGTCTGGGTGATCTCACTGAGGTCTCCACATATAACCTGAAATGACCCAGAAGTGAAGAAGCTCAATGCCATGGTCACTTTGCAGGCCACAGACATCGGGTTGCCACCCATACAATTTGAGGCTGCCTCAGCCACCAGCAGGTCACACAGGGACGTGGCTGTCTCTCTTAATAGACAAATTCTTAAGAGGCACTGTCGCGCCATCATCTGAAGTAAAGATATTGAGATCCTGTACACTCAGTTGGCAGGTTAGGGCCTTGGCCTACCTCTGCCAGCCTGCTGCTGCCTCCCTTCTGCAGCCCCTCATTCCTCAACAGGTCATCCACCTCCCTCCACCTCATGGCACAGCAGCCTCTGGCCAGCTGGCTTCCTCTTTCTTCTCCTCTCATCTTCACGGGAAGAGGTGGCTCCAAGAGAATGTACAATTCCCATAGGGACAGTGTTCCACAGCACAAATGGTGCTGTGCTCAATGATGCCAAGAGTACTTCTCTTGTGGCCTTTTCCCTGAGGAATTTCCCTGCTGCAGATGAAAATGATATGAAAAGCAACATTTTCAACACTACTTAAGTCTCAGCAGGCTCTTCTGCTAAAGCCAAGCACTTGAAACCTTTAAAACCACCTTTTCAGCAGTCCTTGGAAAAGATAAGAAACATGGCTGGTGGGAGTTATGAACCCACTGCAATATGGCATCAGCAACATTTTATCCCAATTAATTGTAAAAATTACTTGTTACTTAACCATTCCAAAATGGCAGGAGGGCTGCTGATTTCAGCCCCTGGACACCTACTGTATTATGGCAGACTGGCGTGATAACATTAGGTTCTCGAGCTGACATCTTCGTGCCGGTTTTAACAAATCGGTGGGACTATGGCGGTCTCACTTTTCCAAAGTGAAATTCAGCCCATTGACTCAGAAAGTACGGGCAATGTAACGAATTGTCCAAGGACCTAAACTCAGCAGTTATGAGTGGGTAGACGTTTGAGCCTCATCCGTCCCTTAAGAAATTCTTGCAAAGCCACAAGTTGTAATATTCCGAGATGTAATAAGAGATTTATTTGTTCTGTTCTCTCCCAATAGGGATAGTGGGAAGGAGGAGAGTACCTATTACCCAGTGAAAAAAATCTTGTTTGGCCATGAATTGGTAGGCAGTTGATGAATTGGTAGCCAGGTTACAATTTTAGAAATAATAGATTTCTCAAAAGTCCCTGAAGATATACAAAACACAGGAAAGTGCTGGAGACACGTGTTCAGTTATAGCTTTATTTAGTGGCCAGCTCTTGCCATCTGTCCATTATAAGAGAGCAGAAAAATTTTATTCAAGACAACTGCCTTGAAATCTGTTTGTGAGAGAGATTTCTAATTTAGTCTTTGCCTGAAAGGTTTTCAGCCCTGTAGCAAGAGTAATTTTTTTCTTCAAAATAAACCTGTTCACATGGAACAAAACCAAGTGTTGCTCTTGGCTTGAACCAAGCTCTGATGGAATCACTGAGGTGAAGCCCTTATATAACCCCTTAGTAAATGCTCTGCCACACTTGGAGCATTCCAAGTTTGGCTGCTGGTCTGTAAAGAGTTGGCTAGTCTTAGCTGTATGGGTACGAGGTTGCTGTAATATGCCCAGGTGAGAAAGATGGCAAGTCAGCCATCCTGTTCTCTACTGTGACCAAAGGGAATTTGTATAGATATTGAACTCAGCAGCAACACTTCTTGTTGTCAAATGGCATGCAAAAGCTCCCTGATGGAACTCACAAGGGAAAGAGGGTAGCTGATTGGGCACTGGAAGGTATCTGACATCTGCAACCCATTCATTCATTCAGCCATTGAAGAAGGTGTAAACGGGACCCAGAAATAGAGTTAACATCAAAGGCCTGTAGATAGCATCAACACCAGGTAAAGAATGTTTTCCCAAAGCTGCTCATGGGCAACTATTGAACAATCTAAATGTCCTGGGCCTTACTACACTGTAGTAATGATTCATGCTACTGCTAGGGGCCTTATTGCAGCAGAACATTAAGAATCTTTCACTGGAGTTTCTGTCTCAATAAGAAGCAGAAACGTTACATGTGATATTATTCCCATTCACCAAGTGCAGATGAAATTCGAGTTCCCTGCGTAACTGGGCCAGAAATCGATATGCAGCCAAAAAGATTGTGGAATTTTAATGTAAGTAAATGGCACACGTCAGTATAAAAATGCTGGAATTTCCTCCACCTATTACAATGCTTTGTTCCCTCTGCAGCAACATAATTCCCCCCATAACCCACCAAAGTTTCAGACGCATGCAGCAGTTTCCTGCAATTGTTCTTGCCCAGAGGCTCTCCTGAAATTACCAACTAACAGGGCACAACCATTTTCCTGGTGTTATAATGAAAAATCTGGGGGTTTCGATGAAAAATTTAATTTCCCTCTACACTGCACTTACTAATTCTTTTAATACATTTGTGACATAAGTACAAGTCACATTAAAAATGTAAACACTTCTCGTATTGCAAAATTTCAATTATGCTGGGCCTGAGGTGCATGGATGATGGTTAAATAATTTTAATTCAGTGCTTGCCTTGGCCTCCAATTGTCTACTCTCACTTATGCCCATTTCACATTCCGAAGCATTCTAGTGAGATTCAGAGGAAATTTGGGCGTAATTTCAGGTCCAACTTTCAGATTTCGCACAAGGAAGTGCAAGACCAGGAAGTTTTATAGGATCTCGGAATAAAGAATGTATGACCTACCACAGAGCATGAGGGTATACAGTAGAAAATGGTGTTTAACATGTCATGAGGGAGGAAGCTGCAACCATACTACACCCAGATCTTTAGGTCTCCGGCTGGTTGGGCACCGAACATACCACAGAAGCTGTGCCACAGGACCCTCGGAGGTCCCAACACATGGACTCCATGGGATCTGCCCAGGAAGTTTCAACTTCAGATGAGCAGTTCCCCTGCTCCCCAGGACCCTCCAACTCTGCGTCTGAGTCAGAGACTTGGCAGGGTTCCAACTCATTTATCTGGATGGTCACCCAGAAACGTTGGACAGAAAGAAAATCAATGTCTAACTCCTTGATCACCCCCCATGACTACCCATTGACACCCCTCCCCCAGCTACTCTCCTGACCCTCTGCGCCCCTCCAATGCTCTGACTCCTCACTGAACTCCCTACTCCCCCCTGATCCTCCAAACCCCCTGCCTCCTCCCCAAACCTCCAACTCCCTCCTGACCTTCCAATTCTGCCCCCAACCCTTGATTGTCTAACACTCCTGCCCCTCCGACCCCCCCAACACTCTTGACTTCCCAACCCTCCGACTCCCCCATGACTGACTGTCCCTGACCCTCCGACCCTCTGATTCTACCCCGAACCTCTAACTCCCCTGACTCGCCGACTCCCTCGACTTTCCAACTACCCCTGACCCTCTGACTACCCCCAACACTGACTTCCCCGGACCTTCTGAACCTCTAACCCTCTGATTCCTCCCTGAGCCACTGATTTCCCAGCCATCTGACTCCCCTCTGACCCTCTGACTACCCCATGAACACTCCCCGAACCTCTGACTCCCCCAACCCCCTGACATTCCAACTTCCCCCAACCCAATCTGACCACCTTACCTGCCCTGCCATCCTACCAAACTACCCAGCTGGAACCCTACCCACCCTAATCCGCCCCCACCTACCAACCCTGCCACATACCACATGCCTCCCTCCCACCTTACCCATGTGACACCCTACCACTCTATCCATCCTACCCACTTACCTCTCGCACTCATTCACTAGCACACTGAAATGCTATTTAAATGTCCCAAAGCTTTTCAGTGTGTTAACAAATGCAGGCTTACCAGTGTACAACAGCTAGTGAGGATGTGATTTGGCTTCACCAGCAATCAGGTTACTCAGACATGATGGGCTGACACCATAATTAAAATGATCATTCATTCATGATAAACCCATTTTCAGTTGTCTTAATCAAACTTCACCCAATTATCACTCAATATATAAATATCAAATATAATCAAGAAACATTTCTTATAGCAAATTTTGAAAAAAGTTCAACATTGCCAATTGCACTGGTAGATTTTGCATTTGGTGATATGCAAATTGGTGTGAAATTCAAGGGAGATACTTTTGAAAACAGGGGCTGTTTTTGGACATAAGTAATCGGTGATCCTATCACAAATTAAGTCCTATGACTCTAAGAGCCACTAAAATGACAGCAGGAAAGTCTGGGTCATTTTCAGTGGAATAAAGAAGATTTTGGAGGATGTAAAGAGGATTACAATATTGTGAAAGATTTTGGCATTGTAAATAGTGAAAACTGGTATGCTGCTTGCAAGTTGTTAATGAAGCGATAAACTCTAGATTGTCATGAGAAGGATGAAGAGAGGTTAGAAAAAAATAGTCACAGAGCATTATTGGAATCTGGAAGACTTTCCTGCAAAGGCCTTGTGAGATTACAACATAAAAATCTGACCATAAGAGGATAGAAGTAAAGGCAGGGAATAGAACAAAGGGCTCCGTTCAATGAGCTGGCAATAGCATGAGTGTGATGGGTTGAATCTTCTTCTTTCTGTGCTGCCTGATTCTTAAGGAACTAGAATCAACAGCCTGAGACACAACAGACATAAGACGACAGGAGGAGAAGGACAATGGAAAGGCTGATTACCAGAGTGAAAGCATTTTCATGGTATCAGATTGTCTAAGTAATTAGAACCCTTCATCAGACGTACAGAACTTGAATGCTGTGTTGAAAGACCCTGCCAGTCTTTAAAAGACTAATATCCATTTACAAGAGCTGTCATTTAAATTAATGCTGCAAATATGAGAGAGTCCCTGAAAAATCTTCCCCAGGTAACTATAAGAAAGTGGATCTGCAGGGCAAAATCTACTTTAAAATGGAAGTTGTAAGATGGACATTTGATAATCAATAGCTCGCTGCAAGTTGCGTGGGCTATGCATCTCACCAATATTGCTCACTGCAAGCATGGAATGAAAATCATATTTAATAGTCCGGTAGTACAGTCACTAGGGAACTGTACAAGTCCTCCTTCATTTTATTCTAAGTCATTGACCTAGCACCAGCTGGAATAGTTCAAGATGCAGTGGAAGAGCTAACATTAAAGCGTAATTGGAATCTTAATGCTGGATTGATTTATCAAGATAAGAGATTTATAGAGATAAAAGCAAAAAACTGAGGATGCTGGAAATCCAAAACAAAAACAAACAGAAATACCTGGAAAAACTCAGCAGGTCTGGCAGCATCGACAGAGGAGAGCACAGTTAACATTTCGAGTCCTCATGACCCTTCAACAGAACTAAGTAAAAATAGGAAAGGGGTGAAATATAAGCTGGTTTAAGGGGCAGGTGGGGGTGGGGGCGTTGTTGGGACAAGCAGTCAGTAATAGTTGGAGATAACCAAAAGCTGTCACAGATAAAAGAACAAAGAGATGTTGAAGGTGGTGATATTATCTAAAGGAATGTGCTAACTAAGAGTAGAGGACAGGACAGATAAAGGTACGGATAGCTCTGGTGGGTGAATACTAAAAGGTAAAAATAAACAATGGGTGGAAATACATTTAAAAATAATGGAAATAGGTGGGAAAATAAAAATCTATATAAATTATTGGAAAAAACAAAAAGGAGGGGGAAGAAACGGGAGGGGGTTGGGGATGGAGGAGACAGTTCAAGATCTTAAATTGTTGAACTTAATATTCAGTCCGGAAGGCTGTAAAGTGCCTAGTCGGAAGATGAGGTGCTGTTCCTCCAGTTTGTGCTGGGCTTCACTGGAACAATGCAGCAAGCCAAGGACAGACATGTGGGCAAGAGAGCAGGGTGGAGTGTTGAAATGGCAAGCGACAGGGAGGTCTGGATAATGCTTGCGGACAGACCGAAGGTGTTCTGCAAAGCAGTCACCCAGTCTGCATTTGGTTTCTCCAATGTACAGGAAACCACATTGGGAGCAACGAATGCAGTAGACTAAGTTGAGGGAAGTGCAAGTGAAAAGCTGCTTCACTTGAAGGGAGTGTTTGGGCCCTTTGACGGTGAGGAGAGAGGAAGTGAAGAGGCAGGTGTTGCATCTTCTGCGGTCGCATGGGTAGGTGCCTTGGGAGGGGGTTGAGGTGTAGGGGGTGATGGAGGTGTGAACCAGGGTGTCCCGGAGGGAACGATCCCTACAGAATGCCACCGGGAGGGGTGGGGGGGGCAGTGTCAAGGGAAGATGTGTTTGGTGGTGGCCTCATGCTGGAGTTGGCGGAGATGGCAGAGGATGATCCTTTGAATGCTGAGGCTGGTGGGGTGATAAGTGAGTCTCATCCGACACTTCAACAAGAAACTTTTTCTCTTTCTCTCAAGTGCTAAGAAACGCAAGCTCCAACAACTCATCGACACCAACACCCATTCAGGACCCTCCACCCCTGCCTATCCCCCTGTTACCTTCCAGTCTTCCAATCCCAGCCCCGGCCATGTATTCACTATACCCCCTGACCTTCCCCTCTCCGACGCTGAACGTTCAGTGCTCAGCAAAGGACTTAGTTTCATACCCTTACGCCCTCATCTCAATGAATTTCAGGCTCAGCACGATGCTGAACTCTTCTTCTGCCGCCTTCGTCTCCATGCTCACTTCTTTGGGCAGGAGTCCTCTCCCTATTCAATAGATCCTTTTACCCACCTCCAATATTCTCCTTCCACCTGGACCCCTCCCTCTGGATTCTTACCTTCTCTTGATCTTTTCATTGAGAACTGTCGGCGTGAGATTAGTCGTCTCAATTTCTCTGCTCCTCTCACCTATTCTAACCTGTCTCTCTCTGAACTTACTGCACTCCGTTCTCTCAGGTCCAACCCTAACATGGTCATCAAACCCACTGACAAGGGTGGTGCTGTTGTTGTCTGGCACACTGACCTCTACCTTGCGGAGGATGAGCGACAACTCACAGACACTTCCTCCTACCTCTCCCTGGACCATGACCCCACCACTGAACATCAAGCCATTGTTTCCAGGACTGTCACTGACCTCATCTCCTCTGGAGATCTTCCTTCCACAGCTTCTGACCTGATAGTCGCCCAACCTTGGACGGCCCGCTTCTACTTCCTACCCAAAATCCACAAACAGGACTGTCCCGGCAGACCCGTGTCAGCCTGTTCCTGCCCCATGGAACTCATTTCTTGCTATCTTGACTCCATTCTTCCTCCCCTTGTCCAGTCCCTTCCCACCCACATCTGTGATTCCTCTGACACCTTACATCACATCAACAATTTCCAGTTCCCTGGCCCCAACCGCCTCCTCTTCACCATGGACGTCCAGTCCCTCTACACCTCCATCCCCCACCAGGATGGTCTGGCGGGTCTCTGCTTCTTTCTCGAACAGAGGCCCAAACAACCCCCATCCACCACTACTCTCCTCCGTCTGGCTGAACTTGTTCTCACACTGAACAATTTCTCCTTTAACTCCTCTCACTTCCTCCAAATAGAAGGTGTGGCTATGGGTACCCACATGAGCCCTAGCTATGCCTATCTCTTTATGGGGTACGTGGAACATTCCTTGTTCCAGTCCTACTCCGGCTCCCTCCCACAACTCTCTCCAGTACATCGATGATTACTTCAGTGCTGCTTCATGCTCTCATCAGGACTTGGAAAAATTTATTAACTTTGCTTCCAATCTCCACTCCTCCATCATTTTCACATGGTCCATCTCTGACACTTCCCTTCCTTGACCTCCGTCTCAATTTCTGGTGATAGACTGTTCACTAATATCCATTACAAGCCTACCAACTCCCACAACTACCTCGACTACTGCTCCTCACACCCCACTTCCTGTAAGGACTCCATCCCATTCTCTCAGTTCCTTCGCCTCCGTCGCATCTGTTCTGATTATGCTACCTTCAAAAACAGTTCCTCTGACATGTCCACCTTCTTCCTTAACCAAGGTTTTCCACCCACGTTGGTTGACAGGGCCCTGAACCGTGTTCGGTCCATCTCCCGTGCATCCGCCCTCACACCTTCTCCTCCCTCGCAGAACCTTGATAGGGTCCCCCTTGTCCTCACTTATCACCCCACCAGCCTCCGCATTCAATGGATCTTCCTCCGTCATTTCTGCCAACTCCAGCATGATGCCACCACCAAACACATCTTCCCTTCACCCCCCCAGCAGCATTCCATAGGGATCATTCCCTCCGTGACACCCTGGTCCATTCCTCCATCACCCCCTCCCACGACACCTACCCATGCGACCGCAGAAGATGCAACACCTGCCCCTTCACTTCCTCTCTCCTCACCTTCAAAGGGCCCAAGCACTCCTTTCAAGTGAAACAGCTTTTCACTTGCACTTCCCTCAACTTAGTCTACTGCATTCGTTGCTCCCAATGCGGTTTCCTGTACATTGGAGAAACCAAATGCAGACTGGGTGACTGCTTTGCAGAACACCTTCGGTCTGTCCGCAAGCATTATCCAGACCTCCCTGTCGCTTGCCATTTCAATACTCCACCCTGCTCTCTTGCCCACGTCTGTCCTTGGCTTGCTGCATTGTTCCAGTGAAGCCCAGCACAAACTGGAGGAACAGCACCTCATCTTCCGACTAGGCACTTTACAGCCTTCCAGACTGAATATTGAGTTCAACAATTTAAGATCTTGAACTGTCTCCTCCATCCCCAACCCCCTCCCGTTTCTTCCCCCTCCTTTTTGTTTTTTCCAATATTTTATATAGATTTTTATTTTCCCACCTATTTCCATTATTTTTTAAATGTATTGCTACCCATTGTTTATTTCTACCTTTTAGTATTCACCCACCAGAGCTATCTGTACCTTTAACTGTCCTGTCTTCTACTCTTAATTAGCACATTCCTTTAGATAATATCACCACCTTCAACACCTCTTTGTTCTTTTATCTGTGACAGCTTTTGGTTATTTCCACCTATTACTGGCTGCTTGTCCCAACAACACCGCCCCCACCCCCCCCCAACCCGCCCCTTAAACCAGCCTATGTTTCACCCCTTTTCTATTTTTACTTAGTTCTGTTGAAGGGTCACGAAGACTCGAAACGCCAACTGCGCTCTTCTCCACCGATGCTGCCAGACCTGCTGAGTTTTTCCAGGTATTTCTGTTTTTGTAAGAGATTTAGAGATTAAAACACTTGAAATCTGAATTAAGAGGAGAACACTGGTAGTTCACAGCAGGCCAGTCATCCTCTGAAAAGAGAAAATAGATTAGCATAACAATTGGAGGCCTTCCATAGGAACTGGTATGCATAGATAGGATATTCCATTGTTAAAATTGTGCAAACCAAGAAAGGGCAGATAACAGGCATAATTCCAGACTAGGAAATGCTGGCTGCTATTTCTAAAGAGATAATGACCAAGTTTAATAGCTTGCACATCTTTTTTAAAAAAAAGCTGTGAAAAAAATGCATGAGAGAGAGAGAAAGATGTGAGACAAACAGCTTTAAAATGAAAAAGGAACATGATGCAGTAAGATGAGGTGTGTTTGACCCAACTACTTGCCTAACTAAGATAAAAGCAAAAAAAAAACTGCAGGTGCTGGAAATCCAAAACAAGAAAAATACCTGGAAAAACTCAGCAGGTATGGCAGCATCTGCGGAGTGGAACACTGTTAATGCTTCGAGTCCATATGACTCTTCAACAGAACTAAGTAAAAATAGAAAAGAGGTGAAATATAAGCTGTCTTAAGGTTGGGGCGGGGGTGGGGTAGAGCTGGATAGAGGGCCAGTGATAGGTGGAGATAGCCAAAAGATGTCATAGGCAAAAGGACCACCTTAAATATCTCTTTGCCCATCTCCACCTATCACTCGTCCTCTATCCACCTCTACCCCACCCCACACCCCCTTAAGCCAACTTATATTTCACCTTTCTTCTATTTTTACTTAGTCCTGTTGAAGAGTCATACAGACTCGAAACGTTAACTGCGTTCCTCTCTGCAGATGCTGCCAGACCTGCTGAGTTTTTCCATGTATTTTTATTTTTACTTGCCTAACCATTCTTGTTGTACACATATGGGATGGAATGTCTGTGTCAACTGTCATGGTCAAAGTAACCCTCATACCATTGATAAAATAGATTGAGGGCTTTCTTGATTTCTCAACTTGAATGCAGCAAGTTGACTGGAACGCATCCATGTAAACAGGAAGATCCCAGCTAAATCCCTTTCTATGCAGAATAGTATATGGTCACTGCACTTTATATTATAAACATCTTCATGAGCTTACAAAGAACATGATTTTGCTGCACATTGCATACAGGATAAAACTTTGATATGGGAGCATTGGAGCAGGACAGTTCATGATCCAGCTTGTTACCCATAAATGCTTCCATCTGCACAAGTGCTTATGTGAGAATTAGCATGTGATTGACATACTGAGGTTGTGATATGACTGGTTTATGTCACCTTTTCTTCGAGGAGAGATTATTAAAGATGCCTTCATATACAAATAATGGTTCAGGGCAAGTATGTTTAAAGCTGTAGTTAAACACTATTATTTCTATAACAAAAACAGAATTACCTGGAAAAACTCAGCAGGTCTGGCAGCATCAGCGGAGAAGAAAAGAGTTGACGTTTCGAGTCCTCATGACCCTTCGACAGAACTTGAGTTCGAGTCCAAGAAAGAGTGAAATATATTTCAACTCTTTCTTGGACTCGAACTCAAGTTCTGTCGAAGGGTCATGAGGACTCGAAACGTCAACTCTTTTCTTCTCCGCCGATGCTGCCAGACCTGCTGAGTTTTTCCAGGTAATTCTGTTTTTGTTTTGGATTTCCAGCATTCGCAGTTTTTTTCTTTTTATCTACTATTATTTCTGTGCTCTGTCCCAATTTTCACCTTAGACTTCAGATGGGAATTACACCATCACTTAGTTTTATGACCAATTGCATGTCTCATTCTCGTGCTTATCAAGGTGAATAATTTCTGTGCTGGGGAAAGCAAAGCTTTTCTGCGCTATTAAGATAGAGTAAATGAAGAGAAACTGTTTCCAAAGGTTGAGGGGTTGATAGCAAGAGCGCATAGCTTTAGCAACTGAACCCCAAAAGGTGCATTTATATACCTCCTTTCATGGCCACCAGCCACTTCAAAGCACTTTACAGCCAATTAAGTACTTCAGAAGTGTAGTCATGGTTACAATATCAGAAACATGGCAGCTAACTTGTGCACAGCAAACTCTCAGGTACAGCAATGTAATAATAATGTCATTTTTTTTTTGTGATGTTGATTTTGGGATAAATTTTGGCCAGGATAACTCCCTGTTGTCCTTTAACATAGTGCCATAGGATCCTTTACAAGTGCCTCAGCAGACAGCTGGGGCCTCATTTTAATGTCTCATCTGAAAGACAGCACCTCCAACAGTGCAGCACAGATCTTTGTACTCAAAGCCCTCAAGTGGGACTTGAACCAGGAACCTTGTAGTAGCAAGAATGCTATCAACTGAGACATAGCTGGCCTTCAGCTGACTGGTGGTAACATGAGGAAAGGAAGCTTTTACAGCAATGATTGGCTCAAAATTGTAATGCACTGACAGTGTGCTAGAAACAAATTCAATGGCAGCTTTTAAAAGCTGCTTGGATTAATACCTGAAAGTGGAAACATTGTAAAATGTGAGGAAAGGGCAGGGGACGGGGACGAACTAGATTGCAGACCTGAAGGACAGAATGGCCTCTTCCTGTGCTGTACTATATGTCATTCTATGATTCTGCTTTAACTGAGATGCCAGGGTTGAGCACTTCCAAGGTCAGATGCAGAATAGGGTGGACAGGGGGAGGTGGTGCCATAGTGGTATTGTCACTGGACTAGTAATCCTGAGACCCAGAGTAATCCTCTGAATCCTGCCACAGCAGATGGTAAAATTTGAATGCAACGATAATCTGGAATTAAATGTCTAATGATGACCACAAAACCATTGCTGACTTTTGTAAAAACCCATTTAGTTCACTAATGCCCTTTAAGGAAGGAAATCTGCCATCCTTACCTGGTCTGGCCTACATGTGACTCTAGACCCACAGCGATGGGGTTGACTCTTAAATACCCTCTGAACAAGGTCAATTAGGGATGGGCAATAAATGTTGACCTAGCCAGTGACGTCCACATCCCATGAAAAAAATAAAGTGAGGGTCCTTTTATCACACATTGAAGGAGTTCTTTGTACTGCCCCACAGTGAGGTTATCTCTACTTTCCACTATCCATTTTTGTGATCTATCTGAATGAGACTAAGTTTGGTCAGTATTGTAAAAAGAGACTGATGTTTCTATAGTACCTTTCACAACCTCAGGATGTCCCAAAGTGCTTTCCAGTCAATGAAATAATTCTGAGGTATAGTCACTGTTGTAATCAATAACAGCCTGTATCTATACAGCATCTTTATAATAAATAATCTCAATGTGCATCACAGGAGCATTATAAACAAAATGTGACCGAGCCACATACAGGGATATTTGGGCAGATGACTAAAAGCTTGTAGGAGAAACGGCAATAACTTTGCACGCAGCAAGCTCCCACAAACAGCACTGCGATGATGATCAGATAATCTTAATTGAAGGCTAAATGTTGGCTTGGAGACTGGGGAGAAAGGCTCTGTTCTTCTTTGAAATAGTGCCATGGCTGCAGCTGAGACCTGCTCACTCTGCTGTTTCCTTGGTGGCAGTTGTTCAGTAACATGTAAAGCAGGCTCTTTAGGAAATCAGAATGCTTTTGATTTTTTGTGAAAAAGTGTGCGGTGAGGGATGAAAAAGCCTGCAGGCTTCTGCAAATGGATTCAACTGCTATTCAAAACGGAGCTCCTGAAACCATCAAACTTTTAATAGTCTAACATAACCCACATTGCTTCTCATTCTAGACATCCCCAGAACTCCTTGAAAAGGAGTTTGAAGGTGCAAGTCCAAGTCTACAATTAATTTAAGTGCTTTGCTCAACTGCTTGCCTGTTTGATACTTTACAGCATTAGGGCATTGTAGCACCCTTTCAGTTTCCTTGTTTTGCAATGTTTTTTCTGGTGATGTTCTCTGGTGCACAATGTGTCTGAAATTTTCCCAGTTTACTTTTCAAGCTTTGAAGAGGAGTCATACAGATTACAAGCGTTAACTTTGTTTCTCTCTCCACAGATGCTGCCAGGCCTGCTGAGTTTTTCCTTCTGTTTTCATTTTGAGATTTCCAGAATCCACAGTATTTTGGTTTTACTTCTCCAGCTCTACTCTCACTTTCTGTAGATGAAACTTCACATTCAGCCCAAAACAAGAGAGTGTGCCAATTTTTCTCTGTAGTTGAGACCCAATGATCAAAGAATCATAGGCTTGAATTTCAGATGGAGGGGTCTCGCTTCCCACCATCCAAAACTCTGCCAACTCCAAGTGCCCCGCAGCCATTTCACACTCAAATGAATTTTAAGTAGCTGCAGATAAGAGAATTCTGCCCTTCACTTGGGAGGAAGACCTGCCTTCGAGAGCTGCAGGCCAATCATGCAGCAATTGCGCTGCAGTGGACAGAAGTAGTAACATAGGAGGATGTTGGAACTGAAGTCCACGTAGCAGAGGCCAAAATAAGCTCAAGGGGTCCCAGGTGGTGTTGGGGGGGGGAGGGGGCAGGCATGTTGCCGCGAAGGCAGCAATCAGGGGAGAGGCCGGTCCAGGAGGAAGGTCCGACAGCCACCAGACTTTAAGGGCAGGGGTGCCCGACTTCAGGAAGGGGCTTATGATGGAGGCCACCCCGCCTCCCCCCCACCACCCCTCAAAACGCTGTTCTTTTGCAGGCTTCCCCCAGAGAAATTCAATCCTCCCACTAGCCTAAAAATTGAGACTGGGTGGGAAACAGCCCTTAAGTGGCCAAAAATTGGCCACTTAACAGCCTCAACAGGTGAACTTCCTGCCTGAGGCCTGTCCCACCCCAGCATAAAATTGCTGTGTGGTCAGGAATCCTGAAGGAATCCTGTCCCTTCAATTTCACGCTCCCTCTGCCATTCAAAAACATGCCATTGGGGAGCGAAACATCTGGCCATAGAGTCATACAGCACAAGGAGGCCATTCATCCCATTATGCTTGTGGTGGCTCTTTGAAAGAGCTATCCAATTAGTCTGACACCCTTGTTTTTTCGCCGGGGTCTTGTAAAGTTTTCCAATTCAATAATTTATCTTTTCCACCTTGCTTTCAGGCAATTCATTCTAGATCACAGCAACTCACCTGGTTATTTTGCTAAATTGGGGTTGTTATGAAGGAGTTGTAATCTCGGAAGCAAATGTCTCAAAATATATAAAAACAAAAAAACTGCGGATGCTGGAAATCCAAAACAAAAACAGAATTACCTGGAAAAACTCAGCAGGTCTGGCAGCATCGGCGGAGAAGAAAAGAGTTGACGTTTCGAGTCCTCATGACCCTTCGACAGAACTTGAGTTCTGTCGAAGGGTCATGAGGACTCGAAACGTCAACTCTTTTCTTCTCCGCCGATGCTGCCAGACCTGCTGAGTTTTTCCAGGTAATTCTGTTTTTGTCTCAAAATATATGTTCTTGTAATAATATATGCAAGCATTTTTGTTCGTCAGTGTTGCTCATACTACAGGAATAAATTTGAAAAGTGTCGTGTGTCTGGTTTTTGTTCAAACTTTGCTTTTTTTGATCTGGTGTATAGCCTTGAAAAACATCAAAGCTGATCTTTCCTCTCAGTATTCTGACTAACCTGTGTATCTCCAACATTTTCAATTTCATTTCTTGCTTTTTTTGTGTAATATCTGAAGACTCATGTATCTGAAGATCTTATTAAAAAGTAAATATATTCATTACCAATGATCAAAGACTAAGTAAATTTGAAGCTTTCGTTACTGAGCTAGATTTTGTTTGGAGCAAAGATGAGTAAATGGAGTAGTTCACTGATGAATGCAGTGTTCAGTTCTATTTTCAAATCTTCAGATAATGAAGTACTGTGCCCACGTACACCACAACCTGAAAACATTCAGGCTTGTGCTGATAATGGGAAGTAACTATTGGGTTACACATGTGCCAGGCACTTTCCATCTTCAACAATAGAGAATCTAACCCTCTCCCCTTGATGGCATTATCATTGTAAATTCACTGACCATCAACATCCTGAGGGTCACCCATTGACTAGAAATTTAGCTGGGCTAGCCATATAAATACTCTGGCTACTGGAGTAGGTCAGAGGCTGGGAATTCTGCAGCGAGTACCTCATCTCCTGGCCCCTCAAAGTCTGGCCACCATCTACAAGGCACAAGTCGGGAGTGTAATGGAATACTCTCCCCTTGCCTGGATGAGTGCAGCTCCAACAAGGCTCATGAAGCTCAGCACCATCCAGGACACAGCAACCCACTTGACTGGCACCCCATCCACCACCTTCAACATTCACTCCCAACGGAACAGGCACAAGAGGCTGAATTGCCTCTCCCAGATCTATGTTCTTAAGCCACAGTAATTTATTCACCTCAAATTGCTCTGTATGTTTAAGAAATATGTTTTAAATAAACAAGATTAACACAATTGTTGAATTAAAAGAAATATCAGATGAAAGATTCAAGATTGTACGTTATTCTTCAAATGTGTATCCCATTATTAGCAGCCAACAACTTCTCAGAAGCTGAGGTGACCAACATATGGAGGATGGAGGTGGCTGTGAGGGGGTGGAGAAATGCATACTATTCAGACAGACATCTTCCTCAATCATGACTCAACTCCAACCCATTCTGGGAGAGGTGCAAAAAAAAAAGCTGTGGCTAATTCATAAAAAATTGCTATTGTGAATGAGAAATCATTAGGCATATTTAACTCTGCAAATTCTCTAAACTTGGTGTTGGCACTCTGCATTCTCTGAATTTGATCATGTCAGCACTGTGTTCTCTAAACTTGGGATGTGCTTTCCCTCAACTTGAGTGATAATAGAGTGTTTTTTGAATTCACTAGTGTCAGTGCGGTGTTTTACCTGAAGTTTGGAATATTGGTGCTGCCCATGGTCTAAATCCCAGAGTGTTAGTAAAGTACATTCTTTGAACTCAGTCAGGCCAGCACTGTGACTTATCTGAACTTAGCAACTTGCCTGACAAATAACTGGATCAAATTTCATGTTCCAAAATGCTGGGTGTGTATGTATGCACCCCTGCCAGTTCCTGTCGGTGATAATAAGCTTTTCCTTTACTTGTACACAATGATATCAGTAGTCCTACACAGGCAGATAAAAACAAGGTGGAAACATGAGCAGAAAGTAGCATTGTGATGAGACACCATTCATGGTTACAGATGGAATGGTCCCAGCACAGTGATATTTAGTGAGGTGTATTTTTGTTAAAACAGTGTCCTTCATTGCCTTATAATGATGAATTCTTATGAAGGTCATAAAAACCTTATAGCTAACAGATTATTCTTTCAACACGAACCAGCCCCACTATGTTAAAGATTGAGGCAAATTAGTATTTATCTGATAATATGGGAGCCTTGCAATGTGCCATCAAACACGAACGGGCAGGGGATGGGTCCCTCAGCATCATGACGAGCTGGTACTTAATCACAGTTCTGAAGTGCACTGCATCCAGCAGATTCTGGTGAATCAGTCAGCAGTTAAAGGGTTAACATAAATCACCCCCCCCCCCCCCCCCCCCCCCCGGGCTCTTTCCTTTAGTCAGTTCTAGGAAGGATCATCTCCTCACCATTCCAGCTTCTGTCCTTACAACTTATTTTTATTCCTGCACCTGTAATCAACAGGAAGTAAATTTGATTTGTCCTCAGGTAAGGATTGTGATGAGGAGGAAGCAGCATAGGAATGTAGGGACATGAATCGACCATTCAACCATTATAGCCTCTTCCACCATTCAATTAGATCATAGCTGATCTGTAGCTTAACTTCATCTAGCTGCCTTGGTTTTATGATCCTTAATACCCTTGCCAAATAAAAATCTACCAGTCTCAGTTTTGAAATTTTAATTGGCTCCTCTCAACAGGAGAAGAGTTCCAGATTTCTACCATCCTTTGTGTAATGAAATGCTTCCTGACATCACCCATGAACCACCTAGTGCTAATTTTAATCCTGGCCCACTGAAGGAAGTAATTTCTATCTATAATATCAAATTCTTTAATCATCTTAAGCACTTCAATTAGATCACCCTTAATCTTCTATGGTCAAGGAAATGCAAGCCTATCTAGCCACCCATCCGTATAATTTACCATATTTGCTATACCATAAGATGTATTGGATTATAAAGATGCACTATGATTTTAAAAGGAAATATTTAGGAAATAAATTTCAATGCATTTAGATATTTAATATTTGCACGTACCATCATGGAATGAAAACAGCAATCAGCACACAAAAATAACAAAGTGGCATGAAGTGACCTTGCTCTTTTCCACTTTCAGTCGTTTGTCCTCTTCTTCTGTATCGTTTTCTCAGTTGGAAGAGTCTTTCAGCTGCTTTATTTAGTTCCCTAGCATATCTCACCACTTCCAAATTGAATCCTATGCTATGAGAAAACCTTTTTTCTTTTGTACCCATGGGGTTTTGCACAAGATTTCACCAAAAATACACAATAAAATAATCAGTGTGTGTAATGCTGAAACACAGGCTAATAATCTGTGAAGGGAGTAACCTTCAGGCCAGAAAGCACACAGCAATTTTAGGAGGTCTTTTTCTAGAAAAAAAAAGTGTCTTCTTCTCCTGCACATATGATAATCCTTTTAGCTCTGGTACCAGGAATCCTTTTATTACTGGCCATTTAACCAAGGAGAGTCTTTGTCACTTAAACTGTCTGGTTGCAATCAAAACCTCAGAGGTGATAACACAGACTCAGACCTCCTACTGCAAGCCACTGTTGGCAGAGGAGGGAATTCGCCCCATTGATCTTGGCTGCATTTCCAGGACAGATAACACATGTGAACAATTGGCCTCTGTCCACCGTCATTCTTTCAGCATATGAGATCCTTCACTAGATGGGGCGAAATGTAATATCATCTATTGTTTATGCAGAAGAAGCTGTGAACATTTTCTGAATTGCCAGTCTCCCAGGCTTCAGTTGTTGTGATCTTGGATGGACTCAAAAAGCAATCGTCAAATATTTAATAAAAATAATGAAATCAGGAAAATCTAATGGAGGTCCTTCCTGTTTTAGTCTGTTACATGCCATGTTCCATCACAGCCATTGTCAGAATTGATGCCACCACAACTTATTAATTGATAATCACCAAGTGCCTTAGCTGCATCCAAGTGGAACCAATTTTGGGAGATTTAAAAGTAAATCCGTAATTTCATATTCTGTCCTGCATTCTGACAGCCAGAGTTCCACATTATCAATGGATTTCAGCAAATATGATTCACAGCTTTGTCACGGTTGAGCTGCAGCGAGGCACGATGAGCAGAGAGAAGGGACATGGTAAGATCTAAATGTAGGACCATTTTAACAAAACATGAACAAAAGCCTGAGAGAGTAGACCGTGAGAAATCCAAATCTATTAGTGGCAATGAAAAAGCCAATCGCAGATCACCTGCAGTGCTATTCCTTTTTTTTTTCCAAATCCAGGATGCTGACTGTTCAGTGCACAGGTTCCATCAAGGGATAGTAACATCTCCTGGCTGTACCAGGATCTGCACAGGCTTTCCAAGGAAGCTTACAAGGACCCCAGGATGTTATTAACCCTCAAACAAAAATTCAAGAATGAAATAATTAGCTACAGAAGGATTAATTTCAGTATCTGGCTTGGGTAAATTGTAACCAAAGATTTGCAGGCAAAAATGTAATGAAATGCAAGTAAAAGATTCTATGGCACAATTTCAAAGGTGGCCAGGGAAGTTCTCTCCATTGTCCTGGCCAATATTCATCAACAGCAAAAAGACAGATTATCTGTCCATTATCACATTGTTGCTATGGGAGTTCGCTGTGTGCAAATTAGCTGCCGCGTTTTCTACATTACAACAGTGACTACATTTCAAAAGTACTTAGTTGGCTGTAAAGTGCTTTAAGCTGTCTCAATGATGGACAAAATGAACCTAAGAAATTTGCTGCTTATTGGTATAATGACCACTGTTGCACGTCTGTTTGAAGAATCTCAGTTGTGAGAAACTCCATCATTAAATAACATCACATGGCTCACATGTGAATAATGGAACTTGAACAAGTGTAACTGTAACCCAGGTATAAAAATTTGGGTCATAAAATATTGGCTAAAATGCTTTGGTGGAAATGTATAAATATTCATGAGTGCAGAAGAAGCTGTGCTTGCTAAACCCATTCATAAGTAATGAGACGGAGCTCAATTAATTTAATAAGACAAATCAGTTGTTATTTAAAGCAATGAGATCCCCAATCCAAGTGAAATGAATGTGGGTGGTATGCATCATAAGGTGCTTTTGTCACACTTGTTTTGTGTTCTTGCACAGAAGTCATATTTTCAGAAAGTGAGGTTCTAATGAAGGGAGAACAGGAAAATTCTGTCAGCAATCTAAGCCATAAACCGTTTTACAGCTGAATGTTAAATCTGATCGGGTTTTGTCCCTGCAGACTGACACTCATTTGCAGACTTATTGCAGAGGCAGTGTTGCAGTGGTTAAATTGCCAGAGTGTTGGCTCCATTCCCAGCTTAGTTAGAATCGCCTATGCATTCTGCAGTCCATCACTATCCATGAAATTACAGACGGAAGATAAATGGTTTCATTTTCCTTACTCACTGTACTTTGATTTTCAATTTTTTCCTCTTCTAGAAAGTCAAATCCTCCATGAAACATGATCCACACAAGAAATTTTAGGAATAGGCCCACCTTGCCTTCTCATCACATTTTCAATTTCTTCTCTCAAGAACTGGATATGGTGGGTGGTGATTATGTTACTGGACTAATAGCCCCAACAGCACAAGCTCAAATCCCAGCATGGTTGTCTGAGGATATTAATTCAATTTAACAACAAACCTGGAAGCCAAAAATAGCAAAAGGGAAGGGACAACATCACCAATCACAATATGGCGACTTCCCTCTGAAGTGGTCCAGCAAGATACTCACTTGTATCAAATCACTACAAGAGATTCATCACTTGCTTTATTGTCTCTAATGCAAGCCAAGGTTCATTAAACTGGTCCCAGGGATGAGGGCATCGTCCAATGATGAGAGGCTGAGTAAATTGGTCCGACATTCTCTGGAGTTTAGAATGAGAGGTGATCTCATTGAAACATAGAAGATTCTTAAGGGGCTTGCTAAGGTAGATGCTGAGAGGTTGTCAGGAGAGATGCTGGTCGGGGAAATCTAAAACACGGGGGCACAGTCTCAGGATAAGGGGTGGATAATTTAAGACTGAGATGGGGGGAAATTACTTCACTCGAAAGGGTTATGAATCTGGATTCTCTACCCGAGAGGGTTGTGGATGCTTCATCATTGAATACATTTAAGACAGGTTTTTGGTCGCTCAGGGAATCAAGGGATGTGGGGAGCAGGCAGGAAAGTGGAGTTGAAGCCCAAGATCAGCCATGATCATATTGAATGGTGGAGCAGGCTCAACAGGCCACATAGTCTACTCCAGCCTTTGTGTTGTGCTTTCTCCAGGGTAATTAGAAATGAGCAATAATGCTAGCCTTGCCAATAACATCCACAGTCTGAGATTGAACTTATAAAAAAAAATAAATAAATTTGAATGTAACAATTCAGTAATTTTGATCGAGGAACACAAAGCAGAGTGGTGACCTACTCTAGGCTTCTCCAAGATTCTAATTCAGATTTTGCTGGAATGTATGTAGTGAGTGAAGGGTGGCATTGTCCAACATGATCAGCTTATTGCCAAAACAAATTGTTTGTGATTGTGTTCCCAGGTCACAGGCAGTCCCAGTCAAGTTAGCAGTAGGAATATTTCAAATTTGCACTGACATCACCTCCCACCAGGAGAATTCCTGGAGAGAATTTTCTCCCCACCAGGGGGGTTGGGCAGGAGTAGGCGTGAGCATGCGGCAATCAACTGTGCGCTGCCATTTTATGTGGGTGGGCCAATTAAGGCCCGCCCAGCGTGACACGTGCAGCCAGAAGTGCTGAGTGCTCCCTGTGTAGGTGGGGGGGTTTGCCTGAGTCAGGGCCTGTGCTCTTTCATGCATGCACGCGGAAAAGCGCAGAAATCTCCAAGGCACAGAGCTGCCTCAGGGAGATTAGTTTAAGTTAAAAATAATTTAATAAAAAGGAAAAAAAATTAAGACATGCCCCCACATGTGAAACTGTCACATAAGCTGGGACATGCCTAATAATTATTTAAAATTTTTTACAAAGCCTTAAAAACACTTCCTGCCCATGGATGAGGTTTCATGAAAAATGCAAAGGCCGCCTGGGCTCTTCGCCTGTCCGCCACCTTAAGGTTAGACGGGCAGCTCAGTTTATTGATTTAATTGATAATTAACTGGCCTTAATAGGCCTTTGACAGTTTGGCAGATTCACAGCTGACTTGGATGCACGCCCACCAAATTGAAAATCTGAATGACATGTGGTGATGTCATGACGTACGCCTGACGTCACCACATGTCATTTTACACCTCAGCAAGTAGGCCCCGTCCCTGCTTGCCAAGCCGAAGATTCTGCCCCGTGTAGTTTGCCTGTGGAAGTACTCCTGCACATTGCTGATAATGCACATATGCAGAATCAACTGCAGGGCAGAGCCCAAGAGGACCTTAGGATGTCCCAGTGTGTGATTTATATCACACCATTAATGACCTCAGGATGTCCCAGAGTGCTTTACAGCCAATGAAGTAATTTTTGAAGTGCAGCTCCCAAAACAACAACATGATAGCAGCAAGATTTTTGAGATGTTGATAGAGGATAAATATTGGTCAGGACACCACAGAGAACCTCCTTGCACTTCTTCGAAATAATGCCATAGGATCTTTTACTTTGACCTGCGAGTGCAGATTCAGCTTTAATGTCTCATCTGAAAGATGGTACCTCTGACAGTGTAGCACTCCCTCAATACTGCACCAGGAGTGTCAGCTTGGATTATGTACTTAAATCTCTAGAGTGGGGCTTGAAGCCACAACCTTCTGAATTGGAGACAAGTGTGTTATCACTGAACTGTAACTAAGTAGTGTACTTACTGGAGGGGGGGAAAGATAGTGTTGATAGTGTTAGGCCACGGGCTCCAGTTGGGACCCCTTACACTGAGAAAACCACAATGTAAGGTCGCCCTCAGCCTGTCTTAAGGAGGCATTGCAAGTGGTGGCTTAGTCCTGTTCCCGCCTCTACCTTCGAGTGACCATGGATCTACGACCAGTGGAGCGGTGAGTGAAGGGAGTGCTCCCAAAATAGAAAAAAAGTGTTAAGAAAGTACCAAGTAACATATGCCAAGGTACAAATAAGGACATGACTATTAGTCTTAACATCCCCAGGTAAGGGAGGGGGAAAAGTTACAGGCTTCCAATTAATCACTGCCTGGTAGCACATTGTGTCAATAAACCTTGGATGTGAAAGCCCCAAAGTTAAATCAGCCACGGACATTCACAATTATGAGTGATAACTACATAGGCAGTGGAGGACACCCTTAATCCTAGCCTGGAGTCAACGTTTTCAGGTGGTGAGGAAAATTGTTGGGGCAAAAACATTTCATTCTTTTTTAAAACTTTGATTGAAGCCCCTTAAAATCTACCAACAAGCCACATAGCAGAGTGAAAGAGAATGTCTAAAACTGGAGGAAAATGTAGGAAGGAATGGTTGACATGATATTGAAAATAATGATTAGACAGTCCATAAATTGCAGCATGAAATACAGCTCTGGATTAAATTGCTGATGATTTGTACTCTTGTCAGCAGAGCTAGAAAAATAAACAGCTGAACTTTACACCTCTAGATAGAAGCCTTATCTTATTATGTGGGATTGGAATTGCAGGCAAAAAGCAATTTCCGCCTGCTCTGCCTCAACTTGTATAAATGTCCTTGTTTCTTGTCCTCTCAATTCTCCAAAGCTCGCCTCCCTCCATGCAGCAACAAGGCACAGAAATAATGATTCTCCACTTGCATGTGAGTTACAAAATAATTTAAAGATTTGAGGCCTAGCAATTTGCCAGAGCAGCTCATCTCAGAACACACTGCCATGCCTGACAGGCAACTAACACTGTCCAGTAATGATCTGCAACCAGGGAACTAATGTACCAGCATAAAGTGTCACTCGAGTGTCAGAAATCCTGCATAATATTTTCACTGTGCAGAGTTTACCAAATAGAGGGGCCTGTACATTTTGTTTCATGACAGTCTGGTTGTGACATTGAGTCAACTTTGCAAGGAACGTCTTCACAGACAGGGGTTCCCAGAATCAGTGAGAACAGAGAGAAGAAAAAATAATGGGAGCAAATGTAGTTAAAGCAGCAAGATGGGCCAAATGGCCCAATTTCTGCTCCTATGTCTTATGGTTGGCACATTGTGAATAGGAACTGGTATAGATGATAGACAATATCAAGCAGGTTGGAAGGCAAGTCTGTAGAGAATGGGCCAGTATTACTGTGGCGGCAGCTGCATAAAGTAATTGAGGTGGCCCTCCATCTTACAGTGTGAGGAGGTGCTTTATCTATGTGCTACTCCACTGTCGATGCTGTTTTTAAGCTTATCAAACATTTTATCAGCATACATGGCCATCGTCTAGAAACGCTGGGAGATGCAGCCTCAGGATATCATGACAAAATACAATCCAGCAACTCTTCAAGAAGTACTGAGTACTGACTCAGTACTGAGCCAAACAGACCATAAAGGTCACAAAATTGACCCCCAGCCTGTTCAGAATGAACCAATTTCCATCTACGTAATTGGACTGGAGGGACTTTTATCCCCAGCCCTGTCCCCCCAACCCCAGACTCCTGACCCCTGAACTAGGAAGGAAAAGCCCTTAAAATCAGAAATTACCTGGAAAAACTCAGCAGGTCTGGCAGCATCGACAGAGAAGAAGAGTTCACGTTTCGAGTCCTCATGACCCTTCAACAGAAAAGCCCTTTCCTTTTTTTTTAAAAAAAAGGCTGTTCTGGAAACCCCTATTAGATCAGCAAGTTTGTAGATATAATGATTCTTTTTTACTGTAAAGTTACATGCTGAGTTTCACAGTCACTTGCTGAATGCCTACTTGGGTAGATGGCAACAGCTTCATAGGCCAAACTCCTAGCCTTCAGGGAGAGTGCAGAGATATAGTCATTGTTACACAGAGACAGGAAGCCAATGTGCCTGTTGAACACATTCTCTTACCTAGTTTGAGGTTGTGCTGTAATTGTGATAATTGTTTGATTTCTCCCAGATTCCCTTACTTTAAAAATGAAAGCAGCAGCAGTTAAATTGTTTTGAAATAAAACATCAATGAGAATCACTCAGCATCATTTGAGTTTGGAATCTGAAGTAATCTGCACTTTGCAACACATGACAACGACAGGCAGTTGCTGCCTTCCATCACCTTCTAATGAGTTGGTCCCTTTTTTTATTATAAACATGCGGCAATTTGCAAATGTGGATACACTGCAATATGAATCAATCGCAACGAAGCTGCTGGGCTGTGCTCACAGGAACACATTTCATTATCACAAATAATATCATTAGCGCATCATGAATTTGCACTCCTTGCAGACATCGAGGACACAATCAAGTGCAAACCACAGGGAAGCTTTCTTTATGTAAATTTAACTCCAGCTGGGGGAGGGCGTTGGTGAAGTTACTGATGTAGAACACCAGCATTCCAGAAAGCTCATGGTACTTCAGTGTGACACTCTGGCCATTGATTCACCCTAATCCCTGCTATAAACTCAGAGGTGAGAGGGGAATGAGCTGGAGGGAGTCACATTCTGGTCAACTGATAAATATATTAGAAAACATTGGGAAGGAAAAGACCAACTGATTCATCACCTCTGCTCTGCATTCATAATGGGCTGAGCATCATGACTAAATGCTTCCTCCCCACAAACCCCACCCCCTCCCTTCCCTGCAGCCATCTCCCAGGAGAGGCGAAAAATCTACAGTCACTAAGGGAAAAAATAATCTGCAAAATTCCTCTCCAGCCCCCTCAGATGATTGAGCCAAGAAATCATATAGACCAAGTGATGTCTGGAAAATCACTTACATAGGAAGAGAAAAAGGCCCCTTAGCCCCTCAACAGTACTCTACTGTTTAGATTCTGGATGTCAGTGTCTGAAATCCATTTACGTGCCTTGCTGTGGAACCCATAACATCTGCCTCCTTATATATGTCACAATCCTTGTCTCAGTCAAGAACTGTTACAGCTCCCTCGAAAGATTCATCATGATGCACAGGCCAAATGATGATCTAGGGAGATTTGGAAAAACCTCGATGTCCTGTCAGCAGCTGAAGAAAGTAGTTGCCGTGCAGAGAGAGAGGGAGTACCACCAGAGAATGGTGGGCAGGAATGGCCCTGTTTGCTTGCGACTGTGCTATTCCTTCCATTTCGAGGATCTGGCTCTGTTATGAAGCAGCCATTTGGAGAGCAGAATGTGGTTTGGCTTTCCGTCACTGGGCTGGATTATGAATTAGAGATATGGACAAACTGGAAGATGCAAAATGGCAAACCCTTTTCCAGGTGCCCCCTAAAGCTGTGGCATTTAGATGGGTGATTTTTGAAGGCAAAGCCTTCAGGAAGAAGTCCCATTGGGTTGGAGATGATGGGATGGCTTGGCTTCCTGTGGGACTGTTCTGTGGAAAACAGCTCATCGCATTGATTTAAAGTTGGATTATGGATACGGTGTAAATGAATGGGCAAAAGGAACACAGAACCTCCCACAAACAATGACAAATTCAACAAAGATATAAAATTATAATCATCAATTGAACATTATGGCACAGGCTGTTGTACATTATCAGAAGTAACTGCGTGACAACAACAATCATTTATTTTCCATTAATGAGCCATTTATATCATACATTCTGTTTAAAACAAATTGAAGCAATTATTTCTAAACTCCCAGGTTTAATTTAAAAGGCATGTGATTAATCTGTTGAGTATGAGGAAGGTAATGATTTAGTGTAGGAGTGGTGGCATTTTACAACATCTCACTCCAGCGATGGGAAGCTGAAGGCCTGAAATTCAACCAAATTAGGAACCCCTCATCAAAAACACATGCAGCTTGTTCAAGACACTCGAGTGCTGTTTCAGGAGCGAAGGCAAAAATAGGAGGGAAGCTAGTTCAGTGAGTGAATGTAACAGCCAGTATAGTACAGAGAGCCACAAATGCCCTGATTCCCTCCTAGACTCTGCTGAGTAAGCTGGTCCAGGGATAATGATACCACAACCCTCCTCCCAAGGTTAGGGAAGGGAGCAATTAGCAAAGGTTTCTCCTTCTGAGTGCTCTGGTGACACTGGACCTCGAGAACTGCGTTCACTTCTGGTCAGTAGGAAACAACGATGAAATTCTTGCACTGGGATGAGCCATGAGCTTGCTTCCAAGTGTATGAGAAAAAGCTGGATAAAGCAGGATCTTTGAGCTGGGCTAAGAGCTGCCTAACAGCTACACGCTTAATAATATATACATATGGATGTGAAAAGATAATTGTAAAACGTGTATAAAAATGTAAGAGCAGAACAAGGGGTGAAGAGTTGTTATTCACACAAAAAGTGAACAACACTTGGAACAGACATCCAGAATAGAGGTGAAAACCTTGGACTCATTCTATATCCAATTAGATGGTGCAATGGGTGGAATATAGAAACAACCTGGATTGATTCCATTCAACCCCGAGATGAGTTTCCAACTTGTTTCCTTTCCATCATTACTTTCACCTCTGTAGCATCGCACGTCTCCAGCCCACCTCACATCATCTGCTGCTAAAGCGCTCAGCACTACCTTTCTCACTTCCAGACCTAACAATTCCATTGCTTTCCTGGATGGAGTCCTATCCCTCCATGCTCTAAACTGGAGCTCATCCAAAACTCTGCTTTCCATATCCTAAGTCGCTCCCACTCCCATTCAACCATCACCTCATTGCTTGCTGACCTACATTGGTCCTGGTCCACCAATGTTTCAATTTTAAAATTCATATCTTCATGTTCAAAACCCTCCATCTTCTTTCCTCTCCCTGCTCAACCCTACAACTCAGAATTCTGCTTCTAAATCTCTGGCCTCTTGTGCGTCCCCCAATCCCTTTGCGCCCCACCACTGGCAGCTGTGCATTCAGCTTTCCAAGCCATAAACTCTGGAATTCCCTCCCTAAACCTTGCCCCCTCTCCATCTTTCCTCCTTTAAGAACCTCACTAAAACCTACCTTTCTTTTGGTCACCTGTCCTAATGTCTCTTTCTTTGGTTCAGTGTCAACTTGTGTCTGATAACACTCCTGCATTGTGCCTGCAACTAATTTACTAAGTTAAAAGATGCTATATAAATGCAAACATAGTGACAAAAGATCAAATGGCTGCAGGAGAGGTTCCACAGCACTGAAAAATTGTTTGTATTACATAAACAGAAGACAAATCTGATCTGGTTAACAGCACATCCTCACATCAATAGAAGGTGGGAAAGAGGAAAGCAAAAACTGTGGATGCTGGAAATCTGAAACAAAAACAGAAAATGCTGGAAAAACTCAACAGGTCTGGCAGCATCTGTGGGGAGGGAAACAGAGTTAACGTTTCAAGTCCTCAGAGCTGAGAAGTAGCTCTGAAGAAGGGTCATACGGACTTGAAACGTTAACTCTATTTCTCTCTCCACAGATGCTGTCTGACCTGCAGAGTTTTTCTAGCATTTTGTGTTTTTGTAAGAAAGAGGTGTACTAAGGAGTAGGACATAATCGATTTAATGTGGGGGGGAATGATTTAGGTTGACAAATTAATTTGATTACTGTCAGGACATTGCAAGGTGGGGAATGGGATTCCCTATAATCTGGTTTGTTTGGGCATCCTATCAGGCCTACATGAAAAGGTGCTACTCAATCAGAAAGCAAATCAGAGCACAGCATTTACTCTTACATCAGTGTGTTAAACCTGAAGCAGCTTAAGTTGCTCCCATGGCCTCTCATTCAAGAGATTCACTGTTGGTGTCAGAATTAAGATGAAATGCTGTGTGCCTCACATTATCCACTTACAATGATGCCAGTTCCCAAGAAGAGTTGACTTGAGAGATGAGCAGCATTTTCACTGTTGTTATGCTGTAAATTTAAGTCTGAACATAAGGATTTTGAGCAGTCAGTCCATTGACTGTCACTATACTGAGAAATATTTTGTCTGCTCTGGAATTGTTTTACTAAAGAACTCTGGCTGTGGATGCAGAGCATATGCATTTAGCTGACAATTGGGCTCCTCCTTCCAATCTTGTATAACTGCACCTAACTTATACACTATGAAACACTGGACTAGTGAGCAATGTGTTTTATTTAATGGTACCATATAGTTGTCTTTTCGTTTTGAAATATCAGGTCTGCTGCGTGTCTCTCACTGAACATTGCAGAAAGGAAGCCAAGACTTTAAAATGTTCGTTCTCCCTTTTACCGTGTTCTGATGAAGTCGAAGATGTAAAGGTATACAGCCGTCTATAAATTCGGCCACGCAGAGAACATCTTTCAGGCTGTGCGTCAACAATCGAGCAACCAAGCCCCCTCCCCCCACCGCGTCATGGGTCAGCCTCTCCTCCGGACAAGGCCTGGTCACATCAGCTCACCATCCGGACCGCTCCTCCATCATCCACCTTTCCTCACGTACCTGTCGGCCCCAACATCAGAGATGCCTCGGACCGGCTTTCAACATCCAAAGGCAGGGAATGTTCCCTTCAATGTGCAAGGAGCGGTTCAAACTCCCGGAGGGGAGTCTCCGAGAAAGAGTCGATAACAAACTCCGAACATTCTCTCTTCACAGCTGCTGCCAGACCTGCTGAGTGTTTTCTTTTCCAGAAGTTTCTCTGTGTATTCCAGGGGGAAGGGACGCGATTGGAAGACACTCTGGATGGGGCAGTGGGACGAGTTGTTTCCCGTCAGCTCTAAGTAAGTAAAACATCTCTCCACTTTTCTTATAACTCTTACTTTTATCCAGCGTCCGGAAAACACCTGAGCGCGTTTATATCGTGCCACAACAGTCAGCTGAATTTAAATAGCGCCTTTAAGGTAATAAACCATCACAAGGTGCTTGATCACAGCACTAACAAACAACATGTGACACCAATAGAGATTGGGAGGTGACCCAAGCTTGGTGGATTTTAAGAGCATCTTGAAGGAAAATGGTAGAGGGGAAAGGTTCAAGGAGGGATTTCCAGAGCTTTGGAGCTAGGCAGCTGAAAACACCACCACCAATGGTGGAATAATTAAAATTGGGATTGCACAAGAAGCCAGAATTGGTAGAACGCAGAGGCCTCGGATGGGTACAGGGTTGGAGGTAAATGGCTTTGGAATGCAGAGTCTATTGTGTGAGTAAATAACCTGGCCATTCTGCGTCAGCTGCCTCTAACAAATGTGAGCTGAATGGGCAGTCAACTCGTTTTGTGTCCTACAGTTAATTTGGGTTGATGGGGGTGGGGGGAACCTTGGCATTGCTGCTGCCCACAACTGTGCCAAGCATTCCCAGGTCCAGTGCAGCACAGTTTATCCCAGACGTTCTCTGTTCCAGGATCATGTGTCACACATTATCCCAGTCAGTCACTATTCTGGGATCAGGGCTATCAAATTGCAAGATACGTGCGGGAGTGCAGAGGCACTTGAAGGAGGCAGTGGGAGGGATAGGAAATTAAGAAGGATTTGGAATTGTGTACAGGTTTCATGGGGAGGGCGTACAGTGTTTGAGGAGGGCACGGGAGGGTGTACAGGGTTTGAGGACGGCCCGGGAGGGCGTACGGGGTTTCAGGAGGGCGAACAGGGTTTGAGGCGGTTGGGGATTTGTGTGGCTTAAGGAGGGTGGAGATTTGTGTAGCTTAAGGAGGGTGCAGGAAGGTGTGTGGGATTTCAGGAGGGTGTTGGAAGGTGTCACTGAATCGTATCACATCAACCGCAGCAACTAGCCCAATGATACAGGGTCATGAGTAGCTCAATGAAACAACAATGGGAATAGTTACTCATCGGTCATTTATACAGGGGTTTTTATATCAATTACTACAAACATAATTTTTCAGGATCAGTTGTATGCAGATTTGACGCCAAATTAAGTAAGTTATAGTTAGTATCAGCCATCTAGTAACTAACAAGATGCCAAAGTTGATTTTGCACATGATTCCTGGCAAGGCAAACCCCAGCTGCCCAGAAGAGGGGAGTCCAAAGGCAAAGTTACTGGCACTAACATTGGCATCCTCTGGATTGACAGTTTTGTGGTCCAGGAAAGAAAGGATCAGTTTTGACTTTTGAGGAGAATTTAATAAAAGGTTTACGTGGATTCCGCCTTCAGACACTGACAGACATGCTATGCTTTTGTACAGCCCCCCACAGGAGGCTGGTTGAACAGCAATGTATCAACAGTTACCAACAGCAGCCACCAGAGGATGTCAATGTTAGTGTCGGTAACTTTGCCTTTGGATGGACTCCCCTCTTCTGGGCAGCTGAGGTTTGCCTTGCCAGGAATCCTGTGCAAAACCAGCTTTGGGGCCTTGTTAGTTACTAGATGGCTGATACAAAATATAACTTGCTTAATTTGGCATCAAATCTGCATACAACTGATCCTGAAAAAGCATGTTTGCAGTAATTGGTATAAAAACCCCTGTATAAATGACCGATGAGTAACTATTCCCATTGCTGAGGTGTTGTTTCATTGAGCTATTTATGGCATTGTGCCAATGAACTGGTTGCTGTGGTTGATGTGATATGATTCAGTGACAGCTTCCAACACCTCCTAAGGTCCTGTACACCTTCCTACATCTTCCTTAAACCACACAAATTCCCACCCTCCTTAAACCCTGCACACCTGTCCACATCCTCCTTAAACCCCTACACCCTCCCATGCCTTCCTTAAAACTTGTAGGCCCTCCCACGCCACCCTTGAAGCCTGAACGGTCTCCCACACAACCCTTTGATCCTATAAACTCTCCCGCACCGTCTTAAACCCTGTGCACAATTCCCCACCTTCCTTAAACCCTGTACACCTGTCCAGACCCTCCCTGAACCCTATACAAAACTGTAAATCCTCTTACTTACATCCCTCTTTCCTTCTTCAAGTAATCTGAAGACTCTCTCATAACTGAAACAAAGGTTTTGTTACCAGGGATACGAAACAGGAGTTAACGTTGAAATTGTGGAGAGAATTTAGCTGGTCTACAACTGGAATCATGGGTACAGTTTTTCTAGGGTCCGAGACAATGGAAAATATTCAGTGGAGATTCACCAGGGAGCTAGCAGTTCCAGTAAGAGGTACACCACAGACTGAAGAGAGTGACGTGGGAACAGCACTTCCATAATGGACTAGGGTAGGAGTTTGGGACTGAGGGTAAGGAGGAACAGTGTAGTTCCATTGCAATTTAAGTAGATGAGAAAATAAACCGAACAATAAATTCATTTATAGTTACAGGAAGACTAGCATCACAAAAATAGATAGTGCTGTGCGGTATTCACAAGATAAGGGTGATTCAAGACTCAGAGATCAACAAACTCATCAGCCAGGATATTACGACACCTCCCTTCTGGCAGGACATTTTGGTCCCACCGAACTGAAAGGAGATTTAAATGGCTAGTCGCATCCGCCAGAGTGGCTGTAAAATCCTGGCCATCATTACAAAGTATCTTCAACTGAGATGATTCAACTCAATTTTTAAAGTTCATTCTCAGAATTTGGGTACCTCTGAAGGTCAGCACTTATTGCTGATCCTTAGTTGCTCATGAAAAGGTGGTGATAGGTCATCTTCTTGAACTGCAGCAATCTATGTGGTAAAGGTACTCCCATAGTCATGTTATTTAGGGAGTTCCAGGATTTTGACCCAGCAACAATGGAGGAATAGTGACACATCATAGAATCATGTAGCACAGAGGGAGGGCATTCAGGCCACATGTCAGCACCAGCTGTTTGATAGAGCTGTCCAATTAATCCTATTCTCCTGTTCTTTCTCCATCATCTGTACATGTTTTCCCTTCAAGTATTTACACAACTCTTTTTTGAATTTCACGATTGAATCGGATTCCACTCATCGCTCAGGCAGTTCATTCCAGATTGTAACAAGTTGCTGTATATATAAGAAAAAAAAGTGTCCTCTGCCTACCAACACTTCTACCACGCTAAACAATATTTCCTTAGTTAGTCTATCCAAAGAGTCCATGTTTTTGAACACTTCAATCAAATTCCCTCCTAATGTGTCTGCTCTGGAGAGAAAAACTCTAACATCACTCCATCATCATCAAGGGGACGCAGTGGCATAGTGGTATTGTCATTGGTCTCATATTCTAGAGACTCAGGGTAATGCTCTGGGGACCTGGGTTTGAATCCCACCATGGTAGATGGTGAAGTTTGAATTCAATAAAAATCTGGAATTAAAATTCTTTTTGTCGATTTGTCATAAAAACCCATCTGGTTCATTAAATAATGCCTTTTAGGGAAGGAAATCTGCTGTCCTTACCTACATGTGACTCCAGACCCACAGCAATGTAGTTGACTCTTAAATGCCCTCTGAACAAGGGCAATTAGGAATGAATTTTTAAAAAATCTATCCACATAACCAAAGTCCCTCATTCCTTTTACCATTCTAGTGTATCTCTCCTGCATCCTCTTCAGGGCCTTGACAACCTATCTAAAGTCTGGTGCCCAGAATTGAATATAATACTCCAGCTGATGGCTAACCAGTGTTTCATAACTATCTTGCATTTGTAGACTGCCAGTATTAATAAAACCAAGGATTCGTTATGGGAGGGAAAAGAATATTATTATGCTTTTTTTAAACAGCCTTTTCAACTTGTCCTGCCACCCTCAAAGATTTGTGTACCTACTTACACCCCCAGACCTCTCTGTCCCCACATCCCTTTGAGGTTGTATGATTTTGGTTATATTGTACCTCATTCTTCCTACAAAAATGCATCTCTTCAGTGTTACATTTCATCTGCCATGTGCATTTCACTAGTCTACGTCCTCCTGAAGTGTGTTACTATCCTCCTCACTGCTTTACTACATTTTGGAGTTTTGTGTTCTATGCAAGCATTGAAATTTTACCCTGTATTTTCAAGTCCAAGTCATTAATATATATTTAAAAGGGCAGTGGTTCTAATACTGACTCCTTGGGAACATTACAGTATATTTTATTCCAGTCTGATAAACATCCGTTCATCACAAATCTCTCTGCATTCTGTCCCTGCACCAATTTCGTTATCACACTGCTATTGTCCCTTTAATTCCATGGGCTTCAATTTTGCTAATGAGTCTGTTGTGTAGTACTTTGTGAAATGCCTTTTGAAAGTCCATATACACTACCTCCCTTCGTGCGTCCGTGGGTGTCCAGCTTGCAGCTGATGCCATTCAAGACCTTAGGACAGTCGTGTTGAGACCCAGCATTATATTGGGGCCAGAGGTGGCGCAGGTGCGCGGTGGTCTTCTGTTTGAGCGTTCCCCTGTTCGGACGGAATTCCACATTGGCCCCAAGCCCCGAACCCTCCCTCTGGAGCCGGTGCCCCGCAACATGAGCCGCCTCACGGAAATGCCCTCCGTGTCATTTAGCATGGCGTGGAGGAGTTTCCTGTACAGACTGCTGCTGCACACCCTTCACTTCCTTACCCTTGCCCACCGCCCGGACACACCATGGCGTGCCTTGTTGCCGTCCGGTGGCAGAGATCCCCTTTGGGAGTGAAAGGTCCGAGGAATTCTGTGGTACAAAATTTCAACACTCGGAGTCCAGATGCAATATTCAAGTGGTTCCTTTATTACACCTGCAGGGAGCAAACGCTGGGCACTCCAGGCGCTTCTCCACCAAGGTTGAAATGAGCAGAGTTTATATATCTTTTACTATCAGTTACAATTTAATGGTATTCGTTTGACAAAGGCCACAGCACAACGATTCCCCGGTGGGCTGATAATTGTGTTCCTATACAGTTATTACAGTGCAGAGACTGGGCATTGTCTTTTTTGAAGATGGTTATCAGACAGTGTGAAATGGCCTTCCCCATTTCTTGATTGAGTTATCCCGTGTCCCCGCCCGTGTGTCTCCCATTTCTAATGGCAAATTTACAGCTGAGCCCTTTGTACAAGTTTATAGCTTTCATGTAAGGCTGCGACTGTGTATGCTTTGGTGCCTTTGCTGCTGGTCCTGGCTAGCACTTTAAAATAAATCCAAATTTTCTGCATCTTCAGTCCCATCTTTTGGGTGCGTAACCGTTAGGTTAAGCTAGCCAATTAACCTGCGTCCGATGATCTTCCTAATGTCCAAGACTCCTGTCTTTCTGGTGGTGAGCGGCCACCAAGTTGGGAGGCTGGGGCCCTACTACATTAATATTGTGTCCTGTCCCAGCAGCCGTTATTGCTCCTTTAACATTATTTTTGTCCTATGTCTAAGGGCTTTCTTCTTACAGGTGCGACATTCTGCAATTCCCCACGCCAATGCCAACACTAACTGCACAGCGACGAGTATATGAGAGATTATTCTTATCCAGGGGTGTATATCCACATTCAGCCCCCAGTCCCACGCTTGCTCCCACAATGTCAGATCTCTCAGCTGCTCTTCCGTATCATTGATTAGCCTTTTAAACACTGCCTGTAACACGTAATACTGTTTCATCACCTTTCGTAAGTCATCTTTAATCTTTGTAAAACTTTCGGGAAGATGGGGAATTGGGGCCTGCTTAGGTTCCTCGTACTGTTCCAGGGTATGGTGGAGTGTGTCAGAGGTGTTGACTGAGACCTGACCCCTTTGTTGACCCCATTCTCGTGTGTCCAATAGTAACTGGGAGCTGGGGTTTAAAGCAGAAGTTGGGGGTGGTGATGTTGCAATGTAGGCTCCCGTACATGTATGACTACTCAGTAGTTGTCACACAGTATTCCCCCTTTCCCTTGTATCCTGAGTGGTTGTAATGGTTTTCTCTGTGGGTAATTTCTAACATACAACCCTCTGTTCGGTTGTACCCGCGTTTGTCCAGCCCCCCCCCCCCCCAGTTCCGACTGGATGGGGGCAAATCGTGAGGCTACCTTTCCTCCTGCACCTGCTCAGTGATACCCCTTGAATGCCCTCATTCCTGTGTATGGCATGCATGTCTATAGGGTAGTACCGGGAGTCATTGTCTCGGATTAATCCAATGTTGGTACTGAGGGTACGGGCCCATGTCTGCTGTGATTGAGGGGATTTCCCATACCATGCCTATCACTTTCATTTGGTTTGTGGTGCACTTCTGAATCACCGGATACACCCTGGTCATTCCTTTCACTGTACAGGCGTTGATAACACCTGGGTTCTTGGCCATCCCCTGCAACCGGATACTGTTGATCCAGCCCGGTACCTCCCCCATTTGGATCTGGGCCAGATTGTGTCTTAATTGCCCAATCTTCCACTGGCTGTAAGCGTGGCACTGCTGGCTTTTTTGGGTGCTGCCCTCTTGTCATTCCTCCCTTTCTATTAATTGGTGTTGGTGGTTTTAGCGTGGGTCTCTATAATGTGTACGCTTTCCAATAGAGATGCCACACTCTTGCCCCCTAGGGCTGCTGCCGTTTCTCCGCCCCTCACTGCTCTTATGAGCAGCTGCCTCATGATCCCTTTAAGATTCATGACCTCGGAGTTGATTCCTTGAATGTCAAGAGAGTTTACCAGAGAAGCCCCTGTGTTCACCCCTGTCAGTACATTGTTAACTAACCCTCTCTTCTGGCGGTGGAAAGCAGCATGTCCCCTGAATCTAGTGGCACCCATGGTGTCAGCCACCTGATTAATCACAGCCATACTCAGTCATTTGTATAGTTTTCATAGGGGTGCTTGGTTATTACAATACTCAGGCAGTTGTATACCTTCCAGGTTTACAACTACCGGTACAACTTAATGTTTAACGTTATCATACAATAGTTCACCATCCATATACAGTGCCAGCCCATTCTGTGGCCCAGGGGTCATGTCTGGGCAAGATAGTCTCTGTGGTGTCATTGTGTCCTGTGATAGCGGAATGGTGTCGGTCCAGGGTCTGCTGTTGTAGTCAACTCTGCGTGTTTGGGCCTCAAGATCCAATGCCAGGTGTCTGTCATTCCCAAGTCCTCCTCCCCAGGACAGTGACCCCAGTTATTGTTGTCCCAGGATGTGAAGGTAAATTGTGAAAAATCTCTCACACATTGTATCTGGGCCTGTGCCCCCTTCACACATGTCCTGGGTCCATCTGAACCATCGCTGATCTGGAAATATATTGGGCCCTCATTTTTCCATTGGAGTTCCATTCCCATATGCAAGCTCTGCCCTAGGCGCTTTCCATCGCTCATTCCAACGTATAGTTGCCTAAGCCCGGTGCCACATTTGAAGAGCATTGACCTTTCTGTTGTGACATTCACACGTCCTTTCACGCAATATCCATTGCTGACATTCTTGTAGTATAAGCCCATACCGGCCACTGCTTCACGGTTTATGTTCTGTATGCTGGTGGCTGTGACAGCCAGGGCCCTGGTAATGATTATCGACACCCAGCTTTTTTCCATCTTGGTGTGGAGGTTACCCGGTTATTGTTATTTCTGTAATGAAGCATACTGCTGGTGATCACCAGGGGTTAGGTCGTATATAAGAGGCAGCTTTCCCCTTTTCACCCCTCCTTGTGCACAGCCCACGGTGACCAACCCCCCCCCCCCCCCACTCCCCCCACCGTAGTTGAAGATTCCCCCTTTGTCTTTCAGATGGCCAGTCCTCCAGATCGAGAATGAATCCTAAACCACTTGGCTAACACAGTATGGACAGCTCGTTACCCGTTTTCCTCCCACTGCCCTGTAATTCAGTCTTTCTTTCTTACATCATGCCTTTTCAGTTGTGTCCAGTGTTTCCACCTACCCTTTCCCTTCACATCGATGCAGGCACATGAATCGTTGGTCAAAATAATTTTGTATGGTCCAGTCCATTTTGGGGCAAAACCTGGTTGGCTAGGGGTGATTTGAACAAACACCATGTCTCCGACCTCAGCTGGTGGTGAGGGGGGACCTCCTTTTGTCCTCTCTTCTAAATACCTGATAGCCTGTTGGTCCTTCACTTCCTGTTGTAATTCCTTTAGCTGTCCAACCAATTGCTTAATATAGTTTTTAAATTTATCTCTGATGGGTCCCATATCCTTGCTTCCGGTGGCTATGCCCTCCTGGTCACTAACTAATAAAAGGGTTAACCCAGTTGTCCTGTTGTGGGTAGCCCTCAATCGCATCAATATGTAGGGGAACATATCCACCCATCCCCTACTGTGCTGTGATTGCCTTTCCAATAGCGCTTTTTAATATGCGCTTCATACGTTCGACCATTCCTGAGCTTTGTGGATGGTAACGTACGTGGAATTGCTGTTTCACCCCGAGCAGCTCACACATCCTTTTCATAACACTGCCCGTAAAATGTGTCCCTTGATCTGAATCCATCTGTAAAGGGATTCCCCACCTTGGTACTACTTCAAAAGTGAGGATCTTTGCGAACATGGTAGCGCTGGTGGGGAAAGCCTCCACCCATCTAGTGAACGGTCGATTATGACCAGGCAGTATTTCTTACCCCTGCTGTAGGGAAGGGGTCCCGTAAAATCAATCTGTAGGTTTTCCCATGGGTCCTTGGGGCGCGGCTGGTGTGATAGCCTTACTTTGATCGGTTTGCCCTACTTGCGCCTTTTTGGGGCTTATCTTAAATCCAACAATGTTCAGTGTCCTTAAGACTACCAAGAGGGCTCTGATGTGGCCCCTTTCTGATTCTGACGCTATTAGGATATCATCTACATATTATAAGATTGTACTGTGTTAAGAATCTATGTCATACTGACTCAGCTTCTCACTCGTGATGTTCGGGCTGTTGTGAAATCCCTGTGGGAGCCTCACCCATGTATACTGTCTCCATCCCACTGTGAAAGCGAATTTATCTTGGGATTCCTGGTCCAGTGGTATCGACCAAAATCTATTGGCTACATCTAAAACGAAATATTTTATGTTTGAGTTTTTACAATTAGAGCACGCCTTGGGTTTAGGGATGGCTGTCACGGTAGCCACTGTTCAGTGGGGTCTGTAACCTCCACTACCGACATCTTTATCTTAGTTTTCCCTATGTGGTTATCTATGCCGGTGGCTCATCTTTCTAGCTCATCACATGTGTTCTTGTCTACTAGCCCAGTGTTTAAGATTGCCTGGTGGGCCAGGCTAAGGCCATCCTTGTACAACTGCATAAACTGTACATCGTCTTGGTTCGGCGCAGCACCTACACCCCCGTAGTTACAATATGCCTCAAACTTCCGATTGCCATATTCATGGGCACCCTCGCCCTTTTCTTGTTTTACTCCAGTCACTGTATTCCAATTAACTGGGGTTTGCCCTAAGACTTGTGCTATTTCTGCTCGAAAGGCTCGGAAATCGGCTCGTTGCTGTGCCCGGTCTGCCTGGTTGTTCGGGCACCAGGGGCACATACTCTATCTTAATGGGGGCCACAGGATATGGCGGTACTGATTCCCAACCCGCTTCCCGTTGTTCCTCATATCCCGCTGTCTGTTCCACCAGCCCGTTCCAACCTACATTATCTGCGCATTGTGGAGCTGCTGGTAGCTGTGTTAAAGCTGGTGAAACTGACATGAGATTTTTTTGCCTGTACTAGCTCTTCATTTTGGATTTTGTTGGCCAACATTCTGTTTACTTTCTTACTTAACTCTACGTGTTGTCTTAACATTAGGATCCATGCTTTATCATCTTTGTTTTTTTTTAAGAGTATCGCACCATTTTCTCCGATCGGTGGGTGAGTCAAATGAGTTCCAATTGTTCTTTATCATTTTGCCTATCAATTTCTTATTACGTCAGCTAAATGCTGTGTCAGGGATCCCTCTGGTCCCTACTCGAGTTTGTCACTTCTGGCCATATCTGGGTAAGACAGTCAGGGTATAGTTGTCGTCAGCGGTACGGTTTTTACCTGGGTCCTCTCTGACCGAACTCATTACTTGTGACTAATACCGGATGTACTTATAACAATCTGTAATACAAGCGTTTCTACTCCACCCTTACCACCCCTTGAACTATTGCCTGGAGCCTAGGTTTCAGATACACGGGGCGCCCGACACTTCCTGGGTCCGGCGAAGTCGGATTTAGTATGAATAAAAATGTACTCACACTGTGACTCGTCCCGGTTCCCATTCGGTGTCCTGTGTCCTTTGTACCCTGTTCGCAGCGCCAATTGAAAGGTCCGAGGAACACTCTGATACAAAATTTCAACACTCGGAGTCCAGATTCAATATTCAAGTGGTTCCTTTATTACGCATGCGGGGAGCAAACACTGGGCACTCCAAGTGCTTCTCCACTGAGGTTGAAATGAGCAGAGTTTATATATCTTTTACTAACAGTTACAACTTAATGGTAAAAACAAAAAAACTACGGATGCTGGAAATCCAAAACAAAAACAAAAACAGAATTACCTGGAAAAACTCAGCAGGTCTGGCAGCATCAGCGGAGAAGAAAAGAGTTGACGTTTCGAGTCCTCATGACCCTTCGACAGAACTTGAGTTCGAGTCCAAGAAAGAGTTGAAATATAAGCTGCTTTAAGGTATGTGTGTGGGGGGCGGAGAGAGAGAGAGAGAGGTGGAGTGGGGGTGTGGTTGTAGGGACAAACAAGCAGTGATAGAAGCAGATCATCAAAAGATGTCAACAACAATAATACAAAAGAACACATAGGTGTTAAAGTTAAAGTTGGTGATATTATCTAAACGAATGTGCTAATTAAGAATGGATGGTAGGGCACTCAAGGTATAGTTCTAGTGGGGGTGGGGAGAGAATAAAAGATGTTTAAAAAATTAAATAAATAAATTTTTTTTCTTCTCTTTTTATAATGGAAATAGGTGGGAAAAGGAAAATCTATATAATTTATTGGAAAAAAAAAAGAGAAAAGGAAGGGGAAAACAGAAAGGGGATGGGGGAGGGGGAGGAGCTCACGACCTAAAGTTGTTGAATTCAATATTCAGTCCGGATGGCTGTAAAGTGCCTAGTCGGAAGATGAGGTGTTGTTCCTCCAGTTTGCGTTGGGCTTCACTGGAACAATGCAGCAAGCCAAGGACAGACATGTGGGCAAGAGAGCAGGGTGGAGTGTTAAAATGGCAAGCGACAGGGAGGTTTGGGTCATTCTTGCGGACAGACCGCAGGTGTTCTGCAAAGCGGTCGCCCAGTTTACGTTTGGTCTCTCCAATGTAGAGGAAATGTGGTCTCCTCTACATTGGAGAGACCAAACGTAAACTGGGCGACCGCTTTGCAGAACACCTGAGGTCTGTCTGCAAGAATGACCCAAACCTCCCTGTTGCTTGCCATTTTAACACTCCACCCTGCTCTCTTGCCCACATGTCTGTCCTTGGCTTGCTGAATTGTTCCAGTGAAGCCCAACGCAAACTGGAGGAACAACACCTCACCTTCCGACTAGGCACTTTACAGCCATCCGGACTGAATATTGAATTCAACAACTTTAGGTCGTGAGCTCCCTCCCCCATCCCCACCCCCTTTCTGTTTCCCCCTTCCTTTTCTCTTTTTTTTTCCAATAAATTATATAGATTTTCCTTTTCCCACCTATTTCCATTATAAAAAGAGAAAAAGAAAAAAAAATATTTATTTATTTATTTTTTACATCTTTTATGCTCTCCCCACCCCCACTAGAGCTATACCTTGAGTGCCCTACCATCCATTCTTAATTAGCACATTCGTTTAGATAATATCACCAACTTTAACTTTAACACCTATGTGTTCTTTTGTATTATTGTTGTTGACATCTTTTGATGATCTGCTTCTATCACTGCTTGTTTGTCCCTACAACCACACCCCCACTCCACCTCTCTCTCTCTCTCTCTCTCTCTCTCCGCCCCCCACACACACACCTTAAAGCAGCTTATATTTCAACTCTTTCTTGGACTCGAACTCAAGTTCTATCGAAGGGTCATGAGGACTCGAAACGTCAACTCTTTTCTTCTCTGCTGATGCTGCCAGACCTGCTGAGTTTTTCCAGGTAATTCTGTTTTTGTTTTTGTGTTACAACTTAATGGTTTTCCTTAGACAAAGGCCCAATGACCCCCCGGTGGGCTAATAATTGTGCTCCTTATACAGTTATTGCAGTGCAGAGACTGGGCATTGTCTTTTTTAAAGATGGCTATCAAACAGTGCAAAATGGCCTTCCCCATTTCTTGATTTGAGTTATCCCGTGTCCCCGCCCGTGTGTCTCCCATTTCCTAATGGCAAATTTACAGCTGAGCCCTTTGTACAAGTTTATAGCTTTCATGTAAGGCTGCGACTGTTTGTGTATGCTTTGATGCCTTTGCTGCTAGTCCTGGCTAGCACTTTAAAATAAATCCAAATTTTCTGCGTCTTCAGGAGGCCCTCTACGGAGGTGTCCTCCCGCCTTCCATCAGAGACCTGGGGTGGAGGGTATTGCATGCAGTAGTCCCCTACAATTGTACAATGTGTCTGTTCATGGACTCCCAAGACACCTGCCCTTTTTGTGGTCTTGTGGAGTCCATGGGCCACGTTTATATAGGCTGTTTTAGGCTGTACTCCCTTTTTAGTTATCTAAAAAACCTTTTATTACTGTTTTGTTTGCACTTGAGCCCCACGCTCCTGATCTACAGGCACTCGGTGCAGAGGGTGGCCGGGAAGGAGGAGGACCTCCTCGTGAACCTGCTCCTGGGCTTGACCAAGTTAGCCATTAACAGGTCCAGGCAGCGAGCGATCGAGGGGGTTGTCCCACCCGACTGTTTGCCCCTCTTCCACGGCTAGGTTCGCGGCCGGGTGTCCCTGAAGAGGGAGCATGCGGTGTGCCAGCATCGTTGAGACCTTCTGTGCCCAGTGGGCACTGCGGGGTGCTTTATCGACCCTCTTAGTCACATTTTGGTTTGATGTTGTAAGTTTCCTTTAAATTTTGTCTTTGGTTTTGCAGTGACCCTAACTTAGGGGCTGCGTTTTATTTTATCTCTCATTTTGTTAATTTAATTTCTTTGGTTGGCTTTGCAAGAGTTACACTACCTTCCACAACCATTGCTTCTTCAGAGAACTCAATTAAGCTAGTCAAACAGACTTGCATTTAACAAATGCATGCTGGCTTTCATTTAATAGCTGAATTTTCCAGATGCCAATGAATACTGTCCCACATTATTGTGACTATACATTTTCTCATCAATGATAAGTTGACTGGCCTGTAGATAGCAGGTTTATCCCTCTCCCTTTGTTCAAACAGGAGTGTAACATCTGCAATCCTCCAGTCCTCTGGCACCATCGCCATATCCGAGTAAAGATTGTGGATAGAGCCTCCTTAATTCCCATTCCTACTTCTCGCGGTAACTTTTCAACCAGGCAGGTTTTTAATTTTTTGTCTTATGTACTTTGAAGACCACCTACGCTTTAACAACCTCCTCCATCTTTACAGTAAGCTCCAAGGCCAGTAAAGGACATTGTTCAGGCTGAATCAGGAAGAGAGAAGGCAAGATAGACTTGGAAGGAGGGATTAAGTTCCCAACATCTCTGGATTACTAGAGGAAGAGAAGACAGAAGGAAGTAAGAATTTTGAAATCTATGGGTTAGTTTTTATAAACTTTTATTCACACCATTATAGGATGAACCAATAGGTGAGACTACAGCAATGTGTCAAGCTTGGCCTAAATAGCCAAGTGGTTATGGTACTGGCTTTGTAACCCCAAGATCAAGAGTTCAAATCTCACAATGGCAAACTATGAAACAATGTAACTTCATCTGAAACAGATGGAAACAGGTTTGTACTCAAAAGAGTTACAGCAATGTGTCACCAGTTACCAACACCAGCCTCTAGAGGGCACCAATGTTAGCAGTCAATGGTTTTCCTTGTGGATGGACTTTCTCCTTCTTGGAATTGCTGGGACTACATGGAATGTTCCACTTTCACAAATCTATATCTGATGATTGTTAGGAAATAGTTTAAGTTTTATGGGTACTTGTGGATGTATGGAATGAGTTTTAGCTTTTAAGTTTGATTTGTAGTTCTGTATCTGTGCGTTAAGAAAGGTCCAATGAAATTTAAGTTTCACTTTAGAAATGCAAGCACATTTTTTTTGAGGAGGAGTTTTACGATCCCTAAGGAGAAGTTAAACAAACACAACAGTAGAAAATTGGCTGTTCCCTAGCAACAGGGCCAGAGAGGTGGGTCCCTCCCACAGACACAAAGAGAAATAGCAGTTGTTTTGGAAGCTGTTTCAGTGCAGTTGGTTCTGAAAATTGCTGCCAGGAGAGACTGGAGCAAAAGGGACAGATAGCCAGTCCCAAGCTAAAGAAAAAACCCCAAAATCCAGGAGGGGAAAGTCCAAAGAAGGCCTTCTAGTCAAAGGAAGGACAGGAACCTAGGATAGGTCCTGTTAAGCGAAGTTAAGAGTGAGGGGCAGAGGGAAAGGCTTCAAGCTTCAGATTTAAAGATACAAAATCTGCAGAAAGCAGATTTAAAGCGAAAACAGCTTGCAAGAGGCAAGAAGGTCCAAGGAGACAACTGAAGGTCTGTAACTCTTTGCTATGGGCATGTGAAGCAGTGGTGTACTGTTGACTGCTGAGTCAAAGAGACAGAGTGTGTGGAAGACAACTTGAATGCATGTGGCAACCTAGGGAAGAGAAACATCAGAAGGAGAGCTTGAAACCCTGGGCATGAACCCTTGCAGAAGGTGACTGAGAAAGTGTCAATTTGGGAGAAGCATCTAAAACGAGGTCTTGGAGAGTAGAGATTGGAAACCCTCATTTGAAGGAACGAATTCAATGAGACTAGTTGGCTCACAGTGTGACACCTGTCTGGGGGGAGTTGAAGAGAGATCCATAGCATTTTGGTTGATATGACATCTGTCACTTGGTTTCATAATGTGGTGTGTCTGACCACAGGGTGCCATAGATTTACATGGACTGAGTACTCACTGTGTACATTACAGTATAAGATAGCTTTGGTAGCTTGTGTTATCCTGACAAATCTGTATACATCTGTAAAGGTATAGTTGTGGGTGAAGGAGTATTGTAGTATAATTCATCTTTCCTCGTTGAATAAATGTTTTATTCTTTTGTTAAAAGTTCAACAGCTGACCCCTATGCCTCTGTTCAGTAGCTACTCTCCATGTATCTAAACAAACAAATAAAAGTTAGGAACTATCAAGCTGGCTTCCACTCTGGATTCAGGCTTGTCCGGAGGTATCCTCAGCTGGGGATCGTAACAATGATTAAATAAAACCCACCTGAAAATGATGAAACACTTGTCATTCCTACTCGGTAAAGGAGGTCAGTGGTCAACTGGGGATGAAGTATAAAATTTCCTCTAAAAACACACTTAAAAGGTGGCAACTTTTATGAGTCATGGAGCAGTTTATGTGAAGCAAACATGTAAATTTCCTATTTACGCCCACTCAAGCCATCTCTCAAAACACTTGTGCATCATAGAGGGCAATTCATATTAAATGGTAGTTTACCTAATTGCTGTTTTGGGATCTGGCATCTTTTAACTTGCATGAAAATTAATTGATTGGTTGTGAAGCACAATGGATTGTCCAGAAGATGTGAAAAACTGCAATATAAATGCAAGACCTTTGCTCCACGGGAAGCTTTAAACATCTCATCATATGGCGGACAGTCAAGTGAATTATTCTGCTTGATAGCCAGGAACATTCTGGCTTAATCACAAGGCACACCCTTCTGAGGAAAGGTCATCGAGCTGAAACATTTTCTCTGTTTCTCTCTCCACAGATGCAGCCAGACCTGCTGGGTATTCCAGCTTTTATTTCAGATTTCCAGTATTTTGCTTTTTGTCAGGCACAACCTTCTCTGCTCGACATTGCACAGGAAAAGGAGCCTGGTCACAAGACTGACCACAGGAGTTGCTTCAGTGTGGTCATTTCCCACATAATGAGTCAGAAAGTCATGGGTTCAAGTCACACAGAGACTTGAACACAGAGTCCAAGCTTACACTCCCAGTGGGGTACAGTGGAAGTGCTGTGAGGCTGGAGATGCAATCTTTTGATTGAGTAATAGTTCCAGCTCTCAAAAGCATCTAATTGACTCAAGGTGACCAACTATCCTGGATATTCTGGCACTGTCCCAGAATTCAACTTTTTTTGTCCCACGTCTCAGTCAAACCTTCCTGAGATTTCTTCTATCTCTGATGCTTTCGTGTCTGTTCATGCATCAGCCATGGCAGATTGTTGCTCCCCACCCCCATCTCCCACAAGCTCCCATGGTCTCACCAGCATCACCGCCCTCCCGTCCTTCCTGTACCCCACCCTCCTATCCTCCTCACACCCATGGTCTCGCCAACACTATGGCAAAGTGCCCCTTACTTTTCTTGCTCAAAATTGACTTTAAAGGGCTTTGAAACACCCAGAAGTGTGAAAGGTGCAATTTAAGTCTGACATACTAAAGTTGAATTTTTTACGTTAACCAGCCAAATCTAAAACTAAGAGTGCAGAAATGGCCTGCAGGAGAAAGGTTAACACCTGGAGGCCAGGGATTCCCCGCTTGACTGTTATTTGGCTTATTAGGAGCACTTTCTTTCCATCTACTCTATGTCTGGCTCTTTAATAATGAGAGCACATTGGTGATGGTTAAACTAGTTTTCACGCTGTTTTGAATATTTCTTCTCACTCGCAACCAATGTGCGTACATACTGTCTCCAATGGTGGATGCATCTTTAATCTTAGTTGAGAGCTGAATTGTGCCAGAGCCACTAATCTTGACTCTATCCTCCATGTGCAGTATCTTAGTCTAATTTGTCCCTTCAGTGTGTAGGAAGGCAGTGGTATTGTCACCAGACTAGAAATCCACAGACCCACGGTAATGCTGTGGGGGGAGCAGATGGTGGAATTTGAATTTAATAAAAATCTGGAACACCATGAAACCATTGTTGATTGTCAAAGGAAAGGATTGTTGAAGGAAATCTGGTCTGGCCTACACAGCAATGTGGTTGACTGTTAACTGCCCTCTGAAATGGCCGAACAAGCTACTTGGTTCTCAAGGGCAATTAGGGATGGGCAATAAATGCTGGCCCAGCCAGTGATGCCCCTTCCCATGAACAAATAGAAAAACAGTAAGGTAACTCTTCCCCAACTGTCCAGCAGTCTCTTAGAGTGAAAGGTAAATCCATCATCTACCCTGAACTGAATATCCAACACCATTCCCTCTGCATCATGAAGGCTACCTCATTCGACCTTTGTATCATTGTATCTGCTGCTGAAATCCTCAACCATGGTTTCTTTTCACCTCCAGACTTTACTCTCCTTGCACCCTCTGGAAACTTGAGCTCACTATAACTCTGTTGCACGCAATTTGCACCAAGTCCCATTCATCTATCACTCTCATTGATTTCCAGTCTGGCACTACCTCCATTTTGAAATTTTCATCCTGGTTTTCAAATCCCTTGGTGATCTCACCCCTTCCTGTCTCTGTAACCTCCTATATAACTCTCTGACATCTCTTCCAATCTTGAACATCCTCAGTTGTCTTTACTCTTCCATTGGCAACAACGCGTTCACCTGCCTAACTCAGGGGACTGGGAATGTTGAAAGTGATGAGAATAGTTTGGGCAGAACGATCAGGGATCTGGATTGGGAGAGGGAGATTGTACCTGAGATATTGGAAACACGGTTCAGGTGTAGAGCTACGCTGGTTTAGGAGTTGCACTCGGGGAGTGGGAAGTACTTCCTGTTTGGATGAAACCTGGCCGAGAAAAGAGAGACTGGGACACGGTGGAGTAACAGACGTAGGAGTGAACCTACAGCTCGCACTACAAACAATCCAACCTTTGTAGCTGCTTTCGCTTTCGAGGCGGAAGTTGCTTTGTTTAAGGGCTATTATCTTGTTGCGATTTCAGGTTAGAGAGATCAGTGACTGGACTGTCTCCACCATGTGCGGAGCGTCCTGGTTACGCCGCAGGGGCATCAATCCCGGATACTTGGCGTTGAAACTGACTCTCGGGGTCTTCTCTACCCTTTTCTGGGTAAGTGACAGACAACACTGTTGAGAAAATAAAGGTGGCTCAGTCATGGAAGGGCACCTGGCTGGGCTGGTTCTGCGGAGAAAGAGCTTCGCATACGAAAAATGTATCCGTTTTGCAGAGAGGGCAATTGGTTTATTTAAATCCTGCCTTTTGACTTCTCTTACTAATTTGGATCTTTGTTCAATCTCCCAATAAAGGGGAAGCCTCCGACGTTCTCAAATTGGATTTCTTTTTGCCTGCAGACGTGATTTGAGCTCTTAAAGGTCAATTCTATTTCGGCCCTTTTCAGAAAACTATAAATGAGAATATAATCCTGGCACGTCTGGCAGACTTTTTCAGTATAATGAATTTTTTTTAGGGTGGTTTTATGTACTTTAACAAATTCTCAACATTGTCAAATATGAAGAATGACATTTATGATTTACGGAAAGGAAAGAAGTGTTACAGCACAGAGATAAGCCAGAAATACTGTGTTTCCCTCTGTACATGGGTCACAGTGCCTAATTCTACTCCCCAGACATTTTAATATTTGTAATTTCGCCAATTAAATTACAAATCCATTTCTTGAAATGGAGCTGTTTTTATTTGAAAGTGTGAGATATGTCATTAGAATTAAAGAAGGCCAGTTGGCTTCTCTTCACTACAAACTGAAACTAATCCCACTGCCCTGCCCTCTCCCTAGCACTGGATCTGCCTCTGTTTCAACTGTGTATCTACTCTACCTCAACCACTCTGTGTTAAACCATTACATGCTCCAACAATCCACTCGAAATAAATTATTCTAAAACCATCTCTTCACTTTCTTTGTGACAATTGTAAATTGATGTCCTGCTGTCACTGACTTTCCAGCCAGAGGAAAAAGTCCTTCTCCTGTACACACCATCAAAACCCTTCAGGATTTTAAAAAGCTTCATTCTACCCAAAGGATTGAGGCTGAATGGTCTGAAATAGTTTCCCAACTTCTCTCCTGAATGACCTGGCTCTGACTGGAATATTCATGTACTGCAGAAGGGCCTGGAATGACCATTTGGCCTCTGCATAAACAGTGTGAAATAAACTCTGTCATAGATTCCATTCAGGAGCAGGCTGGCCACTCCAAAAGCATGGGAGTTCTTTAGGATTCTCCCAGAGAAGAGGGGGACCCATAATCCTGCACTTTGCAACACCTCATCTCAGGGGATCTCTCAATTCCCTACATAGTTGAGTTTACAGGGCAGAATTGTCAAGTTTACAGATGATATGAAACTCAGAAATGTGGTATATAATAAAGAGGATTGTTACAGTCTTCAGGAAGACCTGGACAGACTGGTGAAATGGCCAGACACACGGCAGTTGAAATTTGACACACACAAGTGTAAAGTGAGTCAATTTGGTCATAAGAATGTGAAGAGGAAATAAGAACTAAATATTTCAATGTTAAAGGGGGTACAGGAACAAAGACACCCATGGTCTGTATCTTCCAGGGTGGTACAGCAAATTGAGAAAGATGTTCAAAAAAGGCTCCCTGGCTTTATAACTAGAGGAATAGAGTACAAAAGCAATGAGGTTAGTCAAAACCTTTACAATCACTAGTTGTGCCTTAGAGTATTGTGTTCAATTCTGGGTACCCCATTTTAAGGACAAACTGAGAGTGCAGAGATGACTTACTATAATAGTATCAGAGATGAGAAACTTCAGTAATGTGGAGACTTTTCGTCAAAGCATAAAAGGTTAAGAGATTTGATCGGGAATTCAAAATGGGGAATAGCTTTGATGGAGTGGAGTATCCAACCAATGAAAGGTCAGAGCACACAGATTTAAGGTGATTTGCAAAAACACCAGAGGCAAAGTGAAGAAACGTGTTTTTACAAAGTGATTCATTGTGATCTGGGATGCATTGGAAGGGGTTGAAAGTGGATTTAATAGTAACATTCAGAGAGAATTGGATAAATACATAAGAGGAAAAAAGTATAAAAAGCTATGAGGAAAAGGCAGGGGAATGGAATTAATTGAAGAGTTGTACCAAAGAGCCAGCATAGGCATGATGTGTTGAATGACCTCTATCTAAGCTATACTGTTCTTTCATTCTATGATAAAGAAAAAGCAAGAAAGACTTTCATTTATATATCATCTTTCAGAACCTCTGGATGCCCCAAAGTGCTTTACAGCCAATTAAGCACTTTTTGAATAGTTGTCACCTGTTGTAAGGTGGGAAACACCACAGTCACTATACACAGCAAGCCCTACACATAGCAATGTGACATTAACCAGAAAATCTGCATATTTTGTGTTGCAAAAGCACATAGAGGAGAACTCCCCAGCTCTTTGAATAGTCATGGGATCTTATCTCTCCACCTGAGTGTCCTTAATGTCTCATTCATTAAAGTGTCAGCTTATATTTTGTGTTCTGAACTGGGACTAGAATCCAGGACCTTGTATCTCAGAAGTAAGTGTGATAACCACTGAGCTATGGTTAATCTGCCTTCTTCTGAACACATTCATCTCCTGAAAGCTGTCTCACCAGCATTGTTACATATTGTATAAATCCTTTCAGATCTCCAGAGAGGAAGTCTACAAGGTAATTAGAAATCTAATTATTCCCTTGCCACCATTCACTGGTTAAAGAGAGAACAGTAAATAGAAACCAGGATGAAACAGCTGGGAGTCTTCCCCTGAAGCTGCCAGGAAGAAGTTGGCATGATGGATGGCTGTGATTGCTGCCTATTTTCTCAATTTACCAAATGTCTTGCAGAGGTGTGCTCACAGAAACAGAGGATTAATATGAACCTGACTGTGTGCATATGTACTTTTATGTGCTTGTGTGTGCATGAGTATGTTCCGTCTGTGTATACTTGTATGTGTTTGCGTGTATATGTCTGAATATGTAAATACATGTGCGTATGTGTGAGAATGTGTGTGTGTGTGTAAGAATGTGCAAGTCTGTGACTGTGTGCACCTGTGTGTGAGTGCATAAGAGTGTGCAAGGTGTGAGAGTGAGTCTGTGAGCGTGTGCATCTGTGAGTGTGTGCATCTGCGTGAGAGATTGAGTCCGTGAGTGGCATGACGGTCAATGTGACAGAGAGAGTTTGCAGTCACAAAGTTTGGCTTTATAACATCAGGTTTTGCGGTGCTTTGTGTACCATTTTGATATGTGCATGGATTTCTGGTGAGGGGGTTAGTGCATGCGCAGACAGCATCTACTAGAAGTATGCAGAATAGGAAAGTTGTGGCATCAGTCAGCAGGTAATACTGATTTGACACCAGTGCTGCCATTGTGGAGCTCAACATTCCAGCTAATGCTGTTTGTTAACCTGATACAGCTGAACGTGTGTTCAGCAGGAGGAAGGATTCCCTCAACAGTACTATTTGAAGGAATGTCAGACATTTCTGCTTCACTAAGGATGTCTTCACTGACATCTGCCACCTGCTGCAGCCATAGGAGATTGAGGACAGCATTACCAGTGGCTGTGAAGGTGACCATGGCCAATTATGCACCTGGTTCCTTCCAGTTTGGAGCAGACAATATTTGCAGCATTTCCCTGTTTGCAATCCAGTGTTGCATAAAGGAGGTCACTGAGGCTCTATAAAGAAACTTCATTCAGAACTTGAATCCACTGACCTTGATAGCTCATGTTACGTCATTGAACTCCCCTGTGGCAGTGCATCCAATCGTAAAATTGAACACAACAGATATCTGCTCCCACTACCTTCGCACAATTTGGCCGGGGAGCCACTTAGTTCCTTATTGATGTGGGATCTCTCTCTTCCTGTCCACCTCCTCCGCCGATTTGTCCAGAACAGCGACAGAGAACCTTGGAGCCTTCTCTCTGCCCTGTTTTGCCATCATTCAGTGACCCTCTTCCTCACACTCACTGCAATAAGTTCCAGCACTTGCTCCACTTGAAGAGGTGCAGTCTGGCTTTAAGTGATACTGTCGTCACACAAACCTGGGCTACCAGCTGAGGTGTGCAGCCACTTGCCTGCACGCAGTTATTGTGCAAACTATCAAGCAGTACAAAGTTTGCATGTAGCCTGCATAGGAAAAGAGGCACAAATTAATGATGCACTACTATACCAGCTCTGAACTACGCAGCCTGTGAGCACAAATGCGAGTTTGTGTGTGTAGTTTGAAAATATTGCTGTTCATTATTTTTATCTTTTTTTGTCCATTTTCCATTCTTTTGTGCTTCAGTTTGTTTTCGGGAACACACTGTCTGATTACAATTCAATAGCTCTGGATCTCTTCCCACACCATATCACATGCAATTGGCAAGTTGGCCAGGTTGGGATACACTGAAACAGTGTTTAGTAAACAGAGCAGAAGGGTTGCTTCTACTTTTCTTCCTGTGGCCTCAGCCTCTGAGCAGGGGGCAGAAGCAGCACAATTTAATGATACATTATAAAAGTAAAACAAAAGCCTCGCTGTTGGGGACTGCCAGATTCTCCTTCCTCTCGATCAAAGTGGGATGCCAAAGCACACGCTGCAGATATAGTTGTAATTATAAGCAGTGAGAAAGGGCCTACCTGGCACTGCTGCATTTGTGATCAGGCCCTTTTTAATATGAGCATTGCCATCAATGGCGGGAAACAGTTATTTTTTTGACAACACTAACCAGTGTAAAATTTGTGATCTCTGAAGACTCAGCAGGATCAAAGAACCATTTTTCATGTGAGCTGAATCTGTCGAGGTCTTCGAATACCTCATCACAGTAACTGCCTCAGTTCTCTTGTTCTTATTGGGCTGATGACAGACTGGAGTATGGTTCCAAAGACACTGAGTGACCTCTCTCTCATCCAAGGAGTCAAAGACCACTTTACTGCACCAGCCTCAGCCAGCCTTTATAGCAGCGGCTATTAAAGTCAGTCCACTGTGTGAAGACGGAGAGATGCTGAAACTTTACAGAGCATGTTCAGAGTAAATGATCCCACTCTTTTTAATCACCAAATTCTGATTCACATATTCTGCATTGATGAAGGATTGTTGATGGTTAGGAGTTTCATCCTGTGGAACAATTTAATGATTCTTTTCAGCTGCAGGCCACATATATGCTTATGATATTTGAAAATAAAGCACTGATTGAGATAAGCATTCCTTTGGGTAGGGGTGAAAGGCCATGACTACAGGGTGAAACTGAGTGAGTGTCGGCAGGATGACGTTGTGCATAAACCCATCCATTACTTGCCTGAAGTTCACTCTGTCCAACAACTGATCAATAGCAGGAACTCTGGTTGATCTGACAAGAAAAAGGCAACCTTAAAACAACCCAGGGTCATCAGAATCAATTGTAGAGCCCTCACGACTGGCTTGGTTCAGATTAGTTAACTCAATAGAGAGCACGGATTTGTTCTTTTAATTCATTCAAGGGATGTGGGCTTCGCTGGCTAGGCCAGCATTTATTGCCCATCCCCAGTTGCCCTTGAGAAGGTGGTGATGAGCTGCTTTCTTGAACCGCTGCTGTCCATGTGTGTAGGTACACCCACGGTGCTGTTAGGAAGGGAATTCCAGGACTTTGACCCAGTTGGCCAGGTTGGGATACACTGAAACAGTATTTAGTAAACAGAGCAGAAAGGTTGCTTCTACTTTTCTTCCTGTGGCCTCAGCCTCTGAAGGAACTGCGATATATTTCCAAGTCAGGATTTTGAGTGACTCGGAGGAGAACTTGCAGGTGGTGGTGTTCCCATCTATCTGCTGTTCTTGTCCTTCTAAATGGTAGTGGTCGTGGGTTTGGAAGGTGCTGTCGAAGGAGCCTTGGTGAATTCCTGCAGTGCATCTTGTAGATGGTGTACATTGCTGCTATTGTGCATCGGTGGTGGAGGGTGTGAATGTTTGTGGATGTAGTGCCAATCAAGTGGGCTGCTTTGTCCTGGATGGTGTCAAGCTTCTTAAGTGTTATGAGAGCTGCACTCATCCAGGCAAGTGGGGAGTATTCCATCACGCTCCTGGCTTGTGCCTTGTAGATGGTGGACATGATTTCGGGAGTCAGGGGGTGAGTTACTCATTGCAGGATTCCTAGCCTCTGACCTGCTCTTGTAGCCACAGTATTTATATGGCTAGCCCAGTTCAGTTTCAGGTCAATGGTAACCCCCAGGATGTTGATAGTGGGAGATTCAGTGATGCTAATGACATTGAACATTAAGGGGCGATGGTTAGATTCTCTCTTGTTGGAGATAGTCATTGCCTGGCACTTGTGTGGCCCAAATGTTACTTGCCACTTGTCAGCACAAGCCTGGATATTGTCCAGGTCTTGCTGCATTTGGACATGGACTGCTTCAGTATCTGAGGAGTCGCGAATGTGCTCAACATTGTGCAATCATCAGCGAACATCCCCACTTCTGACCTTATGATGGAAGGAAGGTCATTGATGAAGCAGCTCAAGATGGTTGGGCCGAGGATGCTACCCTGAGGAACTCCTGCAGCAATGTCCTGGAGCTGAGATGACTGATCTCCAACAAACACAACCATCTTCATTTTTGCTAGGTATGAATCCAACCAGCGGAGAGCTTTCCCTTGATTCCTATTGACTCCAGTTTTGCTAGGGCTCATTGATGCCACACTCAATCAAGGGCAGTCACCCTCACCTCACTTCAGGAGGTCAGCTCTTTTGTCCATGTTTGAACAAAGGCTGTAATGAGGTCAGGAGCTGACTGGCCCTGGCAAAAACCCAAACTGGCATCAGTGAGCAGGTTATTGCTAAGCAAGTGCGCTCAAAAGCACTGTTGACGAGCCCTTCCATTACTTTGCTGTTGGTTGAGAGAAGATTGAAGGGACGGTAATTGGCCGGGTTGATTTGTCCTGCTTTTTGTGTACAGGACACACTTGGTCAATTTTCCACATAGCCTGGTAGATGCCAGTGTTGTAGTTGTACTGGAACAGCTTGGCTAGGGTCATGGCAAGTTCTGGAGCACAAGTCTTTAGTACTATTGCCGGAATATTGTCAGGGCCCATAACCTTTGCGGTATCCAGTGCCTTCAGCCATTTCTTGATATCATGTGGGGTGAATCAAATTGGCTGAAGACTGGCATCTGTGATGCTGGGGACCTCCAGAGGAGGCCAGGATGGATCACCCACTCAGCACTTCTGGCTGAAGATATTAGCAAATGCTTCAGCCTTATATTTTTGCACTGATTTTCCATTGAGGATGGGAATATTTTAGAGCCCCCACTTCCAGTGAATTGTTTAATTGAACACCACCATTCCTGACTGGATGTGGCAGGACTGTTTTGTTTTTATCTCAAATCTGATCCGTTGGTTATGAGATCGTTTAACTCTGTCTATCACTTGCTGCTTATGCTGTTTGGCACGCAAGGAGTCCTGTTGCTTCACCAGGTTGACACCTCATTTTAGGCATGCCTGGTGCTGCTCCTGGCACGCTGTCCTGCACTCTTCATTGAACCATGATTGATCCCCTGGCTTGATGGTAATGGTAGAGTGGGGGGTATGCTGGGCCAAGAGGTTACAAATTGTGTTCGAGTACAATTCTGTGGCTGCTGAATGGATGCTTAGTCTTGAGTTACTAGATCTGTTCAAAATCTATCCCATTTAGCATGGTGGTAGTGCCACACAACACGATGGAGGGTATCCTCAATGTGAAGGCAGGACTTTGTCTCCACAGCAACAGTGCAGTGGTCACACCTACCGATACTGTCATGGACAGATGAATCTGCAGCAGGCAGATTGGTGAGGATGAGGTCAAGTATGTTTTTCCCTCTAGTTGGTTCCCTCACCACCCTGCCGCAGACCCAGTTTAGCAGCTATGTCCTTTAGGACTTGGCCAGCTCGGTCAGCAGTGGTGCTACCGAGCCACTCTTGGTGATAGACATTGAAGTCCCCCACCCAGAGTATACTCTGTGCTCTTGCCACCCTCAGTGCTTCCTCCAAGTGGTGTTCAACATAGAGGAGTACTGATTTATCAGCTTCAGCTGGTAATCAGCAGGAGGTTTTCTTGCCCATGTTTAACCTGATGCCATGAGGATTCATGGGGTCCACAGTCAATGTTAAGGACTCCGAGGGCAACTCCCTCTCAACAGTATACCACTGTGCTGCCACCTCTGCTTGGTCTATCCTGTCGATGGGACAGATATACCCAGGGATAGTGATGGTGGTGCCCGGGCTACTGTCTGTAAGGTATGGTTCCACGAGGATGATTATGTCAGACTGTTGCTTGGCTAGTCTGAGTTAGCCCTCCCAATTTTGGCACTAGCCCCCAGAAGTTAGTAAGGAGGACTTTCCAGGGTCGGCAGGGCTGAGTTTGCCATTGTCATTATCTGTGCCTAGGTCGATGCTAGGTGGTCTGTCCGGTTTCATTCCTTTTTTTGTGGCTTTGCAGCAGTTTGATGCAACTGACTGGTTTGCTAGGCCACTTAAGAGTCAACCACATTGCTTCATGTAGGCCTGACCAGGTAAGGATGGCAGATTTCCTTTCCTTACAGCAATTGACAATGGTCATCATTAGATTCCAGTATCTGCCGTGGCGGGATTCGAATACAAGTTCCCAGTGCATTACTCTGGGTCTGGATTACTAGTCCAGTGGCAATACCACACTGCCTTCACCTCCCCCTAGATGTCCCAGAAAGGCTTTTATTTAAATATAGAAATGCATAACAGCTACAGCATGGAATTACACTTTTGCAGAGCACTATTCACTTTCCACTGGTTACACGGCCAGCCCACATGCCTGGCTCGTGTCACTGTACATTGAGGTTACTTTTCTCTCTTTCCATTTTCCTCCTTTCCTCTCGATGCTGCTGGAACAGATGGGTTTTGTTCACTGGCCTAACAACTCTGATGGATTTAGATTATTGCAGAGCATTTCCTGCAAATGTTTGAGGGAAAGCATTGCTGAAAAGTCATGGGTCTGGGGAGAAGTTTGTTCCACTTTCAAAGCAAGGGCATTAAAATTGGAAATTTGAGCTCAGTAAGGACAATTATTCTTCAAATACAGAGATCGTCTGCCAGACAGACATGCTCTGACAACCTATTATTCATAAGCTATGGTGGGCATTTAATTTTAATGGGACTTTTCATATATTGGCCATTTCTCTGGCTCACTAAGGTGGGAGATCTCAGTGGCAAATCGAATGATTTGTTGGATTATGGATAGTTTCGTGTTATTAAGGAATAGAGCTGGTATAAAATGCAGATATGATACAGAGTAAAGCTATCTCTATTCTGGCCCAGTAGTTGCTTAAACCTTACAATCCTGCAGCCAGATACTCTCTCAGTAGGGATTTGTTAAAGCTTGATCTCGGTGGGGGGGATTTTGTGAGAGAATTGGATGGACAATTACAGGATGGATACAGGAGACTTACATCCAGATTGACTTCTCCCAGACTTCAGTGTTGCAGCTGCTTGCTGACCCCATAGTATTAACTGCTGCCAGGCCTTAGAGCAAAGTACAACGTATAAACTGTCAGTAAGGAAAAAACTATAAAAGCAAATATCAGGTTGTAAGGCATCAGCCACAAATCAATGATAACACCTCCACGTCTGCCAGCTGGGAATTTGGAGTCAAGTCTCTGGAGTGGGCTGGAGAAGCCTACAAGTTCAAAAATCTAGGCTGGCACCCTTCATTAGGTTAGCAAGTGAACAATTATCCACACTGACACTTCAGTACAGATGCAGTGCTGCACTGTTGGAAGTACCGTAATTCGGAAGAGACATTAAGCTGAGGTTTCATCTGCCTTTTCAAGTGGACATAAAAACCCTATGGCACTATTAGAGGAAAAGCAAGAGAGTTCACCCTGCTGTCTTAGCAATATTTATCTCCCAACCAATATCACTAAAATGTATTACCTGATTATTATCACATTGTACTTTGTGGGAGCTTGCTGTGTACAATTTGTTTTTACAACATGACAACTGTGACTGCACTTCAAAAACACTTCTATGGTTGTAATGGCTATGGATGTCCTCAGGAAGTGAAAGGTGATATATAAATGCAAGTCTTTTTTTATTTGTATGAAGCATGATTTGTCCTCCCTTCAAATATGCTTTCACTGTGCTGAATCCATTTAATGGGATGATTTGGGAAATCCAACAGTTTTAAAAAGAAAAAAATAAATATTTCCAAGTTTGGTTCCTTAATTAAAAGGTTGAATAGTTTGATGAGATTAACACCAAAGCAGTTTGCAGTGCCTATTTTATTGTCAACATGCAATGACGGTCAAACTGAACCCAAGTGAAATGCAAGTTCTGATCAAGACCTATTATAAGCATTATCTTCCCTCTGGCTACTGCATAGTAGTTGGGATATGGAGTCTGAATGATGGTCACTGCTTTTGTGTCTCTAAGCATACAGTCTGTTCAGTCACTAGTACAGACTACAGGACTGGGATGGCCATCATTCTGGAACTTCACTCTGAACTTTATTGGGAGATCAAATTCCATTCATTGGCTCTGATATTGAAGCCACTGCCCCTCTTTCTGACTATGGTACTGCCGCTAGTTGTTTGGTTGTTTGTTTGACCATTGAAAGTTCCAGTGATGTTAGTGTTGTTAGCCAAACTCATAGTTTGTCTATGTTGCTTCCATGGCTCCTGGGCAGGGAGGTTTCTGATGGCTAGGTCCTGAATATGAGGGAAGGAGCCCTGCAGTCTGTCTGCAAATTGATGTGCTGTTCCACCCAAAATCAAACTCTAATGCAGAAAGCTATAAAACTATGAGACAAATATTTTTAACAAAAACAAGTTATTAATTTCATTGTGAACTCATAGACAGTGGGGGTGGAGTCAGTTACACAACAACAATTTGCAGAATCTTATTTTTTACATTTTAGAACTTAATTGTGTATTTAACACTCATACTTCAGTCAAAATGAATCCACAACATACATCTTTA